>NW_028276756.1:163883-763883 GCF_052056855.1 Sturnus vulgaris | reverse complement strand
ACACCTCAGTTTTGCCCAGTAAAATCCAGAACATCCCTCTATAACCCATCACAACGCAGTCAACCCCAAAACCACATCCCAGTATAAACCAGTATAACCCAGTGACCCCCAGCACTCCATCCCAATATAAACCTGTATAACCCAGTAAAACTCACAGTCGGCTACTAGGTCCTCCCAGCCAGCAGGGGGCACTCACACACACCCCTGCTCCCTTTCCCAGTAGAGCCCAGTACAAATCAGAAACACCCAGCACCTCATCCCAGTACAAACCAGTATAACCTTGTACAACAAGTACACACAGTGCTAGGTCTTCCCGAAAACTCACACATGCTCTCCCAGTACAACCCAGTATAACCCAGTGACCCCAGCCCCATCCCAGCACCCCCTGGACCCCATCCCAGCACAAACCAATACAAACCAGTACAACCCACTCACAGTTTCAGGGGTCGGCCACCAGGAGGTGCTCACACAGTGCCAAGTCCTCCCGGCCAGCAGGGGGCACTGCAGCATGGCCGAGCACCCAGCCCTGGTGGTGCCACACCCCGTAGGATTTGGGGTTCACCCCCAGGCACTGCCCAATGAATGACAGCTCCAACAGCACCCTGAAACCTGTATAAACCAGTCTGGACCAATATGGGCCAGTAGAAGTGGTAAAAAAACAGTAAAAAACCGTAAACAACAGTGTAATGCAAACCAGTAGTAACCAGTAGAAACCAGTATGTACAAGAAAAAACAGTATGGACCTCTACAAACCAGGAAAATAGGTAAAAACCAGTACAAACCAGTGAAAACCCTTGTCTGTGTCAGGAGCCAAGCTGGCTGGGCCTGGTAACAAACCTGCTGCCCAAAGTCAGTAGAAATGTTACAACCCATTTCAAACACCTTAACACCCATCCCTTCACCCACCAAATGATTTGGAAAGACATGAGCACACATCTTTCCTCTCACATTGATGGTTCCTGTGCTGGTGACAGTCTGTTAAACCCAGCCTTCAGCCTGAGCTCTCTGCTGTTGCAGTTCCATGCACAGAGGTTGTTGTCTCTCAGCCCTTCCATGGGCAGGCCGGTGTTCAGCCATCTCCAGGACAGCAGGGCCCCAGCCCACGTCACTGTGCCCTGGGAAGACAAAAACCATCACTCCAAATGTCCCCTTCTCCTTCTTCCCAGGCATTTGGGCCTGCCAGTGGGGTTTGCTGCTGGGTGCCACAGGAAAAAGGAGACCCCTATGACACTGTGGGGCCCCATGGAACCAAGAGTTCATTGTGACACAGCGGGGCCATGTGAAGCCAAGGAACCATTGTGACACTGGGGAAACTCATGGGACCAAGGGGCCACTGTGACATTGTGGGGCCTCATGGAACCTGTGAGCCATTGTGACACTGCACGGCCTTGTGGAACCAAGGAGACCATGGTGACACTGTGGGGCCACATGGGACCAAGAGTCCATTGTGACACTCTGGAACTACAGAGACCATTGCTGAGTGTATGGAACCTCGAGGAGCCAACAGTCCATTGTGACAGATCAAGGCCTCATGGAACCCAAAAGAGCATTGTGACACTGTGGGGCCCCATGGACCCAAATCTCCATTGTGACAGTGCAGAACCTCATGAACCAAGAGTGCATGGTGACCCAGCAAGGCCTTGTGGAACCAAGGAGTCCAAAGGTTTCAAACATTCCTTGCAGGGTTCTGACTTGGAGAAGGGGAAGCTGTTTGGTGGTACCTTGGGCTGGCACACACTCATAGAAGGTGTCTGTTTTCAATGAGGAAATTAATGAGTTTTAGAATGCTTCAAAACAAAACAAAAAAAAGGCAAGAAACTACTTTTGGCCTAAGTGCAGGCAGTTCTCCAAGCAAAGCAGGTCCCAGGTGAGTGAAGACAGACAGGATGGGGTTGGGCAATGTGGAGCAAGGTTGTCCACACTGGCTCAGACCTCAAGGCACAGCTTCTCTGAGCAGGCCAAAGCTCCTGAGGAGAGAACCTGGATCAATATCAACCACAGAATACTGCAATCACATATGTATAATGAGAAGAGCTATAAAACACTCTCTTTAAAATAGGAATTCATATTTCATAGAAGCTCTTTGAAATATTTCTCTCTAACTGTAGTAGGAAATCTTCCTAATGAACGGCACCAGACCAGAGGGAAATAGTGGCAGAGCCATGGTTTGTCAGGACTTGCTTGATCCCAATCAGCCCCATGGTGCATTTGGTGCTGAGCCCTTGAACCTCAGGGCCTGAGAGGAGATTACACAAACCTTTCCAAGAGTCCAAGGCAGAAGAAAATCCCCAAGTGTCTCAAAGCATCAATGGGCCCCACTGAGGTCCATCCCCAACACAGGCTCCTCATGGACACTCTTTGGAGGAGAGAATGGGAGGCGAGGATTGCCCAAAAATGTCTCAGAGACTGAGAAAAGAAAGGAAAAAGGAAAGTACCTTAAAAAACTGAAGTTCCTTGAAGTATTAATGAGCCGCAGTGAGTGTCAATACAAAGTTCTCTCAAGGGACTTGTTAAAGCCGATAATTGGGGGCATCATTGCATAAACTACTAAAAGAGTTGGTGTCAAAAGGGAAACTCCAAGTACCTTAAAAAAACTGAGTACCTTCAAGTATTAATGAGCCCCAGTGAGCATCATTACTGACAAAGGCTCTCAAGGGACTAATTAAAGCAGATAACTGAAGGCCAGGATTGCACAAAGATCTCAGAGAATTCCAAGGGAAAAGCAAAACCCAAAGTCCTGTAAAAAACCTGCAGTCCCTGGGAGCATGAAGGAGCCCCCCAGGGCCATTCCTGACCAAGGCTCCCCAGGGACTCGTCCCAGCAGATCCCTGAGGCCACTGGGATGTGGGGGGATGCTGAGGGCAGGACAAGGGGTGCCAGTGGCCAGCCTTGCTGGGGCTGTGCCAGGAGGCCCCAGTGGCTCAGGACAAGGTGTCTCCTCCCAGCCCTTGGTGGCACAGACCCTGCTGTGCCCCAGGGCACCAAGACTTGGCTTCTCTTTGTCCCCACCTGTCATTACTGCCTCCAATTTCCTGCTCTGACGGGAACCTGGGGACATTTTCTCAGTTGTGTCCCTCAGTGGGATCCATTAAAACTTCAGGAAATTTTGGAGTTTGATTGTGACTTGGAGTTCTTGAGAGGTTTCTTCAGCTCTCTCTCAGGGACTGATGTTCAGGGCCTCAGCACAAACCCTGAGAGGGTCATTAAAATCCTTGTGCTGTGTCGGTGCTGATGAGCTGGGCCATGCTCCTGGCACAGAGGCAGCTCCTGGCAACCAAGAAGAGCTTCAAAAACACATTTCTCTTCATGAGCAGCTCTTCTCCCAGCCCAGCAGGGCTGGGGCACTGCCTGCAGCCACCCCAGGCACAGCACAGAGGCACAGAGAGCTTCAATCAGTCAGGGCTGGGAAGATGCTCAGAAGGGACTGGGGCAGAATCACTCCCAGCCCTTGACACAGGAAGCCTCTGGCTGCAGGACAATGCAGCTGCAGCTCCTGCACTGATCTCCTAAAGCTGGAACATCCCAATGCCTGCAGACTGTGTGAGTACATTCTCTGATGATCTCTTGTGTAGAGCAGCCAGGGGTGCCCAGGGCTGTGGTGCAGAGCAGGGTCCTGCAGCCCAGGGCGCTGTGCTGGGGCAGGGACTCTGCTGCCTGCCAGGGACAGCTCTCAGCCAGCCCTGGGAGCTGCTCCCAGCACTGGGGGACAAGGTCTAGGTGGAAGGAGACAGCAGGTGTGGCTTGGAAGTATTCTCCTTGTGTGATGAGGATGCTGCATTGTTCAGGACTGCTCCCAGCATGACATTTAACTCCAGAATATTTCTAGGTAGATTACAAAGGGAGCACAGAGAGGCAAGGAGTGCATAACAAAGATAATCCTGGTTTTATATTCTATTGCTCTGTGTTGCGTAGGTGGGGAAATTGCATATAGATATTCATCTCTCAGTTCATGTTGGGAAAAACTTTTTTTTTTTATCTCGGATCTTAATAAAGCAGGCAGTGACAGAAATCAGCACTTCCAGGCAACACCAGTGTCATTTTTCCAGCCTCCTTAGGTTGGTGTGATGTTGCCACCAGAGCCTGCACAAGCAGAGCTGACTCTGGGCAGTGTCCTGTGCTGGGAGGGGTCTGCAGGGCAGAGCTGAGTCCCCAGGGCTGGGCTGGGCTCTGGCAGCACAGGCAGGGCTCGGCCCTGGGCACAGGGAAGCAGCTGCTGGCAGGGACAGCTCCAGGCAGCAGAGCCCTTGGCAGGCAGTGGGGGGAAAGTGCCACCAAGCTGGGCTGGGATATTTCAAGTCCTCTCCAAACTGAACTGCTCCATGATTATTTTTCTTACAGATCCCCATGCCAAGACACAAGAAATGTCCAACAGCAGCTCCATCAGCCACTTCCTCCTGCTGCCATTGGCAAACACGCGGCAGCTGCAGCTCCTGCACTTCTGCCTCTTCCTGGCCATCTCCCTGGCTGCCCTCCTGGCCAATGGCCTCATCATCAGCGCCGTAGCCTGCGGCCACCACCTGCACACCCCCATGTTCTTCTTCCTGCTCAACCTGGCCCTCAGCGACCTGGGTTCGATCTTCACCATTGGCCCCAAAGCCATGCACAATTCCCTCTGGGACACCAGACACATCTCATATGCAGGATGTGCTGCTCAGGTCTTTTTTTATATGTTCTTCATCTCAGCAGAGTTTTATCTCCTGACCATCATGTGCTACGACCGCTACGTTTCCATCTGCAAACCCCTGCACTACGGGACCCTCCTGGGCAGCAGAGCTTGTGCCCACATGGCAGCAGCTGCCTGGGCAAGTGCCTTTCTCTATTCATTCCTGCACACAGCCAATACATTTTCCCTGCCCCTGTGCCAAGGCAATGTCCTAGACCAGTTCTTCTGTGAAATTCCCCAGATCCTCAAGCTCTCCTGCTCAGACTCCAAACTCAGGGAACTTGGGCTCATTGTGATAAGTGCTGTTCTATATTTTGGTTGTTTTGTGTTCATTGTTTTCTCCTATGTGCAGATCTTCAGGGCTGTGCTGAGGATCCCCTCTGAGCAGGGAAGGCACAAAGCCTTTTCCACCTGCCTCCCTCACCTGGCTGTGGTCTCCCTGTTTCTCAGCACTGCAGCGTTTGCCTACCTGAAGCCCCCCTCCATCTCCTCCCCATCCCTGGATCTGGCAGTGTCAGTTCTGTACTCAGTGGTGACTCCAGCTCTGAATCCCCTCATCTACAGCCTGAGGAACCAGGAGCTCAAGGCTGCAGTGTGGAGAATGATGACTGGATGGTTTAACAAAGAGTAAACTCCTTGCCAATTTCTACAAATCACTTGCAATAAAGTCATCTTTGACAGAACTTGTTTGGTTTGGTGGGTGAATTTTTATTTTCTGTCACATGCCTTAGTATTTTATTATATTCCACAAAGAAATGTCATTTTTTGTGCATTATTCCATTTTGTTTCTTCACATGTTTTTTGCAGACCCACATAATGTCACTAAGGGGCTGCCATCTCAGTGACTTTAAATGAATTGAAGGATCTCTCTCCCAGTAAAGTTTTCTCCAGGGATGCCCCTTCTGTTCCCTTCTCTGGAGCTGCAGCAGCAATGTCTGTGTGCAGAGATGGGGGCAGATCAGTGCTGGCACAGCAGCTGTGCCCAGCAGCAGCAGCACTTGGTGTTGCCATTGCTGCTCCCGTGCCACTGCCCCGCTGCCCTCCTGGCCCTCGTGTTGCTGCAGGGCCTGAGTGCTCTCGGGGACGGGCACAGCCCTGGGGGTGGCAGTGCCGGGGCTGCAGCAGGGACAGGCCATGGGCACTGCTGGGGCAGCGCTGATGCCTCAGGCCAGGGCCTGGGGGCTCCAGGCTCCTTGGCCAGGCTCTCTCCACAACACTTGGCCAGCCCAATGCTGAGCACAGAAAAGCCCCGGGAGCAGCCCCAGGCTGGCCGTGGGCAGGCTGGGGGCAAACAGCATGGCTGGTGCTCTGCAAGCTCCCTGCAAGGGGGACACCCTGGCAAGGAGCAGCAGAGCAGGGGCTGATCCATCCCCAGTGCGCTGGACACCCCAGGGCAGCGTCCCAGAGCGTCCTCATGCACCTGCCAACAACATCCCCCCTCTGCAGCCCTGGCCTCTCCTCCAGCTCACACAGGAGCCGCATCCTTGCAGGCACACACACGGCAGCACTGGCTCAGGAGCCCCTGTTTGCATTGCACACAGCAGGCTCAGCACCCCCATGGTGCTGCTGTGGGGACATGGAGCTGAGTGAGCACAAATGCCATTAGCCCCTGGGGCCAGCAAGGGCTGGGGAATGGTAGGGAAACCACTTGGGTTTGTCGTGGTTTCTGAATTCAGCCAGAAAGTTTGTTCCCATCAGCTGTGAGTTTCCTGTCCCACTGCAGATGTTGTTGCCCAGATCCAGGGCTGCTGGCAGCCACTCCCAAACTGTCCTGAGCATTTCCTTGTCTTCAGCTTTCCTATCTTTACTCTTCCTAGAAATATTTCTAGATTTCTTCCTCTTGCCCATCCCTTTACCCTCCTCTGCAAACAACCCATCTCTGCTCTTTCCTCTCTGGCCTCACTCCTCATTTCAGTTCCTGAGTCGGCACCATGGGAATGTCCCTTGGGGAGCAGGATCATCCTCCAAGTGCTTCAGGAATTGTCTGCAGGGTCCTGCAGTGCCTCGTGCTGCTCCCTTGCCAGAGGCACCACAGGCCAGGGGGGCACATCTGGGCTGCTGTGTCTGGATGTGGGGCTCCCTGTTGTGGGCAATGAGGAGGGGCTGGAGAGGCTCTGCAGGGCTGACAGGATGGGCTTTGGGGCTGTGTGGAGAAGCTGAGGGACGTGGGCTGCTGGACCTTGTGAAGAGGAGGCCCAGGGCTCATCCTGCAACTGCTCCAGGGGTGGTTTCAGAGAATCACAGAATCAGCCAGGCTGGAAAATACCTTGGAGATCATCAAGTCCAACCTGTTCCCTGACACCACCTTGTCTCGCTGAGCCTCCCCTTCTCCAGTATAAACAATTGCAGCTCCCTCAGTCACTCCTCACATGACTTGTGTTCCAGACCCGTCACCAGCCTTGTTGCCCTTCTCTGGACACGCTCCAGCCCCTCCATGTCCTTCCTAAATTGGGGACCCAAAACTGGACACAGCACTCGAGGTGCTGCCCAACCAGTGCCATGTACAGAGAAGATTCACTGCCCTGCTCCTGCCGGCCACACCATTCCTGATCCTGGCCACTTGCCATGGACTTTCTTGGCCACCTGGGCACACTGCTGGCTCATGTCCAGCCTGCTGTCCATCAGTGCCCCCAGGTCCCTTTCTGCCTGGCTGCTGTCCAGCCACTCTGTCCCCAGCCTGGAGCACTGCAGGGTTTGTTGTTGCCCAAGTGCAGGAGCCTGGATTTGATCTTTTTAAACCTCTGATTGGATTTGGGCCCTGGATCCAACCTGTCCAGGCCCGTGTATAGAGCCCTCCTACCTTCCAGAAGATCCACACTCACACCCAGCTTAATGTCAGCATGATTCCATACGGTCCTAGAGTCTCACAATTTCATGAGGCCTCCCAGTATTACAATGTCCCTTTGGTTCCATGGAGCCCCAGGGTGTCACAAAATCCCTTGGATCCTTGTACCCTGCAGTGTCACAATGGATCCTTGGTTCCATGAGGTCTCACAGTGCAGCAATGCTCTCCTTGGTTCCAGTGTCACAATGGCCTCTTGGTCCCATGGGGCACCATGGTGTCATAATTGTTTCCTTCAGTCTATGAGTCCCTGCAGTGTCACAATGGCCTTTTGGTTATACAAGGTCCAGCAGTATCACAGTGGTCTCCTTGTTTCCACAAGGACAAGAAGTGGCACAACTGTCTTCTTGATTTCATGAGGTCGCATGGAGTCACAGGGACCCCCGAATTCCATAAGGCTCCACAGTGCCACACTGGACTCCTTGTTCGCACAGTGCCACAATGGACCCCTGCTGACACAAGATCCTGCAGTGTCACAATGGATTCTTGGTGCCATGACACCATGCAGTGTCAGTGTCACAGTGGTGTCTGAGTCCCTCTGCAGAGCCCTCCTGCCCTCCAGCACATCCACACTCACACCCAGCTTGGTGCTATCTGCACATTTGCTGATGGTGCACTAAATCCCCTCATCTAGATCATCAATGCAGATATTGAAATCCAGGCTGGTTGCCTCTGATCCCTCAGCCATCCTGTGGGTGCCCTGTGATGGCACTCAAGGTGATCTGTTCCATCACCTCACCAGGCACCCAGGTCAGGCTGACAGGCCTGCACTTCCCCACATCCTCCTTCCAGCCCTTCTTGGGCATGGGCTCACATTGGCACCTCCAGTCCTCTGGCACCTCCCTGCTGAGCCAGCACTGATGAGAAATGATGGAGAGCAGCTTGGGGAGCTCATCCAGCAGCTCCCTCATCCCCCTAGGATGGATCCCATCTGTTCCCAGAGACACCTGTGAGCATCTGAGTGGCTCAGCAGGTCCCCAGCTGCTTCCTCCTGGATTACAGGGGTCTGTAGTTCTCCCTGTCCCCATCTACGTGCTCAGGAGAACACTTGTCCTGGGGACAACCTGTCTTATTGTTGAAAACTGAGGCGATGAAGGGGTGGAGTACCTCAGCCTTTTCCTCATCTTTAGTTACTATATTACCCACTGCATCAAATAAAGAGTAGAGGTTCTCCTTATCCAACAGTTTTCAATTAATTTATTTACAGAAATACTTTCTATTATTTTTTCACAGAAGTGGCCAGGTTAAGTCCTAATTTAGCTTTCACTTCTCACATTTTCTTTCTGCATGACTTAATAACATCCTTAAACACTTCCTGAGTTGCCTGCACCTCTTTCCAAATATGATGCACCCAAATTTTTCCCTGAGTGCCTAGAAAAATCTCCATACCCAGCCAGGCCAGTCATTTTCCTCACTAGCTCACTTCTGGCACACTGGGACAGGCTCCTTCTGCTCATTCATGACTTCTTTTTTGAAGTGTCTCCATCTGTAAGGGTAGGTCTGATGTTTCCCTCGATTTTGCCTCCCGACCATCGCAAAGAGACCTCGAGGACCCCACCCAGGCAGACTCCAAACAATGGTTTCCTGGCCGGGCTAAGGTGGATGCTCGTGACTGTGTGCTGGTGTATTGTGTCCACTGGACTGTGCTGTTGTGGCACCAACCAGAGGTTGTGTTGTACCAACTGAGGACTGCTTGACCGCACCTGTCTCCTGCAGCACCACACAATGGTCCGTAAATCTTCCCACCTCTTGGCCAGAGGCCACTCGCTTTGGAGAAGGACTATAAAAGAGCGACCCTCTGGAAAGAACCCTTTGAGATCTCTCCACTGATGAAGACCCATCTATCCCCGGAGAAGACCCCTGAGATCTCCCCACAGACAAAGATTCTTCTATCGGATGACCCGTGAGGACGCCCGTCTCGTCTGTTGGTAGCTATTTTCCCATCCCCTTCTTTCCTTCCTCTCTCCCTATACTTTGTTTCTTATACCTCTCCCCTTTACTGTAACTGAATTGTAGGCATTTGATGAAATACATTGCTGTTGTTGAATAAGCTGATTTTCTGCTGTTGAATAAACTGATTTTGTCCCCTGCACTTTGGCTCTTTGCACCTTTAAGATCAAAAGAACCATCACGACCCCCGCTCTGCATTAATAACGGATCATGACACTACATTAATATCTACCTTTCGTTTGAAAGACAAAAACATTCAAGAGGTCTGTTCCCTGTGCATTTAAATAAAAACAAGTGCATGCTTTGTCCTCTGTACTGAGGATCCTTCCTGAGCCCTTCTCTGTCTCTGCAGGGCAGTGCCTGTGGGCAGAGGTGGAGGGAAGAGACTCCCAGCACAGCAGCACAGCCAGGGACAATGGCCCTGGATCTTTCCACATCTGCTCTTCCCAACTCCACCCTCTCCTTGCCAGCCCTTCTGTGGCTGTGAGGCCGCAGTGCTCTGGCAGCTTGGTCCCTGTCCTGCTGTGTGTCCGTGCTGTGCCCACAGGCAGGGACAGGCCATGGGCACTGCTGGGACACAGCTGGGCTCCAGCACAGCAGCTCCATCAGCAAAGCGCATCTCCTGAGGGCAGGGCAGGAAGGCTTTGCTCTCCTCCAGAGCTGCTGTCAGCAATGTGCTGCAGGAATGCCCTGGCCAAGCAAAGCCCAGTGCCTGGGGCAGAGGGGCAGTGTGCAGGGGGCACACAGCAGTGTCCTGGCACAGCCAGAGCTCCTGGGATGGTCCTGAGGGAGCAGCAGAGCAGGGCCTGGGCTGTGTCTTTGTTCTGGGCACAGCCTGGGAAGGTGCCCCAGGGCAATTGTCCCACACCAGCCCCTGCAATCACCACACCCAACACTGGCCTCTCCCCCAGCTGCACAAGGATGTTTGTCCCTGCATGGAGGGACACCAAGTGACCAGGCCAGCAGGCCATGTTTGCTCTGTACTGAGGAGATTTCAGCAGTGCATCATGTGTGTGTGGGGAGATGAAACCGAGTGAGCACAAACACCATCATCAGCACTCGGGGGTGGCACAGTTCTGGTGGCACAAACAGTGCCTTGAGGTCACTACGCTCTGGGAAAACACCTGAATTCATTACTGGGCTGTGGTTACGACTGCATAGGAGAAACATCCCAGGCAGGGAGGGTCCAGGAAAAAAGTGTTCAGGACAGCCATGGACTGCACAGAGAGACCATTGGGGTGGGGGTTTGTGGGGAGAAATCAGAGCTGCCTCCCTTCTGACCCACCCTGAGGACCTGGACAGGGCTGTGCTGTGCTCTGGGCACTGACCAGGAGCTGAGGGATGTGGAAAAGGCCTTTGGAGTCAGGGATGCTGAGAAGGCTGGGTAGTCTCACTGTGACACCTCTCTCAAACCCTTTGGAAAGGCCAGAGCCATCCCAGAGGGTGCTGGGAACTTGGGAAGGGCAGACATGGAACCAGTCTGCAAACAGAGCGTGGAGGGGCACTGGGACAGTCACAGACTGGTCAGGCTCAGCAGGGAAGGGCAGGTGGCAAATCCTCCTGCAGCCATTCCAGGCACTGGCAGCACAAGGCAGGGATTGCAAAACCCCCATGGGAGGGAAAAGAAGGGGATGTTGTGTGCCCAGACTTTAGGCAGGCCTGGGACATGGTCTGCTGTGCTCTCCTCAGAGCTAGACTGGAGCGAGCTGGGCTGCAGGAGTGGAACATGGGGTGGGTGGGAATTTGGCTGAACAATCAGGGTCAAATGTCATCCGTGGCACAGAGTCCTCTTGGCAGCCACTCCCTGGTGACATCCCTCAGTGACCAGCCCTTGACCACCAGTGTGGAACATTTCTATTATCTCTACAATGGCATGAAATGCACTTTCAATTCCTTTGTGGATGCTGCAAAGTTGTAGGGCGTTTGTGACTGAATGCATCCAGTTAATGTTGACTGCAAAATGTAATTTGGCAAAATGACTGAGTTGGGTACATTTCTCTTACCACAAAAAATGGTAGAACTTATGTATCAGAAAAAGGCAGTTCAATACGAAAAAATCAAACCCAACCAAAAAAAAACCAACAAAGCAAGACCCACCCACAACCACACAAAAACCCTACAAACAAACCAACCACAAAAAGCAGAGGCCGTACACAGAAGAAAAGCAAATACACAGGAAATCTCCTAGCAGCAGAAAATATTTAACCACGTTGTGGCAGGAGTGGATTCTGTATGCGTAGGTGCTGTTTTAATAAAAAATATCTTAAAAAAGAAACTAATCCCCTATGCCCCTTTCTTCTCTCCGTTTATTGCTGATCATGGTGTGCCATGGAATGGAACATCCCTTGGGTCATCCAGCCCAGCTGTCCCATCCCTGTTCCCTCAGGAACACTTGCCCACCCCAAGCCCGTGGGTTGGAGGAGGTTGCAGACACACCTCATGTGGGGCGAGCACTGTGAGAAGGACAGGAGAACAGAACAACATTTACACTGATCAAGGAAAGTAGAACAGAACAGCACAGCCTTGAAGAAACCGATAAAGGATGTAAGTCCCGCATACAGAAGTCACACAAAATGCAAGGAGGATGCCAGCTCAACTCTGCAAGGCTGGCAAAGCAGAAATTATGCAAAACAAGGAAAATGCCATCATTCAAAAGCAGGGATCGAGGAACAGCCACCTAAAACATTGGATCTCAAAGACAGACTCCAAGGAACCACGTAAGGATTTTTGAAAAGGGGTGCAATTATGTCAAGTAAAGTGAAAGGAAATGGGGATAATTAATGAATAGATAATCAGTGTGTGTGGTAAAAACTGTTCATTCGATGCTCAGTGCACTTGAATGGATGAAGGATCCCCTGAGTGACCAGCATGATGTAATAAATAATACCTGTTTTCAAATACTCAAAACTGTGCTTAAAAGTTTCTATCTTGTGGGTTTCATTATCAGTGCTGCCCTTGACTCCATTATGCCCCTTGCACAGTTTCCCAATGGCCCCTTGGTTCCACGAGGCCCTACTGTATAACAATGGACCCTTGGTTCCATTTGGATCTGTACAGTCAAAATGGCCTCCTTGGTTCTGCACTGCCACAATGTTCTCCTTGATTCCACAGGGCTTTGGTGTGTCACCAAAGCCCCTTGGTTCCATGAACTCACATGGTGTCACCACAGTCTCTTGGATCCGCAGTATCACAATGGACAATTGGTTACAAGCACCCCCACAGTGTCACAATGAATATTTGGTTCAACGGGGCCCCAGAGTGTCACCATGGCCCCTTGGTTCCACGAGGCCTCTCTGTAGGACAATGGCCTCTCAGTTCCAGGACGTTTTGTACTGTCAATGCTCTCCTTGGTTCCTCAGTGTGAAAATGGCTGTATGGTTCCATAAAGTTCCTCAGTGTCACAGTGGTCTCCTTGGTTCCATGGGGCTCTGCAGTGTCACAGTGTCCCATTGTTTCCATGAGCTTCTGTCCCATCAACCATGTCCTTTGTTCAAATGAGGCCCTGCAATGTCACGATGGTCTCTTGGTTCCATGAGGTTCCATAGCCTAACATGGTTGCCTTGATTCCAAGAGGTTCTGCTGTGTCATACTGGACCCTTGGTTACACGAGGTTCCATTATGTCACAATGATCTCCTTGGTTCCACGAGGCCGTGGAGTGTCACAATGGACCCTTGGTTCCAGGAGGTTCCGTAGTGTCACCATGGTCTCCTGGGACCCACATTGTCACAATGGACAATTGGTTCCATGGGAACCTGCTGTGTCACAGTAAACCCTCAGTGCCACGAGGTTCTGGACTGTCACAATGGTCTCCCTGCTTCAACAAGGCCCTGGAGTGTCACAGGGGCTGCTTGGTCCCATGAGTTTCCATAGTGTCACAATGGTCTCCTTGCTTCTGCAGTGTCATAGTGGACCCTTGGTTCTATAAGGTTCCTAAATGTCACTGATCTCCTTGGTTCCATGAATTTCTGTGCTGCCAACAATGGTTCCTTTGTTCCAATCAGACACCACTGGACGCTGGGTTCCATGAAATTCTTCAGTGTCACAGTGGCCCCTGAGGTCCCACAGTGTCACCATGGCCTCCTGGGATCTGCATTGTCACAATGGACTATTGGTTCCATGTGGCCTCACTGTGTCACAATGGTCTCCTTGATTCCATGATTGCCCTCAGTGTCACAATGGAGCCTTGTTTCTGTGAGGCTCTGAACTGTCACAATTGTCTCCTTGGTTCCATGAACCCCCATTGTGTCACAAGGATCTCCTTAGCTCCATGAGGATACAAAGGCTATTAATAAACACTGAGCAACACCTGCTTAACACACCTGGGAACATCTGTCTGCATTCAAAAGAAAGGTTAAAGGTGAGAATGGCACCAGCAGCTTCCATCTGCAACAGAGATCCAGGGAAAGGAGAGGGACAGAGAACTCAGCTGAAAGACTCAGAAAATTCTGCTTACAGAGATCATTTCTGGTCACACTGTTCCTTGTAGAAAGGTGACATCATTCCAGACAGCCTGGACTGAGCATGTGGTTCCTCCGTGGGGTTTGTTGTTCAGCAAACCTGCTCAGGATTTTCCATTCTTTCCTCACAAACAGGAAAACTTCTCCTGGGCCTGTGTGCAGGCAGAGCCCTGAGGAGAGCAGGTGGGACATGGTGCAATGGGCAGGGACACCCAGCTGCAGAGCTGAGGGGACAAGGTTCTGCTGCAGGGCACAGGGATGTCAGTCCCAGGTGGGCGATGTCAGACATGGTGAGGCTGGGGGTGAGGAGCAGGTTGTCCAAACAGGGGCAGCCTGCAAGGGGCTCATTCTTCTGTGTGCCCACACCTCCTAAGGAGACATTCAGCATCAAGGTCACCTGGGGAATGCTTCTATCAGCTCTTCTCTGACTTGAAAAATAAAAAAATATTCTCTTGGCTAAAACCAAAAGTCATGAGACGGACTTTGAAATCTGCTTCCTTAACAAAACTCCAAAGTGACTCCAATGAGCTGCACAAGCCCTGGAGACTTGAACACAATTGAAGGAAGACAAGGAGCTTCTGAAACCTTTCTGTATTTTAATCAGCCCCACGGTGGATTTGAGGCTGAGTGCAGGAGCCTCAGGCACTGAGAGAAGGTTGAAGAAGCTGCTCCAGGAGTCAGAAGCAAAACTCCAAGTCCCTTGGAGCATCAGTGGCCCCACTGAGGGCAGGGACTGCCAAAGGCTCCCCAGGGACTGGTGAGAGCAGATCCTTGAGGGCAGGATTGCAGGAGCCCGAGGCTGTGAGCAGGGAACTGCAATGCTGAGCAAGGCCTGGGCTGGTTGGAGGAAGCAGAAAGGCCAAGGCCTGAGCCCAGGCCTGGCCCAGCAGGGCCTGTCCCTCACGGGTGGCTCGGGGCTGTTGCTGGGGCAGTGGGATGGCAGGGGCAGCAAGGACAAATGTCATCAGGCTGTGTGACACTCCAGATGCTCATGGAACCAAGGGCCAGTGTGACACAGCAGAGCCTGATGGAAACAAGAGGCCATGGTGAGCCTGCAGGGCTGGAACACCCCAGAACACTGAAATGCTGGGGGTGACCAAAGGTTCCTTTACTTGAGTTTGGTGCACAGGAGAAACCCCAGCCAGGTATTGTTAACATGGCCAGATGCAAAGAATATTCTTGGTAGGGAGGGACCCACAAGGATCATCAAGTCCAGCTCTTGAGTGAATGACCCACACAGGGACTGAACCCACAACCTCAGTGATACCAGCACCCTGCTCCAACCAACTGAGCTAAGAGATCCCAACGACACAAATTTTTACAGGCAAAATATAGACAATCAAAGAACTTGGGCAGAAGGATTTATACAAGCTCTAACTCACCATAAAACTCTTCTCATACCATTAACTTAATTAACACAAGACCATTTAACCTACAAACCTTTAACCCTGAAGATGTTAAATTACCCAAAAATGTCCCAGGTAAGTAGGATTAGACAAAGAAATAGAGAACAACAGAAGCACAGAAGATCTATAGACAGAAATGCACACAGGTACCAGCTGCTCAAGTTCCAGCATGGCTCACAGAAGAACCCCAGCAGACAGCACAACCCAGACCACAGCTGACCTCGAGCTCCAGCTTTTAATCCCCTGAGCCTGTATGGGCCCACCCTTTGGGTGGGATTTCCAGTTGTTTGCCCAATCAGAGTCAGTGTTTGTACCTGCTGCTAGTGTGTGACTGATTGACAGCTCAGCCAATCCGAGCTGGGTTATCACTGCCCCTACTGTGTGATGGACATATTGGCCAATCAGAGCCGGCTTAACATCACCTCTGATGTTTGATTGAATGACAGCTTAGCCAATCAGAGCTGGGTTAGCACCACCCCTGCTGTGTGATTGGCAGCTGTGCCATGCCAGGGGTAAAGGCAGGGCTCTGTCCCACAAACCAAGGCCAGACCAGGCCCTGGCCCCACACGGGCATTCCGAGCATCCTGAGGTGTCTGGGACATTGATCTCATCCAGCCTCTGACACCCACCATGGGGACACTGTGGAACCTCATGGAACACAGGGCCAGTTGTGACACTGTGGGGCCTCATGGAACTGTGGAGTCCGTTGTGACTGATCAGTAAGTTGTCTTTAAAAATAATTCAATGACTGAAAGTATGGGTGTTAATATCTCTGAAATGGGTCTTCGTTTCTCTACTAACTACAAGCAACAGGTTTATTACAGAGCCCAGTCAGCTTGGCTCCTGAAACAGACAAGGGTCTGCATGAGCTTGAGTTTATGAACTTTGGGGTAAAATGACAGGTTCAAGAGGGGATATGGGGTAGGTGATTTAGAAAGGCTGTACCTTCCTAGTACCTCAGCCAATGGGGAAAGGAAGAGGGCAATGTGCACGGGGGAGTTTAGGATAATGGAGGCTGCTGCCTCCAGAACCTCAAGAGAGAAAACTGCATGAGCGTGTGCCCTGGTGGACTCTTTCCCTTTACTGAAATAAAGTTGAAGACTCCCCTATCTCCTTAATGGGCACTGGCTTTTCATAGTATGATTTTCTGTATGTGACACTATGGAATGATGGAACCAAGGAGCCATTGTGACACATCAAGGCCTCAGTGGAACAAAGGAACCATTGTTGACAGTACAGAACCAAGGGGCCGTTGTGATAATACAGGTCCAAAGACACCATGGTGACACCATGGAACCTCATGGAACCAAAGAGACCATTGTGACATTCTGGTGCCTCATGGAATCAGGGCGTGAAATCCCTTGTGAGGCTCAGGACCCCAATGAAACCAAGGGTCAGTGATGAAGCTGTGGGGCCCATAGAACCAAAGAGCCATTGTGATACAGCAGGGCCACATGGAGCCCAGAGGCCATGGTGACACTGCAAGACCTTATGGATCAAGGGGCCATTATGACACTACAGAAGCAAGGAGAATATTGTGACAAGGAGAGTATTGTGACAATACAGGGACTCATGGAATCAAGGACAACATTGTGACACTGTGGGGCCCCATGGAACCAAGGGAACATGGAACACGGCTGGCTGGCTGGGCCTCTCGGGGGCCACCTGACAGGTCTGGCTGGCCTTGGCATATCGAGGACCACTGCTCATCTGCCCCTGAAACACTGGGGCTCTGGGCTTTCCTTCCTGTGGAAAAGAACCATCCTTCTGCAGGTGCCCGTGGCCAAAATTGGGAATCTGCCTCCAGAATTCCCTATATCCAAGGAGAGCTCCCAGACAAAAGCTGCCATGACTGACAAGTCAGGCTGGCCTTGGTTTCCTGAGGGCTGGCTCTCATTTGCCTTTGAAACACTGGAGCTCTGTGCTTTCCTAAAGAAAAGAGCTCTTCTTCCATTCCAAGCACCTCCAACCAAAACTGATATTCCACCTCCAAAAATCCCTATGTCTGAGGATGGCCACCAGATGAATGGTTTCAGGAGAGACAGGTCAGGCTGGCTTGGCCTAAAGGTGGCCACCTTTCATCTTCTTCCAGAACATTTGGACTTCACATTTTTCTTTCCTATAGGAAAAAAACATCCTTCTTGACCAGGCGTCCATGGCCGAAAGTGGGATTCCGCCTCAAAAACTCCGTACATCCAAGGGTTGCTCCCAAGTGAAAGGTGCCAGGACAGACAGGTTGGGCTGCCCTTGGCCTCTGGGGGGCTGCCTCTCACCTGCCTTTGAATCACTGGGGCTCTGCGCTTTCCTTCCTAGGGAAAAAAGTGTCCCTTTTATCAGTGCAGACATGGCCGAAATTTGGATTCCATCTCTGAAATTCCCTATATCGAAGGATTGCTTTCAGACAAAAGCTGCCAGAACAGAAAGGTCTGCCTGGCCTTGGCCTCTGATGGTCATCTTTCATCTGCCCCTGAAACACTGGTATTCCGTGCTTCCCTGGAAATGAGCTGTCCTTTTCCTCCAGATGTCCATTTCTGAAATTGGTATTCCACCTCTAAAATTCTGAATATGTGGGGATTACTCCCACAAAAAAATCAGCAAACACCATCAAGTCAGTCTGTCCTTGGCCTCTGGTGAGTGCCCCACATCTGCCCCTGCAGCACTGGGGCTCGGTTGTTTTCTTCCTATGGAGACCATTGTGACACTATGGGGCCTTGTGCAGCCCAAGGGCCATTGTGACCCTGCAGGGCCACATTGTGACACTGCAGAAGCAAGGAGAACATTGTGAGATTACAAGGTCCCATGGAACCAAGGGGACAAGGAACAGATCTGGCTGGCTTGGCCTTCTGGGGGCCACCTCTCAGGTCTGGCTGTTCCTGGCATGTTGAGGGCTGCTGCTCATCAGTCCCCAGAGAACTGGGACTCTGTGCTTTCCTTCCCATGGAAAAGAACCATCCCTCTTTCCAGGTGCCCAAGACTGAAATTGGTACTCCCCCTAAAAAGTTCCCTATATACAAGGGTTCTCCCAGACAAAAACTGCCAGGATAGACAGCACTGGCTGGCCTTGGACTCCTGAGGGCTGTCTCTCATCTACCACCAAACACTGGGGCTCTGTACTTTCATTACAGTGGAAAAGAACTGCCCTTCTCACTAAATGTCAACGGCCAAAACTGGGATTTAATATCTAAAATTCCATCGATCCAAGGATTGCGCCCAGGCAAAAGTATCCAGGACAGAAAAGTCTGGCTGCCTTGTCCTCTGATGATTTTCTTAGATTATGAGAAGAATGTTTTAATTTGCCCACACCTGGGAGAGGGTCCAGATATCTCCCAAGGTGGGGTTTGGAGGCTGCAAGAACATGACCACTACATAAAGGAGCTCTGTGCTGAGTGGGGTGGAGACTGAGGACAGCAGAGGAGAGCCCAGATTGGACACAAGGAGAAAGGAATTGCTCTCCCAGGGCGGGGCTGGGGTGCAACACATCCCCCAGAAGGAGTCTGGAGCAGCCCAAGGCTTTGGGTGTCCAGGCAGAGGCAGGCAGGAGGCAGAGCTGTCAGCAAAGGAAGGGGCCAGCGAGGTGGGGCAGCCGGGGGATGACGACAGCCTGCAGGGACAGAGGCGCAGGGCATGGACACCGTAGGACAGCCTGGGCTGCAGAGGGCACAGGGATGGGCAGCAGCTGAAAGGCCCTGACACAGCCAACTCCTGCAGCACTTGGGCCATGCAGGCTGGCCCTGGGCCTGAGGCCAGCAGGGGACAAGTGAGCCTTGCTGTGCTGGGGCCTCATTGCCTCCTTGTCCCTGCTCAGCAGCCTGGCAGGGGCCGCCCCATGGTGCTGCCCTTGGCATTGCACATGGCCAGAGCCCAGTGGCCCGGGAAGAGCCCTGAGCAATGAGGGAGGGACAGGATCTGCCTTGCCAGGGGCTGGGGCTCAGCCCTTGGCCCTTTGCATTCCTGAAACACATCCAGGTTTGCTCAGCATCAGAGACACCTTTCCCTTGTTTGTCCCCTCTATCATCACTGCCAACAGTGTTCTGCTTTAACTGGAACTTGGAAGCATTTTCTGAGTCATATCCCTCTGTGGGACCCATTAAAATTTCAAGAAACTGTGGAGTTTGAGTATGTCATTGAGTTCTTGAGAAGTTTTCCTTCAGCTCCCTCTCAGGGACTGATTTCCAGGGACTCAGCACTGCTGGAAAATCCCAGCTCTACAGAGATGGGGAAACTGACAAGGGTTTTAAAAAGATTTTATTCCATTATCAGATTCCTTGAAAGGTGAAACATAAGAGATGTAAATCTCAATGCCATTCTATCCAAAGCCAACTTGTTTCCTGGTTACAATATTTTATAAATGTTTTTCAGCCTATTAGCTTTTGCTACACAATGGTGCTAATAATTCTAACACTAATCACCTAGTATTTTACTCCACAATTTTACTCCCCTTAGTCTTGCCAAAATGCATCTTTCACAGTTCTAATTCTCCAAAATATCTGGTCTTTTTGCAAGGCCATTGTTTGAAACTTGATTCTAGTTCAGTCTCTCTCTCAACAATGTCTTCTCTATTCCAGGGCCATTCTGAGTCAGCACACCTTATCTCAGAGTTTGCATCCAGATGTACAAGACTGTGTGAGCTTTCAGTCAGGCTTTGAGAATCCTTTACAAATCCATTTCTCACAAATATCAATCACAGAATGCTGCAATCACCTCTGCTCTAAAGACAGCATTAATAAAATACACCCCTGAAAATAGGAATGGATATTTCTAAGAAGGTCTTTTTCTTATTTCTCCATAACTGGAGTTGAAAAACTTGCAAATGAAGTGTACTAGACCAGAGGGAAATCAAGGCAGAAACGTTGTTTTCTAGGAAACCTCTGAAGAATTTGGTCAGAATCAAACTCCGAAGTGTCTGATACCATTCATGTGTCCCACTGAGGGACACAACTGAGAAAGTGTTCCCAGGTTCCAGTGAGAGCAGGAAATTGGAGGCAGAGATGACAGGTGGTGTGGGAAATGCAGGCACGGAGAGCTCTCAGGGCCTTGTGCATACAGGCTCAGAGATTGAGATGGATCCAAGGTTTCACCTAAGACCTTGGCGAAATCTTGGGGAATCAGAGCATGAAAAGTAAAATATATATAAAAAATATAAGTTTTTAGTTTAAGTAGAACTATGTTTTAAGCAAACAGAAATATGCATTATGTAAGGAAAGCAGTATGTTAAGTAAGATAGTAAAAGATTGTAAAACTTAGCAATAGAACTTGTTATAAAGTTAGTTAGAAGTTTAAGGTTTATCAGTGTAGGTTTGTGAAGTGTTATAGGATTGGTTGAAAAATGACACATTGCGGCAAAGCCATGAGAAAGAAAGCAATTAATGATTGGTGTAAAAGGATGCTGGCAAACTTCACAGAATTATTTGATTGGCTAAAAACTAACATAAGGCATTGTAGCTAAGAATCAGGCAGCTTCTGATTTTATGGTGTTGGATGTAACAGCTTTAATGTCTCACCCTTCTATGAGACTGACACCATGAGGCCATAAACCATCTTTGACAACGTCTCTCAGTTGCCCCATCTCTTGTAATATCAATCTCCCAATGCACAATTTTTGACATCAGACATGACTAATGAAATCAATAGGCGTTTATGGACACCAGGTGTATCCCAATAAAGTCAATAGGGATTTAGGGACACCTGGTTTATCCATTGAAGTCAATGGGATTTTGGTGTAATTTGGTTCTAAAATGGGGAAATTTGGGTCAATTTGGGGGAAATCTTGGGCTGAAGTCTGGGAATGTCCACTCCAGGATAGTAGTGCCGATGCTCTGGATGTGCTGGATGAATTCCTGGAGGCCAATCCCAAATCCCTGGTCCCTCACCTGCTGTCCATGCTGGATCTGTGCCTCCAGGTAAGCCCAAAATTCTCAATTTTCAGCCCCAAACCTGGGAAGTTCAAGGGCAAAATTGGGATTTTTAGCATTAAAAATTTTGGGACATCAGGTCTACCCACTGAAGTAAATACGGATTTAGGAAGACCAGGTGTAGCCATTAAGAGGACTTGATTGGGAAGAGTTACTGGTTAAACTGGGAGCACTGGGAACGCCTAAGGGGGGGGCACTGGTGTTATTGGAAGCCCTGGGGCATAACTGGGACCACTGGAGGTAATTACTAAAGATAAATGGGGATAAACACGACACCAGGTCTTCCTCATTGAACTCAATAGGAATTTACAGACACCAAGTCTCTCCTTTAAAGTCAATAGGGATTTAAGGCCACCAGGTCTACCCAGTCAGAGCATTGAGGATTTAAGGATGCCAGTTCTGGGGGGCCCCATAAGTTTTGGGTGATCCAGGTGTCCAAAGGGTAACCAGGTGTATCCAGGTGATTGTGTGGAGTACCCAGGTGATTTCTGGGGATACCCAGGTGTACTCAGGTGATTGCTGGGAGGGATCCAGGTGATTTTGGGCAGTATCCAGGTGTACCCAGAGAAATTTTGGGGATATCCCAGCTATTTTTGAGGCACCCAAGTGCCCTGACTCACCCTGACAGATTATGGAGAAGATGATGGCCACCGTCCTCCCAGTCAACATGGACACAGATGACCCTTGGCAGCTGCGGGGCTATCAAGGTGCACCCCCACATTCAGGGGTACCCCAAAACGCCAGGTGAGGACATCAGGGGTGAGAGGGAGCCCTGAGTTACCTCAGGAGAGGATGCAGTGCAGGTACAGCCAGGTGTTTCGGTCCATGGGGTTAATAATGATGTTATTCTGCAGCAGCTCCAGCTCTGGGGTGGGCAAAGGAGGCACCCCAAAATATCAGAGGGGCACCAGGGGAAACCCCAATATCTCAGTGGGGACACCCAGGTATCCAGGAGTTCAGGTCTACCCAATGAAGTCAATGGAGTTTCAGGAACACCAGGTCTACCCATTCAACCCAACAGAACCAACCAGCTCCCACTTTAGGTGAGGACGAAGCTGGACAATTTTGGGGATCTCGTAAAATTGTGGGAGATTTTTTGAGGAATCCCTCACCTTCCTTCAGCCTTCCAGGGGGCAGTGCCCTTGCTGTAGTTCCTGGTGGGCATCAGCAGCCCCATGCAGTGTTGCCAGGCTGAGAAGTTGGAGAAGCTGTGGCTCAGCAAGGCCCTGGTGAAGGCCAGCTCAGCTTTGAGGTCCTGCCTGGCTGCAAGTGCCTACCAGTGTTCCCAGGTGTGAACTGGGAAGGCACCAGTATAAATCAGTAAGCACTTGGAGCCACTCCTGAGCTCCTGAGGCTCATGGCAGCAGATCCCAGTATAAACCAGTAAGGCCTCATGCACCCAAACCCAGTCCCAGTGTAGTCTAGGGGTTCCTCGTATGGTCCTGGAGCCCCCAGATTTATACTGGGAAGGCACCAGTATAAACCAGTAAACTCAGACCAAACTCAAGTCACTCCCAGTAGGTCTCAAACCCCATCCCAGTATAAACCAGTAAGGCCAGCATCCCCAGAAGTTGCTCCCAGTGGAGTGCCAAGCATCCCCAAGCTCCCTCCCAGTATAACCCAGGACACCGCAGTTCAGTACAGTAAAATCCAGAATATCCCTCTATAACCCAGTATAAATCTCTACAATCCAGTCACCCCCAGGACCACATCCCAATATAAACCAGTATAACCCAGTATAACGCAGTGACCCCCAGCACCCCATCCAATATAAACCAGTGTAACCCAGTATGACACAGTATAACCAAGTATAACCCAGCATAAACCAGTCACCCTTTGTACCACATCCCAGAATAACCCAGTACAAATCAGTAGCCCCCCAGCAGCCAATCCCAGTACAAACCAGTATAAATCAGTACAACCAGTACACACAGTGCTAGGTCTACCCAGACCCTCACACACCCTCTCTCAGTATAACTCAGTACAACCCAATGACCTCAGCCCCGTCCCAGCACTTCCTGGACCCCATCCCAGCACAAACCAGTACAAACCAGTACAAGCCACTCACAGTTGCAGGGGTCATCCACCAGGAGGTGCTCCCACAGTGCCAGGTCCTCCCGGCCAGCAGGGGGCGCTGCAGTGTCCAGTGTGACCCTACAGAACCAAGGAAACCCCTGTGACACTGCGGGGCCCCACGGAACCAAGAGTCCATTGTGAGACACCTGGGCCACGTGGAGCCAAGGAACCATTGTGACACTGGGGAAACTCATGGCACCAAGGGGCCACTGTGACATTGTGGGGCCTCATGGAACCTGTGAGCCATTGTGACACTGCACGGCCTTGTGGAACCAAGGAGACCACGGTGACACTGTGGGGCCACATGGAACCAAGAGTCCATTGTGACACTCTGGAACTACAGAGACCATTGGTGAGAGTATGGAACCTTGAGGAACAAAAGTCCATTGTGACAGATCAAGGCCTCATGGAACCCAAAAGAGCATTGTGACACTGTGGGGCCCCAGGGACCCAAATCTCCATTGTGACAGTACAGAACCTCATGGAACCAAGAGTGCATGGTGACCCAGCAAGGCCTTGTGGAACCAAGGAGTCCAAAGGTTTCAAACATTCCTTGCAGGGTTCTGACTTGGAGAAGGGGAACCTGCTTGGTGGTACCTTGGGCTGGCACACACTCATAGAAGGTGTCTGTTTTCAATGAGGAAATTCAGGAGTTTTAGAATGCTTCAAAACAAAACAAAAAAAAGGCAAGAAACTACTTTTGGCCTGAGTACAGCCAGTTCTCCAAGCAAAGCAGGTCCCAGGTGAGTGAATACAGACAGGATGGGGTTGGGCAATGAGGAGCAAGGTTGTCCACACTGGGTCAGACCTCAAGGCACAACTTCTCTGAGCAGGCCAAAGCTCCTGAGGAGACACCCTGGATCAATATCAACCACTGAATACTGCAATCACATATGTCTAATGAGAAGAGCTATAAAACACTCTCTTTAAAATAGGAATTCATATTTCTTAGAAGCTCTTTGAAATATTTCTCTCTAACTGCAGTAGGAAACCTTCCTAATGAACGGCACCAGACCAGAGGGAAATCAAGGCAGAGCCATGGTGACAAACCATGCTTGATCCCAATCAGCCCCGTGGTGCATTTGTTGCTGAGCCCTTGAACCTCAGGGCCTGAGAGGAGATTACACAAACCTTTCCAGGAGTCCAAGGCAGAAGAAAAACCCAAAGTGTCTCAAAGCATCAATGGGCCCCACTGAGGTCCATCCCCAACACAGGCTCCTCATGGACACTCTTTGGAGGAGAGAATGGGAGGCCAGGATTGCCCAAAAATGTCTCAGAGACTGAGAAAAGAAAGGAAAATGGAAAGTACCTTAAAAAATTGAAGTTCCTTGAAGTATTAATGAACCCCAGTGAGTGTCAATACAAAGTTCTCTCAAGGGACATGTTAAAGCAGATAATTGGGGGCATCATTGCATAAACTACTAAAAGAGTTGGTGTCAAAAGGGAAACTCCAAGTACCTTAAAAAAACTGAGTACCTTCAAGTATTAATGAGCCCCACTGAGTATCATTACTGACAAAGGCTCTCAAGGGACTAATTAAAGCAGATAGTTGGAGGCCATCACTTCACAAACCTCTTAGAGACTCAGTGTCAAAAAGTAGAACTTAAAATAACCCTGATTACCTTGAAGCATTAATGAACCCCACTGAGTGTTGTTACTGACAAAGGCTCTCAAGGGACTAATTAAAGCAGATAATTGGAAGCCAGGATTGCACAAAGATCTCAGCGAACTCCAAGGGAAAAGCAAAACCCAAAGTCCTGTAAAAAACCTGCAGTCCCTGGGAGCATGAAGGAGCCCCCAGGGCCATTCCTGACCAAGGCTCCCCAGGGACTGGTCCCAGCAGATCCCTGAGGCCACTGGGATGTGGGGGGATGCTGAGGGCAGGACAAGGGGTGCCAGTGGCCAGCCTTGCTGGGGCTGTGCCAGGAGGCCCCAGTGGCTCAGGACAAGGTGTCTCCTCACAGTCCTTGGTGGCACAGACCCTGCTGTGCCCCAGGGCACCAAGACCTGGCTTCTCTTTGTCCCCACCTGTCATCTCTGCCTCCAATTTCCTGCTCTCACTGGAAATAGGGAACACTTTCTCTGTTGTGTCCCTCAGTGGGACCCATTAAAAGTTTAGGAAACTTTGGAGTTCAATTCTGACTGAACTCTTGAGAGGTTTCCTAATAAACCATGGCTCTGCCTTGATTTCCCTCTGGTCTAGATCAGCTCATTAGGAAGCTTTCCTAGTCCAGTTATAGATAAATATTTTAAAGAGCTTCTTAGAAATATCCACTCCTATTTCAATGGATGTATTTTATTACTGTTCTCTTTAGAGCAGAGGTGATTGCAGCATTCTGTGATTGATGTTGATGCAGGGTCTCTCCTCAGGAGGTCTGCCCTGCTCACAGAAGCTGTGCCTTGAGGTCTGAGCCAGTGTGGACAACCTTGCTCCACATTGCCCAACCCCATCCTGTCTGTCCTCACTCACCTGGGACCTGCTTTGCTTGGAGAACTGACTGCACTCAGGCAAACAGTGGTTTTCCTTGTGTTTTTGGAAGCAATCTAAAACTCCTAAGTTTCCTCACTGAAAACAGACACACTCCTCAGGTGTGTGCCAAGCCCAAAGTGCCACGGAGCAGGTTCCCCTTTCCCCAGCTCAGAACCCTGCAAGGAAGGTTTGAAGCCTTTGGTCTCCTTGGTTCCACAGGGCCCTGCTGGGTCACCCTGCACTCTTGGTTCCATAAGGTTCTGCATTGTCACAATGGAGATTTGGGTCCATGGGGCCCCACAGTGTCACAATGCTCTTTTGGGTTCCATGAGGCCTTGATCTGTCACAATGGACTTTTGTTCCTCGAGGTTCCATACTCTCAGCAATGGTCTCTGTAGTTCCAGAGTGTCACAATGGACTCTTGGTTCCATGTGGCCCCACAGTGTCACCATGGTCTCCTTGGTTCCACAAGGCCGTGCAGTGTCACAATGGCTCACAGGTTCCATGAGGCCCCACAATGTCACAGTGGCCCCTTGGTGCCATGAGTTTCCCCAGTGTCACAATGGTTCCTTGGCTCCACGTGGCCCAGGTGTCTCACAATGGACTCTTGGTTCCGTGGGGCCCCACAGTGTCACAGGGGTTTCCTTGGTTCTGTACTGTCACAGTGGACACTGCAGCGCCCCCTGCTGGCCGGGAGGACCTGGCACTGTGCGAGCACCTCCTGGTGGATGACCCCTGCAACTGTGAATGGCTTGTACTGGTTTGTACTGGTTTGTACTGGTTTGTGCTGGGATGGGGTCTAGGGTGTGCTGGGACAGGGCTGGGGTCACTGGGTTGTACTGGGTTATACTGACAGAGGGTGTGTGAGTGTCCAGGAGGGCCTAGCACTGTGTGTACTGGTTGTACTGGGTTATACAGGTTTATACTGGGATGGGGTGCTGGGGATGAGTGGGTTGTATTGGTTTATAAAGGGTTATACTGGGATAGTCTGGATTTTACTGGGTTAAACTGGGGTGTACTGGATTATACTGGGAGGGGTCTTGGGGACGCTTGGCACTCCACTGGGAGGAACTTCTGGGGATGCTGGCCTTACTGATTTATACTGGGATGGGGCCTGGGACCTACTGGGAGTGACTTCAGGTTGTGCTGGCCTTACTGGTTTCTACTGGGAGCTGCCACCATGGGCTCATGAGCTCAGGGGTGGCCCGCAGTGCTTACTGGTTTATACTGGTGGCTTCCCAGTATAAACCTGGGAGCTCCAGGACCACAGTAGCAGCTCCTAGACTACACTGGGAATGGGTTTGGGTGCATGAGGCCTTACTGGTTTATACTGGGAGCTGCTGCCACAGGCCTCAGGAGCTCGTGAGTGGCTCCAAGTGCTCACTGGTTTATACTGGTGCCTTCCCAGTCCACACCTGGGAACACTGGTAGGCACTTGCAGCCAGGCAGGACCTCAAGGCCGAGCTGGCCTTCACCAGGGCCTTGCTGAGCCGCATCTTCTCCAACTTCTCGGCCTGGCAACACTGCCTGGGGCTGCTGATGCCCACCAGGAACTACAGCAAGGGCACTGCCCCCTGGAAGGCTGAAGGAAGGTGAGGGATTCCTCAAAAAATCTCCCACAATTTTGCGGGACCCCCAAAATATTCCAGCCCCTCCCTCTGCTAAAGTGGGAGCTGGTGTGTTCTTTTGGGTTGAATGGGTAGACCTGGTTTCCCTAAATCCCCAATGACTTCAATGGGTAGGCCTGAACTCCTGGATACCTGGCTGTGCCCAGTGAGATATTGGGATTTCCCCTGGTGTCCCCCTGATATTTTGGGGTGCCTCCTTTGCCCACCCCAGAGCTGGAGCTGCTGCAGAATACCATCTTCACCAACCCCATGGACCAAAGCACCTGGCTGTACCTGCATTGCATCCTCTCCTGAGGTAACTCAGGGCTCCCTCTCACCCCTGATGTCCTCACCTGGAGTTTTGGGTACCCCCTGAATGTTGGGGTGCACCCTGACAGCCCCGCAGCTGCCAAGGGTCATCTGTGTCCCCGTCAACTGGGAAGACAGTGACCATCATCTTCTCTTGGCATGTCAGGGTGAGTCAGGGCACTTGGGTGCCCCAAAAATTACCTGGATATCCCCAAAGATTATCAGGGTACACCTGGATACTGCCCAAAATCACCTGGATCCCCCTCAACAATCACCTGATTACACCTGGGTATCCCCAAAAATAACCTGGATACCCCCAGAAATCACCAGGATATTCCTGGTTACCCCTTGGATTCCTGGATCACCAAAATCTTCTAGGGTCCCTAAAAAGATCCTTTGCTTCGACTGGGTAGACCTGGTGCCCCTAAACCCCATTGCCTTTAAAGGGTAGCCCTGCTGTCCCTAAATTCCTATTGACTTCAATGGGTTAGATCTGGAGTCCTGTTTATCTCCATTTATCTCTACAAATCCCTCCCCGTAGCCTCACTTTTGCTTCAGTGCTCCCAGTCACCCCAGTGTCCTCCCTTAACCCTTCCCAGTGCTCCCAGTTTAAAGAGTAACTCTTCCCAATCAAGCCCTATCGATAGGTAGACCTGGTGTCCCTAAATCCCTATTGACTTCACAGGGGTAGACCTGGTGTCCTTCAATCCCTTTTGACTTCAGTGGGCAGAGCTGATGTTCCAACAATTTGGATGCTAAAATTACCAATTTTGGGCTTAGAATTCCCAGATTTCAGGCTGACAATGGAAATTTTTGGGCTTATCTGGAGGCCCAGCTCCAGCATGGACCACAGGTGAGGGATCAGGGATTTAGAATTGGCCTCCAGGAATTCATCCAGCACATCCAGAGCATCAGCACTACTATCCTGGAGTGGAAACACCCAGAATTCAGCCCAATATTTTCCTCAAATTTCCCCATTTTAAGACCAAATTTCACCAAAAGTCCATTGACTTCAATGGATAAACCAGGTGTCCCTAAATCCCTATTGACTTTAATGGGATACACCTGGTGTCCATAAGTCCCTATTGATTTCATTAGTCATGTCTGATGTCAAGAAAATGTGTATTGGGAGATTGATATTACAAGAGATGGGGCAACTGAGAGACGTTGTCAAAGATGGTTTATGGCCTCATGGTGTCAGTCTCATAGAAGGGTGAGACATTAAAGCTGTTACATCCAACACCATAAAATCAGAAGCCTCCTCATTCTTAGTTACAATGCCTTATGTTAGTTTTTAGCCAATCAAATAATTCTGTGAAGTTTGCCAGCATCCTTTTACATCAATCATTAATTGCTTTCCTTCTCATGGCTTTGCCACAATGCATCATTTTTCAACCAATCCTATAACACTTCACAAACCTACATTGATATATCTTAAACTTCTAATTAACTTTATAACAAGTTTTATTGCTAAGCTTTAAAATCTTTTACTATTTTACTTAACATACTGCTTTGCTTACATAATGTATATTTTTGTTTGCTTAAAATATAGATCTAGTTATACTAAAAACTTATATTCCTGTTTTATATCTATTGTACTTTGAATGCTCTGGTTGTGTAAGATTTCTCCAAGGTCTTGGGTCAAACCTTGGATCCATCTCAATCTCTGAGCCTGTATGCACAAGGCCCTGAGAGCTCTCCGTGCCTGCATTTCCCACACCACCTGTCATCTCTGCCTCCAATTTCCTGCTCTCACTGGAACCTGGGGACACTTTCTCAGTCGTGTCCCTCAGTGAGACCCCTGAACAATATCAGAAATTTTGGAGTTCGAATAATATCTAATTCTTCAGAGGTTTCCTTGAAAGCAACGGTTCTGACTTGCTTTCCATCTGGTCTGATCCAATTCTTTCAGAAGATTTTCAATTCCAGTTATGGAGAAATATGACAATGATCTCCTTAGAAATATCCATTCCAATTGTGAAGCATGTATTTTATTACTGTTCTCTTTAGAGCAGAGGTGATTGCAGCATAATGTGATTGATATTTGTGAGAAATGGATTTGTAAAGGATTCTCAAAGCCTGACTGAAAGCTCACACAGTCTTGTACATCTGGATGCAAACTCTGAGATAAGGTGTGCTGACTCAGAATGGCCCTGGAATAGAGAAGAAATTGCTGAGAGACAGATTGAACTAGAAACAAGTTTCAAACAATGGCCTTGCAAAAAGATCAGATATTTTGGAGAATTAGAACTGTTAAATATGCATTTTGGCAAGATCGTGTGTTGTAAAATAACAGGTGATTGGTATTAGAATTATTAGCACCATTGTGTCGCAAAAGAGAATAGGCTAAGAAATATTTCTAAGGTTTTATAACAAGGAAATAAGTTGGCTTCTGATAGAATGGCATGGAGTTTTACACCTCTTATGTTTCAACCTTCAAGGAAACTGATAATTGAAGAAAATATTTTAAAACGCTCTCAGTTGCCCCGTCTCTGTAGAGCTGGGATTTTTCAACAGTGCTGAGTCCCTGGACATCAGTCCCTGAGAGGGAGCTGAAGGAAAACTTCTCAGAAGTCAAAATCATATTCAAACTCCACAGTTTCCTGAAGTTTTAATGGATTCCACTGAGGGACACGACTCAGAAAGTGTTCCCAGGTTCCAGTTAGAGCAGAACACTGGAGGCAGTGATGACAGGTGGGGACAAACAAGGGAAAGGTGTCTCTGATGCTGAGCAAACCTGGATGTGTTTCAGGAATGCAAAGGGCCAAGGGCTGAGCCCCAGCCCCTGGCAAGGCAGATCCTGTCCCTCCCTCATTGCTCAGGGCTCTTCCCGGGCCACTGGGCTCTGGCCATGTGCAATGCCAAGGGCAGCACCATGGGGCGGCCCCTGCCAGGCTGCTGAGCAGGGACAAGGAGGCAATGAGGCCCCAGCACAGCAAGGCTCACTTGTCCCCTGCTGGCCTCAGGCCCAGGGCCAGCCTGCATGGCCCAAGTGCTGCAGGAGTTGGCTGTGTCAGGGCCTTTCAGCTGCTGCCCATCCCTGTGCCCTCTGCAGCCCAGGCTGTCCTACGGTGTCCATGCCCTGCGCCTCTGTCCCTGCAGGCTGTCGTCATCCCCCGGCTGCCCCACCTCGCTGGCCCCTTCCTTTGCTGACAGCTCTGCCTCCTGCCTGCCTCTGCCTGCACACACAGAGCCTTGGGCTTGACACCAAAAGGGTTCATTCAAGTTTTATTGCAGCTCTGAAATTTTAGCACAGGAATAAGTCATATAGGGGGCTGCTTTCCCAGCCAGTAAAGCTTGAAGAGAAAAAATAAGAAATCTGGCTCATGAATGATGTGATAGAAAAAATAGAAACTGAATCTGGTAACTTTGGGTGGCTTTCATAGAAATGGGTAAATTTTAAAGCACATGTTGTGACTTAATATAGGCAACACACTTGTAGAATAACATGTCCACATAAGATTAGTTTTTATCTCACATTGGACCTGAGGCCTGAATAAAATGATGCCCCCTTTAACACCAAATTAACATTAAGGAGGTATATTCTGATATTTTGGAGATTTGGTGACAGCAGGGCCTCACAGAACCAAGGAGTCAAATATTCCATTATGGATCCTGAAGGACCAAACGCGCCTTTTGACAGTATGGGAGCTCATGGAACCAAAATCCAGTTTGACAGAGTGGGGCCACATGGAGCCGATGGTCCATTGTGACACTGCAGCTCCAAGGACACCATTGTGGCACTGAGAAACCTCATGGAACCAAAAGTCCATTGTGACATAGAAAGGCCTCATGGAACCAAGGGGCCATTGTGACACTGTGGGGCCACATGGAACCAATGGTCCATTGTTATACTGCAGATCCAAGGTGGCCATGGTGACACTGTGGAACCTCCTGCAACCATGGGTGCATTGTGACACTGCAGAACCTCCCAGAACCAAGGTGACCATGTTATACAACAGAACCTCATGGAAGCAAGGGTCCATTGTTACACTGTGGGAACTCATAAAACCAAACATCCATTGTGACACTGCAGGCCTCATGTAACAATGGAGATTATTATGAAACAGAATCACGAAGTTGGAAATGACCTTTGAGATCTTCAAATCCAACCTATGACCTAACATCACCTAAAAACTTAACCATGACTCTGAGTGCCACATCCAGTCTTTTTATAAATGCCTCCAGGGACAATGACTCCACCACCTGCCTTGGCAGAAGATTCCAGTGCCCAATCACTCTTTTACTGAAGAATTTTTCCTGATATCAAACCTAAACTACCTCTGGCTCATCTTCAGACTGTGTCCTCTCCTTCTGTCAGGTGCTGCCTGGGAGAAGGGACCGACCCCCACCTGACTACAGCCTCTGTTCAGGTGGTTGTAGAGAGTCTCCCTGGAGACCATTGTAGCCATTGGGGCCATTGTAGCACGGCAGGGCCTCATGGAATCAAGGGGAGCACAGTGACAGTGTGGGGCTCCATGGGACAAAGGGGCCATTCTGACACCATGGAACCAAGGAGATCTTTGTTACAGTACTGGGCATCATGGAACCAAAGGATCATTGTGACACTGCAGGGCTTCATGGAACTAAGGGGACAAGAGTGACCCTGTGAGCTCCAAGGGACCAAGGGTCCATTCTCATACTGCAAATCAAAGAGACCATTGTGACACTTTGTAGTGCCATGGAGCCGAGGGTCCATTGTGACACAGCTGGGCCTCATGAAACCATGGAGGCCATTTTTAAAATCTGAGGCTTTGTGAAACAGAGACCATTGTGACATTTCAGGGCCTTATGAAACCAAGGAAACCACAGAGACACTGTGGGGCTCCATGGAATCGAGGGGTCATTGTGATACTTTGGATTCTCATGGAATCATGGAAACTTCTGTGACACTTTGCAGCCCCATTGATTTGAGGAGTCCATTGTGACACTACAGGGCCCCATGGAACTGAGGATTCATGGAACAGTGCTGGACTCCATGGAACCAAAGGAATTCATTGTGACACTGTGGGGCCTCATGGAATCCTGGAGGCCATGATGATACTTTGAGGCCTCGTTGAATCAGGGGGCTCTGCAGGACCTTGTGGAACCAAGGAGACCCTTCTGCCATTGTGAGTCCCCAAGGAACCAAGGGTCCATTGGGATACTGCAGTGTGGGAAATGCAGGCACAGAGAGCTCTCAGGGCCTTGTGCATACAGGCTCAGAGATAGAGATGGATACAGGGTTTGATCTAAGACCTTGGAGAAGGCTTAGAGAATTAGAGCATTAAAGTGACACAGACATGAAACAAGACTATAAGTCTGTAGTTTAAATAGAAATATGTTTTCAGCAAACATAAATATCTATTATGTAAGCAAAGCAGTATGTTAAGTAAGTTAGTAAAAGATTTTAAAATTTAATTAGAAGCTTAAGATGTGTCAATGTAAGTTTGTGAAGTGTTTTATGACTGGCTGAAAAATGACACATTGAAGCAAAGCCATGAGAAATCAAAGCAATTAATGATTGGTGTAAAAAGACACTAGCAAACTTTGTAGAAGTATTTGATTGGCTAAAAAACTAACTTTAGGCATTGTAACTAAGAATGAGGCAGTTTCTGATATTATGGCATTGGATGTAACACCTTTAATGTCTCACCCTTCTTTGAGATTGATGCAATAAAGCAATAAACCCTCTTTTACAATGTCTCTAAGATTCCCCATCACTCATAATATTAATCTCCCATTAGGGATTTTTTGGACATCAGGATTATCCATTAAAATCAAAGGGGATATAGGGATACCAGGTCTTTCCATTAAAGTCAATGTGGATTTTGCAGAAATTTGATGTTAAAGTGGGGAAATTTGGGGGAAATGTTGGGCTGAATTATGAGAATTTCCACTTCCAGTGCTGATGCTCTGGAAGTCCTGGATGAATTCCTGGAAGCCAGTTCTGAATCCCTGATCCCACACCTGGGGCCTGTGCTGGAGCTGTGCCTCCAGGTAAGCCCAAAAATCTGGGAATTCTGAGCCCAAAATTGGCATTTTTTAACACCAAAAATTTTGGGACATCAGGTTTATCCATTGAAGTCAATGGGAACTGAGGGACACCAGGTCTAACCTAGTGAAGTCTTTTGTGGATTTAGGGACCCCACGTCTACCCATTGATAGGGCTTGATCAGGGTTACTGGTTAAACTGGGAGCACTGGGAAGGGCTAAGGGGGAGGAACTGGAACTACTGGGGGACAACTGGAAGCACTAGAAAGGAGGAAAGGGACAAACTGGGCAAACCAGGAGCATTGGGAGAAATGGGAGGGCAAATTAGTCAAACTAGGAGCTATTCCTGGGAGCAGATAAGGGGGACCACTGAGGATACTGGGAGTACTGGGGTATAACTGGGACCACTGGGAAAGATTAGTGAATATAACTAGGGATGAACAGGACACCAGGTCTACCTCATTAAAGTCAATGGGTATTCAGGGACACCAGGTCTACCCAGTCAAAGCAATGAGGATTTAGGGACACCAGTTTTTGGGGACCCCATGGGTTTTGGGTTTGGATCCAGGTATCCAAGGGGTACCCAGGTGTACCCAGGTGATTTTGGGGGGGATCCAGGATATTTTAGGGGTACCCAGGTGTATCCCAGGTGTAACCAGGTGATGTTTGGGGCACCCAAGTGTCCTGACTGGCCATGACGGGCCTGGAGAAGATGATGACCACCATTGCATCATCCTGGTTGACCTGGACACAGATGACCCTCAGTTGCTGGGAGGCTGTCGAGGGGCACCCCAACATTCAGAGGGCACCCCAAAACTTCAGGTGAGGTGTGGTTACTGCGCTGCAAAGAGAAAGAAAAGACAGCAACACACACGGACCTCTTTTGGGGATAAAAGGCAACTTTATTGTACGACATCCCGTATTTAAAGTGTGTTATGTGGAGCTAGGACAGGACAGTAGGTCATTGGACAATTGGGACAAACATCCCTGGGACAGCATGTCCGGATGTCCCATGGGAAAGACACCAGGTGTTAATCTTTATTATGAATTCCTTTCTGTTTTTCACCAAGTTATCACTCTGGGAGACTGCCTCCTTAACTGAAGCTGTAGTCAGCTTGTCAGCCTGGGAATGGACCTGAGAGACAGGAGAAATCCAGGCCTGAGAGGAATTGCCAAGCTGTAATTTCCTAGCTCTCTAAATGTGTGTGTCCACAGTGAGGGCCCCAGGAGGGGAGAGATTCCCAAGGTACCTTGAGAGAGGATGCAGCACAGGTACACCCAGGTACTTTGGACTCTGGGGTCGGTGAAAGCAGCGTTCTGCACCAGCTCCAGCTCTGGGCTGGGAAAAGGGGCACTCAAATATCTGAATACCCAGGTGTGTGGGAGTTCAGGTCTACCCATTAAAATCAACAGGGATTTAGGGCACCAGGCCTACCCATGGAAGTCATTGGAGATTTAGGAACACCAGGCCTACCCATTCAACCCAACAGATCCCACCACCTCCCGGTTTAGGTGAGGGAGGGGCTGGAAAATTTTGGGGATCCCACAGAATTGTGGGAATTTTTCCAGGGAATCCCCCACCTTCCTTCAGCTTTTCAGAGGGAAGCATCCTGGCCTCCCCCTTGCCAGATCTCCTGGTGGGCATAAGAGCTGCAGGTGGTGGTGCCAGGCCAAGAAGTTGGAGAAGTCACAACTCATCAGGGCCCCAGTGAAAGCCAGCTAAGCCTTGGGGTTCTGCCTGGCCACAAACACCCACCAGTGTTCCCAGGTGTGGACTAAGAGGGCACCACTATAAACCAGTAAGCACTTGGAGCCACTCCAGAGCTCTTGAGCCCTTTGGCAGCAGCTCCCAGTAGAAACCAGTAAGGCCACAACAACCTGAAGTCAGTCCCAGTAGGTCCCAAGCCCCATCCCAGCATAAACCACTAAGACCAGCATCCCCAGAAGTTGGTCCCAGTGCCAAGCAACCCCAAGCCTCCTCCCAGTATAACCAAATCCATCACAGTTTAACCCACTAAAATCCAGAATATCCAAGTATAACTGAGTAGAAAGCAGTAGAAACCAGTACAAACCAGTATAACCCTGTCACCCCAGGACCACATCCCAGTATAAACGAGTATAACCCAGTGACCCCCTGAACTGCATCCCAATATAAACCAGAATAACCCAGTATAACTCACAGTTGGCCACCAGGTCCTCCCAGCCAGCAGGGGGCACTCACACACCCCTGTTCCCTTTCCCAGTAGAACCCAGTGCAAACCAGTAACCCCCCAGCAGCCAATCCCAGTACAAACCAGTATAACCCAGTACAACCAGTACACACAGTGCTAGGTCCTCCCGGACACTCACACACCCTCTCCCAGTGCAACCCAGTGACTCCAGCTCTGTCCCAGCACACTCTGGACCCCATCCCACCACAAACCAGTACAAACCAGTACAAGCCACTCACAGTTGCAGGGGTTGGCCACCAGGAGGTGCTCGCACAGTGCCAGGTCCTCCCGGCCAGCAGGGGGCGCTGCAGTGTCCATTGTGACCCTACAGAACCAAGGAAACCCCTGTGACACTGCGGGGCCCCACGGAACCAAGAGTCCATTGTGAGACACCTGGGCCACGTGGAGCCAAGGAACCATTGTGACACTGGGGAAACTCATGGCACCAAGGGGCCACTGGGACACTGTGGGGCCTCATGGAACCTGTGAGCCATTGTGACACTGCACGGCCTTGTGGAACCAAGGAGACCACGGTGACACTGTGGGGCCACATGGAACCAAGAGTCCATTGTGACACTCTGGAACTACAGAGACCATTGCTGAGTGTATGGAACCTCGAGGAACAAAAGTCCATTGTGACAGATCAAGGCCTCATGGAACCCAAAAGAGCATTGTGACACTGTGGGGCCCCATGGACCCAAATCTCCATTGTGACAGAACAGAACCTCATGGAACCAAGAGTGCATGGTGACCCAGCAGGGCCCTGTGGAACCACGGAGACCAAAGGCTTCAAACCTTCCTTGCAGGGTTCTGAGCTGGGGAAAGGGGAACCTGCTTCCTGGCACATTGGGCTTGGCACACACCTGAGGAGTGTGTCAGTTTTCAGTGAGGAAACTTAGGAGTTTTAGATTGCTTCCAAAGACACAAGGAAAAACACTGTTTGACTGAGTGCAGTCAGTTCTCCAAGCAAAGCAGGTCCTAGGTGAGTGAGGACAGACAGGATGGGGTTGGGCAATGTGGGGCAAGGTTGTCCACACTGAGTCAGACCTCAAGGCACAGCTTCTGTGAGCAGGCCAGACCTCCTGAGGAGAGACCCTGCATCAACACCAATCAGGGAATGCTGCAATCACCTCTGCTCTAAACAGAACAGTAATAAAATGCACCCTTGAAAAAAATAATAAATATTTCTAAGAAGCTCTTCAAATTATTTCTCCATAACTGGATTTGAAAATCTTGTTAATGAACTACCCCAGACCAGAGGGAAATCAAGGCAGAGCCATGGTTTGTCAGGACTTGCTTGATCCCAATCAGCCCCGTGGTGCATTTGGTGCTGAGCCCTTGAACCTCAGGGCCTGAGAGGAGATTGCACAAACCTTTCCAGGAGTCCAAGTCAGAAGAAAAACCCAAAGTGTCTCAAAGCATTAATGGGTCCCACTTAGGTCTATCCCTAACACAGGCTCCTCATGGACTCCTTGGAGGGGAGAATGGGAGGCCAGAATTTCCCAAAAACCTCTCAGAAAATCAGTGTTCAAAGGAAAATCCAAAGTACCTTTAAAACCTTGAGTATCTCAAAGTATTAATGAGCCCCATTGAGTGTCAAAACAAAGCTCTCAAGGGACTAATTAAAGTAGATAATTGGGGGCATCATTGCATAAAATACTAAAAGAGTTGGTGTCAAAAGAAAAATGCCAAGTTCCTTAAAAAACTGAGTACCTCAAAGCATTAATGAACCCCTCTGAGTATCATTACTGACAAAGGCTCTCAAGGGACTAATTAAAGCAGAGAATTGGAAGCTGTCACTGCACAAACCTCTCAGAGACCCAGTGTCAAAAAGTAGAACTTAAATTAACCCTGAGTACCTTGAAGTGTTAATGAGCTCCACTGAGTGTTGTTACTGACAAAGATTCTCAAGGGACTCATTAAAGCAGATAATTGGAGGCCAGGATTGCACAAAGCTCTCAGAGAGTCCAAGGCAAAAGCAAAACCCAAAGTCCTCTGAAAAACCTGCAGTCCCTGGGAGCATGAAGGAGCCCCCCGGGCCATTCCTGACCAAGGCTCCCCTGGGACTCGTCCCAGCAGATCCCTGAGGCCACTGGGATGTGGGGGGATGCTGAGGGCAGGACAAGGGGTGCCAGTGGCCAGCCTTGCTGGGGCTGTGCCAGGAGGCCCCAGTGGCTCAGGACAAGGTGTTTCCTCCCAGCCCTTGGTGGCACAGACCCTGCTGTGCCCCAGGGCACCAAGACTTGGCTTCTCTTTGTCCCCACCTGTCATTTCTGCCTCTAATTTCCTGCTCTAACTGGAAATAGGGAACACTTTCTCAGTCATGTCTCACAGTGGGAGCCATTAAAACTTGAAGAAACTTCAGTATTTTAATTTAGATTTTAGATCTTGAAAAGTTTTTTGAACACTCTCTCAGGGAATGATTATAATGTAAAGCAAACTAAAGCCTCAAGAGATTCATTGAAGTCCTTGTGCTGTGTCTGTGCTGCTGAGCTGGGGCAGGCTCCTGGCACAGAGGCAGCTCCCAAGGTAAACCAAGAGAAGCTTCAAAAAGACATTTCTGCTGAGGAGCAGCTCCTCTGCCAGCCCAGCAGGGCTGAGGGCACAGGAGCCAGGCACAGACAGGCTCAAGGCAATCAGGACTGGGAAGACATTGAGCTGAGACTGCACTTGGGGAAACATCTTCACAGCCCTGGACATGGTGAGTGTGTGGGTGCAGGGCAATGTCCCCTGTGCTCCTGGAGGCATCTCCTGGAGCCAGCACAGCCCACAGCCTGGGGGATGTGTCAGGAGGACTCCCCCAGTTTCTCTGAGGCACAGCAGGAGGAGGAGGAGGATGTGCTGCAGAGCGGGGCTGCCCTGGGCACTGTCAGAGGGACAGGGCAGGACGGCTCCTGCTGCCAGGGACGGCTGCAGGGGCTGAAGCTGGGGCTGCAGCCAGGGCTGCCCAGGGCTGTCCTGCAGAGCAGCTCCTGCAGCCCTCAGGGCTCTTGGCCAGCCCAGGCCATGTGCCACCTGCCAGGGACAGCTCTCAGCCTGCCTGGCAGCTCCCCATGGATGGTGGAGGGGAGCTGTGAGTGCAAGGAGTGACTCCTGCCAGGACAGGTCCTGCTGCTATGCAGAGGGTGCTGTGCTGGCCAGGGCTGCTCAGAGCTCCAGCTCCTGCCCAGGTCATTTCTGAGGGGACTTTTCATGGGCTCATTCACGGCAGGAGTTTCCTGCTTGAGTTTCTGCTTTCACGAGTCTTTGCTCCCACCTTGCCCTGGCTGAGTTTGATGGCAATGGACACAGCTGTGCACAGTAGAGCAGGGGCTGAGGCTCATTAACAGTCACACTGAGATTTCCTGGGAACCTCAGCAGGTGCCTCCATTTCCCCAGCCTCCAGATCCATCCGGCATCACGTTTCCATGGTGCCCAGGCTTGGGGGAGCTGTTCTTGCCATAGACAGGACCCTGGGTGTGTCCTTGGGATGCCATTCAAGCTGGGAGCTGCCTCCAGGGGACACTGGGGGACAGGAATATCCTTGGCCAGGAGTGGGGCTCAGACTCTGAGAAGGGCTGAGCCAGGTTGCTCTGCTGTGTCAGGCTGATTTTCAGGGACACACAGTGACTGTCCTCGATCTCAGAAAGGGCAGCTGGGGACAGATGGAGTGACAGAGCAGCTCCCCTCACCCTTCACTGAGTTAGAGCCAATGTTCTTGCATTGCACAGTTCTCTCTGGTCTCCCTGGGCACAGCAGGAATCCCTCTCAAACTGCCTTGGGCCATCACTGCTCCTTACCCCTGGGACAGGTGATGCTGCCAAGCTCCTCTGCCTCAGGAACAGTTTGGGCTGATGAAGTCCAGCCCCAGGACTGGTCCCTGTCACTGCTCCCATGACTCCATTGCTGCAGAGCAGAGCAGACCCCAGAGTGTCCGTGGGCAGAACCCCTGCTGATCACAGCAACAGAGCCAGATCCCAGCAGAGCTCCAGGCACGGGGCTGAAGGAAGGGGTTTGAAAAAGGGAAGATGGGGTGGCACAGAGCAGCAGCAAGGCTGGGAGGAGGGACTTGGACATGGCTCAGCAAAATCTCCCCTGGATTGTCACTGTGTCCTCCCTTCAACAGGACTCGATGGCCAGAATGAAAAAATGTCCAACAGCAGCTCCATCAGCCACTTCCTCCTGCTGCCATTGGCAGACACGCGGCAGCTGCAGCTCCTGCACTTCTGCCTCTTCCTGGCCATCTCCCTGGCTGCCCTCCTGGCCAACGGCCTCATCATCAGCGCCGTAGCCTGCGGCCACCACCTGCACACCCCCATGTTCTTCTTCCTGCTCAACCTGGCCCTCACTGACCTGGGCTCCATCTGCACCACTGTCCCCAAAGCCATGCACAATTCCCTCTGGGACACCAGACACATCTCCTATGAAGGATGTGCTGCTCAGCTCTTTTTCTTTGTGTTCTTCATGTTGGCAGAGTATTTCCTCCTGACCATCATGTGCTACGACCGCTACGTGTCCATCTGCAAACCCCTGCACTACGGGACCCTCCTGGGCAGCAGAGCTTGTGCCCACATGGCAGCAGCTGCCTGGACCAGTGCCTTTCTCAATGCTCTGCTGCACACAGCCAATACATTTTCCCTGCCCCTGTGCCATGGCAATGCCCTGGGCCAGTTCTTCTGTGAAATCCCAGCCATCCTCAAGCTCTCCTGCTCACACTCCAAATTCTCGGAAATTTTGTTTCTCATTTTTAGTGTCTGTTTAGCACTTGGTTGTTTTCTGTTCATTGTTTTCTCCTACGTGCAGATCTTCAGGGCTGTGCTGAGGATCCCCTCTGAGCAGGGACGGCACAAAGCCTTTTCCACCTGCCTCCCTCACCTGGCTGTGGTCTCCCTATTCGTCATCCCAGCCACATTTGCTCACCTGAAGCCCCCCTCCATCTCCTTCCCATCCCTGCACATGGCACTGTCAGTTCTGTACTCGGTGGTGCCTCCAGCCCTGAACCCTCTCATCTACAGCCTCAGGAACCAGGAACTCAAGGCTGCAGTGTGGAGAATGATGACTGGAAGATTTCAGAAACATTCAACTGCTAGCCAATTTCTGCAAGTGACTTGTAATAAAAGTAATTTTTGATACATTTTCTTGGTTTCATTTTGGAGGTTCCTTTTCTTTATTTCATATTTCTAATATTGTTAACAAAGAAATATAATTATTTGTACCAATTCTCATTTTCTTTCTCTCCACATTTGATGTGACTGATAGAGTGTGTCAATGAGGAGCTGTGCTCTTGGTGGCTTTAAACAAATGAAAGGATCTCTCTACCAATAGATTTTCATCTACAGTTGACACATTTGTTCTCTTCTCTGGAGCTGCAGCAGCAATGTCTGTGTGCAGAGCTGGGGCAGATCAGTGCTGGCACAGCAGCTGTGCCCAGCAGCAGCAGCAGCACTTGGTGTTGCCAGTGCTGCTCCCGTGCCACTGCCCCACTGTACTCCTGGCCCTCGTGTTGCTGCAGGGCCTGAGTGCTCTCGGAGCCGGGCACAGCCCTGGGGGTGGCAGTGCCGGGGCTGCAGCAGGGACAGGCCATGGGCACTGCTGGGGCAGCGCTGACGCCTCAGGCCAGGGCCTGGGGGCTCCAGGCTCCTTGGCCAGGCTCTCTCCACAACACTTGGCCAGCCCAATGCTGAGCACAGAAAAGCCCCGGGAGCAGCCCCAGGCTGGCCGTGGGCAGGCTGGGGGCAAACAGCATGGCTGGTGCTCTGCAAGCTCCCTGCAAGGGGGACACCCCGGCAAGGAGCAGCAGAGCAGGGGATGATCCATCCCCACTGCGCTGGACACCCCAGGGCAGCGTCCCAGAGCGTCCTCATGCACCTGCCAACAACATTCCCCCTCTGCAGCCCTGGCCTCTCCCCCAGCTCACACAGGAGCCGCATCCTTGCAGGCACACACACGGCAGCACTGGCTCAGGAGCCCCTGTTTGCATTGCACACAGCAGGCTCAGCACCCCCATGGTGCTGCTGTGGGGACATGGAGCTGAGTGAGCACAAATGCCATCAGCCCCTGGGGCCAGCAAGGCCTGGGGGATGGCAGGGAAACCACTCAGCTTTGTCATGGCCTCTGAAGTCAGCCAGAAACTTTGTTCCCATCAGCTGTGAGTTTCCTGTCCCACTGCAGACGTTGCTGCTCAGAGCCAGGACTGCCTGGCAGCCACCCCTAAACTGCCCTGAGCATTTCCTTTGCTTCACCTTTGCTTTCTTTCCTCTTTCTTGATCCAGATTTTTTCCTCTTGCTTGTTCCTGTCCTCTCCCTTGCAAACAGCCCATCCCTGTTTGCCCTTTCCTCTCTAGCCCCACTCCCCATTTCAATTTCTGAGCTGGCACCATGGGAACGTCCCTTTGGGAGCAGGATCATCCTCCAAGTGCTTCAGGAATTGTCTGCAGGGTCCTGCAGTGCCTCGTGCTGCTCCCTTGCCAGAGGCACCACAGGCCAGGGGGGCACATCTGGGCTGCTGTGTCTGGGTGTGGGGCTCCCTGTTGTGGGCAATGAGGAGGGGCTGGAGAGGCTCTGCAGGATGGGCTTTGGGGCTGTGTGGAGAAGCTGAGGGCCCTGGGCTGCTGGACCTTATGAAGAGGAGGCCCAGGGATTATCCTGCAACTTCTCCAGGGCTGGTTTCAGAGAATCACAGAATTAGCAATGCTGGAAAAGACCTTGGAGATCATCAAGTCCATCTTGTGCCCTGACACCACCTTGTCTCCCTGAGCCTCCTCTTCTCCAGGATAAACAATTGCAGATCCCTCAGCCTCTCCTCACAGGACTTGTGTTCCACACCCCTCACCAGCCTTGTTGCCCTTCTCTGGACACGCTCCAGCCCCTTCATGTCCTTCCTAAATTGGGGGGCCCAGAACTGGACACAGCACTCGAGGTGCTGCCCAACCAGGGCTGTGTACAGGAGAAGAATCACTGCCCTGCTCCTGCTGGCCACACCATTCTTGATTGTGGCTAGTTGCCATGGACTTTCTTGTCCACCTGGGCACACTTCTGGCTCATGTCCAGCCTGCTGTCCATCTGTGCCCCCAGGTCCCTTTCTGCCTGGCTGCTGTCCAGCCACTTCGTCCCCAGCTTGTAGCACTGCAGGGGTTGTTGTGGCCAAAGTGCATGACCCAGTACTTGGCCTTGTTAAACCTCTCCTTGGATTTGGGCCCTGGATCCAGCCTATCCAGGCCCGTGTATAGAGCCCTCCTACCTTCCAGAAGATCCACACTCACACCCAGCTTAATGTAAGCACGATTCCATATGGTCTTAGAATGTCACAATTTCATGAGTCCTCCCAGTGTCACAATGTCGCTTTGGTTCAATGGAGCCCCAGGGTGTCACAAAGTCCCTTGGATCATTGTGCCCTGCAATGTCACAGTGGATCCTTGGTTCCATGAGGTCTCACAGTGCAGCAATGCTCTCCTTGGTTCCAGTGTCACAATGGCCTCTTGGTCCCATGGGGCACCATGGTGTCATAATTGTTTCCTTCAGTCCATGAGTCCCTGCAGTGTCACAATGGCCTCCTGGTTATACAAGGCCCAGCAGTATCACAGTGGTCTCCTTGTTTCTACAAGGACAAAAAGTGGCACAACTGTCTTCTTGATTTCATGAGGTCGCATGGAGTCACAGGGACCCCCGAATTCCATAAGGCTCCACAGTGCCACAATGGACTCCTTGTTCGCACGGTGCCACAATGGACCCCTGCTGACACAAGATCCTGCAGTGTCACAATGGATTCTTGGTGCCATGACACCAGGCAGTGTCAGTGTCACAGTGGTGTCTGAGTCCCTCTGCAGAGCCCTCCTGCCCTCCAGCACATCCACACTCACACCCAGCTTGGTGCCATCTGCACATTTGCTGATGCTGCACTCAATTCCCCCATCCAGATCATCAATGCAGATATTGAAATCCATGCTGGCTGGCTCTGATCCCTCAGCCATCCTGTGGGTGCCCTGTGATGGCACTCAAGGTGATCTGTTCCATCACCTCACCAGGCACCCAGGTCAGGCTGACAGGCCTGCAGTTCCCCACATCCTCCTTCCAGCCCTTCTTGGGGATGGGCTCACATTGGAACCTCCAGTCCTCTGGCACCTCCCTGCTGAGCCAGCACTGATGAGAAATGATGGAGAGCAGCTTGGGGAGCTCTTCCAGCAGCTCCCTCATCCCCCTAGGATGGATCCCACCTGTTCCCAGAGACACCAGTGAGCATCTGAGTGGCTCAGCATGTCCCCAGCTGCTTCCTCCTGGATTACAGGGGGTCTGTTCTGCTCCCTGTCCCTATCTGCCAGCTCAGGAGAACACTTGTCCTGAGGACATCCTGTCTAATTGTTTGAAACTGTGGCAATGAATGGGTTAAGTAGCTCAGCCTTTTTCTCGTCTTCAGTTTCTCTATTCCCCACAGCATCCAATAAAGAGCTGAGATTCTCCTTGTCTGCCGGTTTACTAATAACTTATTTATAGAAATATTTTCTATTATTTTTCACAGAAGTGGCCAGGTTAAGTCCTAATTGAGTTTTCACTTCTCACATTTTCTTTCTGCATGACTTAATAACATCCTTAAACACTTCCTGAGTTGCCTGCACCTCTTTCCAAATATGATGCACCCAAATTTTTCCCTGAGTGCCTAGAAAAATCTCCATACCCAGCCGGGCCAGTCATTTTCCTCACTAGCTCACTTCTGGCACACTGGGACAGGCTCCTTCTTCTCATTCATGATTTCTTTCTTGAAGTGTCTCTATCTGTAAGGGTAGGTCTGATGTTTCCCTCGATTTTGCCTCCCAACCGTGGGAAAGACACCGCGAGGACCCCCACCCAGGCTGACTCCCATCAATGGTTTCCTGGCTGGGCCAAGGTGGATGCTCGTGACTGTGTGCTGGTGTATTGTGTTCACTGGACTGTGCTGTTGTAGCACCAACCAGAGGTTGTGTTGTACCAACTGAGGACTGCTTGACCGCACCTGTCTCCTGCAGCACCACACAATGGTCCGTAAATCTTCCCACCTCTTGGCCAGAGGCCGCTCGCTTTGGAGAAGGGCTATAAAAGAGCGACCCTCTGGAAAGACCCTTTGAGATCTCTCCACTGATGAAGACTCGTCCATCAGATGACCCGTGAGGACGCCCGTCTCGTCTGTTGGTAGTTATTTTCCCATCCCTTTTCTTTCCTTCCTGTTGGAGGTTGAATTACGCCCTTTTCTTTCAGTGGAATTTTCTCCCATTGTTATGCTAAGTAATTGTGGCTACACCTTAAAACGACAGATAATGTTCTCTCGTAGGGGGGTGGCTGGAGGGAGGGGGGGGGGGGAACCGGAAAAGGAAAGGTGGGATGGGGGGGGGGGGGTCTGGAGCGGGGCTCTCTCTCGCTTGGCTCGTGGAGTGGGAAGACAACCTGGGCTCTGCTCTGGCATCTTCCCCTGCCAGCCCAGCACTGAGATCCACGCTCCCTGCCTTTGGACATCGCTCTGCTGCTCTCCTAGCTCACCCTACTACCTCCGGACACTCTGCTGATCACCACGACCGACACCGTGAGGGGGGAGTCACTTTCCTCATCCCCGCTCACCCCTGGGCCGCGGCCGCCATCACCCAGCCCTCTTCAACTGCGCGGGACCTGCCCTGCCCCCACAGCACCGGTAACAGCACAGGGAGATGGCCTGCGGCCAGAAGGGACTGGAGCGGAGCTAGACTGTTTCTGTTGCCAATTTTTATAGCTGTTGTTGTTTTTCTGCTTTGTTAGATACCAGTAAAGAACTGTTATTCTTATCCCCATATCTCCTGCCTGAAGGTGTCTGAATTGGACCTAAAATAATTAAAAGGGAGGGGGGTTGCACTCTGCATCGCAGAAAAGGGGCTCCTGCCTTTCCTTAGACCATACCTGTCTTTCAAACCAAGACACTTCCCCTCTCCCTATACTTTGTTTCCTATACCTCTCCCCTTTACCGTAACTGAGTTGTTGGCATTTGATGAAATGCATTGCTGTTGTTGAATAAACTGATTTTCTGCTGTTGAATAAACTGATTTTGTCCCCTGCACTTTGGCTCTTTGCATCTTTAAGATCAAAAGAACCATCACGACCCCCGCTCTATATTAATAGCGGATTGTGACACCATCGTCCTTGGCTCAGGCAGTCTCAGATTACCAAATCCTCCTGAATATTGCCCTGAACCCCAAATTCATGCTCAAATGCCAGTGAAATGATTCAGCTTGAGATCTCTTTGCTTGATCTCTTTATTTGTACCCCAATTCTGGGTGTTTTGATGGGATCAACATGGGAATTATTCAGGTAGGAAAAGATCTCCAAGATCATCCAGCATTGCTTGATGCCACCAGAAGAAACAACTGGACACAGCAGATGAGATTTTTTGGGCTGTAAAGTCAAAAAATCATCTCCTCAATTAATTTCCAATGTCGATCTGAGTCCCCATGGATGTTCCTGCCCCAGGGTTCATCCAGGTGCCCATGGGGATCCAGGAGGACTTGAAGAGCACCAGCCAGGTGTCATCCCAACCTGGATCACCAGGGATGTGGGCCACCAGGGCTCTGCCCAACCAGCGTGGCTCCTGTGATGGGGGATGAGGTTGGAGATGCACACGAAGCTCTTCCCACAGTTGGGACACTCACAGGGCTTCCCTTACTGGTGCCTGTGTTGGTGTTTGGCCAAGAGAGAGCTCTGGGTGAAGCTCTTCCCACACTGGGGACACTCCTATGGCCTCTCCCCAGTGTGGATGCTCCGGTGCCTGATGAGGGTGGAGTTGCAGCTGCAGCCCTTCCTGCAGTCAGGGAAGCAGAAGGGCCTCTCCTCTCTTACAGCAGAGGACAGCAGACCTGTTCTGAAACATCTTCAAACACTCGGGATGCTCAGAGGGCCTCCCCCTGTTGTGAGTCCTCTGGTACTGGATCACGTTGTTGCTCCACCCAAAGCTCTCCCCACATTTCCCACCCTCATAGGGCCTTTCCCCAGTGCAGAGGCACTGGTGGGTGATGAGGTTGGAGATGCAGTTGAAAACCTTCCCACACTTGTAAAGCCATTCCATGGTATGGATCATTTGGTGCTTTATCAGGTAAAATCTCTCACTGATACTCCTCCTGTGGAGGCTCAGACAGCTTTGTGACTTCAGCCCTGGAGGGACAACAACAGGCAAGGAGAAACACCCCTCTAGATCATGGCGAGATGTTCCTCCCTCCCACAGGCCTTTGTAGGCACATGTGAATTCCTTCAGTTCTATTGGTTATTGTAGTTGATGTCACCAATGTTCACCCCAGCTCTGTGAGAATTGGATTAGTGAAGGATTCTCAAAGCCTGACTGAAAGCTCACACAGTCTTGTACATCTGCATGCAAACTCAGAGATAAGGTGTGCTGACTTAGAAAGGCCCTGGAATAGAGAAGATATTGTTGAGAGACAGATTGAACTAGAAACAAGGTTCAAACAATGGCCTTGCAAAAAAACCAGATATTTTGGAGAATTAAAAGTGTGAAAGATGCATTGTGGCAAGGCCACGTGGGATACAATAATAGGTGATTGGTGTTACAATTATTAGCACCATTGTGTGGCAAAAGCAAATAGGCTGAAAAACATTTCTAAGGTATTGTAACCAGGAAATAACTTGGCTTCTGATAGAATTGTATACGTCTTATGTTTCATCCTTCAACAAGACTCATAAAGGAAGAAAATCTTAAAAAAACAAGAAGCCACTCAGTTGCCCCATCTCTGTAGAGCAGGGATATTCCAACATGCAGGCAGTGCTCCAGCCCTGCTGGGCTGGGAGAGGAGCTGCTCATCCAGAGAAATGCTTTTTAAACTCTTCTTCCTTGCCACAATCACCCTCTGGGCCTGGAGCCTGGCCCAGCTCAGCAGCACAGACACAGCACAAGGACTTTAATGACCCTCTCAGGATTTTGGATCTATTTACATCAGAATCAGTCCCTGAGAGTGTCGTCAGAAAACTTCTCAAAACTTAAATTAAAATTCCAAAGTTTCTTGAAGTTTTAATGGACTCCACTGAGGGTCACAACTCACATGAAAATGTCCCCAGGTTCCAGTTAGAGCAGAACACTGGAGGCAGAGATGAGAGGGGGGACAAACAAGGCAAAGATGTCTCTGATGCTGAGCAAACCTGGATGTGTTTCAGGAATGCCAAGGGCCAAGGGCTGAGCCCCAGCCCCTGGCAAGGCAGATCCTGTCCCTCCCTCATTGCTCAGGGCTCTTCCCGGGCCACTGGGCTCTGGCCATGTGCAATGCCAAGGGCAGCACCATGGGGCGGCCCCTGCCAGGCTGCTGAGCAGGGACAAGGAGGCAATGAGGCCCCAGCACAGCAAGGCTCACTTGTCCCCTGCTGGCCTCAGGCCCAGGGCCAGCCTGCATGGCCCAAGTGCTGCAGGAGTTGGCTGTGTCAGGGCCTTTCAGCTGCTGCCCATCCCTGTGCCCTCTGCAGCCCAGGCTGTCCTACGGTGTCCATGCCCTGCGCCTCTGTCCCTGCAGGCTGTCGTCATCCCCCGGCTGCCCCACCTCGCTGGCCCCTTCCTTTGCTGACAGCTCTGCCTCCTGCCTGCCTCTGCCTGGACACACAGAGCCTTGGGCTGCTCCAGACTCCTTCTGGGGCACTTGTTGCACCACAGCTGTGCCTTGGAACAGAAATTCCTTTCTCCTTGGGTGCAGTCTGGGCCTGCCCAGCTGGTCTTTACATTAATTCTTTCTTTCTCCACCTGTTCTCTTCTATGTGAAAAGGATCCTCCACCTCTGAAACCACCCTTCAATCCCTCCCAGGGCTCTCCTCTGCTGTCCTCAGTCTCCACTCCACTGCGCACAGAGCTCCTTTATTCCTATACAGTGGTCATGTGCTTGCAGTCTTCAAAACCCACCTTGGGACATCTCTAGGACCTCTCCAAGATGTTGGCTAATGAAAACAGTCTTCTCATAGTCTAAGAAAATCAGCAAAAGAATATGGCCAGCCAGACCTCTCTCTTCCGACTACTTTTGTTTAGGAGCACTCCTTGGATAGACAGAATTTGGGAGGTGAAATCACAATTTTGGCCCTGGACAAGAAGAATGCTTCTTTTCCATGGTTAGAAGAAACAGTTCTCGAGTGTTACAGGGGCAGATAAAAGGTGACTACCAGAGCCTGTCCTGGCAGCTTTTGTCTGGGAGAAATCCCTGGATAAAGGGAATTTTTTAGGGTCAGTACCAATTTTAGCCATGGGCTCCTGGAAAGAAGGAAGGTTCTTTTCCATAGGAAGGAAAGCACGGAGCCCCAGTGCTCCAAGGGGATATGAGAGGCAGCTTTTGGCATGACAAAGTCAGCTGGACCTGTCAGGTGGCCCCCAGGAGGCCAAACCAGCCAGATCTGTTCCATCTCCCCTGCATTCCATGGAACCCCTCAGTGTCACAATGTTCTCCTTGTTTCTGCAGTGTCACAATGGCCCCTTGCTGCCATGAGGCCCTGCAGGGTCACAATGGCCCTTTGGTTCCCCACAGTGTCACAATGGTCTCCATGATTCCATGGGGCCTTGCAATGCCACAATGGTCTCCATGGATCCACGGTGCCCTGCAGGATCCCAACGGCCCTTTGGCTGCACCAGGCCCTGGAATGCAACAATGGCCTCTTGGTTCCACAAAGCCCTGCTGCTCCACACCGGCCCCTTGGCACCATGGGGCCCAAGTCCTTGGTTCCATGGGGTCCCCAAGGTGTCACAGTGGTCTCAATACGAAGGAAACAACCAAGCACTGGTGTTGCAGGGGCAGATGAGAGGCAGTCACTGGAGGACAAGGATACCCAGATTGGACAGTGCTGGAAGATTTTTTCCGGGAGCTATTCTTGCATATACAGAATTTTATAGGTGGAATCCCAATTTCAGACATGGACACCCGGAGGAGAAGGACGATTCTTTGCCATAGGAAGGAAAGCACAGAACACCAGTGTTGCAGCGCGAGATGAATTGCAGTCATCAGAGGCCAAGGGCAGCCCAAACTATTTCCAGGTAGCTTTTGCCTGAAAGCAGCCCTTGGATATAGGAAATTTTGGGGGTAGAATCCTGATTTTGGCCATTTCTGCATTTATAAGAGGGATATTCTTTTCCATAGGAAGGAAAGCAAGAGCCCGAGTGTTTCAAAGGCAGATGAGAGGTGGCTCCTGGGAGCTCAAGGGAGAAAGCCCTGTTTGTCCTGGCAGCTTTTGTTACAGAGGCATCCTTGGATTTCCTGATTTTTGGAGGAAGAATCTCCATTTGTAACACAGACACCTTGATGGGAGGATGGTTCTTTTCCATAAGAAGGAAAGCACTGAGCCCCCATGTTTGGAAAGCAGGTGAGAGGCAGCCTGCAAAACGCCTGGGGCAGCCAGACCTGTCTGTCCTGGCAGCTTTCACCTGGGAGCAATCCTTGGATGTACAGAGTTTTGGAGGTGGAATCCAAATTTCAGCCATGGATGCCTGATCAGATGGATGCTTTTTTCCATAGGAAAGAAAAGCTCAAAGCCCAAGTGTTTTGGAAGAAGATGAGAGACGACCTCCCATGGGCCAAGCCAGCCAGACCTGTCTCTCCTGACACCTTTCATCTGGTGACTATCCTTGGACACAGGGATTTTTGGAGGTGAAATCTCAACTCTGGTTGTGGGTGCCTGGAATGGAAGAAGATTTATTTTCATTAGGAAAGCAAAGAGCCTCAGTGTTTCAAAAGGCAGATGAGTGCTGGCTCTCAGGAAGCCAAGGCCAGCCAGTCATGACAGCTTTTTGTCTGGGAGCTGTCCTTGGATATAGGGAATTCTGGAAGCAGATTCCCAACTTTGCCCATGTATTCCTGGATGTGAAAGGTGCTTTTTTCCCATAGGAAATGAATCACATGTCCATGTAAGGTTAGGAGTTATCCCATGTTGGACCTCAAGCCTGAATAAATGATGTCCTCTTTAACACCAAATTAGTGTTAAGGAGTCCTACTCTGATATTTTGGAGATCTGGCAAAAGCAGGACCTCACAGAACCGAGGAGTCAACTGTGACAGCTTGGAACCTCATGGAACCAAGGGGTCATTGTGATGCAGGAGAACCTCATGGAAGCAGGGACACCTTTGAGAAACTGTGAAACTTCATGGAAACAAAGGAGCCATTCTGATACTGCCACCCCTCATGGAACCAAGAGTCCATTGTGACATCACAGAGCCTCATGAAGCGGAATCACAAGAATGAACGAGGTTGGAAAAGAGATTTGAAATCATCAAGTCAAACCTATGACCTAACATCACCTCATCAACTAAACCATGGCTCTGAGTGCCACGTCCAGACTTATTTTTAATGCCACTAGGGGTGGTGACTCCACCACCTCCCTGGGCAGAAGATTCCACTGCCCAATCACTCTTGCAGTGAAGAATTTTTTCCTGATGTCAAGCCTATCCTACCTTTGGCTCATCTTCAGACTGTGTCCTATGGTTCTGTCAGTGATTGCCTGGGAGAAGAGACCGACCCCCACCTGACTACAGCTTCTGTTCAGGTGGTTGTAGAGAGTCTCCCTGGAGACCATTGTAGCCATTGGGGCCTTTGTAGCACGGCAGGGCCTCATGGAATCAGGGGGAGCACAGTGACAGTGTGGGGCTCCATGGGACAAAGGGGCCATTCTGACACTGGAACCAAGGAGATCATTGTAACAGTACAGGGCATCATGGAACAAAGGAGGCCATTGTGACACAGCAGGACCTCATGAAACCATGGAGGCCATTTTTACAATTTGAGGCTTTTTGAAACAAAGAGACCATTGTGGCATTTCAGGGCCTTATGAAACCAAGGAAACCATAGAGACACTGTGGGGCTCCATGGAACCAGGGCCCATAGTGACACTGTGGGATCTGATGGAATCATGGAGTCTATTGTGACACTTTGCAGCCCCATGGAACCAAAGGAATCCATTGTGACACTGTGGGGCCTCATGGAATCCTGGAGGCCATGATGACACTTTGAGGCCTCGTTGAATCAAGGGGCTCTGCAGGACCTTGTGGAACCAAGGAGACACTTCTGCCATTGTGAGTCCCCATGGAACCAAGGGTCCATTGGGATACTGCAGTGTGGGAAATGCAGGCACAGAGAGCTCTCAGGGCCTTGTGCATACAGGCTCAGAGATAGAGATGGATACAATGCTTGACCTAACACCTTTGAGAAGGCTTAGAGTATTAGAGCATTAAAATGAAACAGACATGAAACAAGAATATAAGTTTGTAGTTTAAGTAGAAATATATTTTAAGAAAACAGAAATATCTATTATGTAAGCAAAGCAGTATGTTAAGTAAGATAGTAAAAGATTTTAAAATTTAGTAATAGATCCTGTTATAAATTTAGTTAGAAACTTAAGATGTGTCAGTGTAGGTTTGTGAAGGATTATATGATCTACTGAAAAATGATGCATTGCGGCAAAGGCATGAGAAGCAAAGCAATTAATGATTGGTATAAAAAGACACTAGCAAAGTTCATAGAAGTATTTGATTGGCTACAGAACTAACATAAGGCATTGTAACCAAGAATGAGGCAGGTTCTGATATTATGGCATTGGATATAACACCTTTAATGTCTCACTCTTCTATGAGAGTGATGCAATAAAGCAATAAACCCTCTTTTACAATGTCTCTAAGATTCCCCATCCCTCATAATATTAATCTCCCATTAGGGATTTTTTGGACATCAGGTTTATCCATTAAAATCAAAGGGGATATAGGGACACCAGGTCTTTCCATTAAAGTCAATGTGGATTTTGCGGAAATTTGATGTTAAAGTGGGGAAATTTGGGAGAAATGTTGGGCTGAATTATGGGAATTTCCACTCCAGTATCGCAGTGCTGATGCTCTGGAAGTCCTGGATGAATTCCTGGAAGCCAGTTCTGAATCCCTGATCCCACACCTGGGGCCTGTGCTGGAGCTGTGCCTCCAGGTAAGCCCAAAAATCTCCATTTTCAGCTCAAAATCTGGGAATTCTGAGCCCAAAATTGGCATTTTTAACACCAAAAAATTTTGCAACATCAGGTCTATCCATTGAAGTCAATGGGAACTGAGGGACACCAGGTCTAACCTATTGAAGTCTTTTGTGGATTTAGGGACCCCAGGTCTACCCATTGATAGGGCTTGATCAGGAAGGGTTACTGGTTAAACTGGGAGCACTGGGAAGGGCTAAGGGGGAGGAACTGGAACTACTGGGGGACAACTGGAAGCACTAGAAAGGAGGAAAGGGACAAACTGGGCAAACTGGGAGCACTGGGAGAAATGGGAGGGCAAATTAGTCAAACTAGGAGCTATTCCTGGGAGCAGATAAGGGGGAACACTGAGGATACTGGGAGTACTGGGGCATAACTGGGACCACTGGGAAAGATTAGTGAATATAACCAGGGATAAACAGGACACCAGGTCTACCTCATTGAAGTCAATGGGTATTCAGGGACACCAGGTCTACCCAGTCAAAGCAATGAGGATTTAGGGACACCAGTTTTTGGGGACTCCATGGGTTTTGGGTTTGGATCCAGGTGTCCAAGGGGTACCCAGGTGTACCCAGGTGATTTTGGGGGGGATCCAGGATATTTTAGGGGTACCCAGGTGTACCCCAGGTGTAACCAGGTGATGTTTGGGGCACCCAAGTGTCCTGACTGGCCATGACGGGCCTGGAGAAGATGATGACCACCATTGCATCGTCCTGGTCGACCTGGACACAGATGACCCTCAGTGGCTGGGAGGCTGTCGAGGGGCACCCCAACATTCAGAGGGCACCCCAAAACTTCAGGTGAGGTGTGGTTACTGGGCTGCAAAGAGAAAGAAAAGACAGCAACACACATGGACCTCTTTTGGGGAAAAAAGGCCAACTTTATTTTACGGACATCCCGTATTTAAAGTGTGTTATGTGGAGCTAGGACAGGACAGTAGTTCATTGGACAATTGGGACAAACATCCCTGGGACAGCATGTCCGGATGTCCCATGGGAAAGACACCAGGTGTTAATCTTTATTATGAATTCCCTTCTGTTTTTCACCAAGTTATCACTCTGGGAGACTGCCTCCTTAACTGAAGCTGTAGTCAGCTTGTCAGCCTGGGAAGGGACCTGAGAGACAGGAGAAATCCAGGCCTGAGAGGAATTGCCAAGCTGTAATTTCCTAGCTCTCTAAATGTGTGTGTCCACAGTGAGGGCCCCAGGAGGGGAGAGATTCCCAAGGTACCTTGGGAGAGGATGCAGCACAGGTACACCCAGGTACTTTGGACTCTGGGGTCGGTGAAAGCAGCGTTCTGCACCAGCTCCAGCTCTGGGCTGGGAAAGGGGGCACTCAAATATCTGAATACCCAGATGTGTGGGAGTTCAGGTCTACCCATTAAAATCAACAGGGATTTAAGGCACCAAGCCTACCCATGGAAGTCATTGGAGATTTAGGAACACCAGGCCTACCCATTCAACCCAACAGATCCCACTACCTCCCAGTTTAGGTGAGGGAGGGGCTGGAAAATTTTGGGGATCCCACAGAACTGTGGGAATTTTTCCAGGGAATCCCCCACCTTCCTTCAGCTTTTCAGAGGGAAGCACCCTGGCCTCCCCCTTGCCAGATCTCCTGGTGGGCATCAACAGCTGCAGGTGGTGGTGCCAGGCCAAGAAGTTGGAGAAGTCACAACTCATCAGGGCCCCAGTGAAAGCCAGCTCAGCCTTGGGGTTCTGCCTGGCCACCAGCACCCACCAGTGTTCCCAGGTGTGGACTAAGAGGGCACCAGTATAAACCAGTAAGCACTTGGAGCCACTCCAGAGCTCTTGAGCCCTTTGGCAGCAGCTCCCAGTATAAACCAGTAAGGCCACAACAACCTGAAGTCAGTCCCAGTAGGTCCCAAGCCCCATCCCAGCATAAACCACTAAGACCAGCATCCCCAGAAGTTGGTCCCAGTGCCAAGCAACCCCAAGCCTCCTCCTAGTATAACCAAATACATCACAGTTTAACCCACTAAAATCCAGAATATCCAAGTATAACTGAGTAGAAACCAGTAGAAACCAGTACAAACCAGTATAACCCTGTCACCCCAGGACCACATCCCAGTATAAACGAGTATAACCCAGTGACCCCCTGCACTGCATCCCAATATAAACCGGAATAACCCAGTTGTCATAGGGTGATGTTATGGTGTTTGTATCTCCAATCGTGTGTCCTGATTATGTTTGGTATTATGTCCTGTGCTTCCAGGACTGAGTCTGAGAGTGAAGCTTTGTTTTGTCTTGTTATCAGCCGGCTCACCTCCCCCATGGTCTATGTTTAGGAGAGGTTTTAGCTCGGTTTGCTTGCTTGCTTGCTTGCTTGCCTGCTTGCTCGCTTCTGCCTCTTTTTCTTTCCTTTGCTTTGCCCTTGCTTTTTTCTTATTAGTTAGTTCAGCTAGGCAGTCCTACTTTTTCCCTGGACTGTTTTCTCTTCCACCCCGTCCCCTCCCTCTCCTGGATACCATCTGAACCTGTTCTGGACGGGGACCTGGGAAACCCCAAGAAACACCGGGAGTCTACACTCTGTCACCTGCAGCAGCCATTCCCAGCGCCAGAGACTGATAACTGAGCGACCACTCGCCAGAGAGACTGAGTTTGTCATCCCTTCACAACGGTGAAAGAGGTTTTTTTGTCAGCTGGTGTTGTCTTTTTTCCCTGTGCTGGGGAGTGTCTTGCTTGTTAAATAAACAGGTTTTTTCTCCCACTCTTCTCCGAGGAAATTCTTCCCGAACCCGGTGGGGGGGGGGGGGGGGGGGGGAGGAGTCATGGGGTTTGCTGTCTGGGGGCTCTTTCTGGAGGTTTTCCCCCAAATTTGCCCAAAACCAGGACAGACATCCACCATCCGGAAGAGATTTCTGTACAAAATCAGTTTTAGGCAAAGATGAGGCTATGATAGATATAAACACAATCAAGGTGTTGTACCAGTCTGCTCTGCCTGGAGTGCGGTTAAAACAACATGAAGAATGTTCTATTTATAAAGCTTTCAGCGATGGATGGGGAAAGGGAAGACAAGTTGCTTCAGGTGTTGATGAAATGCTGAAACCAGCCTGAGTCATTTAAACTCCTCCTGTCCTTGCTGGCATGAGGAGCCCCTCAGCCTTCCCTGCTCCAGGCTGGACAAGCCCAGCTCCCTCAGCCTCTCCTCTCAGCCAAAGGGCTCCAGCCCCACCTTGGAGGCCCTTCCCTCACCCTGCTCCAGCTCACAGACATCTTTCCTGCCCTGGGCAACCCAAACCAGGCCCCAGTGACCTGGATAATCCACGGCCTTGATGTCCTGGTCACACAGCCCTGGCCCCTTGTCCCCGTGTCAGGCTCTGGGGTTGATTTGTGGAACATCCTTGGGGGAGGCTGTGGCTCCAGGTGGAGCAGGGGGATCCCGGGGGACAGGGGACCCTGCTGGGCATGAACAGCATTGGACTTGTCTGGGGAAACTGTGAGGGGGGCTGGGGCAGAGTGACCAACCCAGTGACCTCACACAGCCCTGCTGTGATGTCACACAGTCCTCATGTGATGTCACAGCCTGTTCTGTGATGTCACAGTCAGCTCTGTGATGTCACACAGCCAGCCTATGATGTCATAGCTGTTAGATGACCTCTCATAACCCAGTCTATGATGCCATAAGCCACTCTGTGACCTCATGTTGCCAGATGATAAATTGCCCACCCCAGCTGAGCTAACACAATTCCTATTCTCCAAAACCACTGGCCTCTGGAACCTGCACAATGCCCCTTGTGTGAGGAGGGGAACTGGAAGTTCCCCAGCCTCAGTGTCCTGCCAGCTCAGCCAGGCCAACTGGAACATTGGGTTCCACGACCTCCAGGGACCACCAGAGAGACCCCCAGGACAGAAGAACCCATGGGTAAAGGGGAGGGGAAATATGTTAATGATTGTGGGCAAATGATTATCATTTGTGTGTTTAGTCCAGGACAGTCAATGAATAAGTCTGCAAACTATAGAATATAAACAGAAATTTCCTGTACTCAGCATGCACGGCTTTGGGAGGAGCTGTCCCCCTGTGTATCCAGCCAAATAATGAATGCTGCTTTTTAATGCTACATTGGTGTTAAGCGGTTTTTTATTTTACCCGATGTTTGGTAACACTCCCAAGGAAAGCTCTGTCTCCTGCTGTTCACAAACAGAGAAGGGCTGGTGGGAGATGTGGTATTCAGAGGCTGGTTGGGGTACAGTGACCATGAAATAAACCAGTTTTCAATATTCTGTGAAAAAAGGAGGGCCATCATTTAAACTTCTACAGTGGAATCATGGAGGGCAGATTTCAGCCTATTCAGGATGCAGATTTGGAGAGAACCAAATCAGGTACTGATTTTTTTGAGGGAAACAGCCTGTAAAAATAAAGGCTTTCAGGAAGGATGGAAACACCTCAAGAAAGAAATCTTGAAGGAGAAGGAGCAGCCTGTCCTGCATGCCAAAACTGAGCTAGCAAGGAAAATGACTGGCCTGGTTGGGCATGAAGCTTTTTCCAGGAACTCAGGGAAAAAAGAAGGTGCATCAGCTTTGGACCAAGGGGAAGGCAACTCAGGAAGATTTTAAGGATGTTATTAAATCTTGCAGGAAGAAAAGGAGAGAGCTGAAAGCTCTATTGCAGCTTAACGTTGCTGCTTCTTTGAAAAATACTGAAAATAATGTTTATACATATATTAATAGCCAAAACAGGGACAAGGAAAACCTCAGTTCTTTATTGGATGCAGTTGGGAATATAGTAATTAAAGATGAGGAAGAATTTGAGGTACTTAACACATTCCTTGCCTCAGTTTTCAACAGTAAGAAAGGTTGAGCTCAGGACAAGTGTTCACCTGAGCTGGTAGATGGGGACAGGGAGCAGAACAGACCCCCTGTAATCCAGGAGGAAGCAGCTGGGGACCTGCTGAGCCACTCAGATGCTCACTGGTGTCTCTGGGAACAGATGGGATCCATCCTAGGGGGATGAGGGAGCTGCTGGATGAGCTCCCCAAGCTGCTCTCCATCATTTCTCATCAGTGCTGGCTCAGCAGGGAGGTGCCAGAGGACTGGAGGTTCCAATGTGAGCCCATCGCCAAGAAGGGCTGGAAGGAGGATGTGGGGAACTGCAGGCCTGTCAGCCTGACCTGGGTGCCTGGTGAGGTGATGGAACAGATCACCTTGAGTGCCATCACAGGGCACCTCCAGGATGGCTGAGGGATCAGAGGCAGCCAGCGTGGATTTCAATATCTGCATTGATGATCTGGATGAGGGCATTGAGTGCAGCATCAGCAAATGTGCAGATGGCACCAAGCTGGGTGTGAGTGTGGATGTGCTGGAGGGTAGGAGGGCTCTGCAGAGGGACCTGGACAGACTGGATCCAAAGCCCAAATCCAACAAGGTGAGGTTTAACAAGACCCAATGCCAGGTCCTGAACTTTCGCCGCAATAACCCCTGCAGTGCTCCAGGCTGGGGAGAGAGTGACTGGACAGCAGCCAGGCAGAAAGGGACCTGGGGGCACAGATGGACAGCAGGCTGGACATGAGCCAGCAGTGTGCCCAGGTGACCAAGCAGGCCAATGGCTCCTGGCCTGGATCAGGAATGGTGTGGCCAGCAGGAGCAGGACAGTGATTGTTCCCCTGTGCTCAGCACTGGTTGGGCAGCACCTCGAGTGCTGTGTCCAGTTCTGGGCCCTCCAATTTAGGAAGGACATGGAGGGGCTGGATTGTATCCAGAGAAGGGCAACAAGGCTGGTGAGGGGTGTGGAACAAACGTCCTGTGGGGAATGGCTAAGGGAGCTGGGGATGTTTATTCTGGAGAAAAGTAGACTCAGGGGTGAGCTTATCACTCTCTCCAACTCCCTGAAAAGTGGTTGTAATCAAGTAAGTGTTTGTCTCTTTCACCAGACAGGAACTGTCAGAAGGAGAGGAAAACACAGTCTTAAGCTGTGCCAAGGGAAATATAGTTTGGATTTAAAGAAAAAGTTTTTTACAGAAAGGCTGATAAAGTACTGGAACAGTCTGCCCAGGGTTTGGTGGAGGCACCATTTTTGGATGTGTTCAAAAAAAGACTGGATATGTCATTCATTCCTTTTGGATGTTTTAGGCAAGGGATGGACATTATGATCTTGAAGGTCTCTTCCACCCTAGTGATTCTGTGATTCTGTGAATTCTCTGAGTATTTCAGCTGAATTCTCTCTCCCTGTCCCTTCCCTGGATCTCTGTTGCAGATGGAAACTGCTGGTGCCATTCTCACCTTTAACCCCTCTTTAGAATGCAGACAGATGTTCCCAGGTGTGTTAAGCAGGTGTTGCTCAACGTTTATGCAAAGCTTTTGTATCCTCTTGGAACCAAGGAGACCCTTGTGACACTGTGGAACCTCATGGAACCGAAAAGCCATTGTGACATTGGGGTGGGATGGTGTCAAGGAGACCATTGGGGTACTGTGGATCCAAGGAGACCATGAGGACACTGTGGAAACTGATGGAACCACGGGCATTGTGACACAGCAGGGCCTCGTGGAACCAAGGAGTGAATTGTGACTCTACCAAACCTCATGGAACAAAGGGGCCTTTGTGACTCTGAGGAACTGCACAGAACCCAGAGTCTATTGTGACACAGGGTACTCATGGAACCACGGAGAGCATTTTGGAACCAAGACCTGCTGGAACCAAAGGGCCATTGTGGCACTTCAAGGCCCTGTGGACCAAGGGGAGCACAGTGACACTGTGGGGCTCCATGGAACCAAGGGGCCATTGTGACACTGTGGAGCCTCGTGGGACCAAGGGGCTGTTGTGGTATCATGGAAATTGTGGCAACTGTGTCACCATGGAACCAAGGAGAACATAGTGACACTACAGGATGCCATGGAGATCAGGATTCATGTCACAGTGTGGGACACATGGAATCACAGGGCCATTGTGACACTGTGGGGCCTCGAGGACCAAGGAGTACTTATTGTACCATGGAAATTGAAATTGTGCCAACTGTGTCACCATGGAACCAAGGAGTCCATTGTGACACTACAGGACCCCATGGAGATCAGGATTCATGTCACAGTGTGGGACACATGGAACCACAGGGCCATTGTGACACTGTGGGGCCTCATGGATTTATAGAGACCTTTGTGACACTGCAGGGCTTCATGGAACCAAGGGGCAGTTGTGACACTGTGGGGCCTTGTGGAACTAGAGGTTGATGTGACACTTCTTGACCTTGAGCCAAGGAGAGCATTGTTATGCTCCAGGACACAAGGGAATTGCTGCAAATAGTACACATTTTAATTTTTTAATGTAACTTCAGTCAGGGGTTTGTTTGCCTTTGCCCAGCAGGAGGGGAATGGAAGTTTCTCTTCAATCTAAAGATTGGGAGTAGTCAGAAGATACACAGGAGATAAACAAACATCAATGAACATCACTCCCAGTGTGGTTGGAGACACCGGGTCTGGGAAAAGATTGGTAAGAGAATCAAATGAGGGCCTAATTCACATCAAAGGCAAAGGGATCAATAACCAACAGGACATTGAATACTAAGGACTGTGCAATTTAGGATCAATTAATTTCTTCAATGAAACATGAATTTCTTTGGGTTTTGTCTGTATAAATATGTGAAAAGCCTAGTAAAGAACCATGTGTGATGGAATGATTTTCACTGCCCAAGCCAGGCATGTGAGGGTGGAATGATTTCTATTGGACATGCTGGGCACAAAAACATCCTGGCCAGAAGAAAGTAATGCCTAAAGCCTCTAACACTGAGAATATGTTGTCGGAGGGTTTCTGTTTTTCATGGAGTTTCGGTGTCAGTCCCACTGAGGTCCATCACCAACACAGGCTCCTCCTGGACTCCTTGGAGGACAGAATTGGAGGCCATGATTGCACAAAGCTCTCAGAGACTCTAAGGCAAAAGCAAAACCCAAAGTCCTCTGAAAAACCTGCAGTCCCTGGGAGCATGAAGGAGCCCCCAGGGCCATTCCTGACCAAGGCTCCCCAGGGACTCGTCCCAGCAGATCCCTGAGGCCACTGGGATGTGGGGGGATGCTGAGGGCAGCACAAGGGGTGCCAGTGGCCAGCCTTGCTGGGTCTGTGCCAGGAGGCCCCAGTGGCTCAGGACAAGGTGTCTCCTCCCAGCCCTTGGTGGCACAGACCCTGCTGTGCCCCAGGGCACCAAGACTTGGCTTCTCCTGGGCACTGCCAGCCCTGCCAGGGCCCTTGGCCATGTCCAGCCCAGCTTGTCCTGCACTGTCCCACAGATGCTGCTGTGTCCCTGCAGGCTGCACACTCCCATCTCGCTGCCCCTGCCTCTGCCCTGCCATTGCCAGCCCTGCCCTGACCTCTGCCCACCCTCACCCTCTGTGCCTTGGCACACACACACATGCACTGAGCTCATCCTCCTCCTCCTGGCTGCTTCTTCTGCCACAGCACTGCCCTGGGAGGGTGCATTCCTCACTGGAGCTGCTGTGTTTGTACTGGTGCATTTGATAGCTCTGCTTCTGCCTCTCTGTCAATTCTGGCTTCAAAGAGTTCTCCAAGGAAAAAATTCATTGAATGGTGGAATAACAGAGGTGGGAAGAGCCCCCTGAGACCCCTTGGCCTGGGTGTGGCTGGGATGGAGTTCCCTTTGCCCAGAGCAGCCCCTGTCCTGCTGTGCTTGGCTCCTGTGGCTGGAGTGGGTTTGGACCCAGCCCGAGGCTTTGGCTACTCCTGAGCAGGGCTGGCCCCACATGAGGCATCTTTGCAATACCCCAGCCAATGTCCTCAGGGTGGGCAAATGTTCCTGGGGACACAGGGATGGGACAGCTGGGCTGGACTGACCCAAGGGATCTTCCGTTCCATGGGATGACATGAACAGCAGGGGAATGAAGGGGACAAGAGGGTCTCTGGATTTTCTGTATTAATCCATTTGTCTTCCAAAGCAACCACTACCTGTGTTGAAATCTTGTCTCTCCATCATCTTCCTTCCCTCTGTATTTGGCCTTTGCTTTTTAGTTCCCCGAACATAATCTCTTTTTATGCTGAACCACAATTTTTTGACCTTATTTCTCCTGTTTTCTGAGTAAGGAGGGACAGTGACAGAGACACTTGGCTGTCATTTGATCCCCAGAGAGGTTTAACCACAGTCACCTTGCCCAACTCTACTCTTATGGGCACACCCAGCAATGTCAAGGCTCTGTCAGGTGCCCAGTCCTGAGCTGGGCTCATGCCCTGCTCACAGCCCCAAGGGTGCCCAGGGACATGAGTCCTTCCCTGGCACACACACACACAGTTCATTGCAGCACGGGCAGGGGCTCCCTGGGCTCTGCTGCCACTGCCAGAGCCTGGCAGGGACCTCAGCCCTGTGGGTATCACCCTGCCCTGCCCCTGCCCAAGGTGCCCCACAGCCGGAGGGATGGACACAGGGAGCTCTGGCCACAGGAGCTCATCCCAGCCCTGCATCCAGGGGTTCCCAGGGGATGTTACTCTCTGGAAACTCCAGGAACAGCTGCAGGTGTTTGTGTCACTGGGTTTATGTCCCCTCACACACACACAGGATGTTCAGGGCTGTGGAATGTCCCTGCACTGCAAACACAGACTCCTGACCCGGTCACTTGATGTCCCTCCACGCAGAGAAGAACAACCTCTGTGCTCTGGGGTGAGAGGCCACTGCTGGGAGCGGCGCTGGCTTTGCAAGGGCACTGCTGGGACAGCCCCACCCTGAACACTGCCACACTTCTGCTGGTCACTGCTGCTCTCCTCTCCAGGGCTCTGTGTTGGGAACACCCTTGAGAGCAAACTGGGAAGGAGATTGAAGCTTTCAGGCCCTGCACTGGGGAGATGCCCTTGCATGATGGAAATGCTGCTGCAGAGCCTAGCTCTGTCCCAGCAGTGCCCATGGCCTGTCCCTGCCTGCAGTCCCTGGACAGTCACACAGCAGGACTGGGACTGAGCTGAGAGAGCCTTGGGGCCTCAAAGCTGCAGAGGGGCTCTGAATGTGAGTGTGGAGGGGAAGGAAGGGGAGGTTGTGGAGCAGAAGCCCTGGGGCTGCCTGGCAGTGAGAAGCAGTGGGGTTCCCTTTTCACTCCAGCTCTGCCCAGAGGCACTGACCCTGCAGCTCCAGAGAAGTCAGGGAGCAGTAATGTCAGGGGAACACAGTAATACAGAGTTCTTTATTTTGTATAATCACAAAAGTAGAATAGCTCCCGGGTTATAGAGTCTCTGGGTTTGCTAGAAGGGCAAACACCGAGTTTAAAATCCTACAGTCCAAGACTTCTGTGCAAACATCTTCTCAATAGTGTAACACCTGTGTGAGCTGCAAAAAACACAGGACACAGAGTGAGCGTAAATGTAACCCAACAACAGCAATGCAGAAAAAGAAGAGTTCACTGGTTCGGAACAGCATTCCTGATAATGTTCCTCAGGCCATTCTTGAGCTCCTGGTTCCTCAGGCTATAGATGAGGGGGTTCAGGGCTGGAGACACCACTGAGTAAAGAAATGACAGGGACAGGTCTAGAGATGGGGAGGAGATGGAGAGGGGCTTCAGGTGAGCAATCATGGCAGTGCTGAGGAACAGAGAGACAACGGCCAGGTGAGGGAGGCAGGTGGAAAAGACTTTGTGCCTTCCTTGCTCAGAGGGGATCCTCAGCACAGCGGTGAAGATCTGCACATAGGAGAAAACCATGAACACAAAACAGCCCGAATAAAGAAAAGCACTTAGCACAATGAACCCAAGTTCCCTGAGTTTGGAGTGTGAGCAGGAGAGCTTGAGGACCTGTGGGATTTCACAGAAGAACTGGCCCAGGGCATTGCCCTGGCACAGGGGCAGGGAAAATGTATTGGCCGTGTGCATGAGAGCATTGAGAAAGGCACTGGCCCAGGCAGCTGCTGCCATGTGGGCACAAGCTCTGCTGCCCAGGAGGGTCCCGTAGTGCAGGGGTTTGCAGATGGACACGTAGCGGTTGTAGCACATAATGGTCAGGAGGGAAAACTCTGATCCAAGGAAAAAGATAAGCATAAACACCTGTGCAGCACATCCAGCATAGGAGATGTGTCTGGTGTCCCAGAGGGAATTGTGCATGGCTTTGGGGACAGTGGTGCAGATGGAGCCCAGGTCAGTGAGGGCCAGGTTGAGCAGGAAGAAGAACATGGGGGTGTGCAGGTGGTGGCCGCAGGCTACGGCGCTGATGATGAGGCCGTTGGCCAGGAGGGCAGCCAGGGAGATGGCCAGGAAGAGGCAGAAGTGCAGGAGCTGCAGCTGCCGCGTGTCTGCCAATGGCAGCAGGAGGAAGTGGCTGATGGAGCTGCTGTTGGACATTTGCTGTGTCTTGGCATGGGGATCTGTAAGAAAAGTAATCATGGAATAGTTCAGTTTGGAGAGGACTTGAAGTATCCCAGCCCAGCTTGGTGGCACTTTCCCCACACTGCCTGCCCAGGGCTCTGCTGCCTGGAGCTGTCCCTACCAGCAGCTGCTTCCCTGTGTCCAGGGCTGGGCCCTGCCAGTGCTGCCAGAGCCCAGCCCAGCCCTGGGGACTCAGCTCTGCCCTTCAGACCCCTCCCAGCACAGGGCACTGCCCACGGTCAGCTCTGCCTGTGCAGGCTCTGATGGCAATATCACAGCAACACTGAGGAGGCTGGAAAAATGACACTGGTGTTACCTCTAAGTGCTGATTTCTGTCACTGACTGCTTTATTAAGATCCGAGATAAAAAAATTTATTTTTCCCATCCTGAACTGAGAGATGAATATCTATATGCAATTTCTCCACCTACGCAACACAGAGAAATAGAATATAAAACCAGGATTATCTTTTTTATGCAGTCCCTGCCTCCCTGTGCTCCCTATGTAATCTACCTAGAAATATTCTGGAGTTAAATGTCATGCTGGGAGCAGTCCTGAAAAATGCAGCATCCTCACCACACAAGGAGAACACTTCCAAGCCTTACCAGCTGTCTCCTTCCTCCCAGACCTTGTCCCCCAGTGCTGTGGGCAGCTCCCAGGGCTGGCTGAGAGCTGTCCCTGGCAGGCAGCAGAGTCCCTGCCCCAGCACAGTGCCCTGGGCTGCAGGACCCTGCTCTGCACGACAGCCCTGGGCACCCCTGGCTGCTCTACACAAGAGATCATCAGAGAATGTACTCACACAGTCTGCAGGCATTGGGATGTTGCAGCTTTAGGAGATGACTGCAGGAGCTGCAGCTGCATTGTCCTGCAGCCAGAGGCTTCCTGTGTCAAGGGCTGGGAGTGATTGTGCCACAGGCACTTATGAGCATCTTCCCAGCCCTGACTGATTGAAGCTCTCTGTGCCTCTGTGCTGTGCCTGGGGCGGCTGCAGGCAGTGCCCCAGCCCTGCTGGGCTGGGAGAAGAGCTGCTCATGAAGAGAAATGTGTTTTTGAAGCTCTTCTTGGTTGCCAGGATCTTCTTCTGTGCCAGGAGCCTGGCCCATCAGCATAGACAAAGCACAAGGATTTTAATGGCCCTCTCAGGGCGTTGGTGCTGTCTGCATCAGACTCAGTCCCTCAGAGTGTGCTTAAAAAACTTCTCAAGAACTCAAATTTTAATTGAAACACTGAAGATTCTTGAAGTTTTAATAGGTCCCACTGAGGGACAGGACTGAGAAAGTGTCCCCAGGTTCCTGTTAGAGCAGAACACTGGAGGCACTGATGACAGGTGGGGACAAACAAGGGAAAGGTGTCTGTGATGCTGAGCAAACCTGGATGTGTGTCAGGAATGCCAAGGGCCAAGGGCTGAGCCCCAGCCCCTGGCAAGGCAGATCCTGTCCCTCCCTCATTGCTCAGGGCTCTTCCCGGGCCACTGGGCTCTGGCCATGTGCAATGCCAAGGGCAGCACCATGGGGCGGCCCCTGCCAGGCTGCTGAGCAGGGACAAGGAGGCAATGAGGCCCCAGCACAGCAAGGCTCACTTGTCCCCTGCTGGCCTCAGGCCCAGGGCCAGCCTGCATGGCCCAAGTGCTGCAGGAGTTGGCTGTGTCAGGGCCTTTCAGCTGCTGCCCATCCCTGTGCCCTCTGCAGCCCAGGCTGTCCTACGGTGTCCATGCCCTGCGCCTCTGTCCCTGCAGGCTGTCGTCATCCCCCGGCTGCCCCACCTCGCTGGCCCCTTCCTTTGCTGACAGCTCTGCCTCCTGCCTGCCTCTGCCTGCACACACAGAGTCTTGGCCTTGATGTCAAAAGGTTTCAATCAATTTTTACTGTGTTTGGACTTTAATTAGAGAAACGAGGCATTGAGGGACTCTTTTCCTGGTAGGGATGGTTGCAAAAGAAAATGACAGCTGGCTCAAGGCTGCAGTGATAGAAAAAGCAAGGAGTGAACTGGGAACTTGGGGTTGATTTCATGGTAATGGATAAATTGTAATACACATGTAGCAAGTGTACATGAGCAACATGCTTTTAGCATCACATGTCTATGTAAGGTTTGGTGTTTTCCCCTGCTGGACCTCAGGCCTGAATAAATGATACCCTCTTTAGCACGAAATTAGTGTTAAGGAGTCTTATTCTGATATTTTGGAGATTTTGTGACAGCGGGGCCTCACTGAATCAAGGAGTCAACTGTGACACTATGGAACCTCAAGGAACAAAGGGGCTTTTTGACACTGTGGGAGCTCATGGAATCGAAATCCATTTTGACAGAGTGGGGCCACATGGAACCAAAGGCCCACTGTTATACTGCAGATCCAAGGAGGCCCTGGTGACACTGTGGAACCTCCTGAAACCATGGGTGCCTTGTGACATTGCAGAACTGTTGATGAGTCTATGAAAGCTCATGGAACCAGAAGTTCATTGTAACCAAAATACCATTGTGACACTGTGAAACCTCTTGGCACTGAGGGTCCGTTATTACACTGTGGGGACTCATGACACCAAACATTCATTGTGACACTGCAGGCCCTCATGGAACAATGGACACTACTATGAAACAGAATCAGAGAATGAATGAGGTTGGTAAAGTCCTTTGAGATTCTCAAGTCCAACCTATGACCTAACATCACCTCATCAACTAATCCATGGCTCTGAGTGCCATATCCAAGGTTGGTTTTTTAATGCCTCCAGGGATGGTGACTCCAGCACCTCCCTGGGCAGAAGATTCCAGTGCCCAATCACCCTTTCAGTGAAGAATTTTTTCCCGATATCAAAGCTAATCTGTCCTTGGCTCACCTTCAGACTGTGTCCTCTCATTCTGTCAGTGGTTGCCTGGGAGAAGAGACCGACCCCCACCTGACTACAGCCTCTGTTCAGGTGGTTGTAGAGAGTCTCCCTGGAGACCATTGTAGCCATTGGGGCCATTGTAGCATGGCAGGGCCTCATGGAATCAAGGGGAGCACAGTGACAGTGTGGGGCTGCATGGGACAAAGGGGCCATTCTGACACCGTGGAACCAAGGAGAACTTTGTTACAGTACAGGGCATCATGGTACAAAGGAGACCATTTTTACAGTTTGAGGCTTTCTGAAACTAAAGGGCCATTGTGGCATTTTGGGGCATTTTGGAAACAAGGGGACCCTAGTGATACTCCTGGGCTCAGTGGAACTAAGGGGCCATTGTGACACTGTGGGGTCTCATGGAATCAATGGTCTGTTGTGACACTGCAGGGCCTTATGGAATCATGGAGACAATTCTGACACTACAGGTGATGCCTTGGAGTGGCTATCTGGAACAGAGGCTAGACAAGGTTAAGGGAATAAAGTGGGTATTTATTAAAGGCCTTCAATAGATTCACCTTGGACAGTCAAAAGCCTCCCAGAGGCTACACCCAAGATGGACAGGGGTGACAAGTTTTTCAGACAGATTTAAGTTTGGTCTGTTTGCATATCAGGGGTTAATCCTCCAATTACAGCTTCAGATATTGAAGTCATATTCCCCCAGTTTGCTCCCTCTCCCCAATTCACTTTTGTTTATACTTTTCAGAGCCTGAGGCTTTAAAATGTCCTTGAGTTTCAGGCCTAGAGGAATTGTTTTGTCTGACCTAAATGTAAAGAAAGTTAACTAACACATTATATGGAGTTTAGAGTTATGCCAAAATGCAGTACAGGTTTTCAAAAATATAGAGGTTAAAATCTTAAGGCATCACAGGCCTCACTGAACCAAGGGGCCACTGTGACACTTTGTGGCCCCATGGAACCACGGAGTCCATTGTGACACTGCAAGGGCTCATGGAAACAAGGGACCATTGTGACACTGTGGAGCCCCAAGGAAACAAGGGAACAGGTAACAGGTCTAGTGGTTTGGCCTGACTGGTCCAACTGACCTTGGCATGTTGAGGTTCTCTTCTCATATGCCCCTGAAACACTGGGGATTTGGGCTTTCCTTCAAATGGAAAATAATTGTCCTTCTCATTCAATCATCCCTAGCCAAAATGGGATTTCCCCTCCAAAATTCCCAATATCCGGGGATTGCTCCCAGACAAAAGCTGCGATTTCCAACAAGTCTTGCTGCCCTTGTCTTCCTGAGGGCCAGCTCTCACCCTGCCTTCAAACACTGGGACTCGGTGTATTCCTTCCTATGGAAAAGAACATTTCTTCCTGCACAGGCACTGATGGTCATATTTGGAACTTTTCCTCCAAAATTCCTATCTGCAAGGAATAAAAGCTGCCAGGACACTGAGGTCTGGTTGGCCTTAGCCTCTGCTGGCCATCTCTATTCTACCCTGAAACACTGGGGCTCTGTGCTTTCCATCCTATGGAAACAAACAAAATCCTTCTCCTGGCACTCATGGCTGAAATTGCAATTCCAGCTCCAGAAGTCCTGGATCCCAAGATTGCTCCTACACAAAAGCTGCCATTGCAGACAGGTCTGGCTGACTTTGGCCTCTCATGACTGCAGTTCATCAGCCCCTGAAACACTGGAGCTCTGTGGTCCCCTTCCTGTGGAGACCATGGGGACACTGTGGGGCCCCATGGAACCATGGAGAGCATTGAGACACTTGGAGGCCTTCTGAAATGAAGGGGCCACTGTGACACTGTGGGACCCCATGGAACCAAAGGGCCATTGTGACCCTGCAGGGCCTCATGGAAGCAAGGGGAGATGGAACACATCTGCATGGTTTCCCTTCCTGGGGGCCACCTGACAGGTCTGGCTGATCTTGGAATGTTGAGGGTTGCCTTTCATCAGACCCTGGAGCACTGGGTCTTCCCAGGTGCCCAAGGCTGAAATTGGTACTCTCTCTAAAAAATTCCCTTTATGCAAGGGTTCTCCCAGACAAAAGTTGCCAGGACAGGATGGAGAGCTCTGGATGGCCTTTCCCACTGGTGGTCACCTCTCATCTCAAGGAAGGTCTAAGGAAAGTATTTGAACAGGTTTGACTACTGGAATATCAATGATTCTCTCATCCACTGAAAAGCTCAGATGCTCTTCAGATCATATATATTTTTTTTCTCATTGTGGATTATGCACAAAATATTATTTTTTATATTATTATAATGTATAATTTTAATATTATTTTTATATTAAAATACGATACAATATATTTTAATTTTTAATATTTCATAAGAATAAAAAATATTATTCTTATCACTCTACCAGTGTTATCTGACACAAAACACCTCCTCTACATATGAATGCAGGTCACCTGTAGAAGCAAACACACTAAAGAATCCAGCAGGAATTATTTGTCTCTGCTCCCAGCTGTCACATCTCCTCTGGAGCTGCAGGTGCATCCCCAGCACTTGGCAGGGCTCAAGGGGTCACAAGCTCAGCTCCCACACAGAGACCTTGCAGACCCTGGGGTGCCCCTTTCAGCCTCCCTGCCCAGAGCCTTTCTGCAACCTTCCCCCTGGAGCTGCTGCTTCCCTGCAGCCCCGGCCATGGACAGCAGCAGAACCTGGTGTATCCTGAGCAGCAGGGCCAGCTCAGGGCCCTGTGGGGAGCAGGGGCTGGGCCAGCAGGACAAGCCAGCCCGGCCAGGCAGGACACGCTCAGCTGGGGAAAGGGATGTGCAGGGAGAGGAGCAAGGGATCGTTTCTGTGCCTGCAGGGAGGAATGCAGAGGAAGCTGCTGCTGCTGCAGGCACCAGCTCTGGCCAGGCCCCTCTGTCCCCTGCCCAAGGCTGCTCTGCTGGCCTGGGGAGAGAGAGGGGCTGGCACTGAGCAGGCAGAGGCAGCCTGTGCTGGGCATCTCCTGGAGCCAGGACCAGCAGTTCTGCACTGTCCCTGAGCTCCATTTCCCCTGCCATGGGGAGCTCCAGCCCTGGGGCTGATGTGGAGGCTGAGCTCCCTCTCTGCCCCTCAGCAGCTGCTGAGCCCTTCAAGGGGCCAGGGCTGTGGGGTGAGTGCCCCCAGTGCTGGAGCAACCCAGAGCAGGCACTGCCATGGGGTTCACCCAGAGTGGGTTGGGCTGTGGTGAGGGCAGGGGGGGTGGGCAGAGCCGGGCAGAAGCTGGGCTAGACTGAGAAGTGCCCAGAAGATAAAACCCACTCGTGTCAGCTGAGCTGTGTGACTCTGCAGGGCCAGGACACGTTCCAGCAGGTGTGTGCTGCTGTGCCAGTCCCCTGGCAGGGATCTCACACAGGCAGGTGCAGCACTGAGGAGCTTGGTCTGTGGCCTTGGTGACATGGCCAGTGTGAGAAGGTGCCCCAGGGCTTTGAGCATCCCTCCAGCCTCTTCCATCAGCCACTTCCAGACCTGGGCACTCTCCCCACTTTCTTGGTCTGTTTGTTCTGTGCTTATCTCCTTCCTCCTGCCCATTTCAGCACTGCTCTGGGGGCAGCATCAGCCCTGCCCGGGCTCCCTCCTCAGCCAGCCCTTGGCAGAGCCCAGAGCAGGGCTCTCTGTGAACCCTGGCACGGGATGTGGGTGCTGGAACTGGACACTGAGGTCTGGAGTGGACACTCTGGTGGGGAACATTTGCCCACCCAAAACACTCCCTGTGCTGTGCCGTGTCTGATGAGGGGATGTGGGGCCTGTGCTGGCCAGGGGGGCTGTGCTGCCCCAGGGACAAATGACAGGCATGAGACACAGCACAACGACCAGGAGGTGGAAGTGAGGACAAAGTCCAGAGGAGGAATTCAGAAATCTGCCCTGAGCGTGTGTTCATGTGTTCAGGAAAGGCAAAGCTCAGCTGGAGCTGATGGAGGCTGCAGGCAACATCCAGAGCAAAGTCAATTCATTGCTGTGTTGGAATTCAAAATGCAAGGGTCTGTAAGCCAAAGCTTAGAACTAAACACAAGTTTAGCTTTAGAATTTAAGATCTAGAAGAAATAAAGGTACTTACAAAGGGAAGAAGAAGTTTCAGAGTGCAGCCATGTAAGTTTGTGTGTTGGGATATAATTGGCTAAGAAAGTTCACTCTGTGGTATGAGTCAGTAAGACGAAATATCTTAGTATTGAATTAGAAACCTAAATATCTCTGTTGACAGTGCTTTATTGGTTAATAAATCCTTAAAAGGCCTTGTAACCATAAATCTTGTGACTTCTAAGCCATGCTGTGACCATTTGTAAGAAAAACTTACCATTTCTGCCTGGATGGAAAATAAAGAAAAGAAATAAATCACACTTTCTAAAGGAACCGTCCTGTCTCTCTGCTTCATTTTGAAAAGCTAAAAACCCCACCAAAAATTACAACATAAAAAAAATATGGCTACATTTTAAAAGTATATAATAGAAACAATGAACGCACTTTCTGAAAATATAACGTAAAAACAACAAACCAGCACCTGGAGACAATTTCTTTGTCATGTCCCTCAGGGGGACCCATTAGAACTTCAGGAAACTTTGGACTTTGAATATGACTTTGAGTTCTTGAGAGGTTTCTTTTCCTATTCTAATTCAATCCATGGGAAACCTCCTTCACATTTATCAGTGGGACTCATTAAAATAAGAGAAACTTTGGAGTTTGAATCTGACTTGGAATTCTTGAGAGGTTTCTTCAACTCCCTTTCAGGGACTGATGTTCAGGGACTCAGCCCCAACCCCGAGAGGGTCATTAAAGTCCTTGTGCTGTGTCTGTGCTGCTGAGCTGGGCCGGGCTCCTGGCAAAGGCAGCACTGCAGAGAGAGAGCCAATATTTCCAAAATATTATTTGGAGCTCCTTGGCAGCACTAAATGCACCACGGGGCTCATTGGGATCAAGCAAGTCCTGACAAACCATGGCTCTGCCTTGATTTCCCTCTGGTCTGGTGCCATTCATTAGGAAGGTTTTCAGTTCCAGATATGGAGAAATATCTGAAAGAGCTTCTTAGAAATATCCATTCCTATTTTCAAGGGTGTATTTTATTACTGCTCTCTTTAGAGCAGAGGTGATTGCAGCATTCTGTGATTGATATTGATGCAGGGTCTCTCCTCAGGAGGTCTGGCCTGCTCACAGAAGCTGTGCCTTGAGGTCTGAGCCAGAGTGCACAACTTTGCTCCACATTGCCCAACCCCATCCTGTCTGTCCTCACTCACCTGGGACCTGCATTGCTTGGAGAACTGGCTGCAATCAGGAAAATAGATGTTTATACTTTTTTTTTTTTTTTAAGCAATCTAAAATTCCTAATGTTCCCCACTGCAAACAGACACACTCCTCAGGTGTGTGCCAGCCCAAGGTACCACCAAAACCACTGCAGAGCTGCCCTGGGCCAGCTGTGAGGGTGGATCATCATCCCAACCTGCTCTGGGCCACTGCCAGGGATTGTGGCTGTGGACACTGCACTGACCCCACTGCTGGCTTTGGGTGCCACGGGAGAAGTTCAAGTTTCCTTTGTAACACTGGGGAGCACTGGGACATACTGGGAAGATGGGAAGTGCTGAGGGGGGATCTGGGTGGACTGGGATGGACTGTGGGGTGCACTTAAAAATACAGGGACATCCTGGGACATCCTGGGATTGACAGAGCCCCATTGGAGGCAGGACTACAACGCATCTCATGTCCCGCGTCCCACAGAACCCTGGTGTCCGTCCCCACATGTCCCTTTAGTGTCCCCCAGATCCTCCAGGATTCCCAAGTGCCTCCTCAGCACCCATTCAGGATGCCCTAAAAGTGTCCCCAGATCCCCTGAATGCTCCCAACCTCAGAGATTCCCGTTACAGTCACTTCTGGGAACTCATCCTCTGCCAATCCCCAGGCCCCCAAAGTCCCTCCTAACACAGTTCCGTATCTAAAACTCCTGCTGTGCCCTGGCCCTAAAGAGCCCGGTTAGAGCTCCCCAAGCTCCCCCCAGGTGCTCCCGAACCGTTCACGCTCCCCCCTGAGCACCTCAAGTCTCTGCTCTGATGCAAAAGCGTCTCCCAGGTGCCTTCCCGGACCCCCAAACGCCCCGTCTGAGCCACTTCCGGGACTACAGCTCCCATCATGCTCTGTGGTTCCCATAGAGTGCTATTGCAGCCATGACTTCATCTCCCATCATGCATCGCGTGCCACCAAGAGACACTGTAGCTGCACCTACAACACCCATGATGCTCTGCGGCCCTATTGAACTGTATTATACCTGTGCCTACAACTCCCATCATCCCCCGCGCCCCAGAGAGCCCCGTTAGAGCCCCCCAAGTGCCCGCCCGGACCCCAAATGGCCCCAGATTCTCCTCAGTGACCCCCAAGTGCCCCCCTGGACCCCCAAAAGTTCCCCTGGGCCCCGAAGTTTCTGTCAGAATCCTTAAGTGACCACCCGGCTCCCTGAAGTGTCCTCCAGACCATCAAGTTCTCTCTAAATTCCCTTCCCAGAGCCAAAACTTCCTGAAATGTACCCCAGAAATGTCTTCATGGACCCCAAAGTGGCCCCATTTTATCCTGTCTGTGAAAATGATTAAAAAGATGAGAAAGGGATTAAAATAGGACTAATTATCATAAACAGGGGGAAATCAATGGCCAAGAGGGGTGAATTAATTAATGAAGTGAATTGTGTTACTTAGAACCAATGATCATTAATTTTTCTGGTTGCTAAAAATGTATCAATTTTTTCATATAAACATAAAAATTAGGTATAAAAAAAGAATAATACTAATATAAAAATAAAAGCATAATCATATTTTTATTACTTAATTAAATTACAATATTAATATTTATAGAGGGCTTTTTATGTTTTAGGATGTCAGTCCCAGATAGGCAATGTCAGACATGGTGAGGCTAAGGAGCAGGTTGTCCAAACAGGGTTGGCCTGCAAGGGGCTCATTCTTCTGCATGCCCAGACCTCCTAAGGAGACATTCAGCATCAAGATCACTTAAGGAATGCTTCAGTCAGCTGAACTGAAAAATAAAAATAATATGCTCTTGATTAAAACCAGAATTCCTTCTCTTCCCACTGGCAAGGAAAGCTCTCTCTCCTGCTGTTCACAGAGAAGGGCTGGTGGGAGATGTGGTGCTCAGAGGCTGTTTGGGGTACAGTGACCATGAAATAATGCAGTTTTTGAAAATAATCTGTGAAAGAAGGAGGGGCAGCAACAAAATTTCTACACTGGAATTAGAGAGAGAAGCCTTTGGCCTATTCAGGATGCAGATTTGGGAATAACTAAATCAGATACTGATTTTGTTTCTTAAGATAAATAACCCTTAAAAACAACAGATTCCAGGAAGGATGGACACACCTCAAGGATGTAATCTTAAGGGGGAAGGAGCAGCCTGTCCTTGTGTGCAAAAAGATGAGCCAGTGAGGAAAATGAGTGACCTGGCTGCCCATGGAGCTTTTATAGGAACACAGAGAAAATAAAGGGGCTGCATCACCACTAGACAGAAAGTCAGACAATTCAGGAAATGTTTAAGGATGTAGTTAGGTCATGCAGAAAGAAAATCAGAGGTGAAAGGTAAATTAGGACTTAACCTGGCCACTTCTGTGAAAAAATAATAGAAAGTATTTCTGTAAATAAATTAATTGAAAACTGTTGGATAAGGAGAACCTCTACTCTTTATTTGATGCAGTGGGTAATATAGTAACTAAAGATGAGGAAAAGGCTGAGGTACTCCACCCCTTCATTGCCTCAGTTTTCAACAATAAGACAGGTTGTCCCCAGGACAAGTGTTCTCCTGAGCTGGGAGATGGGGACAGGGAGCAGAACAGACCCCTGTAATCCAGGAGGAAGCAGCTGGGGACCTGCTGAGCCACTCAGATGCTCACAGGTGTCTCTGGGACCAGATGGGATCCATCCTAGGAGGATGAGGGAGCTGCTGGATGAGCTCCCCAAGCTGCTCTCCATCATTTCTCATCAGTGCTGGCTCAGCAGGGAGGTGCCAGAGGACTGGAGGTGCCAATGTGAGCCCATGCCCAAGAAGGGCTGGAAGGAGGATGTGGGGAACTGCAGGCCTGTCAGCCTGACCTGGGTGCCTGGTGAGGTGATGGAACAGATCACCTTGAGTGCCATCACAGGGCACCTCCAGGATGGCTGAGGGATCAGAGCCAGCCAGCGTGGATTTCAATATCTGCATTGATGATCTGGATGAGGGCATTGAGTGCACCATCAGCAAATGTGGAGATGGCACCAAGCTGGGTGTGAGTGTGGATGTGCTGGAGGGTAGGAGGGCTCTGCAGAGGGACCTGGACAAGCTGGATCCAGGGCCCAAATCCAACAAGGTGAGGTTTAACCAGACCAAGTGCTGGGTCCTGAACTTTGGCCACAACAACCCCTGCAGTGCTCCAGGCTGGGGACAGAGTGGCTGGACAGCAGCCAGGCAGAAAGGGACCTGGGGGCACTGATGGACAGCAGGCTGGACAGGAGCCAGCAGTGTGCCCAGGTGGCCAAGAAGGCCAATGGCTCCTGGCCTGGATCAGGAATGGTGTGGCCAGCAGGAGCAGGGCAGTGATTGTTCCCCTGTGCTCAGCACTGGTTGGGCAGCACCTCGAGTGCTGTGTCCAGTTCTGGGCCCCTCAATTTAGGAAGGACATGGAGGGGCTGGAGAGTGTTCAGAGAAAGGCAACAAGGCTGGTGAGGGGTGTGGAACACAGGTCCTGTGAGGTTCGGCTGAGGGAGCTGGGGATATTTATCCTGGATAAAAGGAGGATTTGGGATGACCTTATGACTACAACTCCCTGAAAAGTGGTTGTAGTCAGGTGGGAGTTGGTCTCCTTCAGGCAACAATGACAGAATTAGAGGACACAGTTTTAAGCTGCGCCAAGAGAAATATAGGTTGGATATTAGGAAAGTATTTTTTACAGAAAGGGTGATGAAGTACTGGAATGATCTGCCCAGAGGGGTTGATGGAGTCACCATCTGGATGTGTTTAAAAACAGACTGGATATGGCACTCAGTGCCATGGTCTAGTTGAAGTGTTAAGGCAGGGATTGGACTTGATGATCTTGAAGGACTCTTCCAACCCAGTGATTCTGTGAATTCTCTGAGTCTGAATTCTGTGTATGTAATGGAATCACGGAGAATACTGTGACACAATATGATGTCATAGAATCAAGGGACCATTGTGACACTGTGGGGCCTTGTGGGACCAAGGGACAGTTGTGGTAACTTGGAAATTGTGGCAACTGTGTCACCATGGAACCAAGGAGTCCATTCTGACACTACAGGACACCATGGAGCTCAGGATTCATGTCACAGCATAGGACACATGGAACCAAGGGGCCATTGTGACACTGTGGGGCCACATGGAATTACAGAGGCCTTTGTGACCCTGAAGGGCTTCATGGAATGAAGGGGCTGTTCTGACACTGTGTGCCCTCATGGGACCAAGGAGAGAATTGGGACAGTAAGGAACATAATGGAGTTGCTGCAAATGATGCAACTTTAAATTTTTTAATGTAACTTCAGTCAGGATTTTGTTTGCATTTGCCCAGGGGGAGGGGAATTGAAGTTTCTCTTCAAAAGACTCAGGTCACCAAGGTTGGATGAGGCCTGATGAGTTTAACATCTACAGATTGGGAGTAGCCAGAAGATACACAGGAGGTAAATGAACATTAATAAACATCACCCCCGGTGTGGTTGGAGACACCTGGTCTGGGATAAGATTGGTAAGAGAATCAAAGAATGAGGGCCTAACTGACATCAAAGGCAAAGGGATCAACAGCCAACAGCCAATCAAATACTAAGAATTGTGTAATTTAAGATCAATGAACATTAATTTCTTTGAGTATTGTCTGTATAAGTATGTGAAAAACCTAGTAAAGAACCATGTGTGATGGAATGATTTTCACTGCACGACCCAGGTATGTGTGGGTGGAATGATTTCTATTGCTGGCTACAATATTATACTGGCCAGAAGAAAGTAATGCCTAATTTCTCTAACACTAAGAAGATGCTGTTGGGGAGTTCCTGTTTTTCATGCAGTTTCAGTGTCAGTCCCACTGAGGTCCATCACCAACACAGGCTCCTCCTGGACTCTTTGGAAGAGAGAATTGGAGACCATGATTGCACAAAGATCTCAGACACTCCAAGGCAAAAGCAAAACCCAAAGTCCTCTGAAAAACCTGCAGTCCCTGGGAGCATGAAGGAGCCCCCAGGGCCATTCCTGACCAAGGCTCCCCAGGGACTCGTCCCAGCAGATCCCTGAGGCCACTGGGATGTGGGGGGATGCTGAGGGCAGCACAAGGGGTGCCAGTGGCCAGCCTTGCTGGGTCTGTGCCAGGAGGCCCCAGTGGCTCAGGACAAGGTGTCTCCTCCCAGCCCTTGGTGGCACAGACCCTGCTGTGCCCCAGGGCACCAAGACTTGGCTTCTCCTGGGCACTGCCAGCCCTGCCAGGGCCCTTGGCCATGTCCAGCCCAGCTTGTCCTGCACTGTCCCACAGCTGCTGCTGTGTCCCTGCAGGCTGCACACTCCCATCTCGCTGCCCCTGCCTCTGCCCTGCCATTGCCAGCCCTGCCCTGACCTCTGCCCACCCTCACCCTCTGTGCCTTGGCACACACACACATGCACTGAGCTCATCCTCCTCCTCCTGGCTGCTTCTTCTGCCACAGCACTGCCCTGGGAGGGTTCATTCCTCACTGGAGCTGCTGTGTTTGTACTGGTGCATTTGATAGCTCTGCTTCTGCCTCTCTGTCAATTCTGTCTTCAAAGAGCTCTCCAAGGAAAAGATTCATTGAATGGTGGAATAACAGAGGTGGGAAGAGCCCCCTGATCCCCCTTGGTGTGGGTGTGGCTGGGATGGAGTTCCCTTTGCCCAGAGCAGCCCCTGTCCTGCTGTGCTTGGCTCTCGTGGCTGGAGTGGGTTTGGTCCCAGCCTGAGGCTTTGGCTGCTCCTGAGCAGGGCTGGCCCCACATGAGGCATCTCTGCAACCCCCCAACCAATGGGCTGGGGGTGGGCAAGCGTTCCTGGGGACACTGAGATGGGACAGCTGGGCTGGACTGACCCAAGGGATCTTCCATTCCATGGGATGTCCTGATCAGCAGGGAAATGCAGGTGACAAGAGAGTCTCTGGATTTTCTCTATTAGTACATTTGTCTCCCAAAGTAAACACTACATGTGCTGAATTTTGGGGCTGAATTCTTGTCTGCCCATGATTTTTCTTGATTCTGCATTTGGCCTTTGATTTTTACTTCCCCACCCCAACCATTAATCTCTTTTTATGCTGACCCACAATATTTTCACTTTATTTTCCCCTATTTTCTGAGTAAGGTGGGCCAGTGACAGAGACACTTGGCTGTCACTTGATCCCCAGAGGGGTTTAACCACAGTCATCTTGCCCAGCTCTGCTCTTATGGGCACCCCCAGCAATGTCAGGGCTCTGTCAGGTGCCCAGCCCTGAGCTGGGCTCATGCCCTGCTCACAGCCCCAGGGGTGTCCAGGGACACGAGTCCTTCCCTGGCACACACACACACACAGTTCATTGCAGCACGGGCAGGGGCTCCCTGGGCTCTGCTGCCACTGCCAGAGCCTGGCAGGGACCTCAGCCCTGTGGGTGTCACCCTGCCCTGCCCCTGCCCGAGGTGCCCCACGGCCGGAGGGATGGACACAGGGAGCTCTGGGCACAGGAGCTCATCCCAGCCCTGCATCCAGGGGTTGCCAGGGGATGTTACTCTCTGGAAACTCCAGGAACAGCTGCAGGTGTTTGTGTCACTGGGTTTATGTCCCCTCACACACACACAGGATGTTCAGGGCTGTGGAATGTCCCTGCACTGCAAACACAGACTCCTGACCCGGTCACTTGATGTCCCTCCACGCAGAGAAGAACAACCTCTGTGCCCTGGGGTGAGGCCACTGCTGGGAGCGGCGCTGGCTTTGCCAGGGCACTGCTGGGACAGCCCCACCCTGAACACTGCCACACTTCTGCTGGTCACTGCTGCTCTCTTCTCCAGGGCACTGTGTTGGGAACATCCTTGGGAGCAAACTGGGAAGGAGATTGAAGCTTTCATTCCTGCACTGGGGAGATGCCCTTGCATGATGGAAATGCTGCTGCAGAGCCTAGCTCTGTCCCAGCAGTGCCCATGGCCTGTCCCTGCCTGCAGTCCCTGGACAGTCACACAGCAGGACAGGAACTGAGCTGAGACAGCCTTGAGGCCTTAAACCAGCACAGGGGATCTGAAGGGGAGTGTGGAAGTGAGGTATGGGGAGGTTGTGGAGCAGAAGCCCTGGGGCTGCCTGGCAGTGAGGAGCACTGGGGTTCCCTTTCCACCCCAGTTCTGCCCAGAGGCAGTGACCCTGAAGCTCCAAAGATACCAGGGAGGAATAATGTCAGGGGAACACAGTACAGACAAAGATTATCCTGTGAACAAATTCTCAAAAATATAATACCTGTGCCAGCAGAAAATACCCAGGACACAGTGTGGGCATTAATGAGTAACATCTTAAGAGCTATACAGTAGAATGAGAGTTTATTGCTTCTGAAAAGATTTCATGATTATTTTCCTCAGGCCATCCTTGAGCTCCTGGCTCCTCAGGCTGTAGATGAGAGGATTCAGGGCTGGAGGCACCACGGAGTACAGAACTGACACTGCCAGATCCAGGGATGGGGAGGTGATAGAGGGGGGCTTCAGGTAGGCAAATGTCCCTGTGCTGACAAACAGGGAGAGCACAGCCAGGTGAGGGAGGCAGGTGGAAAAGGCTTTGTGCTGTCCCTGCTCAGAGGGGATCCTCAGCACAGCCCTGAAGATCTGCACATAGGAGAAAACCATGAACACAAAACAGCCAAATATCAAAGAGGCACTAAAAGCTAGAAGCCCAAGTTCCCTGAGGTAGGATTTGGAGCAGGAGAGCTTGAGGATCTGGGGAATTTCACAGAAGAACTGGCCAATGGCATTTCCATGGCACAGGGGCAGGGAAAACGTATTGCCTGTGTGCAGAAGAGCATTGAGAAAGGCACTGGCCCAGGCAGCTGCTGCCATGTGGGCACAAGCTCTGCTGCCCAGGAGGGTCCCGTAGTGCAGGGGTTTGCAGATGGACACGTAGCGGTCGTAGCACATGATGGTCAGGAGGGCAAGCTCTGATCCAAGGAAGAAGAATATCAGAAATACCTGTGCAGCACATCCTTCATAGGAGATGTTGTTGGTGTCCCAGAGGGAATTGTGCATGGCTTTGGGGACAGTGGTGCAGATGGAGCCCAGGTCAGTGAGGGCCAGGTTGAGCAGGAAGAAGAACATGGGGGTGTGCAGGTGGTGGCCACAGGCTACGGCGCTGATGATGAGGCCATTGGCCAGGAGGGCAGCCAGGGAGATGGCCAGGAAGAGGCAGAAGTGCAGGAGCTGCAGCTGCCGCGTGTCTGCCAATGGCAGCAGGAGGAAGTGGCTGATGGAGCTGCTGTTGGACATTTGCTGTGTCTTGGCATGGGGATCTGTAAGAAAAGTAATCATGGAATAGTTCAGTTTGGAGAGGACTTGAAATATCCCAGCCCAGCTTGGTGGCACTTTCCCCCCTCTGCCTGCCCAGGGCTCTGCTGCCTGGAGCTGTCCCTGCCAGCAGCTGCTTCCCTGTGCCCAGGGCTGGGCCTTGCCAGTGCTGCCAGAGCCCAGCCCAGCCCTGGGGGCTCAGCTCTGCCCTGCAGACCCCTCCCAGCACAGGGCACTGCCCAGGGTCAGCTCTGACTCTGTAGGCTCTGATGGCAACATCACAGCAACATTGAGGAGGCTGGAAAAGTGACTTTGATGCTGCCTGTGAGGGACGTTCTGCTGATTTCTGTCTCTGCCTTCTTTATTAAGATCCGAGAAAAAAAAATTATATTTTTCCCAACCTGAACTGGGAGATTAATATCTATATGCAATTTCCTATCTACGCAAGACAGAGCAGTAGATTATAAAATCACGATTTTCCTTTTTATGCAGCCCCTGCCTCTCTGTGCTCCCTGCATAATCTGTTTGGAAATGTTCTAGATTTAGATGTCATGCTGTGAGCAGTAGTCCTGAACAATGCAGCATCCTCACCACACAAGGAGAACACTTCCAAGCCTTACTAACTGTCTCCTTCTACCCACACCTTGTCCCCCAGTGCTGGGAGCAGCTCCCAGGGCTGGCTGAGAGCTGTCCCTGGCAGGCAGCAGAGTCCCTGCCCCAGCACAGCGCCCTGGGCTGCAGGACCCTGCTCTGCACCACAGCCCTGGGCACCCCTGGCTGCTCTACACAAGAGATCATCAGAGAATGTACTCACACAGTCTGCAGGCATTGGGATGTTGCAGCTTGAGGAGATCAGTGCAGGAGCTGCAGCTGCATTGTCCTGCAGCCAGAGGCTTCCTGTGTCAAGGGCTGGGAGTGATTCTGCCCCACTCCCTTCTGAGTATCTTCCCAGCCCTGACTGATGGAAGCTCTCTGTGTCTCTCTGCTGTGCCTGGGGTGGCTGCAGGCAGTGCCCCAGCCCTGCTGGGCTGGGAGAAGAGCTGCTCATCAAGAGAAATGTGTTTTTGAGTCTCTTCTTGGTTGCCAGGATCTCCTTCTGTGCCAGGAGCCCAGCCCAGCTCATCAGTACAGACATAGCACAAGGACTTTAATGACCCTCTTGGGGTTTGTGCTGAGGCCCTGAACATCAGTCCCTGCGAGGGAGATGAAGAAACTGCTGAAGAACTCCAAGTCAGAATCAAAATTCCAAAGTTTCTTGAAGTTTTAATGGGTCCCACTGAGAGAGACAACTGAGAAAGTGTCCCCAGGTTCCAGTGAGAGCAGGAAATTGGAGGCAGAGATGACAGGTGGGGACAAAGAGAAGCCAAGTCTTGGTGCCCTGGGGCACAGCAGGGTCTGTGCCACCAAGGGCTCTGAGGAGACACCTTGTCCTGAGCCACTGGGAACTCCTGGCACAGCCCCAGCAAGGCTGGCCACTGGCACCCCTTGTCCTGCCCTCAGCATCCCCCCACATCCCAGTGGCCTCAGGGATCTCCCTGGGGAGCCTTGGTCAGGAATGGCCCTGGGGGGCTCCTTCATGTTCCCAGGGACTGCAGGTTTTTCAGAGCACTTTGGGTTTTGCTTTTGCCTTGGAGTCTCTGAGAGCTTTGTGCAATAATGGCCTCCAATTATCTGCTTTAATTAGGCTCTTGAGAGCCTTTATCAGTTAAAACACTGATTGGGGATCATTAATGCTTCAGGGTAGTTCAGTTTTTTAAAGTACTTTCCTTTTTCTTTTCTTCTCTGACTCTCTGAAAGTTTTTTGGCAATCATGGCCTCCCATTCTCTCCTCTAAGCAATCCGTGAGGAGCCTGTGTTGGGAATGGACCCATTAATATCTGAAGACACTTTGGGCTTCCCTTTTGACTTTCATTCTTGGAAGGGTTTGTGCAACCTCCTCTCAAGCCCAGAGGTTCAAGGGCTTAGCCTCAAATGCACCACAGGCATGACTGGGATCAATCAAGTCCTGACAAACCATGGATCTGCCTTGATTGCCCTCTGGTCTGGTGCAGTTCAGGAGAAGGTTTTCAACTCCAGTTATGGAGAATTATGTCAAAGAGCTTCTTAGACATATCCGTTCCTATTTCAATGGATGTATTTTATTACTGTTCTCTTTAGAGCAGAGGTGATTGCAGAATTCTGTGATTGATATTGATGCAGGGTCTCTCCTCAGGAGGTCTGGCCTGCTCACAGAAGCTGTGCCTTGAGGTCTGACCCAGCATGGACAACCTTGCTCCACATTCCCCAACCCCATCCTGTCTGTCCTCACTCACCTGGGACCTGCTTTGCTTGGAGAACTGCCTGCACTTAGGAAAAGAGATGGTTTTCCTTTTTTTTTTCAATATAAAACTCCTGAATTTCCTCATTGAAAACAGACACCTTCTATTAGTGTGTGCCAGCCCAAGATTCCACCATTGAAGTTCCCATTTCCCAAGGCAGAACCATGCAAGAACTGTTTTAGACCTTTGGACTTTTTGGTTCTACGAGGCCTTGCTGTGCCACCATGCAGTCTTGGTTCTGTGAGGTTCTGAATTGTCACATGGACTTTTGGTTCCTTTGCTTTCCATATCCTCAACAATGGTCTCTGTAGTTCCAGAGTGTCACAATGGACTCTTGGTTCCATGTGGCCCCACAGTGTCACCGTGGTTTCCTTGGTTCCACAAGGCCGTGCAGTGTCACAATGGCTCACAGGTTCCATGAGGCCCCACAATGTCACAGTGGCCCCTTGGTCCCATGAGTTTCCCCAGTGTCTCAATGGTTCCTTGGCACCACGTGGCCCTGCTGTGTCACAATGAACTCTTGGTTCCATGTGTCCCACAGTGTCACAGGGGTCTACTTTTCCCTGTAGCACCCAGTAGCAAACCCCACTGGCAGGGGTGAGGAGGAGGACATTTGGAGTGATGCTTTCTGTCTTCCCAGGGCACAGTGATGTGGGCTGGGGCCCTGCTGTCCTGGAGATGGCTGAACACTGGCCTGCCCATGGAAGGGCTGAGTGACAACAACCTCTGTGCATGAACTACAACATGAGAGAGCTCAGGATGAAGGCTGGGTTTAACAGACTGTCACCAGCACAGGAACCATCAATGTGAGAGGAAAGATGTGTGCTCATGTCTTTCCAAATCATTTGGTGGGTGAAGGGATGGGTGTTAAGGGGCTTGAAATGGGTCGTAACATTTCTACTGACTTTGGGCAGCAGGTTTGTTACTGGGCCCAGCCAGCTTGGCTCCTGACACAGACAAGGCTCTGCACAAGGCTGAACTCCTGAACTTTGGGGGGAAATGCCAGGTTCAAGGGGGATATGGGGCAGGATGTTCAGGAAGGCTTTACCTTCCTAGTGCCTCGGCCAGTGGGGAAAGGAAGAGGGCAACGTGCAGCCGGGAGTTCAGGATAAAAGGAGGCTGCGCCCTCTGAAACCTGGAGAGACAAAACCCCAGGGGATTGTGCCCTGGTGAACTCTCTCCCTTTATTCAAATAAAGTTGAAGGACTGCTCTGTCTCCTTTTTGGACATAAACCTCTGGTGTTTGTGGATTCTCCTGGCAGTGACAACAGGGAATCTCATGGAACCAAGTGTCCACAGTTTCAGGGCTCAGCCTCACAGAGCGCTGGAGACCATTGTGTCACAATGGGAACACACGGAACAAAGGCTCCCCAGTGACACTGCAGGGCCTCATGGAATGCAGGAGATCATCCTGATGGAATGGAAACTCATGGAACCAGCCCTGCACCGGCAGCGGGAGGAGAAACTGAGGCAGTACTGGGAGGCCACGGACGCCTTCCTGGGGGTACTGGTTTGTACTGGAAGGGGACTGGGGGGATTGGGAGGAACTGGGATGGGATTCAAGGGTTAAGAAGAGGGAGAACTCTGGGTTGAAGGGTGATTTTTGTAGTGGCTTATACTGGTTTGTACTGGTTTATACTGGTTTTTAGCTGTTTTGGGACTAGTGTGTACTGGGAGGGATTGAGATGGACTGGGACAAACTGGGAGGGGATTGGGGGGACTGGGAGGTCACTGATTTATACAGGTTTATACTGGGAGGTCATTGGGAGGTCACTGGGCTTTACTGGTTTATACTGGAGAGTCACTGGTTTGAACTGGGGGCTTAATGGGAGGGAACTGGTTTAAACTGGGAGTTACTGGTTTGAAGTGGGAGGGTGACTGGGCCATACTGGGAGGTCAGTGGGAGTTACTGGGATGAACTGAGAAGTCCATGGGAGGGTTATTGGGATATACTGGGATGGATTGGGAAGGGGTTGGGAGGGCACTGGGATTTACTGGGCCTAGACTGGTTCATACTGGTCTATACTGGTTCATACTGGTTTATACTGGGATTGACCTGGCTAGTAGGGGGCGCTGCCCACCCAGGTGCTGTCCCTCACAGGGTCAGTCCTGGCGGCCAATCCCAACGTGGGCACCTGCTTGAGCCTGCAGAGACGAGCACTGGGAACAATGGGAGGGGACTGGTGTGTACTGGTTTATATTGGTTTGTACTGGTTTATACTGGTTTTGACTGGGAGGGGCCGGAAGGGCACTGGTTGGGACTGGAAGGCACTGGGAGGGGTCTAGAGGGGGTAAAAAAGGGTTAAAAGGGAGTCTGTGGTTACTGGTGTCAGGAAAATTAATCCACAAACACCAGAGGTTTATGTCCAAAAAGGAGACAGAGGAGTCCTTTTTGCTTTATTCGAATAAAGGGAGAGGCCATGGGACATTCCCCTGGGATCTCTCCAATTTTCGGAGGACGCAGCCTCCTTTTTATCCTATTTTCCCGGCCGCATTTCCCTCTCTCTTTCCCCATTGGCTGAGGTACTTGAGAGGCACAGACTTCCCGGAACGCCTGATACCTGAAATTCCCCTTTAATGTATAATCCTCCCTTTTAATTTTTAATTCTTATAGAATTCATAGTTTTCCCCCCGTTGCTTCTTTCATCTTTCGATATCCAATTTCATTTATCAGCAGCCCTACACTTTGTTTGTAAAGGCAAATATCTCTTTCCATTCATCAATCAGTGGAATCCATCCCATTGTTTCTTTTATCTCTCAGTGCTAGCCTTATCTACAGGCTGATCCACAACTCATTTGTAAAGACAAATTCAACATTCCTCTCAACCACTATTGGGTATTGATTCCTCCCTCTTTATGTTTATAAGTCCTATTTTTACTCCTTTAGTGCTGCTTTTTTTAATCATTTTCTCAGACAGGGTAAAAGGGGCCACTCTGGGGGAGCCGGGTGGGAATTCGATGCGGCACTGAGGGATTCTGATGGACACTTGGGGATCCGGGCGGCCACTTGGGAGGCTCTAACGGGGCTCTCTGGGGCGCTGGGGTTCATGGGAGTTGTAGGCACAGGTATAACATGGTTCAAAGGAGCTGAGGAGCACCATGGGAGTTGTAGGCGCAGCTCCAAAGTGTCTCAGTGAGGGGTGGGGCATGACCGGAGATGACGTCACGGCTGCAATGGCACGCTACGGGTACCGCGGAGCATGATGGGAGCTGTAGTCCCGGAAGTAGCTCGGTGTTTGGGGGCCCGGAAAGGCAATTCGGGGATACTTTTGCATCCAAGCCGCAATTTGAGGTCCTCAGGAGAGAACGTGAACGGTTCGGGAGCACTCTGGGGGAACTTGGGGAGGTCTAACCGGGCTTTTTAGGGCGCAGGGAAGGTGTCACGATCCCCTATTAATGCAGAGCGGGGGTCGTGATGGTTCTTTTGATCTCAAAGGTGCAAACAGGCAAAATGCAAGGGAACAAAATCAGTTTATTCAACAACAGAAAATCAGTTTAATCAACAACAGCAATGCATTTCATCAAATGCCAACAATTCAGTTACGGTAAAGGGGAGAGGTATAGGATAGGGAAAGGGGAAGGAAAGGAAGGGATGGGAGAATAGCTACCAACAGACGAGACGGGCGTCCTCACGGGTCATCCGATAGACGAGTCCTCGTCCGTGGGGAGATCTCAGGGGTCTTCATCAGTGGAGAGATCTCAAAGGGTTCTTTCCAGAGGGTCGCTCTTTTATAGTCCTTCTCCAAAGTGAGTGGCTTCTGGCCAAAAGGTGGGAAGATTTATGGGCCATTGTGTGGTGCTGCAGGAGACAGGTACGGACAAGCAGTCCTCAGTTGATGCAACACAGTCTCTGGTTGGTGTCACAACAGCACAGTCCAGTGAACACAATACACCAGCACACAGTCATGAGCATCCACCTGGCCTGGCCAGTAAACCATTGTTCGGAGTCAGCCTGGGTGGGGGTCCTCGAGGTCTCCTTGCGACGGTCGGGAGGCAAAAATCGAGGGAAACTTCGGACCGACCCTTACAGGGTCTCACAGTGTCATAATGTCACCCTTTAGTTCCATGACACCCCAAAGTGTCATAATGCTCTCCAGGGTTCCAGGAGGGCCTGCAGTGTCACAATGGTCCCTTGGTTTGATGGGATCTCAATGTCACAATGATCCAAACATTCCATGGAGCCACAACCGCATCACAAAGGTCCCCTTGTCTCCATGATGCTCAGGAATGTCACAGTGGTCTCCATGATTCCATGAGTCCCCACAGTGTCAAAATGGTTCCATGGTCCCTGTGCTGGTGCATTCCCCCCTGCCCTTCTCAGCCCACCCTGCCACCTGAGAAATGCTCGCTGGGGCTCAGCCGTGGCCAACAGCCTCTGGGTTCAGCTCCGCTGGAGCTCAGCACAAACACTGTCTGCTCCCAACGAGCTCCTGGTTCCTTTAGGAGCAGCCCTGGAACTGGTTTTGTTCCCTCAGTGGCACAACATCCCTGTTCTCACCCTTCCAAAGAAAGCTGTGGATGGCAAGTGTGGCCAGGATGAAACATTGCTGTGCCCAAAGCCCCTCCCTTGGGGCCCTACAAACAGCGCTCCACAAGGAGCCCCTTGGAGCTCTCCTGGGCCAGCACCTCCCTCTGAGCGGGGCCTCTCCGAGCCGGGAACTCTCCTGTTTGCTGCACTCGGGGCATCCCCAAACAACCACGGAGCCTGGGCCAATCCCCCACTCCTCCAGGCTCAGCCCTTCACTGCTGGGGAGATGCCAAAGCATCCGGAGGGAGCGTTTCCCTGCCCTCCAGGGGAATTCCTCACAGCTCCCTGGCACTGACTCTCTCTGTCTGTGTGCACACACGAGTGCCTGTGCCCTGGCAAATGTGGCAGAAATGCTGCTCTCTGATGGGTTTGAGTGCCTTGGGTGTCTGAGTCAGTCAGGCTGTCAGTAAGGTTAAGTCATGAGGTACAAGCTGAGTTAAATGCTGCTAAATGTTGTTCTTTTGCTAAGTTGTTACTTTTAACTGTTGCTGCTTTTAAGGCCCTGAAAGTGTCCCGAGTGTGGGAAGAGGTTTCAGACCAGCTCCCATCTCCTCCTGCACCAGAGGATTCACACAGAGGAGAGGCCTACGAGTGTAAGAATGTGGGATGAGCTTCACCCAGAGCTCCAATCTGATCTGTCACCAGAGGATCCACACAAGGGAACAACCCTATGAGTGTCTCCAGCATGGGAAGAGCTTGACCCAGAGCTCTCACTTGACCAAACACCAACAGGAGCCCTGAGAGTGATCCCAATGTGGGAAGAGCTTCGTGCACTGCCCCAAGTTCATCCTCCATCACAGGATCCATGTTGGGCAGAGCCCTGGTGACCCACATTCTCAGTGATCCAGGTTGGGTTGACACCTGGCTGGTGCTCTCCACGTCCTCCTGGCTCCCCACAGGCACCTGGATGAATGCAGTGGCAGGAACATCCATCAGGACTCTGATCGACATTGGAAATTAATTGAGAGGTGCTGATTTTTTGACTTTACAGCCCAAAAAATTTCATCCACTCTGTGAAGTATTTTTATCTGCAGGCATCAAGGAACGCTGGATGATCTTGGAGATATTTTCCTACCTGAATAATTTCCATGTTTATCCCATTAAAACACTCTGAATTGGGATAAAAATATTAAAATTAAGCAAAGACATCTTAAGCTGAATCCTTTTACTGGTATTTGAGGATGAATTTGGGGTTCAGGGGAATATTCAGGAGAATTGATGTGCTCTGGGACCATCCAAGCCAAGGGACATGGCCATGATCTCGTAGTTGTTCCAGCAGAACATGTCCACCTGAGCCTGCCTGTTCTCCAGGAATTCCAGTTGTCTGTTCCTGGCCTGGGTCTCCCCATCTGGGGTGTCTCCCCTAAAGTGTCCAAATCCCTGCTAAAGTGCCAGAGCTGCTCTGGGCTGTGGATGTTCCTGTCCCCCAACCTCTCCTGGTCAGTGCCATGGAGGGCTGGGAGGGGTTTTAGGGACTCCTGGGGGAATTGAGAGAGGCTTTTGTGTCTCTTGGGGGCATTTGTGGTTCTGGGAGGGGGTATGGGGGCCTTCTGGGGGAGGTTGTGAGTTCTGGGGTCCTGGCAGGGCTGCGTGGCTTGTGAGAGAATTTGGGTGGATCTTGGGGAAGATCAGAAGGGGGGTTTGTTGGGTTTTTTGGGGGCATTTATGTTGCAGGGAGCGGCAGGGGATTCGTTGTGGCCAGAAACTATGGGGTGTTTTGGGGGATCCAGGAGTGGCTGTGGGGCTGGGAGGGGATTTTAGGGCAGTTGTGACCTCCACTCAGCACCCCAAAACTGCCACCAGAGCTGGCCCCAAATGTGCTGCCAGGGTTTAGGGTCTCCATGTTTGGATACATCCTCCTGGTGCTGTGGAAGAAGGTGAAGAGGGGTCCCCAGGGGCCGTGTGTGTCCCCCCAGAGCATGTGTGACCCCCATCCTGGTGTCACCCCCTTTTCCCTCCCAACACGGCTCCTGCCCCAGCTCCTGCTCCCCCAGGAGGGAATTTGGCGAGGGGGTAGAGGGAGATGACCCCGGCCCAGCCCCTTTGTTCAGCACCAAGCTGGGATTGGGGCCACAGGAGGAAGAGGCCAAGGGGAAGCAGATCGTGCAGGTGGGACAGTGCTTGGGCTCAGGGCAAGGTCCTGCCCTGCACACCTGGCTCAGGTGTGACCCTGCCCTGGAAAGGGAGCGGGACATTCCCATCCCAATGGATCAGGGCTGGGAGCAGCACTTGGAGCACGGACATGAAAATACTGGGAGTGACTGGGACCACACTGAGGGCTCCTGGGAACAACTGGGAATGACAGGTGTGTGTTGGAGGTAACTGGGATATACTGGGAATGAGTGAGATCATCCTGGGGGCAACTGGAACTGGGGACTCTGGAATGACTGGGAATGAGCATGCTGTGGGCAACTGGGATATACTGGGAGTGTCTGGAAGAATACTGGAGGGGACAACACTGTTACAACTGGGATCATGTTGGGGGCTACTGAGAGCAACTGGGAGTGACTGCGTCTCTACTGGGGCCCACTGAGATCATACTGGCCATAACTGGGACTAAACTAGGAGCAGCTGGGTGCAACTGGGATGAACTGAGGGGGACTGGGACCATACTGGGAGTGACCAGGAGCATGCTGAGGGCAGTTTGGACCATGTTGGGGGCAACTGGGATATACTGGGAGCAATTGGAGCTGCACTGAGGGTGACTTGGAGTGGCTGTGGGCAGCTGGAGTCATGCTGGAGACAACTGGGAGGAAGTGAGAGTGACAGGGAGCATGCTGGGATCAACTGGGTCATACTGAGAGAGACTGGGAGTCACTGGGATCATACTGGGAGTGGCTGGAACCATGGCAATGGCCTGGGCTGGGAGATGTGGGGTCTCAGGGTGTGCAGGGAATGCTGTGACCCTGCAGGGCCTGATGGACCCAAGGGGACATTGTGATACTGTGGGGCGTCATGGAATCATGGACACCACTGTGACATTGCTGGGCCTGATGGAACCAAGGGGACTGTACTGATACTGTGTGGCTCCATGGAATGTAGGGATCAGTGTGACACTGAGACCTCATCAAACCAAGGGTCCATTGTGACACTGTGGGGCCTCGTGGAACCGTGGAAACCATTATGGTGCTTTGGGATGTCATGGAACCAAAGAGACCATTGTGACACTGAGGGGATTCATGGAATCATGGAGACCATTGTGACACTGTGAGGCCCTGTGGAATAATCAAAGCACTGTGACACTCTGAGGTCTCATGGAACCATGGAGAGAACATTGTGAACCTGACGGTCCCCACAGAACCGGGAGGACCATTGTGGTACTGTGGAGCCTCATGAAACCAAGAGACCTTTGTGACACTGCAGGGCTGCAGAGAACTAAAGATCCATTGTGACATTGGGGGCCTCATGTAATCAGTGGTCCATTGTGACACTGTGGAGCCAAAGGAGACCATTGTGACACTGCAGGGCTTCATGGAAGCTTGGGGACATTGTGACATTGTGGAACCCCATTGACCAAAGGGCTCATTGTGACACTGCAGGGCTGCATGGATCCAAAGCTCCAGGGTCACAGAGGGGCCTCCTGTAATCAATGCTCCATTGGGACACTGTGGAGCCAAAGGAGCATTTGCATTGTGACACCACAAAGCAAAGCCTCATGGTCCAAAAGTTCATTGTGACTTTGTGGGCCTCATGGAACAGAGGAGTTGCATGACATTGTGTGGCCTGTGGAACCACAGAGACCATTGTGACACTGCTGGACCCCATGGAATCCTTGGGACCATTGTGACACTGCAGGGCATTATGAAACCAAGAGGCCATTGTGAGACTGCAGGTCTTGTTATCAAGGAGCCATTGTGACACTGCAGGGCCCCATAAAACCAAGGGAACACAGAATAGGTCTGGCTGGTTTGGCCTCTCGAGGGCCGCCTGACTGGTCCAGCTGACCTTGGCATGTTGAGGGTCTCTTCTCATCTGCTACTGAAATACTGGGGCTTCCTGCTTTCCTTCCTATGGAAAAGAACTGCCTTTCTCCTCCAGGCACCCATGGCCAGAATTGGGATTTCACTGCCAAATTTCCTTATATCCAGGGATTGTTCCCATAAGAATATTGCCAGGACAAATCTGTCTGGCAGTGGTTTCACCAGGGTCACCTCTTATCTGTCCCCAAACCCTGGGGAAGGCTCTGTGCTTCCCTTCCTATGGGAATGAACTTTACTGCTTCACCAGGCACCCATGGCTGAGATTGGGATTCCACCTCCAAAATTCCCTATATCCATAGACTATTCCCAGATAAAATCTACCATTACTGATAATCCCGGCAGGCTGTCACCTGCCTTCCAAACACTGAGCCTCTGTGCTTTCCTTCTTATGAAAAAGAACTGTCCTTCTTGGACAGCAACCCATGACCAGAATTGGGATTCCACCTCCAACACTGCATGTTGTGAGAGACTAGAGGAGATTTTTGGCTCAAAATATTCCATGTGTTGGGGAGGAAGGGGCAGGTGCAGCTTTGCTCTGCCCTGTAACCCCAGCACTGCACTGCCCTGTAATCCCAATCCCCCCCAAGCTCTATCCCAGCCCAGCAGTGTCTGCCAGTCCCTGGCACACCAAAGGCAATGCTCCACACCCACCCCTGGAGCCCCAGCCCAGCTCCTGAGTGACCAAATGACTGAAAATCCCCCCTGGGGGAAGGGCCCAGGAAGACCAAGGATGTATTTAAGGCTGACCACAAGGCAAGGACACAGCTTGACCCTACCTCCTCTTGGAATTTCTGTCTGAACACTGCTGGAATCCAGGAGTTGGTAGCTGTGTGTGCTTCTCTGTAGTTTTTTTGTCTTTGTCTCTGTGTCTTCTATTTCTTCTGTTTCTGTCGTCTTGCAAAGTTTGAATAACTTAAAATTTAACTCTTCTTTATTGAGTTTTTCAGTTCAGGAATTCAGTAAAAAAATTCGTAACTATATGTTCAAAACACCCAAACAAGAAAAGCCCCTGGGAATACTTAAGTTTTCAATTCTTTTGTGGTTAATTAGGTAGATTTCCGAAGTGTATTCAAAACAAATATACTATATTGCAAAGAATATAGTTGAGAGAACTGTTTTGTCTTGCTATCTTTTCCTGTTTATAGATGGATATCGGCAATGTCCAATTGATATGGACCCCCAGCACCTTCTAATGAAGTCTGGATAAATATGAAAATCAAGACCCTTCATAGCTGACAGTAAATCAGACTTTGACCCCACCTCCTCCCAAGCATTTCCTTAATCCAATCCATGTGACTCTAATGGATCAGAAATGGTGTGGCCAGCAGGAGCAGGGCAGTGATTCTTCCCCTGTGCTCAGCACTGGTTGGGCAGCACCTCGAGTGCTGTGTCCAGTTCTGGGCTCCTCAATTTAGGAAGGACATGGAGGGGCTGGAGAGTGTCCAGAGCAGGGCAACAAGGCTGGTGACGGGTCTGGAACACAAGTCCTGTGAGGAAGGGCTGAGGGAGCTGGGGATGTTTATCCTGGAAAAGAGGAGGCTCAGGGGAGACCTCATCACTCTACAACTCCCTGACAGGAGGGGGCATCCAGGCTGGGATCGGGCTCTTCTCCCAGGGAACAGCAACAGGACAAGAGGATACAGCCTTAAAGTTGTGCCAAAGGATGTTTAGGCTGGACATTAGGAAATATTCTTCATAAAAAGGGTGATTGGGCATTAGAATGGGCTGCTCAGGGATGCAAGTGTGCCACTGTCCCTGGAAGTGTTTCAGGAAAGACTGGATGTGGCACTGAATGCCATGGTCTGGGTGACAAGGTGGTGTTGGGTCACAGGTTGGACTTGATGCTCTCCAAGGTCTTTTCCAGCCTGGGTGATTCTGTGATGATTGTGACACTGCAGGGCCCTGGGGCAGCAAGGGGCCATTGTGACACTGCAGGGCCTCATGGAACTGAGAGGACCAGAGTGACATTGTGTGCAACATGGCACCACAGAGCCAAGGGGCCATTGTGACACTGTGGGGCTACATGGAAGCAAGGAGTCCATGGTGACAGTCTGGGTCCTGGTAGAACCACAGAGGCCACTGTGACACTGCAGGGCTTTGTGGAACCAAGGGGCCATTGTGCCACTGCAGAACCAAGCAGAGCCTTGTGAGAGCCTGGGGCCCAATGGATTCAAGGGGCCATTGTTCTATTGCAAGGTCTCTGGGAACTAAGGGAACAATTGTGACACTGTGGTGCCCCATGGAACCAAGGGTCCCTCTTGACACTGCACGATCTTGTGTAACCAGGGCTCCATTGTGACACTGCAGCACCAAGGAATTCATGGTGGCACTCACAGAGGTCATGGAACCAAAGATCCATTGTGACAGTGCGTGGCCCAAGGATCCAAAGGACTTTGGGACACCAAGCAGTGTCATGGAACCAAAGGGACATTGTGACACTGAGAGACCTCATGGAAGCATGGAGATGACTGTGACACTCCAGGGCCTCATGGAACTGTGAAGACACCAAACTGGGTTTGAGTGTTGATCTGCTGTAGGGTAGGAGGGCTCTGCAGAGGGACCTGGACAGACTGGATCCAGGGTCCAAAGACAACAACAAGAAGTTTAAGAAGACCAGGTTTCAGGACCTGCACTTTGACCACAACAACCCCTGCAGTGCTACAGGCTGGGGACAGAGTGGCTGGACAGCAGCCAGGCAGAAAGGGACCTGGGGGCACTGATGGACAGCAGGCTGGACAGGAGCCAGCAGTGTGCCCAGGTGGCCAAGAAGGCCAATGGCTCCCGGCCTGGATCAGGAATGGTGTGGCCAGCAGGAGCAGGGCAGTGATTCTTCCCCTGTGCTCAGCACTGGTTGGGCAGCACCTCGAGTGCTGTGTCCAGTTCTGGGCCTCCCAATTTAGGAAGGACATGGAGGGGCTGGAGTGTGTCCAGAGAAGGGCAACAAGGCTGGTGAGGGGTCTGGAACCTGCAGACAATTCCTGAAGCACTTGGAGGATGATCCTGCACCCCAAGGGATCTTCCCATGGTACCAAATCGTAAACTGGAATGACGAGTAGGGCCAGAGAGGCAAGGGCAAACAGAGATGGGCTGTTTAGAGGGGAGGGGATGGGGATGGGCAATAGGAAGAAATCTTGATTTGAAAAGAGCAAAGAAAGCAAAGGTGAAGCCAAGGAAATGCTCAGGGCAGTTTGGGGGTGGCTGCCAGGCAGCCCTGGCTCTGAGCAACAACATCTACAGAGGGACAGGAAACTCACAGCTGATGGGAACAAACTTTGTGGCTGACTTCAGAGGCCACAGCAAACCCAAGTGGTTTCCCTGCCGTCCCCCAGCCCTTGCTGGCCCCAGGGGCTGATGGCATTTGTGCTCACTCAGCTCCATGTCCCCACAGCAGCACCATGGGGGTGCTGAGCCTGCTGTGTGCAATGCAAACAGGGGCTCCTGAGCCAGTGCTGCCGTGTGTGTGCCTGCAAGGATGCGGCTCCTGTGTGAGCTGGGGGAGAGGCCAGGGCTGCAGAGGGGGGATGTTGTTGGCAGGTGCATGAGGACGCTCTGGGACGCTGCCCTGGGGTGTCCAGCACAGTGGGGATGGATCAGCCCCTGCTCTGCTGCTTCTTGCCAGGGTGTCTCCTTGCAGGCACCTTGCAGAGCACCAGCCCTGCTGTTTGCCCCCAGCCTGCCCATGACCAGCCTGGGGCTGCTCCCGGGGCTTTTCTGTGCTCAGCATTGGGCTGGCCAAGTGTTGTGGAGAGAGCCTGGCCAAGGAGCCTGGAGCCCCCAGGCCCTGCCCTGAGGCGTCAGCGCTGCCCCAGCAGTGCCCATGACCTGTCCCTGCTCAGCTCCGGCACTGCCACCCCCAGGGCTGTGCCCGGCCCCGAGAGCACTCAGGCCCTGCAGCAACACGAGGCCCAGGAGGGCAGCGGGGCAGTGGCACGGGAGCAGCACTGGCAACACCAAGTTGGCACTGATCTGCCCCAGCTCTTCACACAGACATTGCTGCAGCAGCTCCAGGGTAGGGAACAAAAGGGGGAGCTCTGGACAAAACTTTGCAGGGTGAAAGAACCTTTAGTTCGTTTTAAGTTGCCAGGAGTACAGCCCCTCATTCACACAGTCTGTGACCTCAGGGAATGTGGAGATAAATAAAATGAGAATTGGTTTAAATAATGACATTACTTTATGGACAATATTGAAATAGTACACTAAAGAAAAGCAATGTCCAAAATCAAACCAACAAGAACAATTAAGATGAATTTTATTGCGCATGATTTGCAGAAACTGGCAAGTAGTTTAAGGTTTCTGATGCAATCCAGTGATCAGTGTCCACATTGCAACCTTGAGCTCCTGGTTCCTCAGGCTGTAGATGAAGGGATTCAGGGTTGGAGCCAAAACTGAGTACAGGACTGACACTGCCAGATCCAGGGATGGGGAGGAGGTGGAGGGGGGCTTCAGGTGAGCAAACAAGTCAGTACTAAGGAACACAGAGACCACAGCCAGGTGAGGGAGGCAGGTGGAAAATGCTTTGTGCCTTCCCTGCTCAGAGGGGATCCTCAGAACAGCCCTGAAGATCTGCACATAGGAGAAAACCATGAACACAAAACAGCCAAATACCAAAGAGGCACTAAAAGCTAGAAGCCCAAGTTCCCTGAGATAGGATTTGGAGCAGGTGAGCTTGAGGATGTGTGGGATTTCACAGAAGAACTGGCCCAGGGCATTGCCATGGCACAGGGGCAGGGAAAATGTATTGGCTGTGTGAAGCAGAGCAGTGAGAAAGGCACTGGCCCAGGCAGCTGCTGCCATGTGGGCACAAGCTCTGCTGCCCAGGAGGGTCCCGTAGTGCAGGGGTTTGCAGATGGACACGTAGCGGTCGTAGCACATGATGGTCAGGAGGAAATACTCTGCACCAAGGAAGAAGATAAAGAAAAAGAGCTGAGCAGCACATCCAGCATAGGAGATGTGTCTGGTGTCCCAGAGGGAATTGTGCATGGCTTTGGGGACAGTGGTGCAGATGGAACCCAGGTCGCTGAGGGCCAGGTTGAGCAGGAAGAAGAACATGGGGGTGTGCAGGTGGTGGCCGCAGGCTACGGCGCTGACGATGAGGCCGTTGGCCAGGAGGGCAGCCAGGGAGATGGCCAGGAAGAGGCAGAAGTGCAGGAGCTGCAGCTGCCGCGTGTCTGCCAATGGCAGCAGGAGGAAGTGGCTGATGGAGCTGCTGTTGGACATTTCTTCATTCTTGCCATTGTGGGCTGTTGAAAGAACAACATTGAAAAACTGGGACAGATTTCCTTGGGTCAATTCTGTGCAATTATGTTAGGAATCCTCTCAAAACTACTTCTCTTCCTGTGGTGGAACTTCACTAAATATTTTTCAGTTTAATGTTATGCTGCTGAGTTACTGCCTCATCTTCAACATTACTCTCAGCCTGAGCACTGGAGAACACAAAGGGAAAACACGGCTCTTTGAGCCCCAGTACAGTCAGATATCCTGGTCCCACACAGGTGCCTCTTGCTCATTTCACCCTCCTTTAACCCTCTATTTCAGGGTTATCACCCTTAAAACTGTCTGGAAAGATAAAGTTGACTCTTTGAATGGTCCTGTTTTTAAGTCAGTTTCTGTAAACCCACTCTTACCCTGGGCAGCTGGACAGGGAGCATATCCAGGGTTCCGGTGGCTCTCTGCTGCCTGGAGTTGTGCCTACTGGGAGCTGTTTCTCTCTATCCAAGCCTTGTCACTGCCAGCGCTGCCAGAGCCCAGCCCAGCCCTGGGGGCTCAGCTCTGCCCCGCACACCCCTCCCAGCACAGGGCACTGCCCAGGGCCATCTCCCTGCCAGCAGGGCCTTAAGGGCAGCTCACACAAACTGAGATGCTGCAAGCCAAGGTGCTGCTGCTGCTGTCTGTAGGCACAGGAGGCTGAGGAGGCACTTTGTGAGGGAGATGGGAGGCAGATGTGCTGATGCCCAGTGGGACAGGGCAGGAGTGTCAGTGACACAGACACACCTGACAGCCCCTTTGCCTTGCCTTGAGGAGAAAGCTGAGAGCAGCCCTGGCCATGCAGCACCATCTCCACAGCAGGAGGAATCTGCCCTGATGGGGGTGGCTCCTTCCACCTCCAACTTCTCCCCACAGTCCATGGGGAGCTGCCAGGCAGACTGAGAGCTGTCCCTGGCAGGTGGCACATGGGCTGGGCTGGCCAAGAGCCCTGAGGGCTGCAGGAGCTGCTCTGCAGGACAGCCCTGGGCAGCCCTGGCTGCAGCCCCAGCTTCAGCCCCTGCAGCCGTCCCTGGCAGCAGGAGCCGTCCTGCCCTGTCCCTCTGACGGTGCCCAGGGCAGCCCCCTCTGCAGCACATCCTCCTCCTCCTCCTCCTCCTTCTCCTCCTCCTCCTCCTCCTCCTCCTCCTGTGCCTCAGAGAAACTGGGAGAGTCCTCCTGACACATCCCCCCGGCTGTGGGCTGTGCTGGCTCCAGGAGATGCCTCCAGGAGCACAGGGGACATTGCCCTGCACCCACACACTCACCATGTCCAGGGCTGTGAAGATGTTTCCCCAAGTGCAGTCTCAGCTCAATGTCTTCCCAGTCCTGATTGCCTTGAGCCTGTCTGTGCCTGGCTCCTGTGCCCTCAGTGCCTGCAGGCAGTGCCCTCAGCCCTGCTGGGCTGGCAGAGGAGCTGCTCCTCAGCAGAAATGTCTTTTTGAAGCTTCTCTTGGTTCACCTTGGGAGCTGCCTCTGTGCCAGGAGCCCGGCCCAGCTCAGCAGCACAGACACAGCACAAGGACTTTAATGACCCTCTTGGATCATTAAATATTTACATCATAATCATTCCCTGAGAGAGTGTTCCAAAACCTTCTCAAGAACTCAAATTAAAATGCTATAGTTTCTTGAAGTTTTAATGGGTCCCAATGAGGGACACAACTGAGAAAATGCCCCAGGGTTCCAGTTAGAGCAGGAAATTCGAGGCAGATATGATAGGTGAGGACCAAGAAATGTCAAGTATTTCCTTTTTGACACCAACTCTTTCAGTATTTTATAGAATCATGCCCCCAATTATCTACTTTAATTAGTCCCTTGAGAGCTTTGTATTGACATTCAGAGGGGCTCATTAATGCTTTGAGATACTCAAGGTTTGGGTTTTGCTTTTGCCTTGGAGTCTCTGAGAGCTTTGTGCAATCATGGCCTCCAATTATCTGCTTTAATGAGTCCCTTGAGAGCCTTTGTCAGTAACAACACTCAGTGGGGCTCATTAACACTTCAAGGCACTCAGGGTTAATTTTAAGTTCTACTTTTTGACACTGGGTCTCTGAGAGGTTTGTGTAGTGATAGTCTCCAATTATCTGCTTTAATTAGTCCCTTGAGAGCCTTTGTCAGTAATGATACTCACTGGGGCTCATTAATACTTGAAGGTACTAAGTTTTTTTAAGGTACTTGGAGTTTCCCTTTTGACACCAACTCTTTTAGTAGTTTATGCAATGATGCCCCCAATTATCTGCTTTAACAAGTCCCTTGAGAGCTTTGTACTGACACTCACTGGGGCTCATTAGTACTTCAAGGAACTTCAATATTTTAAGGTACTTTCCTTTTTCCTTTCTTTTCTCAGTCTCTGAGACATTTTTGGGCAATCCTGGCCTCCCATTCTCTCCTCCAAAGAGTGTCCATGAGGAGCCTGTGTTGGGGATGGACCTCAGTGGGGCCCATTGATGCTTTGAGACACTTGGGGATTTTCTTCTGCCTTGGACTCCTGGAAAGGTTTGTGCAATCTCCTCTCAGGCCCTGAGGTTCAAGGGCTCAGCACCAAATGCACCACGGGGCTGATTGGGATCAAGCAAGTCCTGACAAACCATGGCTCTGCTTTGATTTCCCTAGGGTCAAGAACATATCCAGCAATTAGTTATATTGAGTATTTTGGCTACTTTGATATTTACATGTTCATCACAATTTTCATGACTAACCCTTGGTAAAACTAGAGGTGTTTCTGGCAAACAAAGATTCTGGCTACCTATCAAGATATAATTTACAGACTTCAGTAGCACTTTAGTGACACGGTTCCTCATTCTTTTTCCTCAGTCTCATTTGGGTTAGGAACAATAATTCTGTTGCCCACAGAGCTGATGCCTTTTTAATTCCAGAATAATGTCCCCAAGGTCATTTGCTGTTCAGCTCTACTGTGCTGTCTGTGGTGACAAGGCTCGGTGGGGTCCTTTCCCCTCTGGCTGGAGAGGTGCCAGGTCCCAGTCCCTGAGGGCACCCAGGCTCCTGGCTGGAATTTGTGTGGAATTCCACATCCTCAGTGTCACATCAGCCTTCACATGGAGCCCCGTGGATCATTTTCCAAAGAGCTGTTGGGGCAAACAGGGAGATTTGGTCTGGCAGGATCTGTAAAACAATATCCCATAACATCCACTTGTTCTGGCACAGAACACTTGGCTGCAGGGACACATTCCCATTGTTCTCACCCAGGTTTCAGGAGTCAAACAGTGTTGTCTTTGCCCAGAGCTGTTCCTTCAGCTGGCCTGGGAGGGCCATTGGGCCTCTGCACCCACACTCTGGCTCCATTATTAGGACTGGTGCATCCAAACCCTTTATCTCCATCAACAGCAGTGATTTGAGGGGGATGTCCTTTTCTCACAGTTGTTTTAAAAACTGCAATATCAATAATTGTGCTACCCTTCCACAATTGAATATGGGGTTGAATAATCCAATTGTTCACTACTGTTTAACAGAATTACTTTAATTTCTCTTTGATAATCTGCACCAATTCCTCCTCCCATGACATGAACAATTTCAAGGCCAAGACTGAGTGAGCAATCATCAAACCAAAGTGTCCTGGAGGAATCTGAATTCCTATTCTAGTATTGATAACTCTCATTTGCTTCTGATTTATCCTAATTAATTCCTATGCATGAAGGGCCAGCCCTGCAGCCTCTGGGGTGGCCCTGTCAGGGGCCATCACACCCGGAATAATTTCCCAGGCAGTCACAGTGTCACTGTCCTTGGCTGTATTTGCAAACTGGGTGCAGCCATGCACATCCAGGGGGTTCCCATTTCCCAGTGGGGCCATTGTTAAGGGTATGGAGCACATCTGGGAGATGGGATTTTCATTGTGACACGTTCCCTTCTCCTATTTTTTTTCAACTGCTCTTTTAACAATCTCTTTCATCTGTTCACTCAGTTCTGTAGCCTGTAAGTAGTCTGGTATATGAAAAACCCAGCAGTCTTCTTTACTGTATTTTTCAAAGGAACAGACAAAGCATTGCACATCCTAGTGTCAGCAAACCCTGTAAAAACTGCCAATTTCATCCTTTCCTCTTTCATTCATTGTACACAATCTCACAGTTTACCAGTGATATTCGTGTCCTGGCCAATCATTTTCAGTAGGGTATTTAGTGTTACATCCCTGAGCAGTCAAAGCTAAAAAATTACTATTTGGAACATTATTTTATGATGGTATTATATACATATAAATATATACATTAAAAATTAATTATTTTATATATATGTATATAATTGTTTATTATATTATTATTATTTCTCTTGCACAAACAAATCCAAGCTCAAGATTAAAAACCTTTTCTGTTCTTCCATGTGGGAGAGTTCCAACTACAATTGATCCTTCTGTTGGTGCTGTTTCTGGGATTCTGTTTACAAAATTCACCCTCATCTTCCTATATCCATTAAGTTCTTTTTCTTTTTCCAAGTGCAATTTTTGGATACATTTTAATACATCCAGTGGTTCGGCTTCTTTCAGCTGACTTCCCCATTGCTCACACAGTGCTCCAACCTCAGCCCACTGCAGAGCCAGCAAACTCTAGGGAAGGTTCTCCCTATACCTGGGAATTCCAGACAAGACTGATTCTTTACATTTACATTTAAAAGCAACATTTTGTGGTGATCTGGCCAGACTACACCAGCTTTGTTTTAGCAGTGGGCAGGGGCAGCAGCAGAGACACAGGCACAAGTTCAGCAATCAGTGTCATTTACTGCAGTTCAAAGCAGCAAAGAATCACAAAAGGAGAAGCTCAGCAATGCAGCCAACCATCAGCACCAAAGATTGCCTGCAGGGATTAAGAGACAGCACCAGTCACCCTCAGACTTTGCCATCAGCCAGGTGCACACATCAGCTGGGGAAGCTGTCACAGCCAAGGACTGCAGAGCCACTCCTGGACACTGGGAATTCCTGCAGGTGCCTCCAGCCACAGGTGAGGCTTCCAACCCCGCTGTGAGAGGGCCCAGCTCTGACAGTGCTGAATAAACAAACTGACAGCACTTCTAGTGCAGGAACAGCTGCTTTCATTCTCCTCTTGGGCTCCTCCCAAAGCCTGGCCAGGGCTCAAGGAAGAACCAAGGGAGCTGACTTTGACCATACAGCCCCAAACAAGGCCAGATGTCAGATTTCATGGCCTTGTCTGGTTTCTAAATGCACAAAGGTCAATCCATGTTTCACTCATGAGTGGATACATCTATCACAGCACTAATGACCATGTATATTTGCTAATACAAGGATAACCTTTGGTTGGAAGGTTCATCCAGAGGTCACCTTGGGCTCAGGGCCTGTTGTCCAGGCCTTGGCACTTCAGGGACTGGGTTTAGTGCTGGGCTTGACAGTGCTGGCTGAACAGCTGGACTCCATGTGCTCAGAGGTCTTTTCCAACACAAAGGATTCTGTAATTCCAGGATTCCATCTGCTGCATTCAGTTAGGTCCATGTTGGCAGCATTACTTTGGTCAAAAGTTGCCTCTTGGTCAGCTCTTGTGGCCTAAGGCTTCAGCTCCTTTAGCTCCTGGTGCTGAGCTGCTCATGCTGAACGAGATGGCTCAGGGAGAAGAATACAGTTCATCCAATTCCTTCTGGGACACTGAGAGGGGAGGCTGTGGAAACAGGAGCATTGTTTGCTGTGCTCTCCTCCTGCCCTTCACACCTTTCAGCACTTTGAAGCAGCCAAGAGCTTTCTCCAAGGCTGCAGTGAAGCAGCTGCTCCTGCTCCCAGCTCTGGCTCTTCCCACTCTCTGACCTTGACTGGTTTTGTCCCTCTTGCTGTGCCCTCTGTTCCCCCTGTGCTCGGTGGCTGCTGCCCAGGACTGTGGCACTGGCACAGATCAGGGGCTCCAGCCCCTCCTTTCTGTGCCCTTGGAGCTGCCTGCTCACAGCAGCCTTTTCCATCTGGAAGCTCCACACGGACAGGGAGTCCCCACCTCTGTTCCCTGCACAACCTCCAGGAGCCCAGGGCTGCCATCTCCAGTCCCTGCTGGCCCTGGGGGCTCCCAGGTGGCCCAGGCTGCTGTGACACCACTGCACACGGGAGGGAAGAGTGGCAGGGGCTGTGCTGAAACTCAGGTCCATGTGCTGCTGCTGCTGCTGCTGCTGCTGCTGCTGCTGCTGTGGGGGTCATTTGTCCAGCCCTGCCCCAGAGTCAGGGATCAGATCCAGGCCCTGCTGCTGCTCCCTCGGGATCAGCCACAATTTGGGGGTTGCTGTCAGTGCCAGCAGAGGCGGTGGCTGCAGCAGTGGGTGCTGACAGTGCCCCAAGCCCCGGGGCCAGAGGGGTCCCTGCGCTGGGGGCTGGGAGGGAGCTGCCCCTTGTTCTCCCTCTGCCCCACACAGAGCTGGGCTGGGCACAAGTGGGGCAGCACAGCAAACAGGAGCCTGTGAGTCTCTGCCAGCCCTGTCTGCTCAGAGTTTGGCCCTTGCAGCTCCAGGTGGACAAAGGCAGCTGCTCCTGGTCCCTCTGTGTGTCCCCGTGCTCTGCAGTGCTGCTCCATCAGTCTGTGCCCAGCAATGGGGAAAAGCCTCAGCCCTGCAGGGCCAGGAGCAGCCGGGCTCTGCCTGAGCAGCTCAGCCAGCGGGAAGGAGCTGCTCCTCATGGGAACCAGGAGCAAAGGACACTCCTTTTTTATGGCATGTTTTCTGTTTAAAGGAAAAAAAAAAAACGATAAAGAAAAGGAAAAAAGCCTCTATAAAATGTGAAAGATAAAACCACCAAGTGTGCAGTGAAGCATTTTCTGTAACTTTGAATTAAGAGGTTACAGATCTTCTGACACAGAAAACTCATTTATTGATTTGGTAAATGAGCTGCTGGCATTGAAGCATCTTACTTGCCTCAGTAATCTTTTTTAAAAAGATTTTGGGGTTTGTTTCCAATATTATTATTTTAAATTGTGGTGAAACTGGTGGGAAGCAAGAAGAAATTCCTTTGTGCCCTGCCAGCTCCAAGCAGGACTGGGAATCTCAATTCTGTCACAACCCAAATCCTTTAGAAGACTCCCTTCCTTCTCACTGTGAATGAGCTCCACATTCCCTTTGAAATTATCAGGGTTTTTTTAAAGAAAGTCTCACTTATGGCTTTTTGCTTAGTTTTGAAGTGCAGAAGGGCAATTCTCCATCCCTCAGCTCCAGACTGCACTGCCTTAGGAGCACGGCCCACTCGCCAGGTTTGGTCCACTCGGGGCACTTCTAGAGGAAAAAGAAAGTGCAATTGCACAATTGCAGCCAAGAAGGAATGAAGAGTGGGACCAAGAAAACATCCCGTGGAGATGCAGGTGTTCAGCTGGGACTGTGGAGAGTTTGGGTTCTTGCCAACTGGATGTGTGTCCCTAACTGCAATGTCTTGGCCTGCAGGAGAGTCTCCCTCACCTGCAGAAGCACAAAGCTCAGGTGCTGTGCTCGGAATGGGTTTGTCTGATGCAAAGCTGTCAGAGCCATGTGAGGGCAGAGCGGGCGCAGCCGTGCCCAGGGCTGAGCCCAGCAGAGCCCTGGCAGAGCCCAGAGCAGCCTCAGCATCTGCAGAGCCCGGCTGCAAGGAGAGAAACCAGAAACCGCCCGTCAGCTGAAGGCTCCTGTCCCCCTTGTCCCAGCTCCCGCCGTGCCCAGGCCGTGCTGGCCGTGCCCAGAGCGGTGCCCAAAGCTGCCCATCATTGCTGCCTTGGGCACAGAGCAGGAGGGCAGGACTGTGCCCAGCCTGCAGCCAGCCATGGCACATCCAGCCCCTCAGCAGCTGCCCCAGCAGGATGCTCCTGTGCTCGCTGCCATCTCCCAAAAGCTCTTATCTCACCCTGCCAAGGAGACGGGGACCCGCCTCACGCCATTGCTGCCCGAAGAAAAGCTGGTCCCAAACGATGTCCTCAGCCTTCTCCAAGGACACGGCCCATCCACGCTGCAGCTGGGCCCAAGCACTTCCTGATCCACACTGGACACCACCTAGAACGCTTCCTTTAGAGAAACAAACGACAAATGAAGAATAAGAGATTACAGACAAAAAGGGGAGACACGAGAAAAGGTAAAAAATCTTATCTCTGTCAGGGCTTGGAGGAAGGCCCAACCTCTGCATGCCAGGGAAAAATTCACCCAGAGGTGAGGGAAGCCCATGGTTTTTCCCTTTCCCCCTGCACTGCCCCCAAAAGTAATGGTGATCTCAAAGCAAACAAGGGCAGTGGAGCAGCCCAAGGTCTTCCTTGCCTGCAAAGCAAAGCAGCCATGCACAGTTCTGCAGTCCCACCTCTGCTGCTGCCATGGGCTTTGTTTGTGTCAGGCTGGCTGCCCCAGCTCCAGCCCCAGCCCAGGGCACGGTGGGTGCTGGGGGCTGTTGGCAGGGCCAGGAGCCAACTCCCATTTTGTACCCAGCCCAGCCCATCCCCCCAGCCCTGCCAAAAAGCAGCTTGGCAGCCGACTGAAGAATCCGTTTTACCCTCCCCAGCAAAGGGGGAACCTGTGCAATGCCCAAATCTGGGAGCATCCCCCTGGGTCTGGACTCATCTGCAAATTCGCTGTGGAGCCTGGCTTTGAAGAAGGTGCCAGAATCCAAGTCCATCATCTTCAGCTTTTCTGTGGCCAGGTGGAGGAAGAGGCTGTCATCCTTGATGTCTTCCTTGCTGTCCCCAGCAGCACCAGCCCCACCTGGTACAGCTTCTCCAGGGGCTCCTTCTCCTTCCCTGGGGGCCAGACCAGGCTGTCAGTGTTCTGCCCAGGGCCCCAGCCATCAATGAACCAGACAAGCAAACCCAGGGTGGATGGTGGCCACCACTGCTTGCCACACCAGGTCTCCAGCTCAGCTCCAGCCCAAGAGCTGCGTGTTCCCTTCTCATGATCCCTGCCCAGAGCTACAGCAGGACAAAACCAGTCTGGTTTCCTTTGCCACTGATTGCCAAGAGATGTGTGCAGCTGTTACCTGCCAGGCTCCTGGATCCAACTGTGCCCGTGGATCTCTCCCATCTTCTAGGGCAGATGAACACTCTGCAGCCAAGGATCACAGAAAAGATCTTCTAAGGACAGTCTGTCCAAGGGTTGCATGGACAAACACCTCTTAATAACATCTTGGCACTCTGAAGACAGAAACCAGAAATCACCAGTCAGCTGGAGAAGTTGTCCCCCCCCCCCCGTTCCTGTGCCCAGGCCATGCTGGGTGTGCCCAGGGTTGTGCCTAAACTTCCCCATGGATTCTCTGTTTGGAGGAGAGCAGGAGAGCAGGACATGTGCCACCTCCTCAGCAGCTGCCAGAGCAGGATGCTCACGAGCCTGCTGCTGTCTCCCAGCACTGGTATTCCCCCCGTGCCCAGAGATGAGGATCCACCTTGAGAGAGCCCTCGTGGGAACAGGATCCATCCCCAGATGATCTCCTGGCCCCTCCTGAACGGCTGCTTCCCCATGACCAGGTGGTACAGCAGGAGGCCCAGGGACCAGATCGTTGCTGCCTCGCCATGGTAGCGTTGGTGGTGGATCCACTCTGGTGGGCTGTAGGACAGGGCTCCTATGGAATCCAGATGGAGTTCATCAGGGGGATGCTGCTGCTCCCAGAGCCTGCTCCCAACATCCCTGGGCATGTGGGGGCTGCCCCAGTGGCACAGGGTGTGACCCACTGCCCTCTCGCCAGCACCTGGGACTTGTGTACAAACTCTGGGTTGGAAAAGAATCCACTGGTGCTGGAAGAGGGCAGCAGAAGCCCCAGGGAAGCATAACCATGACATGCAAAAGAAAACCCCACCCAGAGGTGGAGAAAACCCACTCTTCTCCCCACCTTCATGGCCCCAAAAATAAGCCAAGGTAAACAAGCAGAGCAGAGCAGTTCAAGCCCTTCCTTGCCTGCACGCCAAACCGGCTGGGGCATGAGGTCTGACCCCCCTCTCTGCTACCCCCATGGGGTTTTTGTCAGCCTGGCTGCCTCAGCTCCAGCCCCAGCCCAGAGCAGCGTGGGTGATGAAGGCTGTCAGCAGGGCTGGGAGCTGGCACCCCTCATACCCACACCCAAATCAATTTGGCTCAAGCATTGATCCCATCCCGGCTGCAATAGGGGGAAGCCCCGGTGCTACACCCAGGCTGGGCCATGAGATGCCCAGGAGCATCCCCTGGGAGGGCTCATCTGAAAACTGGGTGTAGGCTGTGTCCTGGAGGAAGGTGCCACAGCCAAAGTCGATCAGTTTCAGCTGCCCAGTGGCCAGGTCGAGCAGGATGTTCTCTGCTTTGATGTCCCTGAGCAGGACCCCGCAGCTGGTGCAGTGCACAGCCTCCAGCACCTGCTGGAACAGCTCCTGCACCTCCTGCTCCAGCAGGAATCTCCGCTCTGCCTGGAAACCCGAGAGGTCCTGGCACCGCTCCGGACGCTCCAGCACCAACAAGAAGCTGTTGGGCAGCTCAACCCAACCCACTCCAGGAGCTGAATGACCCCAGCACACCCAGAGGACACCTTGGCCAGCAGCACGATCTCCAGGGGCACGATCTCAGTGGGGCTGGGGCCGTGCCAGGGCTCTGGGACCCCTCAGCCAGCCCGGGATGCTCTGCATCAGGGATGCAGCGCTCAGCCCACGCCCGCTCTCCCAGCAGCGAACCCAGCCGGTACCGCTCCTTCAGGCCCTGCTGCGCCTTCCCTGCCGGCGAGACGCGGCTGTCAGCGCTCGGCCCGGGGCCAGGAACGGCCCCCGAGCGCCCCTCAGCCGCCCCGGGCCGGGCAGCCCCAGGCGTTCGCTCTGTGGAACGGGACAGCGGCGGCTCGGGGCCGGCGGCCGCGCTGCCGAGCGGCGGAGCTCGGGCCGGGGGAGCCGCAGCGCAGGCGGCGGGAGCGGCCGCCCCGCGTGTGTCCTCCGCGGGCCCCGGGAGGAGCCGGGGCCGGGGCCGGGACAGGCGGAGCCAAAGGGAGGCGATGCCGCCCCAGCCCCAGGCACTGATGCCCGCCCAGCAGCGGCACCGCCAGCACGGGCAGAGCCGGGCGGAGGCGAGACCGCGGCGGAACGGCCGGCGACGGGGATGGGGACGGGGAGGGGGACGGGGACGGGGACGGGGACGGGGACGGGGACGGAGCAGCCCCGCCCGGGACCAGGGGCATGGCCCGGTCTGGAACGGGGAGAGGGAAGCTGGGAGCGGAGGGGGACACCGGGAAAGGCAGAGCGAGAGAGGGTGCGGGACTGCGGGAGAGGGAGAGCAGAAGCATGAAGGAGTCGACAAAGTCGCTTCTTTCGCTGCCGCTGGTGCCACTGCTGTCGCTGCCACTGAAGCGCCAGGGCCATTTGTCCGTGTGTCCGTTCCCTTCTCGTCCCTGTATCGAGCCCCGCGCTCCCCGTTGGCAGCTCCTGGGTCTGTCCAAACACGGGAACTTTGCCGTGTTGAGCAAAGATCCAGAGTCCTGACTCCTGCACAGTGGCACAGGAATCTCCTTGGCTGCTGCTGTGCATTGTCCCTGCTGAGGCTCAAACACTATCTAAGCACATTCCCTGAATGCAGAATTTGTACCTGACCCAAACACTGCATTTGTGTCTCCAGCACTGCTTTCCAAGAAGAAAAGGGAAAGGCAAACTGTGTGCAGCTCATGGTATTTTACAGTGTCTAAAACTTGCCAAGTCACGGATCTTAGAGCTGAGATCCATTTGGAATTAAAGGGATGGAGAAGTAGTGCAAGATGGAAAATGGAACCACAGAAATAAATAGAGAAAAACATCTTGGATTGTTTGTTTCCATTTTCATTTCACTTCTTTAAAGCTGTTTTCAGTTTTCCCAGAATCTTCTCCACAGTCCTGTTTCCTCTTTCCAAAAACCTTTCCTGGAGAAGGAGTTGCAGCTCCTGTCACAAGATGTGCCACCAACTGCAGCTTCTCTTGGCTTTCCACACTGCACGTGCAGCACAACTTATGCAGCAAAGCAGGACAAAGGTTTTAAGAACTTGACAACTTGTCCTTTCTTTTCCTGGTGGGCTGGGGAGTTGTGCTATGGGTAAGGTTTCCATTGTTATTGTCCTAACCTAAGAAAACAGGAGGTGGTACCAAGAATTTTTAGGGAATGCAACCCTGACTGAATGCAGAGAAAGAATCTCCAGAGCCTGCAGCCAGAAGTGGAGAGTTGTGTGATAATCATTCCAACACCCCCATGGACATCTTGACAGTGATCTAGAACATGAAAATGGGCTGACAGAGGGAGTTGGTTTCTGTGTTCAGTTTAGCTGATTCTACATCTCTTGCACTGGTATAAATCAAGAGTACCATCAGTTCATGAAAAGCACCAGAATAAGCTGGACCTCTCTGAGTAGATGACTGAAAGAATCTGAAAAGGAGTAACGCAGGGAATGAACTTTGTCTGTAAGATGGGTCATTTTTTCCTAATAATTTCCAATTCGTTCCCTCTGCTTTTGTCCTTTTTAGCAAGGCATTTCCATCCCAGATTCCCCATGAAATGAGAACCCTGAGCTTGTGGAAGTGCCTGAGAGATGCCGTGTTCCTCTGCAGGGACACTCAGGCTGAAAGAGGAGCCTGAGGCCTGTGTGGGGAAGCCTCCTCGGAGCTGGAATTTGTGCCGTGCTGGGAGAGGAGGAGCAGGGGGAGAAGGCTGGGCGCTGTGTGGCAGGAGCAGGAGGTTTGGGCTCAGGACATTCCGCCTGCGCCGCTGCCCCGCAATGGGCGGCCGTGCCCGGGGCTCTGGGCCTGGCCCCGCGTGCGCTGAGCTCCCGACACTGCGGGAGCTGCCCGGGCTGGGCTCAGGATCCCGCTGGGGCTGGGCAGCAGGCTGGGCTCCCACTGGCATCAGCAGCAGCTGGAAATACCTCTGGGCATCTCCATTTCCTGCTGCTGCTCAGAAGGAACAATGAAGCGAGTTGAGGAGTTCTGGTTTCTCTTTGTCCTGGCAGATTTTTCATTTTATTTGACACTCCATGGCAATTTCTGTGATGGCTTCTGTCAGCTGCTTCTATTTTAGCAGCACCAGCAACAGGGCTGTGTTTGAGTGCTGCAAATGTGGCCTGTGTGGCTTTAATTTTCCTTGACTTTGTGCTCATGGACTTGTGAGCAATACAAGATGTGCTACTCATGATGGCTGCAACGAACAGCCCGAGTTCCCCATCACAAAAGCACTCTGGATAGCACTGATCGAAAAAGGCAATTGCAGTATTAAGGATAAAATTCAAGTGGCAAACAGAAGAGGGGCAAGAGCAGCCATGAGCTACAATTCCCAAGGCAAAGGCAACAACAGCCTCCTGCTGTCAGCTCAGGGTGTGTAAAACAGGTCTGAAAGCAGCGCTGGAACCCGATCATTTCTTTCTCTGCAGGCTGGGTCAGGGCAGCACAGGCGGGCCCTGAGGAATCAGGGCTGTGTGTGGGTGATTGTTGCTGTACTCCAGAATTGCCCTGGACAAAGGCCTTGGAAGCCGAGGCAGGAGCAGGTGGGAAGGGGCCGGCGCTGCTGCTGCTCCTGCCCGGGGGCCCCGGCTGGGCCGGGCCGGCGCCCACTGCGCTGCGGCTGCTGCTGCTGCCAGAGCCGGGCGGGACTCGGGGACAGGGAATGGACACGGGGGGACAGCAAAGGCTTGGGGGCTGCAGGGATGTTGGTGCTGGGGCAGCGCCAGCACAGAGCTTCAGCCTGCAATGAACCCCGAGGGAAATGCTGGGGAAAGGCTCCATTTCAGCCTTTCTTTACTCATTGCTCAGAAGGGTCCAAAATAAAAGGGGAGCAAGCAGGGCCCGACCCCTTCTCCTTTGGGAGGAGCCATGAGGGGCTGTGAGGGGCCATGAAGGTTTGTGAGGGGTCCTGAGGGGCTGTGAAGAGCTGTGAGGGGCAGTGAGGGGTCATGAGGGTCTCTGAGGAGCCATGAGGGGCTATGAAGGGTTGTGGGAGACTGTGAGGGGCTGTGGGAGGCCAGGCACCTCATGGAGCAAAGGGTCCATTGTGACACCGTAGAACCAAGGAGATCGTTGGTGGTTGTACAAAAGCTCGTGGAACCAAAAGCCCATTGAGACATTGTGGGGCCTCAGGGAGCCATGGAGACCATTATGACACTTCAGGACCCATTGGAACCAAGGGGCCATTGTGACAATGCAGGGCCTGGTATAACACAGGGGTCATTTTAGCACGGCAGGGCCTCATGGAATCAAGGGGATCGTAGTGACACTGTGGGGCTCCATGAGACCACGGGGACATTCTGACTCTGTGGAACCAAGGATACCATTGTTACACATTGTGACACCAAAGGGCCATTGTGGAACTGCAGGGCCTCATGGAACCAACGAGACCATTGTGACATCACAGGGCCTCACGGAACCAAGGGGCCATTGTGACACTGTGTGGCACCATGGAACCAAGGAGCCATTGTGACACTGTGTGGCCTCATGGAATTCTGGACACCATTCTGACACTCTGGGTCCCATGGAGCCAAGACGCCATTGTGACACCGCAGGGCTTCATGGAACCAAGGCAACCATTGTGACACTGCAGGGTCTCATGGACACAAGGGCCCAGTGTGACACTCTGGGTCTCCATGGAAGCAAGAGGACAGTGACACAGCCAGGCCTTGTGGAACCAAGGGGTCATTCTGGCATTGTGCAGTCCCATGGAACCAAGGAAACCATTTTGACACTGCAAGGCCTCATGGAAGCAAGGGACCATTGTGCCACTGTGGAGCCAAAGAGACCATTGTGATATTACTGGGCCTCATAGAAACAAAGATCTGTTGTGATACTATGGGGCCACATGGAACTGATACCGAAATAATGAGAAAAAGGACTAATGTAGATATAGTAGTAGTCATGCTAAGGCTTAGAAAACTGCAGTTCTCGGACAGGCCCTGGGAACCAGCCCTGGGAATGAGCTGGGGACTGTGGAAACAATAATTAAAGATAATTAAAGAATTTAGTGGAGCATATAAGAACATCTAGAAACTTTCAGGATAAGGCTAAAGTATAATAATAAATAAAGGGTTCTGGTGATGGGAAAACATGCAAGGGGGAATTAAAGGGGGGTAGCCTATAGTTTTGAATAGACAAGCATGCAAAATTTATAACTTTTAGGAATGATATCTACAAGATTTATGTATCTGTATTGTCTTGAAGAATGCGTACCTCTGCACGTGGACTACTTTGTAAAAAGGTATAAAAAACTTGACGAAAAAGGGAACTGTGGGACCCTGACTTTGGACGCTAGTCCACAGGTTCCCCGGGCCCTGAATAAAGCACCGCATAAACTGACACTCTGTTAGTTTGTGTTCTGTTTGGGGCATCGGGCAGCAGTTTTCTGGCGACCCAGATGGGACTCCGGAGGCGGCAGGGGCGGTTCGCGAGCTGATCCACTCCACGCCGGCACCAGGTGATTTCTGGGGAGGACATCAACCCGTGCCCGACCCCGCGCCTGACGGACGACCAGGAGGTAAGCCCGAAGGTGCTTTATTCCTTTTATCGAGGGAAAGGGGGGCCTGCCGATTAAGTCGGAACGGCGTTTCCGCACGGGGGTCACAGACGTCTTTAAGGTTGTGGAAAAAGCCTAGGCGCTGACCGTCAGACGCAGCAGTGACTGCGCAGGTTCAGCACTTGCCACTCGCAGAGACGAGAAAGGCAAGATTTGTGGAAAGGCTGTAAGTGTAAAGGGTGTGAGTGTTGTGTGTGGTGTGTATTGGAAAGGGTGTGAGTGTTGTGTGTGGTGTGAATTGTGTAAAAAAAAAAAAAAAAAAAAAAAAAAAAAAAAAAAAAAGGAAAAAGAAAAAAAAAGAAAAAAAAAAAAGAAAAAAAGTGTAATGATGCCTTTAAAAACGTTTAAGACTCTAGCAAGTTCCGGGATGGAAATCCCAGACGATTCACCATTGGGCTGTTTATTACAACACTGGAATGCGGGGAACTTTGGTCAAGAATTAAGTAAAAGGAAATTGATTGATTTCTGTAATCATGTATGGCCTTTATATGAACCCGATGGTATGCAATGGCCTAGGAACGGTACACTGAATCCTGACATTATTACACCTTTGATGCATTTCCTGCAAAGTAATGAAAAATGGGATGAAATACCGTACCTAGACCTCTTTTATTATTTGAAAGATAAACCAGAGTGGCAAAAGGAGTGTGGGATCATGGTTTTGAAAACATTAAACCTTTGTGAAGGATGTAAGGGGTGGCAGAAAGAGAAGGAATGCTCATTTAATGGTTCTGCTTCGTGAAGCAGTCGGGCCGCAGGGGGAACGGGTCATAGTGAAAGTTCCCTTTTCTCCGAATGATTTGCTAATTTGGAAACAATCAGCGGGGGCGTATCGGGAGGATCCTGAACGAACTGCGCGGGTGGTAAAAATGGTAATTAAGACTCAGAACCCAGATTGGAATGATTTACAAGTTCTGTTAGACACAATAATGGATTCTACTGAAAAGGAAATGGTGTTTAAAGCCATGACAGAGAAAGCACGGGAAATGATTAGGTTGCGGCTTGCGGATGGTACAGTAAATGACTTAGTGCCTAGGGAAGACCCGGAGTGGGATCCCAACTTGACGGGCGGGTCTCGGAGACTTAAAGCTTATCAGGATTTGTTAACAGAAGGAATACGGAATGGAATACCAAAAACTTTGAATTGGTCTAAGTTATATTCGGTCAGACAGGAAAAGAATGAGTCTCCATCAACCTTTTTAGAGCGGCTTAAGGAGACAGCTCGTAGATACACTAATTTAGAAGTTGAGGGAGAATCGGGAAAATTACAGCTAGCATTAATTTTTATGGGGCAGTCCCAGGAAGATATTAGAAAGAAATTACAAAAATTGGAGGGAGAAGATACTCGGAATTTAGATAAACTATTGGAAGTTGCGTGGAAGGTATATAATAACAGGGAAAAAGAAACGGCCAGGAAACAACAGGCTACTATGTTAGCGGTGTTACAGCAAGTGGCTGGAAATAATATGAGAGGAGGGAGTTGTGGACGTGGACGAGGAAGGGGTAGAGGAATAGCAAAGGGGGAAATGCCAATGGGGGTGGGAGGACTCATGGGACAATTGAATATGGGAAGAGGAAGAATGCAGCTGGGGATAGATCAATGTGCTCTATGTAAAAATAGAGGACATTGGAAAAATGAGTGTCCTCTCAACCAAGGAATGGGTTTTGGGGGAGGAATTATAGCCAGTGGGGATGGAAATCAGGGACTGATGAATAATACAGGTGCTTTCCCGGGAAATCCACAAGGTGCCGCCCAGGCCTTTATGATGGGGAATTACCAGAATCAGAGCTGACTAGACTAGGATTTAAAGGTAATAATGGAAGTAGATGGGGAACCGTTAGAATTTAGAGTAGATACTGGGGCATCATTCTCAGCTGTCAACACTAAGATAGGACCTTTGAGTGATTCTACTATTCAAGTAGTGGGAGTTACGGGACAAGTTGAGGAACGAACATTTTTGCGGCCATTAGATATAAAATTTGGGGGGAAGGAATTTGACCATCGATTTTTATATATGCCAAATAGCCCAGAATCACTATTTGGGAGGGATTTATTGTCAATGTTAGAAGCAAAGATAATATTTGAAAAAGGTAGAGTAAGATTGGAATTTCCCGAGGAGAATATTGCTAAGCTGTTTGTAGTGAAAGAAGTAGAAGCAGTAGAAATACCACAAGAAATAGAGCAAGCTGTAGTACCATGGGTATGGGAAACAGGAGTACCTGGAAAATCAAAAGCGGCACAACCGGTTGTAATAGAACTAAAAGAAGGAGCCTCCCCAGTAAGGGTAAAACAATATCCTTTGAAATTGGAAGCATGAATAGGAATAGCACCTATGATTGAACAATTTCTTAGCTTAGGAATTTTACAGGAATGTGAGTCAGAATTCAATACTCCGATATTCCCAGTTAGAAAGCCAAATGGTAAGTATAGATTAGTTCAAGATTTAAGAGCAATTAATAATATCACTAAAGATATACACCCAGTAGTAGCTAATCCGTATACATTGTTGACAGCTGTGTCGGAAAAGTTTAAGTGGTTCACAGTGATTGATTTGAAAGATGCATTTTTCTGTATCCCCTTGGCACTTGAAAGTAGGAAATACTTTGCTTTTGAGTGGGAGAACCCAGACACGGGACGCAAGAAGCAGCTCACCTGGACGCGTCTACCACAAGGATTCAAAAACTCACCAACTATTTTTGGAAATCAATTGGCTCGAGAGTTAGAAGAATGGAAGATGACTCAGGTAAAAGAATCACCTTTTTTATATGTTCTCCTACAATATGTTGATGATATCTTTATAGCCTCCACAGAAAAGGATGTTTGCCTTAGACTCACCATTGAATTACTTAATATGCTGGGACAAGCTGGATACCGAGTATCGAGAGAAAAAGCTCAGCTGGTAAGAACCCAAGTGATTTACTTAGGCTGCGAAATCTCACAAGGGGTGCGAAAGTTAGGAATCAATCGAGTACAAGCAATTTGCACCATACCCACACCACGAAATCCACAAGAGTTAAGATCCTTTTTGGGCATGATAGGGTGGTGCCGCTTGTGGATTCTGGAATTTGGACTGAAAGCAAAACCCTTGTATGAAGCAGCCAAAAGCCCTGTGTTTCAGTGGGGACAAACGCAAGAAAAGGCATTTCAGAGTCTGAAACAAGCTTTAAAGGAAGCCCCAGCACTAGGATTGCCAGATCTCACAAAACCTTTTCAACTATACGTAAATGAAAGACAGAGACTGGCAATAGGGGTTCTCACCCAAAAATTGGGCTCATGGAAACGCCCGGTGGGGTACTTCTCAAAGCAGCTAGACTCTGTAAGTGCCGGATGGCCCAGTTGTCTTAGGGCTGTGGCAGCAACAGTGCTCCTAATTCGAGAAGCCAGAAAATTGACTTTGGGAAAAAGGATGGAAGTATTTGTTCCCCATATGGTCATTGCAGTTTTGGAACAAAAAGGGGGGCATTGGCTCTCGTCGAGTCGCATGTTACAATATCAGGCACTCCTCCGAGAACAGGATGACATTGAATTAAAAATAACCAATCATCTTAATCCAGCAGAATTTCTTAGGAGCAGCAGCCAGGAAGAAGGAGGCGAATTGACACATGATTGCGTAGAAATCATTGAACAGGTATATGCCAGCCGGAAGGACCTGAAAGATGAGCCTTTGGAAAATCCGGAATGGGAACTGTTTACAGATGGATCCAGCTTTGTGGAAAACGGAATCAGGTATGCGGGATACGCAGTAGTGACTTTGACACAAATAATAGAAGCTCGAGCTTTAACCCCGGGAACTTCAGCCCAGAAAGCCGAGATACAAGCTCTGGTAAGAGCCTTAGAATTGAGTCAGGGGAAAAGAGTAAACATTTGGACCGATTCAAAATATGCCTTTGGAGTAATACATGTACATGGAGCACTGTGGAAAGAAAGAGGACTGTTGAATTCTCAAGGATCAGAAATTAAGCACAAAGAACAAATATTAGCACTATTGGAAGCAGTGCATAAACCTCAGGCAGTAGCAGTGATGCATGTAAAAGGACATCAAAAGGAAGAGGGAAAAGCGTTCCAAGGAAACCAGCTGGCTGACAGAGTTGCCAAACAGGTTGCTCGAGAGGTATGGACACAATTAGCTTTATTGCCAGTGCGAATTAACCCTGCCACTTCTTTTCTTGAGCAGAAACCATGGTATACACATGAAGATGAGAAGCTTGCTCAATTTGTTCAGGCCCAGAAGAATGAAAAAGGATGGTATGTCACAGCTGAAGGTCAGGTTGTATTGCCAACAAAAGTAATGAAAACAATTTTAGAAATCGAACATAACAAGTGCCATTGGGGAGCAGACGCATTGGTACAGTTTTTAAAACGTGAGATAATTTCCAATCGGATGTTAACAATGGCAAAGCGGATTAACGCCATGTGTCCAGTCTGTATTAAAAATAACCCAGTGACACGAAGGCAGATACAACTAGGAAAGTTACAAGTGGGGCCGCAACCAGGAGACTATTGGCAAATAGATTTCTCAGAGCTACCAAAAGCACAAGGGTACCGTTATTTACTGGTGTATGTGTGTACCTTTTCAGGGTGGCCAGAAGCCTTCCCATGCAGGACTAACCAAGCAAAGGAAGTAATTAAAACTTTACTACGGGAAATCATCCCTAGATTTGGAATCCCATTAGGAATGTCCTCAGATAGAGGACCTCACTTTGTAGCTAGAGTAGTCCAAGAGGTAGCCAGAGTGTTAGGGATAGTTTGGAATCTCCATACGCCCTGGAGACCACAATCTAGTGGCCAAGTGGAACGGATGAATCAGACATTAAAAGGGCAGATTAAGAAAATTTGTCAGGAAGCGAAGATACAGTGGCCTCAGGCACTACCTCTAGTCTTGCTAAGAATCAGGATTAAACCCAGAGAAAGGATAGGAGTAAGTCCATACGAAATTTTGTATGGCAAACCATATCATGCTACAACCTACAAAGGGGACCCTCACTTAATAGGAGATCAAGTATTGTTGAGTTACATTTTGTCTTTAAATAAAGTCCTTACAGCGCTGCGAGGAGCATTGCAGTGGAACCGGCCTCTGCCCTTGGAGAATCCTGTCCATGACATACAGCCAGGAGATCAAGTATATGTGAAAAACTGGAATACGGAACCCTTGAAAGGAGTATGGGACGGTCCTCACCAGGTGATCATGACTACCTACACGGCAGTGAAAGTCCAAGGGATCGAAAACTGGATTCACTACACTCGAATCAAGAAGGTCCCGTCAAGATGGGAAGTACAGCCTCTGTCAGCAACAAAGCTGGTGTTCAGGGCAAGGCCTTAGTTCTTTTAACATTAGTCTGTATAATGCAGGTGGGAGAAGCGTTTGTTAAAATTACAGTTCCGGAGCCAGATGTAATGGTGCCTGAGGGTGCGGGAGTAAATTTAACCTGTTTGTTTTCTGACAACCAGAGAACTGGATTAAAAGAAGTACATGCAGCCTGGAGACAAATCACCACAGACGAGGTATTTACAGAAGGAATTGTGACACTTTGGGATATGGAACAGCAAAGAGGTAACACCACATTGACAATATCTCATATGCAAGCTGATCAGGTAGGACAATTCTCATGCATTGTGCGGATTAGAGAAAGTTTTGATTATGGGAACATAAATGTAGGTATTCTAAAAGAGAATGGGAGAACATGGCAGGTGACAGAAGCTGGAAAAACACAACAAGAATTGGGACAAGAAAATTTAATAGTGGGATTAGTTAGGGATTTTGGACAAGTACAAAATACTACGTCCATCACTGCATGTTTACCTTTACCTAAAGCTGCGGGAGATCCAATACCATGGGGCATCATTCCCGTTGGGGAAATGCCTCCAGTAACTATAAATGGGACAAAAAGATGTAATAAAGAAGTACGGAATCATACTAAGATGATAGAGGAAACCTATACAGTTCGAGGGAAATGGTCAACACCGGGACAAAAGAGTGAGTGCCTAAAATTACTAAATCCAGTTTTTACAAGAATTGGACGGTTCAGGAATGTAGGATGGTGTACTTATGACATAAGACAAAAAAGACAAAAACCAGTCACAGAATTTTCTTATGAGATAGTATGTCAAGAAGGGAAGGAAGAATGGGAACATTGGAAAACGATTTGGGGTCCTAGTTTGTTAGAACCTTACAGTTACATAGGACCAGTACATTGGTGTGTCGAATGGTCAGGCCAGAGAGAGCAAGGACATCTAGGAGTGTTAGGAACTGAAACAGTAAGACGGGATCGAGTGACCCTCACACCTAGCTGGAATTGTAGCAAAATCATCACCTGTGATACCCCTGAATCCCAAATTGGTTTAGTGCCAGTACGGATACTATTAAAATGGGGCTGTGAATGTCAAAGGTATAATCATACAATAACAGGTGAGATAAAAGGGGCATGGAAAGACTGTCAGACGACTACCATCAGGAGTCCAGGGCATTCAATGTGGGTAATGGGGCACGGACAGTGGACTACTCATATGCCTATTAATGGCCCGGTCACACAGATTACTTTAGGAGCCCCTACACTTTGCCCTTTTTGGAAACAGTCTAAATTAACACAGAAAGAGATGCAGTCACGAACAAAGAGAGAAACAAATGAAGTGGCAGAAGAACTAGGATTGGGAAATGAAGATGAATGGCATGAACCCTCATCAGGAGTTAAATTTGGATGGGTAATGGAGTCCTTGTTTGCACCAATTTCTACATATAGAAACCGGGAGATGCTGTACAAATTAGTACGACAAACTGAGAGGCTAGCCGCAGTTACAAAGAAAGGATTTAGGGATCTAAACTTACAGTTGCAGGCAACAACAAGAATGACAATTCAAAATAGAATGGCATTAGATTTGCTTTTATTAAAAGAACATGGAGTCTGTGGGTACCTCCAAGGAAAGGTTGACCATTGCTGCGTACATATCCCAAATGTCACAGAAGAAGTAGAAAAAGACATAAGTCAATTAGAACAAATTGAAACAAAAGTGCATGAAGTCCAGGAGGAAGCTGAACATAACTGGGTAGGAGCACTGTTTAGCTCCCTAGGAATCCAAGTCTCTGGTTGGATATCATCAATTGTACAATATGTAATAATGATTGTATTGATTATTGTAGTATGCATGATTATGTACAGATGTCTTTTAGGAATGATTGCCAGAGAAGGAACTCATACTCGACGTGTTATGAGAGCACTGACCCGGAAAGAAGTAATTCTGCCAACTCGAAAAGAAGACTCACCATCCTACTTAGAAACCATAACTTGAAGAATTGAGCATCCTTGCAGAAAATCTGAAGAATGCTCAAAAGGGGGGAGTTGATACCGAAATAATGAGAAAAAGGACTAATGTAGATATAGTAGTAGTCATGCTAAGGCTTAGAAAACTGCAGTTCTCGAACAGGCCCTGGGAACCAGCCCTGGGAATGAGCTGGGGACTGTGGAAACAATAATTAAAGATAATTAAAGAATTTAGTGGAGCATATAAGAACATCTAGAAACTTTCAGGATAAGGCTAAAGTATAATAATAAATAAAGGGTTCTGGTGATGGGAAAACATGCAAGGGGGAATTAAAGGGGGGTAGCCTATAGTTTTGAATAGACAAGCATGCAAAATTTATAACTTTTAGGAATGATATCTACAAGATTTATGTATCTGTATTGTCTTGAAGAATGTGTACCTCTGCACGTGGACTACTTTGTAAAAAGGTATAAAAAACTTGACGAAAAAGGGAACTGTGGGACCCTGACTTTGGACGCTAGTCCGCAGGTTCCCCGGGCCCTGAATAAAGCACCGCATAAACTGACACTCTGTTAGTTTGTGTTCTGTTTGGGGCATCGGGCAGCAGGGATGCCATTCAAGCTGGGAGCTGCCTCCAGGGGACACTGGGGGACAGGAATGTCCTTGGCCAGGAGTGGGGCTCAGACTCTGAGAAGGGCTGAGCCAGGTTGCTCTGCTGTGTCAGGCTGATTTTCAGGGACACACAGTGACTGTCCTCGATCTCAGAAAGGGCAGCTGGGGACAGATGGAGTGACAGAGCAGCTCCCCTCACCCTTCACTGAGTTAGAGCCAATGTTCTTGCATTGCACAATTCTCTCTGGTCTCCCTGGGCACAGCAGGAATCCCTCTCAAACTGCCTTTGGCCATCACTGCTCCTTACCCCTGGGACAGGTGATGCTGCTAAGCTCCTCTGCCTCAGGAACAGTTTGGGCTGATGAAGTCCAGCCCCAGGACTGGTCCCTGTCACTGCTCCCATGACTCCATTGCTGCAGAGCAGAGCAGACACCAGAGTGTCCGTTGGCAGAACCCCTGCTGATCACAGCAACAGAGCCAGATCCCAGCAGAGCTCCAGGCACGGGGCTGAAGGAAGGGGTTTGAAAAAAGGAAGATGGGGTGGCACAGAGCAGCAGCAAGGCTGGGAGGAGGGACTTGGACATGGCTCAGCAAAATCTCCCCTGGATTGTCACTGTGTCCTCCCTTCAACAGGACTCGATGGCCAGAATGAAAAAATGTCCAACAGCAGCTCCATCAGCCACTTCCTCCTGCTGCCATTGGCAGACACGCGGCAGCTGCAGCTCCTGCACTTCTGCCTCTTCCTGGCCATCTCCCTGGCTGCCCTCCTGGCCAACGGCCTCATCATCAGCGCCGTAGCCTGCGGCCACCACCTGCACACCCCCATGTTCTTCTTCCTGCTCAACCTGGCCCTCTCTGACCTGGGCTCCATCTGCACCACTGTCCCCAAAGCCATGCACAATTCCCTCTGGGACACCAGAAACATCTCCCATGAAGGATGTGCAGCACAGGTATTTTTCCTTCTGTTCTTCATTAGTGCAGAATATTATCTCCTGACCATCATGTGCTACGACCGCTACGTGTCCATCTGCAAACCCCTGCACTACGGGACCCTCCTGGGCAGCAGAGCTTGTGCCCACATGGCAGCAGCTGCCTGGGCCAGTGGCTTTCTCACTGCTCTGCTGCACACAGCCAATACATTTTCCCTGCCCCTGTGCCATGGCAATGCCCTGGGGGGATTCTTCTGTGAAATTCCTCAGATCCTCAAGCTCTCCTGCTCACACTCCAACTTCAGGGAAGTTGGGATCCTTGCTGTTAATGTCTGTTTAGCTTTTGGTTGTTTTGTGTTCATTGTTTTCTCCTATGTGCAGATTTTCAGGGCTGTGCTGAGGATCCCCTCTGAGCAGGGGCAGTACAAAGCCTTTTCCACCTGCCTCCCTCATCTGGCCGTGGTAGCCCTGTTTGTTACGACTGGCTTTTTTGACTACCTGAAGCCCCCCTCCATCTCCTCCCCATCCCTGGATCTGGCAGTGTCATTTCTGTACTCAGTGGTTCCTCCAGCTCTGAACCCTCTCATCTACAGCCTGAGGAACCAGGAGCTCAAGGCTGCAGTGTGGACATTGATGACTGGAGGATTCAAGAAACTGTAAACTGATGGTCAATTTCTGCAAATCATTTGTAAAAAAGTCACCTTTGATAATTCTTGTTGGTTTTATTTTGGAGGTTGTTGTTTTTATTTCACTTTTTTACTATAATCCATTAAAAAATTGCATTGTTCATGCCATTTCTCATTGTCTTTCGACCCACTTTCTCTGTGGCCACAGACCATAAATAAGGTGCTGTGCTCTTAGTGGATTTAAATGAACTAAAGGATCTCTCTCCCAGCAGAGTTTTCTCCAGGTGTGTCCGTTTTATTCCCTGCTCTGGAGGGGCAGCACCAATGTCTGTGTGCAGAGCTGGGGCAGATCAGTGCTGGCACAGCAGCTGTGCCCAGCAGCAGCAGCACTTGGTGTTGCCAGTGCTGCTCCCGTGCCACTGCCCCGCTGCCCTCCTGGCCCTCGTGTTGCTGCAGGGCCTGAGTGCTCTCGGGGCCGGGCACAGCCCTGGGGGTGGCAGTGCCGGGGCTGCAGCAGGGACAGGCCATGGGCACTGCTGGGGCAGCACTGACTCCTCAGGCCAGGGCCTGGGGTCTCCAGGCTCCTTGGCCAGGCTCTCTCCACAACACTTGGCCAGCCCAATGCTGAGCACAGAAAAGCCCTGGGAGCAGCTCCAGGCTGGCTGTGGGCAGGCTGGGGGCAAACAGCATGGCTGGTGCTCTGCAAGCTCCCTGCAAGGGAGACACCCTGGCAAGGAGCAGCAGAGCAGGGGCTGATCCATCCCCACTGCGCTGGACACCCCAGGGCAGCATCCCAGAGCGCCCTCATGCACCTGCCAACAACATCCCCCCTCTGCAGCCCTGGCCTCTCCCCCAGCTCACACAGGAGCCGCATCCTTGCAGGCACACACACGGCAGCACTGGCTCAGGAGCCCCTGTTTGCATTGCACACAGCAGGTTCAGCACCCCCATGGTGCTGCTGTGGGGACATGGAGCTGAGTGAGCACAAATGCCATCAGCCCCTGGGGCCAGCAAGGGCAGGGGGACAGCAGGGAAACCACTCAGCTTTGTCATGGCCTCTGAAGTCAGCCAGAAAGTTTGTTCCCATCAGCTGTGAGTTTCCTGTCCCACTCCTGAAGTTGTTCAGAGCCAGGGCTGCCTGGCAGGCACCCCCAAACTGCCTAGAGCATTTCCTTTGCTTCACCTTACCCTTCTTTCCTCTTTCCTGATCCAGTTTTCTTTCTCTTGCCCATCCCTATCCCCTCCCCTGCAAACAGCCCATCCCTATTTGCCCTTTCCTTTCTGACCCCGCTCCCCATTTCAGTTCCTGAGCTGGCACCATGGGATCATCCCTTGGGGTGCAGGATCATCCTCCAAGTGCTTCAGGAATTGTCTGCAGGGTCCTGCAGTGCCTCGTGCTGTTCCCTTGCCAGAGGCACCACAGGCCAGGGGGGCACATCTGGGCTGCTGTGTCTGGGTGTGGGGCTCCCTGTTGTGGGCAATGAGGAGGGGCTGGAGAGGCTCTGCAGGACTGACAGGATGGGCTTTGGTGCTGTGAGGAGAAGCTGAGGGACCTGGGCTGCTGGACCTTGTGAAGAGGAGGCCCAGGGCTTATCCTGCAAATGTTCCAGGGCTGGTTTCAGGGAATCACAGAATCAGCAATGCTAGAAAAACCTTGGCGATCATCAAATCCATCCTGTTCCCTGACACCACCTTGTCTCCCTGAGCCTCCTCTTCTCCAGGATAAATAATCCCAGCTCTCTCAGCCCTTCCTCACAGGACTTGTGTGCCAGAACCCTCACCAGCCTTGTTGCCCTTCTCTGGACACACTCCAGACCCTTCATGTCCTTCCTAATTTGGGAGGCCTAGAACTGGACACAGCACTCGAGGTGCTGCCCAATGAGTGCCGAGTGCAGGAGAAGAATCACTGCCCTGCTCCTGCTGGCCACACCATTCCTAATCCAGGCCAGGTGCCATTGGCCTTCTTGGCCACCTGGGCACACTGCTGGCTCATATCCAGCCTGCTGTCCATCAGTGCCCCTAGGCCCTTTTCTGCCTGGCTGCTGTCCAGCCATTTTGTCCCCAGCCTGTAGCACTGCAGGGGATTTTGTGGCCAAAGTGCAGGACCTGGCACTTGGTCTTGTTAAACCTCTCTCATCTTGTTCGATTTGGGCCATGGATCCAGCCTGTCCAGGTCCCTCTGCAGAGCTCTCCTACCCTCCAGCAGATCCACACTCACACACAGCTTAGAATCTTCACAGTTCCATGAGGCCCTAGAGTGTCACAATGGTTTCCATGATTTCATGAGGCCTTCCAGTGTCACAAAGTCCCTTTGGTCACATGGGACCCCTTGCTGTAACAAAGTTGCTTGGATCCTTGGGCTCCGCAGTCTCAAAATGGAGCCTTGGTTCCATGACCTCTGTGAGTGCCACCATGAATTCCTTGGTGCTGCAGTGTCACAATAGAGCCCTGGTTACACAAGATCCTGCAGTCTCACCAAGGACTCTTGGTTCCATGGGGCACCCCAGTGTCACAATTGTTCCCTTAGTTCCCAGAGTCCTTGCAATGGAACAATAGCCCCTTGATTCCATTGGTCCCCAGGCTCTCACAAGGCTCTCCTTGGTTCTGCAGTGGCACAATGGCCCCTTGGTTCCACAAGGCCCTGCAGTGTCACAGTGGCCTCTGTGGTTCCACCAGGACCCAGACTGTCACAATGGACTCCTTGCTTCCATGTAGCCCCACAGTATCACAGTGGCCCCTTGGCTCTGTGGGGCCATGTCGTACACAGTGTCACTCTGGTCCTCTCCAGTTCAATGAGGCCCTGCAGTGTCACAATGGCCTCATGCTGCCCCAGGGCCCTGCAGTGTCACAATCATCACAGAATCACCCAGGCTGGAAAAGACCTTTGAGAGCATCAAGTGCAACCTGTGACCCAACACCACCTTTTCACTCAGACCATGGCATTCAGTGCCACATCCAGTCTTCCTGAAACACTTCCAGGGACAGTGGCACACTTGCATCCCTGAGCAGCCCATTCTAATGCCCAATCACCCTTTTTATGAAGAATATTTCCTAATGTCCAGCCTAAACATCCCTTGGCGCAACTTTAAGTTTGTATCCTCTTGTCCTGTTGCTGTTCCCTGGGAGAAGAGCCTGATCCCAGCCTGGATGCCCCCTCCTGTCAGGGAGTTGTAGTGATGAGGTCTCCCCTGAGCCTCCTCTTTTCCAGGATAAACATCCCCAGATCCCTCAGCCCTTCCTCACAGGACTTGTGTTCCAGAACCTTCACCAGCCTTGTTGACCTGCTCTGGACACTCTCCAGCCCCTCCATGTCCTTCCTAAATTGAGGAGCCCAGAACTGGACATAGCACTCGAGGTGCTGCCCAACCAGTGCTGAGCATGGGAAGAATCACTGCCCTGCTCCTGCTAGCCACACCATTCCTGATCCATTAGAGTCACATGGATTGGATTAAGGAAATGCTTGGGAGGGGGTGGGGTCAAAGTCTGATTTACTGTCAGCTATGAAGGGTCTTGATTTTCATATTTATCCAGACTTCATTAGAGGATGCTGGGGGTCCATATCAATTGGACATTGCCGATATCCATCTATAAACAGGAAAAGACAGCAAGACAAAACAGTTCTCTCAACTATATTCTTTTCAATATAGTATATTTGTTTTGAATACACTTCGGAAATCTACCTAATTAACCACAAAAGAATTGAAAACTTAAGTATTCCCAGGGGCTTTTCTTGTTTGGGTGTTTTGAACATATAGTTACGAATTTTTTTACTGAATTCCTGAACTGAAAAACTCAATAAAGAAGAGTTAAATTTTAAGTTATTCAAACTTTGCAAGACGACAGAAACAGAAGAAATAGAAGACACAGAGACAAAGACAAAAAAACTACAGAGAAGCACACACAGCTACCAACTCCTGGATTCCAGTAGTGTTCAGACAGAAATTCCAAGAGGAGGTAGGGTCAAGCTGTGTCCTTGCCTTGTGGTCAGCCTTAAATACATCCTTGGTCTTCCTGGGCCCTTCCCCCAGGGGGGATTTTCAGTCATTTGGTCACTCAGGAGCTGGGCTGGGGCTCCAGGGGTGGGTGTGGAGCATTGCCTTTGGTGTGCCAGGGACTGGCAGACACTGCTGGGCTGGGATAGAGGCTTGGGGGGGATTGGGATTACAGGGCAGTGCAGTGCTGGGGTTACAGGGCAGAGCAAAGCTGCACCTGCCCCTTCCTCCCCAACACATGGAATATTTTGAGCCAAAAATCTCCTCTAGTCTCTCACAACATGCAGTGTTGGAGGTGGAATCCCAATTCTGGCCATGGGCTGCTGTCCAAGAAGGACAGTTCTTTTTCATAAGAAGGAAAGCACAGAGGCTCAGTGTTTGGAAGGCAGGTGACAGCCTGCCGGGATTATCAGTAATGGTAGATTTTATCTGGGAATAGTCTATGGATATAGGGAATTTTGGAGGTGGAATCCCAATCTCAGCCATGGGTGCCTGGTGAAGCAGTAAAGTTCATTCCCATAGGAAGGGAAGCACAGAGCCTTCCCCAGGGTTTGGGGACAGATAAGAGGTGACCCTGGTGAAACCACTGCCAGACAGATTTGTCCTGGCAATATTCTTATGGGAACAATCCCTGGATATAAGGAAATTTGGCAGTGAAATCCCAATTCTGGCCATGGGTGCCTGGAGGAGAAAGGCAGTTCTTTTCCATAGGAAGGAAAGCAGGAAGCCCCACTATTTCAGTAGCAGATGAGAAGAGACCCTCAACATGCCAAGGTCAGCTGGACCAGTCAGGCGGCCCTCGAGAGGCCAAACCAGCCAGACCTATTCTGTGTTCCCTTGGTTTTATGGGGCCCTGCAGTGTCACAATGGCTCCTTGATAACAAGACCTGCAGTCTCACAATGGCCTCTTGGTTTCATAAGGCCCTGCAGTGTCACAATGGTCCCAAGGATTCCATGGGGTCCAGCAGTGTCACAATGGTCTCTGTGGTTCCACAGGCCACACAATGTCATGCAACTTCTCTGTTCCATGAGGCCCACAAAGTCACAATGAACTTTTGGACCATGAGGCTTTGCTTTGTGGTGTCACAATGCAAATGCTCCTTTGGCTCCACAGTGTCCCAATGGAGCATTGATTACAGGAGGCCCCTCTGTGACCCTGGAGCTTTGGATCCATGCAGCCCTGCAGTGTCACAATGAGCCCTTTGGTCAATGGGGTTCCACAATGTCACAATGTCCCCAAGCTTCCATGAAGCACTGCAGTGTCACAATGGTCTCCTTTGGCTCCACAGTGTCACAGTGGACCACTGATGACATGAGGCCCCCAATGTCACAATGGATCTTTAGTTCTCTGCAGCCCTGCTCGAGAGATCCAGTTCCTGGGAGTGAAGTGGCAAGATGGATGGCGTCAGATTCCTACTGATGTCATCAACAAAATCACAGCTATGTCCCCACCAACCAACAAGAAGGAGACACAAGCTTTCTTAGGCGCCATAGGTTTTTGGAGGATGCACATTCCTGAGTCAGATTCCTACTGATGTCATCAACAAAATCACAGCTATGTCCCCACCAACCAACAAGAAGGAGACACAAGCTTTCTTAGGCGCCATAGGTTTTTGGAGGATGCACATTCCTGAGTACAGTCAGATCGTGAGCCCTCTTTACCTGGTTACCCGCAAGAAGAACGATTTCCATTGGGGCCCTGAGCAGCAGCAAGCCTTTGCCCAGATCAAGCAGGAGATTGCTCATGCAGTAGCCCTTGGCCCAGTCAGGACGGGACCAGATGTGAAGAACGTGCTCTACTCTGCAGCCGGGAACCATGGTCTGTCCTGGAGCCTGTGGCAGAAGGTGCCTGGTGAGACTCGAGGCCGACCATTAGGATTTTGGAGTCGGAGCTACAGAGGGTCTGAAGCTAACTACACCCCAACAGAGAAGGAGATCTTGGCCGCCTACGAAGGGGTCCAAGCAGCCTCAGAGGTGGTTGGCACAGAAGCACAACTCCTTCTGGCACCCCGACTACCGGTGCTGGGGTGGATGTTCAGAGGAAAGGTTCCCTCCACCCACCATGCCACCAGTGCTACATGGAGCAAGTGGATTGCCCTCATTACACAGCGCACCCGGATTGGAAAACTGAATCGCCCTGGGATTTTGGAAGTAATTACAAATTGGCCTGAAGGTGAAAGTTTTGGTGTCACAGATGAGGAACAAGAACCAGTGACACGGGCTGAAGAAGCTCCACCATATAACCAACTGCCAGCAGAGGAAACACGCTATGCTCTATTCACCGACGGTTCCTGTCGCATTGTGGGGATGAATCAGAGGTGGAAAGCAGCTGTATGGAGCCCCACACGACGGGTAGCAGAGGCCACTGAAGGAGAGGGTGGATCCAGTCAACTTGCTGAACTCAAAGCGGTTCAACTGGCCTTAGACATTGCAGAAAGAGAGAAGTGGCCAAAGCTTTACCTTTATACCGATTCATGGATGGTAGCCAATGCTCTGTGGGGATGGTTGGAGAGATGGAAAGAGGCTAACTGGCAGCGTAGAGGAAAACCAGTTTGGGCTGCCGAAGAGTGGAAAGATATCGCTACCCGGTTAGAGAAATTATCTGTGAAGGTTTGCCATGTAGATGCCCATGTTCCCAGAAGTAGGGCTAATGAAGAGCAGAAAAACAATCAGCAGGTAGATCAGGCTGCAAAGATAGGGGTGTCAAAGATAGACCTTGATTGGGAACACAAGGGAGAGTTGTTCCTAGCATGATGGGCCCATGATGCCTCAGGCCACCAGGGCAGAGATGCCACCTATAAGTGGGCACGAGACCGAGGGGTGGATCTAACCATGGACAGTATTTCTCAAGTTATCCATGACTGTGAGACGTGCGCTGCCATCAAGCAAGCCAAGCGGGTGAAGCCCCTCTGGTATGGGGGGCGGTGGTCCAAGTACAAGTATGGGGAGGCCTGGCAGATTGATTACATCACACTGCCTCAAACCCGCCAGGGCAAGCGCTATGTACTGACCATGGTGGAAGCCACCACTGGATGGTTGGAGACCTACCCTGTGTCTCATGCTACAGCCCGTAACGCCATCTTGGGCCTTGAAAAGCAGGTCCTTTGGAAGCATGGCACCCCTGAGAGGATTGAGTCAGACAATGGGACTCATTTCAAGAATAGCCTTATCAACACTTGGGCTAGGGAACATGGCATTGAGTGGGTGTACCATATCCCCTACCATGCACCAGCTGCAGGGAAAGTGGAAAGGTACAATGGACTGTTAAAAACCACCTTGAGAGCATTGGGTGGGGGATCTTTCAAAAACTGGGAGCAGCATTTAGCAAAGGCCACTTGGTTAGTTAACACCCGGGGTTCCACCAACCGAGCAGGCCCTGCCCAGTCTGAGTCCCTGAATATAGTAGATGGAGACAAAGTCCCAGTGGCACATATCAGAGGTTTGTTAGGGAAGGCAGTTTGGATCAATTCTGCCCCGAGTACAGACAAACCCATTCGTGGGATTGTCTTTGCTCAAGGACCAGGTTGTACATGGTGGGTAATGCAGAGAGATGGAACAACACGATGTGTGCCTCAGGGAGATCTGATTGTGGGGTGAGGCAGCATGAGACAGAAGGAAATATGTAAGTGTCAAAGGTCTGAGCAAGTGAGATAGAAGGAAATGTGTAAGTGTCGAAGGTTTGAGCAAGTGAGATGGAAGAAAATGTGTCCGAGTAAGTGAAAGATGGAAATTTCTACTTGCTGAAGTTTTTACATGCTGTTTAGTATGTTCACGATATGGAGATAAGGGGTGGAATGTCCTAGGGTGATGTTATGGTGTTTCTATCTCCAATCGTGTGTCCTGATTATGTTTGGTATTATGTCCTGTGCTTCCAGGACTGACTCTGAGAGTGAAGCTTTGTTTTGTCTTGTTATCAGCCGGCTCACCTCCCCCATGGTCTATGTTTAGGAGAGGTTTTAGCTCGGTTTGCTTGCCTGCTTGCTTGCCTGCTTGCTCGCTTCTGCCTCTTTTTCTTTCCTTCGCTTTGCCCTTGCTTTTTCCTTATTAGTTAGTTCAGCTAGGCAGTCCAACCTTTTCCCTGGACTGTTTTCTCTTCCACCCCGTCCCCTCCCTCTCCTGGATACCATCTGAACGGACGGGGACCTGGGAACCCCAAGAAACACCGGGAGGCTACACTCTGTCACCTGCAGCAGCCATTCCCAGCGCCAGAGACTGATAACTGAGCGACCACTCGCCAGAGAGACTGAGTTTGTCATCCCTTCACAACGGTGAAAGAGGTTTTTTTGTCAGCTGGTGTTGTCTTTTTTCCCTGTGCTGGGGAGTGTCTTGCTTGTTAAATAAACAGGTTTTTTCTCCCACTCTTCTCCGAGGAAATTCTTCCCGAACCCGGTGGGGTGGGGGGGGGGGGGGAGGAGTCGTGGGGTTTGCTGTCTGGGGGCTCCTTCTGGAGGTTTTCCCCCAAATTTGCCCAAAACCAGGACAGGACCCCAGGAGTTTTTGGTGATCCAGGAATCCAAGGGGTAACCGGGAATATCCTGGTGATTTCAAGGGGTATCCAGGTGACTTTTTGGGGATAACCAGGTGTAGTCTGGCGATTGTTGAGGGGGATCCAGGTGATTTTGGGCAGTATCCAGGTGTACCCTGATAATTTTCAGGGATATCGAGGTAATTTTTGGGGCACCCAAGTGCCCTGACTCACCCTGACAGGCCAGGAGAAGATGATGGCCACTGTCCTCCCAGTCGACGTGGACACAGATGACCCTTGGCAGTTGTGGGGCTGTTGGGGGGCACCCCAACATTCAGGGGTACCCCAAAACTCCAGGTGAGGACATCAGGGGTGGGAGGGAGCCCTGAGTTACCTCGGGAGAGGATGTAGATCAGATACACCCAGGCGTTTTGGTGCATGGGGTTGGTGAAGATGGTATTCTGCAGCAGCTCCAGCTCTGGGGGGGGCAAAGGAGGCACCCCAAAATATCAGGGCGGCAGCAGGGGAAACCCCAATATCTCAGTGGGGGCACCCAGGTATACAGGGGTTCAGGTCTACCCTTTGAAGTCATTGGGGATTTAGGAATACCAGGTCTACCCAATCAAGGTGAGAAACAAACCAGGTCCCACTTGAGGTGAGGGAGGAGCTGTAAAATTTTGGGGATCCTGCAAAGTTGTTGGAGATTTTTTGGGGAATCCCTCACCTTCCTTCAGCCTTCCAGGGGGCAGTGCCCTTGCCGTAGTTCCTGGTGGGCATCAGCAGCCCCAGGCAGTTGTGCCAGGCTGAGAAGTTGGAGAAGCTGAGGATCAGCAAGGCCCTGGTGAAGGCCAGCTGGGCCTTGATGTCCTGCCCAGCTGCAAGTGCCTACCAGTGTTCCCAGGTGTGGGAAGGCACCAGTATAAACCAGTAAGCACTGGGAGTCACCCCTGAGCCCCTGAGCCCATGGCAGCAGCTCCCAGTATAAACCAGTAAGGCCAGCATCCCCAGAAGTTGCTCCCACTAGAGTGCCAAGCATCCCCAAGCTCCCTCCCAGTATAACCCAGTACACCCCAGTCTGACCCAGTAGAATCCAGAATATCCCTCTATAACTCAGTATAAACCACTACAACCCTGTCACCCCCAGGACCACATCCCAATATAAACCAGTATAACCCAGTATAACCCAGTGACCCCCAGCACCCCATCCCAATATAAACCAGTGTAACCCAGTATGACCCAGTATAACCAAGTATAACCCAACATAAACCAGTCACCCCTTGTACCACATCCCAGAATAACCCAGTACAAATCAGTAACCCCCCAGCAGCCAATCCCAGTACAAACCAGTATAAATCAGTACAACCAGTACACACGGTGCTAGGTCTACCCAGACACTCACACACCCTCTCTCAGTATAACCCAGTACAACCCAATGACCTCAGCCCCGTCCCAGCACTTCCTGGACCCCATCCCAGCACAAACCAGTACAAACCAGTACAAGCCTCTCACAGTTGCAGGGGTCATCCACCAGGAGGTGCTCGCACAGTGCCAGGTCCTCCCGGCCAGCAGGGGGCGCTGCAGTGTCCAGTGTGACCCTACAGAACCAAGGAAACCCCTGTGACACTGCGGGGCCCCACGGAACCAAGAGTCCATTGTGAGACACCTGGGCCACGTGGAGCCAAGGAACCATTGTGACAATGGGGAAACTCATGGGACCAAGGGGCCACTGTGACATTGTGGGGCCTCATGGAACCTGTGAGCCATTGTGACACTGCACGGCCTTGTGGGACCAAGGAGACCACGGTGACACTGTGGGGCCACATGGAACCAAGAGTCCATTGTGACACTCTGGAACTACAGAGACCATTGCTGAGAGTATGGAACCTCGAGGAGCCAAAAGTCCATTGTGACAGATCAAGGCCTCATGGAACCAGAAAGAGCATTGTGACACTGTGGGGCCCTATGGACCCAAATCTCCATTGTGACAGAACTGAACCTCATGGAACCAAGAGTGCAGGGTGACTCAGCAAGGCCCTGTGGAACCAAGGAGACCAAAGGCTTCAAACCTTCCTTGCAGGGTTCTGAGCTGGGGAAAGGGGAACCTGCTCCGTGGCACTTTGGGCTTGGCACACACCTGAGGAGTGTGTCTGTTTTCAGTGAGGAAATTCAGGAGTTTTAGATTGCTTCAAAAAAAAACCAGGAAAACCAGTGTTTGCCTGAGTGCAGTCAGTTCTCCAAGCAAAGCAGGTCCCAGGTGAGTGAGGACAGACAGGATGGGGTTGGGCAATGTGGAGCAAGGTTGTCCACACTGGCTCAGACCTCAAGGCACAGCTTCTGTGAGCAGGCCAGACCTCCTGAGGAGAGACCCTGCATCAACATCAATCACAGAATGCTGCAATCACCTCTGTTCTAAAGAGAACAGTGATAAAGTACACCCTTTAAAACAGGAAAGAGCATTTCTTAGAAGATCTTTGAAGTATTTCTCCATAACTGGAGTTCAAAATCATCATGATGAACTGCACCAGACCAGAGGGAAATCAAGTCAGAGCCATGGTTTGTCAGGACTTGCTTGATCCCAATAAGCCCCGTGGTGCATTTGGTGATGCCAAGGAGCTCCAAATATTATTTTGGAAATATTGGCTCTCTCTGCAGTGCTGCCTTTGCCAGGAGCCCGGCCCAGACACAGCACAAGGACTTTAATGACCCTCTCGGGGTTGGGGCTGAGTCCCTGAACATCAGTCCCTGAGAGGGAGTTGAAGAAACCTCTCAAGAATTCCAAGTCAGATTCAAACTCCAAAGTTTCTGCTACTTTTAGTGAGTCTCATTGATAAACATGAAGGAGAAGATTTCCCAAGGGTTGTATTAGACCAGAAAATTGATGACAATGGCGTCAGAAAAAAATAGGGTAAATAAGGAAAAGAAATATCTGAAGAATTCAAAGTCAGTCCAAAGTCCAAAGTTTGATGAAGTTCTAATGGATCCCAGTGAGGGACATTCCTGAGAAGCTGTCTCCAGGTGCGGATTTATTTTTTATACATTATATTTTTAACATGTGTGTTTATATTTATTCTATCTTTAAAGTGTAGGCTTATTGTTTTTATGCTACTTTTTTTTTTTTTTTAGAAGATTTTATATTTTTCTGAATGAAGCAGATAGACAGGACTTCTGAACTGCTTTAGAAATTGTAGTTTATTTTTTTTCTATACAGGCAGAAAGGGTAAGTTTGTCCTACAGATGTTCACAGCATGGCTTAGAAGTCAAAAGACTTATGGTTACAAGGTCTTTTAAGGATTTATTAACCTATAAAACACTGTCAACAGCGTTATTTTTGTTTCTAATTCAATAGTAAGATGTTTCTTCTTATTGACTCATACTGCAGTGTGAACTTTCTCAACCAATTATATCATGACACAAACTTATATTGCTACACTCTAAAACTTCTTGTTACCTTTGTAACTAACTTTACTTTTTCTATATCTTAATATATAAAGTTGAACCTATCTCTATTTAATTATGTTTAATTCTAATCTTTGGCTCTCAGTCTCAATGTTCTGAGAATTCCTTGCATTTTGAATTCCAACACCCAGGTTCCAGTTAGAGCAGAACACTGGAGGCACTGATGACATGTGGGGACAAACAAGGGAAAGGTGTCTGTGATGCTGAGCAAACCTGGATGTGTTTCAGGAATGCAAAGGGCCAAGGGCTGAGCCCCAGCCCCTGGCAAGGCAGATCCTGTCCCTCCCTCATTGCTCAGGGCTCTTCCCGGCCCACTGGGCTCTGGGCATGTGCAATGCCAAGGGCAGCACCATGGGGCGGCCCCTGCCAGGCTGCTGAGCAGGGACAAGGAGGCAATGAGGCCCCAGCACAGCAAGGCTCACTTGTCCCCTGCTGGCCTCAGGCCCAGGGCCAGCCTGCATGGCCCAAGTGCTGCAGGAGTTGGCTGTGTCAGGGCCTTTCAGCTGCTGCCCATCCCTGTGCCCTCTGCAGCCCAGGCTGTCCTACGGTGTCCATGCCCTGCGCCTCTGTCCCTGCAGGCTGTCGTCATCCCCCGGCTGCCCCACCTCGCTGGCCCCTTCCTTTGCTGACAGCTCTGCCTCCTGCCTGCCTCTGCCTGCACACACAGAGCCTTGGGCTGCTCCAGACTCCTTCTGGGGGATGTGCTGCACCACAGCCCTGCCCTGCGAGAGAAATTCCTTTCTCCTTGGGTCCAGTCTGGACCCCCCCAGCTGCTCCTGGCATTAATTCTTTCTTTTTCATGGAATTCTCTATTATTTCAAAGGGATCCACCATCCCTGAATCCGTCCTTGAAACACTCCCAGGGCTCTCCTGTGCTGTCCTCAGACTCCACTCCATTAAGCAGAGAACTTCTGTGTCCCTGTACAGTGCTCATGTGCTTGAGGCCATGGGTGCCTGGACAAGAAGGACAATTCTTTTCTCTAGGAAGGAAACTACAGAACCCCAGGGTTGTGAAGGCAGATCAGAAGCACTCACCAGAGGCCAAGGCAAGCCAGACCTGTCTATCCTTGCATCTTTTGTCTGAAAGTAACTATTGGATATTTGTGGAGTTTTGCATGTGGAATTCCATTTCAGCTGTGAGTCCCTGGATTGTAATGACAGTTCTTCTCCATGGGAAGGAAAGGGCAGACCCCCAGTGTTTCAGTGGCAGATGAGAGCTGGCCCTCAGAAAGCCAAGGGAATCTGACAGCTTTTGTCTGGGAGTTATCCTTGGTTATAAGGAATTTTGGAGGCAGATTCCCAATTTTAGCCATGGAACCCTGGAAGTGAAAGATGCTTTTTTCCATGGGAAGAGAAGCACAGCCTTCCAGTGTTTTAAAGGCAGATGCAAGGTGGCCCCCAAGAGACCAAGGCCAGACAGAGCTTTCTATCCTGGCAGGCTTCATACGGGAACAATCCAAGGACATAATCAAATTTGGAGTAGGAATCCCAATTTTGGCCATGAACCCCTGGATTTAAAGGACATCTCTTTCCTACAGGAAGGAAAGCATTGAATGCCAAGGTTTTAGGGGCAGATGAGAAGCGATCCTCAACATTCCAGTGTCAGCTGGACCACTCAGGTGGCCCTTAGGAGGCCAAGTCAACCAGACCTGTTCCATGTTCTTGGATTTTTGGGGCCCTGCAGCATCATGATTCTCCCTTGGTTCCATGTGGCCCCATAGTATCACAACAGATCTTTGTTTCCATGAGGCCCAGTAATATCACAATGGTCTCTTTGGCTCCACAGTGGCACAATGACCCCTTGCTTCCATGAGGCCTTGCAGTGTCAAAATGGTTTCCTTGGTTCCATGGGACTGCACAATGCCAGAATGACCCTTTGTTTCCACAAGGCCTGGCTGTGTCACTGTCCTCTTGCTTCCATGGAGACCCAGAGTGTCACACTGGGCCCTTGTGTCCATGAGACCCTGCAGTGTCACAATGGTTGCCTTGGTTCCATGAGGCCCTGCGGTGTCACAATGGCGTCTTGGCTCCATGGGCCCCAGAGTGTCAGAATGGTCTCCAGAATTCCATGAGGCCACACACTGTCACTATGGCTCTTTGGTTCCATGGTGCCACACAGTGTCACAATGGCTCCTTGGTTCCGTGAGGCCCTGTGATGTCACAATGGTCTCATTGGTTCCATGAGGCCCTGCAGTTCCACAATGGCCCTTTGGTGTCACAATGTGTAACAATGCTATCCTTGGTTCCACAGAGTCAGAATGTCCCCGTGGTCTCATGGAGCCCCACAGTGTCACTACGATCCCCTTGATTCCATGAGGCCCTGCCGTGCTAAAATGACCCCTGTGTTATACCAGGCCCTGCATTGTCACAATGGCCCCTTGGTTCCAATGGGTCCTGAAGTGTCATAATGGTCTCCATGGCTCCCTGAGGCCCCACAATGTCACAATGGGCTTTTGGTTCCACGAGCTTTTGTACAACCACCAACGATCTCCTCGGTTCTACCGTGTCACAATGGACCCTTTGTTCCATGAGGTGCCTGGCCTCCCACAGCCCCTCACAGTCCCCCACAACCCTTCATAGCCCCTCATGGCTCCTCAGAGACCCTCATGACCCCTCACTGCCCCTCACAGCTCTTCACAGCCCCTCAGGACCCCTCACAACCCTTCATGGCCACTCACAGCCCCTCATGGCTCCTCCCAAAGGAGAAGGGGTCGGGCCCTGCTTGTTCCCCTTTTATTTTGGACCCTTCTGAGCGATGAGTAAAGAAAGGCTGAAATGGATCCTTTCCCCAGCATTTCCCTCGGGGTTCATTGCAGGCTGAAGCTCTGTGCTGGCGCTGCCCCAGCACCAACATCCCTGCAGCCCCCAAGGCCTTTGCTGTCCCCCCGTGTCCATTCCCTGTCCCCGAGTCCCGCCCGGCTCTGGCAGCAGCAGCAGCCGCAGCGCAGTGGGCGCCGGCCCGGCCCAGCCGGGGCTCCCGGGCAGGAGCAGCAGCAGCGCCGGCCCCTTCCCACCTGCTCCTGCCTCGGCTCCCAAGGCCTTTGTCCAGGGCAATTCTGGAGTACAGCAACAATCACCCACACACAGCCCTGATTCCTCAGGGCCCGCCTGTGCTGCCCTGACCCAGCCTGCAGAGAAAGAAATGATCGGGTTCCAGCGCTGCTTTCAGACCTGTTTTACACACCCTGAGCTGACAGCAGGAGGCTGTTGTTGCCTTTGCCTTGGGAATTGTAGCTCATGGCTGCTCTTGCCCCTCTTCTGTTTGCCACTTGAATTTTATCCTTAATACTGCAATTGCCTTTTTCGATCAGTGCTATCCAGAGTGCTTTTGTGATGGGGAACTCGGGCTGTTCGTTGCAGCCATCATGAGTAGCACATCTTGTATTGCTCACAAGTCCATGAGCACAAAGTCAAGGAGAATGAAAGCCACACAGGCCACATTTGCAGCACTCAAACACAGCCCTGTTGCTGGTGCTGCTAAAATAGAAGCAGCTGACAGAAGCCATCACAGAAATTGCCATGGAGTGTCAAATAAAATGAAAAATCCACCAGGACAAAGAGAAACCAGAACTCTTCAACTCGCCTCATTGTTCTTTCCCAGCAGCAGCAGGAAATGGAGATGCCCAGAGGTATTTCCAGCTGCTGCTGATGCCAGTGGGAGCCCAGCCTGCTGCCCAGCCCCAGCGGGATCCTGAGCCCAGCCCGGGCAGCTCCCGCAGTGTCGGGAGCTCAGCGCACGCGGGGCCAGGCCCAGAGCCCCGGGCACGGCCGCCCATTGCGGGGCAGCGGCGCAGGCGGAATGTCCTGAGCCCAAACCTCCTGCTCCTGCCACACAGCGCCCAGCCTTCTCCCCCTGCTCCTCCTCTCCCAGCACGGCACAAATTCCAGCTCCGAGGAGGCTTCCCCACACAGGCCTCAGGCTCCTCTTTCAGCCTGAGTGTCCCTGCAGAGGAACACGGCATCTCTCAGGCACTTCCACAAGCTCAGGGTTCTCATTTCATGGGGAATCTGGGATGCAAATCCCTTGCTAAAAAGGACAAAAGCAGAGGGAATGAATTGGAAATTATGAGAGAAAAATGACCCTTCTTACAGACAAAGTTCATTCCCTGCATTTCTCCTTTTCAGATTCTTTCAGTCATCTACTTGGAGAGGTCCAGCTTGTTCTGGTGCTTCTCATGAATTGATGGTACTCTTGATTTATACCAGTGCAAGAGATGTAGAATCAGCTAAACTGAACACAAACTCCCTCTGTCAGCCCATTTTCATGTTCTAGATCTCTGTCAAGATGTCCATGGGGGTGTTGGAATGATTATCACACAACTCTGCACTTCTGGCTGCAGGCTCTGCAGATTCTTTCTCTGCATTCGGTCAGGGTTGCATTTCCTAGCAATTCCTGGTAGCACCTCCTGTTTTCTTAGGTTAGAACAGTAACAATGGAAACCTTACCCATGGCACAACTCCCCAGTCCACCAGGAAAAGAAAGGACAAGTTGTCAAGTTCTTAAAACCTTTGTCCTGCTTTACTGCATAAGTTGTGCTGCACGTGCAGTGTGGAAAGCCAAGAGAAGCTGCAGTTGGTGGCACATCTTGTGACAGGAGCTGCACCTCGTTCTCCAGGAAAGGTTCTTGGAAAGAGCAAACAGGACTGTGGAGAAGATTCTGGGAAAACTGAAAACAGCTTTAAAGAAGTTAAATTAAAATGGAAATGTCAGGAAAATTAATCCACAAACACCAGAGGTTTATGTCCAAAAAGGAGACAGAGGAGTCCTTTTTGCTTTATTCGAATAAAGGGAGAGGCCATGGGACATTCCCCTGGGATCTCTCAAATTTTCGGAGGACGCAGCCTCCTTTTTATCCTATTTTCCCGGCCCCATTTCCCTCTCTCTTTCCCCATTGGCTGAGGTACTTGAGAGGCACAGACTTCCCGGAACGCCTGATACCTGAAATTCCCCTCTAATGTATAACCCTCCCTTTTAATTTTTAATTCTTATAGAATTCATAGTTTTCCCCCCGTTGCTTCTTTCATCTTTCGATATCCAATTTCATTTATCAGCAGCCCTACAGTTTGTTTGTAAAGGCAAATATCTCTTTCCATTCATCAATCAGTGGAATCCATCCCATTGTTTCTTTTATCTCTCACTGCTAGCCTTATCTACAGGCTGATCCACAACTCATTTGTAAAGACAAATTCAACATTCCTCTCACCAGCACTTTGGGGGTCCCCAATATTTCAGGGAGAGCATTGGGGGGGGGGACGGGGGATCTCGAGGGGACCCCGCAGGAGTCCTGGGGGTACCGGAGGATTTTTGGGGTGCAGGGAACGAGGCGCTGCACGAGCCGACGGCCGCGACCCCCACGGAGCTGCGCGTGGAGCTGCGGGCCGGTCGCGACTCGGCCTTGGCGATCTATCGCGACTTGGCCGTGGGCAGCGCCCAGGAGCGGTACCGGCTCCGCGTGGGAGCGTTCAGCGGCACCGCCGGGGCCGGGGGGGGTTCCGGGGGGGTTTGGGGTGGAATTTTTGGGAGTCCTGATGGGATTTGGGATCCATGGGGGGTTTGGGGGTTCACTGGATGGCAGAGGACTGTGGGGTCGCTGGTGGGTTTTGGGGTCCCTGGGGGTCCCTGGTGGTTTTGGGGTTTCTGGTGGATTTGGGGGTGCCTGATAAGTTTCGGGGTCCTTGGGGTATTTTGGGGTTTCTGCTGAGTTTTGGTGGTTCCTGGTGGGTTTGGGGGTCCCTGGGTTGTTTTGGGAGTCCCTGGTGGGTTTGGGGGTCCCTGGGGTGTTGGGGAATTTTGTGAGGTCCTGCTGGGATTTGGGATCCTTGGGGGTTTTGGGGTTCACTGGCTGACAGAGGTCTGTGGGGTCCCTGGTGGGTTTTGAGAATCTCTGGTGGGTTTTGGGGTCCCTGGGGGTATTGGGGTTTCGGGTGGGTTTTGGTGGCTCCTGCTGAGTTTGGGGGTCCCTGACATGTCCCCCCACAGGAGATGCCCTCTCCTACCACTCGGGCAGCCCCTTCTCCACACAGGACCGGGACTCCCGGGACCCTCGGGACCCCTCGGGCCGCCCCCACCACCCCCCCCACCCCGCGGCCTCCGGGGGAGCCTGGTGGTACCGAAACTGCCACTGTGCCAACCTGAACGGGCTCTACGGGACCCCCGGGACCACCAGGTACCCACCTGGGCCGGGGGGGCACGGGGTGGGGGATTGGGCCGGTCTGTGGGAGATTTCGGGGGGTCTCGAGGGGATTTAAATGGGTATGTGGAGCTATGGGGGGGATTTGTGGGGTCGGGAGGAGATTTTGTGTGAGTCTGGAGGGGATTTTGGGGGATATGGCGGGGATCTGGGGGTCTTTGCAAGAGGCTTTGGGTATTTTAAGGGGGCTAGGGGAGGTCTAGGGTGGGCTATAGGACTATGGAGGGGTCTGGGGGTGTATGAGGGAATCTTTGGGAGGGTCCATGGGGTTCTCTGAAGGTCCATAGGGGTCTGTGGGAGTCCATAGGGTTCCATAGGGCCCTGTGGAAAAAGGGTCTGTGGGATCTATAGGGCCTGTGTGGTCCTGTAGGGCCTGTGGGGATCTCTGTGGTCTCTGGGGTGTCTATGGGGATCCCTAAGGGTCCATGAGTGCCCATAGGAATCTGGGGAGCGACTGTGGGGTCTCTATGGGGATTTATGGGGGTTTCTGGAACTCTCCAAGGGTTCTGACCCCCCAGCTCCCCCACAGGGCATCCACTGGTTCCCCTGGAAAGGCTTCAACGTCTCCATCCCCTTCACTGAGATGAAGCTGCGGCCACAGCGTGGCTGAGGGGGCTGGAGGGGGGTCCCAGAGTTTGGGGGGGTCCCGTGGGGGGGTCCCAGATGGGATTTGGGGAGGTTCAAAGGTGAAGCTTTTATGGGTGGGTAATAAAAGCTGATGGTGGCTCTCCTGTCCTGGGGTGAAGCAGCGTCAGGCTGAGGTCAAGGTCATCCCCAGGCTCAAGTGTGGCTCCAAATGGTCCTTGTGGTTCTGGTCCCAGCGTCACTTGGAGTGCTGGACCCCATCCCTCACCGGCCCTGGACATGCTGAGATGTTCCCAGCCTGGCCAACACGAACATTTCCCTGGCAAATGGGAACATTTTGCATCTCGAGGCTCAGCATGGCCTCGTTTGCCTCCCTGGAGATGCACACAGCGATCACAAGAGACAGAAAACCACGAGGCCACCCAGTGGCACAGAGCCCACGCTGAAAGGCTCCTGCCCTGGGATAAGAACGGGGAGAAACCTCGCCCTGATCACTGGCCAAACACACTCCATGGAGGAGAACGACCTGAAGTTATTGCCCAAAAAATCAGAGGACATTGAGAAGTAAAATTACAAGCACCTTTGCCCCATCCTTTCTCCTTCCTGAGCTCTCCCTCCTCCCCACACGATGACCATTGTGTCTCCAGGGACACGAAAACGACACCAAAAATAGTTTTATTAAAAACAGAATGTTTAAATTGCAGTAGAAAATAGAGCAGCAGAAGCCAAATCTGGACTTTAGATACAAAAGGACCCAGATGAACACGAGGCCCTGGCTCCTTTCCTTTCCCTGCCCACAAACCCATGCCTGGGGAGCTGACAGGAGCCCAGCACAGGCACAGGGAGCCTTCCCAGGGGCTGCACATCCAAAGCCTTGGGAGCGCCTGGGTCACCCCAAACCTCACCTGTGCCACTGGCACCTGCAGCTCTGGGCACTCTCCAAAACGCTGCATCAGACACCGGGCCTGGAATGTCCCGGCTTTAACCACACACCTGCGGGAAGCACAAAACATTGCGGCTTTAGGGCCGGCCTGAGCAGAGCTCCGGGCTCAGAGCCCGGCCCGGGGACTCGATGGCACCGCGGGCAAAAGCTGCGCTGCCGGAGGGAGGGAGGGAGGGAGGGATGGCCGGGCCTCAGAGTAATTCTAGAGCTAAAGCGGTGAGAGACATCAGCTCGCCTCAGATAATACATGCCAGCGCTCATCCCGGGCCGGCCAGCGCCTCCTCCTCCTCCTCCTCCCCTTCCTTCCACAGCCCCGGCACCGGCACCCACACAGAGGATCCCCCCCGTTCCCCGCTATCCCCCCAATCCCCGCTATCCCCCCGTTCCCCGCTATCCCCCCCGTTCCCCGCTATCCCCCCAATCCCCGCTATCCCCCCAATCCCCGCTATCCCCCCAATCCCCGCTATCCCCCCCGTTCCCCGCTATCCCCCCGTTCCCCGCTATCCCCCCAATCCCCGCTATCCCCCCGTTCCCCGCTATCCCCCCCGTTCCCCGCTATCCCCCCCCGTTCCCCGCTATCCCCCCCAATCCCCGCTATCCCCCCGTTCCCCGCTATCCCCCCAATCCCCGCTATCCCCCCGTTCCCCGCTATCCCCCCGTTCCCCGCTATCCCCCCAATCCCCGCTATCCCCCCCGTTCCCCGCTATCCCCCCAATCCCCGCTATCCCCCCAATCCCCGCTATCCCCCCAATCCCCGCTATCCCCCCGTTCCCCGCTATCCCCCCAATCCCCGCTATCCCCCCGTTCCCCGCTATCCCCCCGTTCCCCGCTATCCCCCCAATCCCCGCTATCCCCCCCGTTCCCCGCTATCCCCCCGTTCCCCGCTATCCCCCCAATCCCCGCTATCCCCCCGTTCCCCGCTATCCCCCCGTTCCCCGCTATCCCCCCGTTCTCCCGGTCCCGTCCCGCACCCCGCGGCCGCTCCCCAGGATCATCCGCCCGCGCTGCCCCGGGAGGAGGAGCCGCCGCCAGGATCCGCTCCCGGGCCGTGCCCGCCTTGCCCTGGATCCACCCTCATCTCCCCCGCCTCCATCCCCATCCCCCTCCACTCTCGGGGCATCCTTCTCCACCCCAGCCGGCTCCATCCCCTCTGCCTCCATCCTGGGACCATCCATAAAAGATCCGTGTTAATCACAAAAGCATTGGGGCTTGTATAAACCAGAATACTAAGCTCTGAACTGAAGCATGGACACTAGATAAAAGAAATGATATGATTAAATAGTTCTGTTTAAAATCACCTTGTTATATTATGCTATGTTATGTTTTCCAAGTAAGCTGCATGGACTACCAGCTTGCAATATCAGTCTTCCCGATAGCCCTTCCTGCCTTTGTTTGATCAGTGCTGCCAATCTCAAGGAGCAGACTTCCAGATTTCACTGGTGGTTATCTACAAGGACCAGACGGTTATCTGTGAGACTGACTGTCTCCGGAGAGTTTGTGAATTGGGATAAGGACGTTTATTCGACCACCACTGCTTACCTGGTGTTATGAATGATGTTCTATTTTTCCAATTTATCAAGCAACAAGATTAAATTTAATAGTAGATTTTTAAATAGTAACAAAATGAATACAATCAAAGTATTGGAGATGACAATTAAAGTATTGGAGATGAATACAATCAAAGAGCATATATTTGAGAATATACAAAATTTGGCAGTAAGTAATTCAGTATCATTGAGGTTCATATAAAGCATAAGCAAAACTGACCGGGGGTACAGGGAGTGGCTCCCATTCCTCACGTACCAAAGCATCCAGGCTAACAATCCCACTTATATACTGTAGGCTACAGAAGTTCCTAGAAAACTCCTCCTACCTTCTATTCCTAAAATCTCCGTCACTGTGTGTACGGTGCATGCTCTACTAATGGGTTAGGGGGTCTCTCATCCCTTTGAGGGTCTTATTTCCGATGAAGGCTCATCGTCTTCATCAATGACCGAGGTGTGACCTGCAGGTAGCTCAGGTGCACTGTGTGACTGAGCAGATGTTTTCCATAACAAGACTTTAATTGAGTCCCATGCTTGGAATCATCCCATTTTGGCCCATTTCAAGGTCAAAATTTTCTATTTCTAGATGCTGCTTGTCAGACCTACGTCCTTCTACTATTCTTGTTTGACTTTCTTCCAACCTCTTTCTTCGACTCCCAACATCTGGAAGATGTCCTGTGTCCTGTCTCACCCATCTCCCCCCTCACTCTGTAACAATTGTCTTCTATTGATCTAAATACAATTTTGTTAATATAGTTACAATTTAATTAGCACGAATCACATTTATCACACTGGGAAGAACAGTGTTGGGAAGACTGGGGGACACTGAGGCATACTATGCATGACACTGGGGGGAACTGGAAGGGAATAGGAATGAACTCAAGTGTACAAGGAGGGCTGGAGGGGCACTGGGGTTGTACTGGGCTGTCCTGGGGATGAACTGGGCTGTACTGGGAGGGACTGGAGGGGTTGAATGGGCTCCTCCCGCCTCTGCCCATCGTTGCCTGCAAACAATCAGCGCCGGGGATCGAGGCTTAGGGGCGCTGCCTGGTGTCAGCGCCATCTTTTCTTTTTGCCTATAACTCCCATCATGCCCCGCGGACCGATAGAACCCCATTGGAGCTGGGACTACAACGCCCGTCATGCCCCACGCCCCACAGAACCCCGGTATCCGTCCCCACATGTCCCTTAAGTGTCCCCCAAACCATCCAGGATTCTGAAGTGCCTCCACAGCACCCATTCTGGACCCCCTAAAAGCATCCCCAGATCCCCTGAATGCTCCCAACACCACAGATTCCCGTTACAGTCATTTATGGGAATTCATCTCCTCTCATCCCTGGCGGCTTCTGAGTTTCACATTACATAATCTGGCGCCTAAAACTCCTGCCCTTCCCTGCACACTAAAAAGCCCGGTTAGAGCTCCCCAGGTTCCCCCAGAGTGCTCCCGAACCGTTCACGTTCTCTCCTGAGGACCTCAAATCACGGCTCGGACGCAAGAGTGTCCCCGAAATGCCTTCCCGGGCCCCCAAACACTGAGCTACTTCCGGGACTACAGCTCCCATCATGCTCCGCGGTGCCCGTAGCATGGCATTGCAGTTGTGACGTCATCTCCGGTTATGCCCCAGGCCTCACCGAGACACTTGGGAGCTGCGCCTACAACTCCCATGGTGCTCCTCAGCTCCTTTGAACCGTGTTATACCTGTGCCTACAACTCCCATGAATCCCCGCGGCCCAGAGAGCCCCGTTAGAGCTTCCCAAGTGGCCGCCCCGATCCCGAAGTGTCCATCAGAATCCCTCAGTGCCGCATCGAATTCCCACCCGGCTCCCCCAGAGTGGCCCCTGTAAAAATAGGACTTATAAACATAAAGAGGGAGGAATCAATACCCAATAGTGGTCAATTGACAAATTAATTAATGATGGGAATAGTGTTACTTAGAACCAATGAACAAAATCTTTTTTGCTTGCTAAAAATGTATAGATTTTTTTACATAAATATAGAAGTAAGAAAAATATAGAACAATATTAGTATAAACAAAAAACTATTACTAAAATTTTATTAATAGGCACCTTTTAATTCCAAGTAAAAATTAATAATTTTTTATTTTAATGTTTTGACTCAGTCCCAGGTGGGCGATGTCTGACATGGTGACTGAAGGGGTGAGGAGCAGGTTGTCCAATCAGTGTCAGGCTCACTCTTCTACACGCCCAGACCTCCTAAGGAGACATTCAGCATCAAGATCACCTGGCGAATGCTTCTATCACCTCTACAATGAACTGAAAAATGAAAAAATACTCAACTGAATAAAAACAAAAATCATGAGGTGCACTTCGAAATTTTCCTCCTTAACAGAACTCCAAACTGACTCCAAGCAGCTGCACAAGCCCTGCAGACTTGAAGACAATTGAAGGAAGACAAAGAGATCCTGAGAGCTTTCTGTATTTTAATCACCTCCACAGTGGATTTGGGGCTGAGTGCAGGACCCTCAGGCACTGAGAGAAGGTTGAAGAAGCTGCTCAAGGAGTCAGAAGCAAAACTCCAAGTCCCTTGGAGCATCAGTGGCCCCACTGAGGGCAGGGAGTGCCAAAGGCTCCCCAGGGAGTGGTGAGAGCAGATCCTTGAGGGCAGGATTGCAGGAGCCCGAGGCTGTGAGCAGGGAACTGCAATGCTGAGCAAGGCCTGGGCTGGCTGGAGGAAGCAGAAAGGCCAAGGCCTGAGCCCAGGCCTGGGCCAGCAGGGCCTGTCCCTCACGGGGGGCTCGGGGCTGTTGCTGGGGCAGTGGGATGGCAGGGGCAGCAAGGACAAATGTCATCAAGCTGCCAGCCCTGGCAGCCTCCTGAGGGAGGGCCGAGGCAGAAGCAAAGTGCAGCCCCTGCCAGGAAAGTTCCTTCTGTGGGGCTGCAGAGGCCCTGCCCGAGCCCAGGGCACAAAGGCCTGGGTGCCTCTGGCCCTGCCAGCCCTGCCCAGCCCTTGGCCATCTCTCCTGCAGGCTGTGCCCCCTGTGCGTGCTGCTCCTGTGCCCTGGCCGGCTGCACACGCCCATCTCGCTGTCCCCCCCAGCATTTCTCAGCCCAGCATTGCTGTGCCCTCCCTGGGCTCCCTGCACCCAGCGCTGCCGGCTCCTGGCACACAGAGCCATGGCCTGGCCCAGCCTCACGCTGGGACACCTCAGGGACCAACATTCCTATTTTAAAGGGTTTATTTTATTCTTGTTTTTCTTTAGAGCAGAGGTGATTCCAGCATTCTGTGATTGATATTGATCCAAGATCTCTCCTCAGCAGGTCTGGCCTGCTCACAGAAGCTGTGCCTTGAGGTCTGACCCAGTGTGGACAACCTTGCTCCACATTCCCCAACCCCTCCTGTCTGTCCTCACTCACCTGTGACCTGCTTTGCTTGGAGAACTGCCTGCACTCAGGAAATTGTTTGGTTTGGGGTTTTTTTTAAGCAATCAACAACTCCTTACTTTCTATATTGAAAACAGACACACTCCTCAGGTGTGTGCCAGGCCAAGGTACCACCAAGGAGTTTCCCCTTCATCCAAGGCAGAACCCTGCATGGAAGGTTTGAGAGCTTTGCACTCCTTGGTTCCCTGAGGCCTTGCAGTATCACAAAGGCCCCTTGGTTCCATGAGGTTCTGCACTGTCACAATGGAGATTTGGGTCCATGGGGCCCCACAGTGTCACAATGCTCTTTTTGGTTCCATGAGGCCTTGATCTGTCTCAATGGACTTTTGGTTCCATGAGGTTCATTGGTGTCACCAGGGTCTCCTTGGTCCCAGGAGCCATCACAATGTCACAACAGACCCTTGGTTCCATGAGGTTCCTGCAGCAGGACTTCCCCTATGGCCCAGCAGAGCTCATCTCTTCTGTCCATCAGCTGGGGCCATCACTCAGGGCATCTTCCCCCTCTCAGGAATTGCTGAGATAACCCAGGCCCCACATCTGTCCTGTCCTGAGTTCTCTCTGGTGCCAGGGAGGTGGAATTCCCAGCTGACCATGAACATCTGGCCTTGAGAGCAGCCTGAAGGGAGATGAGCCTTGAATTTCTGAGTGACACACACTTCACTTTACAAACTAGAAAAGCTACACAGAACTTTCACCAAGCAGAAATCTTCTGCATAGTCCCTGCAAACAGGTAGGGCTTCTCTCCCAAGTCTGGATGCATCTTTGTGGTTCCTTTTGTGGGAGCTGAGTGAAAGGGCTCCATGTGTACTCCCTCATCAGTTTGGTGCTAAGTTACATTGACTCCTGATCTCTGCTATTCCTTCACTAGCTGTAATATAGGGAACTTTATTGTGCACGGTGTTTGTACCTACCTGGGCTTCTTTTGTTTATCCTGTGCAGTAAGTATTCCAGTTAAAGTGTCTTGTCTGTTAATCTTGAGTCCATTCAGTAAATAATTTATTTTATAATAGACCTCATCAGCCATTCTCTTGTGAGCAAAAGCAATTTGGTGTGCAGGTCGCCTGAAACAGAGTTACTGCCAGAAACCTGAGCATAAGGCAGGACTTGTCTAAGCTTTCACTCCATTCAAAACATATTTCAATTAAAGACAAAAAGAGAGAATATATTTTTATCTTATTTTTATTTTCTTTTTTATACACTGATATCAGCAATCTCCAGTTGATATTGATCCCAAGCACCTCCTAATGCAGTCTGAAAAAATATGAAAGTCAAGACCCTTTATGGCTGACAATCAATCACACTCTGTCCCTACACCCACCCCACCATTTCCCCCATCCAAGCCCTGGCACTCAGAGCAGCCTTGTGCAAATCTGAGCTCCCTCCCCTCCAGGCTATGCCTGCAGCTTTCAGCTCCTTGGCACCAACTCCCACCTGCTTTCCTTGGAGAAGGAGCTGCCTGAGACACAGAGGGATGTTCATTTCTTGTCAGCAAACAAAACCAAAGGCAGACACAGCTCCATAAAAAACAGAAGTCCAGGCCAAGGAGTGCTGGGCAATGGAATCACATCCAGGGGTGTCCCCAGGGCTCAGGATTGGGGCCAGGGCAGTGAAATCTCTTTCTTGCTGATGTGGACGAGGCCATGGAGGGCACCCTGAGTCAGTGTCCAGGTGAGGGGCATCATTGCATAAAATACTAAAAGAGTTGGTGTCAAAAGAAAAATGCCCAGTTCCTTAAAAAACTGAGTACCTCAAAGCATTAATGAGCCCCTCTGAGTATCATTACTGACAAAGCCTCTCAAGGGACTAATTAAAGCAGATAATTGGAAGCTGTCACTGCACAAACCTCTCAGAGACCCAGTGTCAAAAAGTAGAATTTAAATTAACCCTGAGTACCTTGAAGCATTAATGAGCTCCACTGAGTGTTGTTACTGACAAAGACTCTCAAGGGACTCATTAAAGCAGATAATTGGAGGCCAGGATTGCACAAAGCTCTCAGAGAACTCCAAGGCAAAAGCAAAACCCAAAGTCCTCTGAAAACCTGCAGTCCCTGGGAGCATGAAGGAGCCCCCAGGGCCATTCCTGACCAAGGCTCCCCAGGGACTCGTCCCAGCAGATCCCTGAGGCCACTGGGATGTGGGGGGATGCTGAGGGCAGGACAAGGGGTGCCAGTGGCCAGCCTTGCTGGGGCTGTGCCAGGAGGCCCCAGTGGCTCAGGACAAGGTGTCTCCTCCCAGCCCTTGGTGGCACAGACCCTGCTGTGCCCCAGGGCACCAAGACTTGGCTTCCAGTTGTCCCCACCTGTCATCTCTGCCGCGAATTTCCTGCTCTAACTGGAAATAGGGAACACTTTCTCAGTCATGTCTCACAGTGGGAGCCATTAAAACTTGAAGAAACTTCAGTATTTTAATTTAGATTTTAGTTCTTGAAAAGTTTTTTGAACACTCTCTCAGGGAATGATTATAATGTAAAGCAAACTAAAGCCTCAAGAGATTCATTAAAGTCCTTGTGCTGTGTCTGTGCTGCTGAGCTGGGCCGGGCTCCTGGCACAGGGACAGCTCCCAAGGTGAACCAAGAGAAGCTTCAAAAAGACATTTCTGCTGAGGAGCAGCTCCTCTGCCAGCCCAGCAGGGCTGAGGGCACTGCCTGCAGGCACTGAGGGCACAGGAGCCAGGCACAGACAGGCTCAAGGCAATCAGGACTGGGAAGACATTGAGCTGAGACTGCACTTGGGGAAACATCTTCACAGCCCTGGACATGGTGAGTGTGTGGGTGCAGGGCAATGTCCCCTGTGCTCCTGGAGGGATCTCCTGGAGCCAGCACAGCCCACAGCCTGGGGGATGTGTCAGGAGGACTCTCCCAGTTTCTCTGAGGCACAGCAGGAGGAGGAGGAGGAGGAGGAGGAGGAGAAGGAGGAGGAGGATGTGCTGCAGAGCGGGGCTGCCCTGGGCACCGTCAGAGGGACAGGGCAGGACGGCTCCTGCTGCCAGGGACGGCTGCAGGGGCTGAAGCTGGGGCTGCAGCCAGGGCTGCCCAGGGCTGTCCTGCAGAGCAGCTCCTGCAGCCCTCAGGGCTCTTGTGCCACCTGCCAGGGACAGCTCTCAGCCTGCCTGGCAGCTCCCCATGGACTGTGGGGAGAAGTTGGAGGTGCAAGGAGCCACCCCCATCAGGGCAGATTCCTCCTGCTGTGGAGATGGTGCTGCATGGCCAGGGCTGCTCTCAGCTTTCTCCTCAAGGCAAGGCAAAGGGGCTGTCAGGTGTGTCTGTGTCACTGACACTCCTGCACTGTCCCCCTGGGCATCAGCACATCTGCCTCCCATCTCCCTCACAAAGTGCCTCCTCACCCTCCTGTGCCTACAGACAGCAGCAGCAGCACCTTGGCTTGCAACATCTCTGTTTGTGTGAGCTGCCCTTAAGGCCCTGCTGGCAGGGAGATGGTCCTGGGCAGTGCCCTGTGCTGGGAGGGGTGTGCAGGGCAGAGCTGATCCCCAAGGGCTGGGCTGGGCTCTGGCAGCACTGGCAGTGACAAGGCTTGGATAGAGAGAAACAGCTCCCAGTAAGCACAACTCCAGGCAGCAGAGAGCCAGAACAACCCTTGGTTTCCCTCTCTCTATTTTGAAATTAGATCATTCAAAAAGGCTACTTTATTTCTCTAGAATATTTAAGTGCCATCACCCTGAGTTACAGGGAGGTGTGAAAAGCAAGGAGCAGCTCTGTGGGACTAGCAGGACTGCCTGCACTGGGGCTCAGAAAGCCCTGTCTTCCCTCTGGGCTCCTCAGTGTTCAGACTGAGAGCACTGCTGAAGATAAGGCAGTAACAAATCAGCAGCAAAAGTACGATCTCAAAAATGAAATTTTGCGAAAGTTCCCCCACAGGAAGAGTAGTAGCTTTGAGAGGTTTCAAAATTAATTGCACATGATTGACTAGAAGGAATCTGTCCTAGCTTGTCATTTTTTTTTCAACAGTCCACGATACCTTGAATGATGAAATGTCCAACAGCAGCTCCATCAGCCACTTCCTCCTGCTGCCATTGGCAGACACGCGGCAGCTGCAGCTCCTGCACTTCTGCCTCTTCCTGGCCATCTCCCTGGCTGCCCTCCTGGCCAACGGCCTCATCATCAGCGCCGTAGCCTGCGGCCACCACCTGCACACCCCCATGTTCTTCTTCCTGCTCAACCTGGCCCTCACTGACCTGGGCTCCATCTGCACCACTGTCCCCAAAGCCATGCACAATTCCCTCTGGAACACCAGACACATCTCCTATAAAGGATGCACTGCTCAGGTCTTCATGCTTATCTTCTTCATTGGGTCAGAGCTTGCCCTCCTGACCATCATGAGCTACGACCGCTACGTGTCCATCTGCAAACCCCTGCACTACGGGACCCTCCTGGGCAGCAGAGCTTGTGCCCACATGGCAGCAGCTGCCTGGGCCAGTGCCTTTCTCAATGCTCTGCTGCACACAGCCAATACATTTTCCCTGCCCCTGTGCCACGGCAATGCCCTGGGCCAGTTCTTCTGTGAAATCCCACAGGTCCTCAAACTCTCCTGCTCGCACTCAAATCTCAGGGAACTTGGGCTCATTGCTGTTAGTGCCTGTTTAGCTTTTGGCTGTTTTGTGTTCATTGTTTTCTCCTATGTGCAGATCTTCAGGGCTGTGCTGAGGATCCCCTCTGAGCAGGGACGGCACAAAGCCTTTTCCACCTGCCTCCCTCACCTGGCTGTGGTCTCTCTGTTTGTAAGCACTGGCATGTTTGCTAACCTGAAGCCCCCCTCCATCTCCTCCCCATCCCTGGATCTGGCAATGTCAGTTCTGTACTCAGTGGTGCCTCCAGCCCTGAATCCCCTCATCTACAGCCTGAGGAACCAGGAGCTCAAGGCTGCAATGTGGAGACTGATGACTGGAGGGTTTCAAGGACATTAAACTTCCAGAAAAATAATGAAAATCACATAAATAATAGCCATTTTTGATAGTTCTTGTTTTGTTAGTTGTGGGATTCTTTTTCCTTTGTTTTAGTTTTTCTATATTGTCCACAAAGATAAGCCTATGCTCGTGTTATTTCTCATTTTGTTTCTCTCACCCTTCCCATTGGCCACAGATTCTGTCAATGAGGAGCTGCACTCTTGGAGGCTATATATGAACTAAAGGATCTCCCAGCAAAGTTTTCTCCAGAGATGCCCCTTTTGTTCCCTTCTCTGGAGCTGCAGCAGCAATGTCTGTGTGCAGAGCTGGGGCAGATCAGTGCTGGCACAGCAGCTGTGCCCAGCAGCAGCAGCAGCACTTGGTGTTGCCAGTGCTGCTCCCGTGCCACTGCCCCGCTGCCCTCCTGGCCCTCGTCTTGCTGCAGGGCCTGAGTGCTCTCGGGGTCGGGCACAGCCCTGGGGGTGGCAGTGCTGGGGCTGCAGCAGGGACAGGCCATGGGCACTGCTGGGGCAGCGCTGACGCCTCAGGCCAGGGCCTGGGGGCTCCAGGCTCCTTGGTCAGGCTCTCTCCACAACACTTGGCCAGCCCAATGCTGAGCACAGAAAAGCCCCGGGAGCAGCCCCAGGCTGGCCGTGGGCAGGCTGGGGGCAAACAGCATGGCTGGTGCTCTGCAAGCTCCCTGCAAGGGGGACACCCTGGCAAGGAGCAGCAGAGCAGGGGCTGATCCATCCCCAGTGCACTGGACACCCCAGGGTAGCGTCCCAGAGCGTCCTCATGCACCTGCCAACAACATCCCCCCTCTGCAGCCCTGGCCTCTCCCCCAGCTCACACAGGAGCCGCATCCTTGCAGGCACACACACGGCAGCACTGGCTCAGGAGCCCCTGTTTGCATTGCACACAGCAGGCTCAGCACCCCCATGGTGCTGCTGTGGGGACATGGAGCTGAGTGAGCACAAATGCCATCAGCCCCTGGGGCCAACAAGGGCTGGGGGACGGCAGGGAAACTACTCAGCTTTGTCGTGGCCTCTGAAGTCAGCCAGAAAGTTTGTTCCCATCAGCTGTGAGTTTCCTGTCCCACTGTAGATGTTGTTTCTCTGAGCCAGGGCTACCTGGCAGCCACTCCCAAACTGCCCTGAGCATTTCTATTCCTTCAGCTTTGCTTTCTTTACTCTTTCCTGATCCAGATTTCTTCCTCTTCACCACCCTTGTCCCCTCCCCTGCTAACAGCCCATTCCTCTTTGCCCTTTCCTCTCTGGCCCATCTCCCGATTTCAGTTCCTCAGTTGGCACCATGGGAACATCCCTTGGGGAGCAGGATCATCATCCAAGTGCTTCAGGAATTGTCTGTAGTGTCCTGCAGTGCCTCGTGCTGCTCCCTTGCCAGAGGCACCACAGGCCAGGGGGACACATCTGGGCAGCTCTGTCTGGGTGTGGGGCTCCCTGTTGTGGGCAATGAGGAGGGGCTGGAGAGGCTCTGCAGGACTGACAGGATGGGCTTTGGGGCTGTGTGGAGAAGCTGAGGGACCTGGGCTGCTGGACCTTGTGAAGAGGAAGCCCAGGGCTCATCCTGCAACTGCTCCAAGTTGGCTCCAAGTGGCTTCAGGGAATCATAGAATCAGCAATGCTGGAAAAGATCCTGGGGATCTTCACATGCAACCTGTTCCCTGACACCACCTTGTCTCCCTGAGCATCCTCTTCTCCAGGATAAACATCCCCAGCTCCCTCAGCCACTCCTCACAGGACTTGTGTTCCAGACCCCTCACCAGCCTTGTTGCCCTTCTCTGGATACAATCCAGCCCCTCCATGTCCTTCCTAAATTGGGGCCCAGAACTGGACACAGCACTGGAGGTGCTGCCCAAGCAGTGTCGAGTACAGGAGAAGAATCACTGCCCTGCTCCTGCTGGCCACACCATTCCTGATCCTGGCCAGTTGCCATGGAAATTCTTGGCCACCTGGGCACACTGCTGGCTCATGTCCAGCCTGCTGTCCATCAGTGCCCCCAGGTCCCTTTCTGCCTGGCTGCTGTCCGGCCACTTCGTCCCCAGCCTGTAGCACTGCAGGGGTTGTTGTGGCCAAAGTTCAGGACCCAGTACTTGGCCTTGTTAAACCTCTCCTTGGATTTGGGCCCTGGATCCAGCCTATCCAGGCCCGTGTATAGAGCCCTCCTACCTTCCAGAAGATCCACACTCACACCCAGCTTCATGTCAGCACGATTCCATACGGTCTTAGAGTGTCACAATTTCATGAGGCCTCCCAGTGTCACAATATCCCTTTGCTTCAATGGAGCCCCAGGGTGTCACAAAGTCCCTTGGATCATTGTGCCCTGCAATGTCACAATGGATCTTTGGTTCCATGAGGTCTCACAGTGCAGCAATGCTCTCCTTAGTTCCACAGTGTCACAATGGCCTCTTGGTCCCATGGGGCACCATGGTGTCATAATTGTTTCCTTCAGTCTATGAGTCCCTGCAGTGTCACAATGGCCTCTTGGTTGTACGAGGTCCAGCAGTATCACAGTGGTCTCCTTGTTTCCAAAAGGACAAAAAGTGTCACAACTGTCTTCTTGATTTCATGAGGTCTCATGGAGTCACAGGGACCCCCGAATTCCATAAGGCTCCACAGTGCCACACTGGACTCCTTGTTCGCACGGTGCCACAATGGACCCCTGCTGACACAAGATCCTGCAGTGTCACAATGGATTCTTGGTGCCATGACACCAGGCAGTGTCAGTGTCACAGTGGTGTCTGAGTCCCTCTGCAGAGCCCTCCTGCTCTCCAGCACATCCACACTCACCCCCAGCTTGGTGCCATCTGCACATTTGCTGATGTTGCACTCAATGCCCTCATCCAGATCATCAATGCAGATATTGAAATCCACGCTGGCTGCCTCTGATCCCTCAGCCATCCTGGAGGTGCCCTGTGATGGCACTCAAGGTGATCTGTTCCATAACCTCACCAGGCACCCAGGTCAGGCTGACAGGCCTGCAGTTCCTCACATCCTCCTTCCAGCCCTTCTTGGGCATGGGCTCACATTGGCACCTCGAGTCCTCTGGCACCTCCCTGCTGAGCCAGCACTGATGAGAAATGATGGAGAGCAGCTTGGGGAGCTCTTCCAGCAGCTCCCTCATCCCCCTAGGATAGATCCCACCTGTTCCCAGAGACACCAGTGAGCATCTGAGTGGCTCAGCAGGTCCCCAGCTGCTTCCTCCAGGATTACAGGGGTCTGTTCTTCTCCCTGTCCCAATCTCCCAGTTCAGGAGAACACTTGTCCTGAGGATATCCTGTCTAATTGTTTGAAACTGTGGCAATGAATGGGTTAAGTAGCTCAGCCTTTTTCTCATCTTCAATTTCTCTATTCCCCACTGCATCCAATAAAGAGCTGAGATTCTCCTTGTTCGCCGGTTTACTAATAACTTATTTATAGAAATATTTTCTATTATTTTTCACAGAAGTGGCCAGGTAATGTCCTAATTGAGTTTTCAATTCTCACATTTTCTTTCTGCATGACTTAATAACATCCTTAAACACTTCCTGAGTTGCCTGCACCTTTTTCCAAATATGATGCACCCACTTTTTTCCCTGAGTGCCTAGAAAAATCTCCATACCCAGCCAGGCCAGTCATTTTCCTCACTAGATCACTTCTGGCACACTGGGACAGGCTCCTTCTGCTCATTCATGATTTCTTTCTTGAAGTGTCTCCATCTGTAAGGGTAGGTCTGATGTTTCCCTCGATTTTGCCTCCCGACCATCGCAAAGAGACCTCGAGGACCTCCACCCAGGCTGACTCCCAACAATGGTTTCCTGGCCGGGCCAAGGTGGATGCTCGTGACTGTGGGCTGGTGTATTGTGTTCACTGGACTGTGCTGTTGTGGCACCAACCAGAGGTTGTGTTGTACCAACTGAGGACTGCTTGACCGTACCTGTCTCCTGCAGCACCACACAATGGTCCATAAATCTTCCCACCTCTTGGCCAGAGGCCACATGTTTTGGAGAAGGACTATAAAAGAGCTGGGAAAGACCCTTTGAGATCTCTCCACTGATGAAGACCCGTCTATCCCCTGGAGAAGACCCCTGAGATCTCCCCACAGACAAAGACTCGTCTATCGGATGACCCGTGAGGACGCCCGTCTCGTCTGTTGGTAGCTATTTTCCCATCCCTTTCTTTCCTTCCCCTCTCCCTATCCTATACCTCTCCCCTTTACCGTAACTGAGTTGTTGGCATTTGATGAAATGCATTGCTGTTGTTGAATAAACTGATTTTCTGCTGTTGAATAAACTGATTTTGTCCCCTGCACTTTGGCTCTTTGCACCTTTAAGATCAAAAGAACCATCACGACCCCCGCTCTGTATTAATAGCAGATCTTGACAGGCTCCATGAGACCACAGGACCATTCTGACTCTGTGGAACCAAGGATACCACTGTTACACTATGAGGCATCATGGAACAAAGGAGGCCATTGTGAACCAGCAGGGGAACCCGCTGACACTATTTTTATACTTCAAGGGCCATTGTTGAACTGCTGAGCCTTGTCCAACCAATGAGACCATTGTGACATCACAGAGCCTCATGGAAGCAAGGGGCTGTTGTGACACTGTGTGGCACCATGGAACCAAGGAGACCATTGTGAAACTACAGGGCTCCATAGAACTAAGAACTCATGTAACAGAGGGGCCCAATGGAATCAGGGCCTCTCCACCCTGTGGGGCATGCTCCTGCAAGCCCAGGAAGATACTCCACTCATTTTGTCAGATAAGGAATGGTCCCAAAATGATCTTCTTTTCCTGTACCCTCATTGGTTTAAATTTGACTGTAGTGTTCCTGCCTTAGTTCTTCCCATTGATTGTCCTCCTCGACCCACCCCTTTGCAGTCCCCTGCTTTTCTCGTAATTGAACCTAAACTCCACCCATACCCTGGCATATAAAACCCATGACTCTACCCTCATTCTTGTCTTGGTCCCTGGTTCAATAAAGGATCCCGGGTTTTGGTAAACCAAGACCCATCCTGTTTACTTCTTTTCCTGTTGGTCACTAATGGCTGCCTGAGGTCCAAGACTCCAGGGCCCAGGGAAGCTGTTGTGCCCCTCACTGCAGCGGAACACAACACCAAGGGGCAGTTGTGATGTCAGGGCCCCAAGGGTACAAGAACATGGAACAGGTCTGGTTGGCTGGGCCTCCTGAGGGCTGCCTGACTGGTCCAGCTGACTTGCCATGTTGGGGGCTATTTCTCATCAGCCCCTGAAACACTAGAGTTCAGTGGTTTCCTTCCTATGGGAAAAAGCTGTCCTTCTCCTCCAGGGGTTCATGGCCAAAATTGGGATACCTCCTCCAAATTTGATTTTATCCAAGGATTATTCCCATATGGAACCTGCCAGGACAGACAGCTCTGGCAGGCCTTGGCCTCTTGGGGGCCACCTCTTATCTGCCTTCAAAACACTGGGGACCTGTGCTTTTCTTCCCATGGAAAAACATCTTTCAAGTCCAGGCATCCATGGCCAAAATTGGGAATCCACCTCCAAAATTCCAAGGACAGGTCCCAGACAAAATCTTCCAGGCTTCCTGTGGGCCAGCTCTTGTCTGCCTTTGAAACACCAGGGCTCCCTACAATCCTTCCTAGGGAAAAGAATTGTCCTTCTCATCCGGATGTCCATAGAGAAAAGTGGGATTTGGCCTCCCAAATTCTGTCTGTTCAAGGATTCCTCCCTGACAAAAGGTCTGGCTGGCCTTGGCCTCCTTGGGGCTGTGTCTAATCAGCCTTTGAAACACCGGGACTCTACCCTTTCCTTCCTATGGAGAACTGTCTTTCTAGTCCAGGAACCCATGGCTGAAATGGAATTCCACCTCCAAAACTCCCCATATATCCAAAGGTTGCTTTCAGACAGAAGCTGTAAGGACAGACAGGTCTGGCTTGCCTTGGCCTCTGGTGAGTGCTTCTCATCTGCCTTCAAAACCCTGGGGTTCTGTGGTTTCCTTCCTATGGAAAAGAGCGATCCCTCTTGTCCAAGGGCTCTTGGGCTCAAGCACTTGACCACTATCGAGTGACAAAGAAGCTATGTGTTCAGTGGAGTGGAAACTGAGGACAGCAGAAGAGTGCCCTGGGAGGGATTGAACAGTGGTTTCAGAGATGGTGGATCCTTTTGACATAGTGGAAAACAGCCTGAGAAAGAAAGAATTAATGCCAAAGGCAGCTGAGGAGGCCCAGACTGGAAAAAAGGAGAAATTTCCCTTCTATGAAAGGGCTGTGGTGCAGCACATCCCCCAGAAGGAATCTGGAGCAGCCCAAGGCTCTGTGTGTGCAGGCAGAGGCAGGCAGGAGGCAGAGCTGTCAGCAAAGGAAGGGGCCAGCGAGGTGGGGCAGCCGGGGGATGACGACAGCCTGCAGGGACAGAGGCGCAGGGCATGGACACCGTAGGACAGCCTGGGCTGCAGAGGGCACAGGGATGGGCAGCAGCTGAAAGGCCCTGACACAGCCAACTCCTGCAGCACTTGGGCCATGCAGGCTGGCCCTGGGCCTGAGGCCAGCAGGGGACAAGTGAGCCTTGCTGTGCTGGGGCCTCATTGCCTCCTTGTCCCTGCTCAGCAGCCTGGCAGGGGCCGCCCCATGGTGCTGCCCTTGGCATTGCACATGGCCAGAGCCCAGTGGCCCGGGAAGAGCCCTGAGCAATGAGGGAGGGACAGGATGTGCCTTGCCAGGGGCTGGGGCTCAGCCCTTGGTCCTTTGCATTCCTGAAACACATCCAGGTTTGCTCAGCATCACAGACACCTTTCCCTTGTTTGTCCCCTCTATCATCAGTGCCTCCAGTGTTCTGCTCTAACTGGAACCTGGGGACATTTTCTCAGTCATATCCCTCAGTGGAATCCTTAAAACCTCAAGAAACTTAGGAGTTTGAATATGACTGAATTCTTGAGAAGTTTTCCTTCAGCTCGCTCTCAGGGACTGATGTCCAGGGACTCAGGACTGTTGAAAAATCCCAGCTCTACAGAGACGGGGCAACTGAGAGGCACTTTTTAAAAAAAGATTTTTTTCCATTATCAGTCTCCTTGAAGGGTGAAACATAAGAGAATAAAACTCCATGCTATGCCATCAAAACCCAAGTGTTTTCTTGGTTACAACACTTTAGAAATGCTTTTCAGCCTATTAGCTTTTGCCACGCAATGGTGGAAATAATTCTAACATCAATCACCTAGTGTTCTACCCCATGTGCTCTTGTCACAGTGCATCTTTCATGTTCTAATTCTCCAAAATATCTGATCTTTTTGCAAGGCCATTGTTTGAAACTTGTTTCTTGTTCAATCTCTCTCTCAGCAATGTCTTCTCTATTCCAGGGCCATTCTGAGTCAGCACACCTTATCTCAGAGTTTGCATCCAGATGTACAAGACTGTGTGAGCTTTCAGTCAGGCTTTGAGAATCCTTTACAAATCCATTGCTCACAAATATCAATCACAGAATGCTGCAATCACCTCAGCTCTAAAGAGAACAGTAATAAAATACATGCTTCACAATTGGAATGGATATTTCTAAGGAGGTCATTGTCATATTTCTCCATAACTGGAGTTGAAAATCTTCTGAAAGAATTGGATCAGACCAGATGGAAAGCAAGTCAGAACTGTTGCTTTCAAGGAAACCTCTAAAGAATTAAGTATTATTCGAACTCCAAAATTTCTGATATTGTTCATGTGTCCCACTGAGGGACACAACTGAGAAAGTGTCCCCAGGTTCCAGTGAGAGCAGGAAATTGGAGGCAGAGATGACAGGTGGTGTGGGAAATGCAGGCACAGAGAGCTCTCAGGGCCTTGTGCATACAGGCTCAGAGATTGAGATGGATCCAAGGTTTGACCTAAGACCTTGGAGAAATCTTAGACAGTCAGAGCATTCAAAGTACAATAGATATAAAACAGGAATATAAGTTTTTAGTATAACTAGATCTATATTTTAGAGCAAACAGAAATATACATTATGTAAGCAAAGCAGTATGTTAAGTAAGATAGTAAAAGATTGTAAAGCTTAGCAATAGAACTTGTTATAATGTTAATTAGAAATTTCAGATATATCAATGTAGGTTTGTGAAGTGTTATAGGATTGGTTGAAAAATGATGCATTGTGGCAAAGCCATGAGAAGCAAAGCAATTAATGATTGGTGTAAAAGGATGCTGGCAAACTTCACAGAAGTATTTGATTGGCTAAAAAACTAACATAAGGCATTGTAACTAAGAATGAGGAGGCTTCTGATAGTTTGGTGTTGGATGTAACAGCTTTAATGTCTCACCCTTCTATGAGACTGACACCATGAGGCCATAAACCATCTTTGACAACGTCTCTCAGTTGCCCCATCTCTTGTAATATCAATCTCCCAATGCACATTTTCTTGACATCAGACATGACTAATGAAATCAATAGGGACTTATGGACACCAGGTGTATCCCATTAAAGTCAATAGGGATTTAGGGACACCTGGTTTATCCATTGAAGTCAATGGATTTCTGGTGAAATTTGGTCCTAAAATGGGGAAATTTGGGGGAAATCTTGGTCTGAATTCTGGGAGTTTCCATTCCAGGATTGCAATGCTGATGCTCTGGATGTCCTGGATGAATTCCTGGAGGCCAATCCCAAATCCCTGATCCCTCACCTGCTGTCCATGCTGGAGCTGTGCCTCCAGCTAAGCCCAAAAATGTCCATTTTCAGCCTGAAATCTGGGAATTCCAAACTCAAAATTGGGATTTTTAGCAGCAAAAATGTTAGACATCAGCTCTGCCCGCTGAAGTCAGAGGATTGAAGGACACCAGTTTTCTACCACTGTGAAGTCAATAGGGATTTAGGGACACCAGGTCTACCCATTGATAGGGCTTGATTGGGAAGAGTTACTCTTTAAACTGGGAGCACTGGGAAGGGCTAAGGGGGGACACTGGGGTGACTGGGAGCACTGAAGCAAAAGTGAGGCCACTGGGAGGGATTTGTAGAGATAAATGGAGATAAACAGGACTCCAGATCTAACCAATTGAAGTCAATAGGAATATAGGGACAGCAGGGCTACCCTTTAAAGGCAATGGGGTTTAGGGGCACCAGGTCTGCCCAATCAAAGCAATGAGGATATTTGAGACACTAGGTTTCAGGGGTCCCAAGGGGTTTTTGGTGATCCAGGTATCCAAGGGGTAACGAGATGTATCCAGGTGATTTCTGGGGGTATCCAGGTGATTTTTGGGGATAGCCAGGTGTACCCAGGTGATTGCTGGGAGGGATCCAGGTGATTTTGGGCAGTATCCAGGTCTACCCAGACAAATTTTGGGGATATCCCGGCTATTTTTGGGGCACCCAAGTGCCCTGACTCACCCTGACAGGCCAGGAGAAGATGATGGCCACCGTCCTCCCAGTCGATGTGGACACAGATGACCCTTGGCAGTTGTGGGGCTGTTGGGGGGCACCCCAACATTCAGGGGTACCCCAAAACGTCAGGTGAGGACATCAGGGGTGGGAGGGAGCCCTGAGTTACCTCAGGAGAGGATGCAGTGCAGGTACAGCCAGGTGCTTTGGTGCATGGGGTTGGTGAAGATGGTATTCTGCAGCAGCTCCAGCTCTGGGGTGGGCAAAGGAGGCACCCCAAAATCTCAGGGTGGCAGCAGGGGAAACCCCAATATCTCACTGGGGACACCCAGGTATCCAGGAGTTCAGGTCTACCCAATGAAGTCAATGGAGTTTCAGGAACACCAGGTCTACCCATTCAACCCAACAGAACCCACCAGCTCCCACTTTAGGTGAGGACGAAGCTGGACAATTTTGGGGATCTCATAAAATTGTTGGAGATTTTTTGAGGAATCCCTCACCTTCCTCCAGCCTTCCAGGGGGCAGTGCCCTTGCCGTAGTTCCTGGTGGGCATCAGCAGCCCCAGGCAGTGTTGCCAGGCCGACAAGTTGGAGAAGTTGCGGCTCAGCAAGGCCCTGGTGAAGGCCAGCTCAGCTTTGAGGTCCTGCCCGGCTGCAAGTGCCTACCAGTGTTCCCAGGTGTGGACTGGGAAGGCACCAGTATAAACCAGTAAGCACTTGGAGCCACTCCCGAGCTCCTGAGGCCTGTGGCAGCAGCTCTCAGTATAAAACAGTATGGCCTCATGCACCCAAACCCATACTCAGTGTAGTCTAGGGGCTCCTAGTGTGGTCCTGGGGCTCCCAGGTTTATACTGGGAAGGCACCAGTATAAACCAGTAAGCACTGGGAGTCACCCCTGAGCCCCTGAGCCCATGGCAGCAGCTCCCAGTATAAACCAGTAAGGCCAGCACTACCTGAAGTCACTCCCAGTATGTCCCAAGCCCCATCCCAGTATAAACCAGTAAGGCCAGCATCCCCAGAAGTTGCTCACAGTGGAGTGCCAAGCATCCCCAAGCTCCCTCCCAGTATAACCCAGTACACCCCAGTCTGACCCAGTAAAATCCAGAATATCCCTCTATAACCCAGTATAAACCACTACAACCCTGTCACCCCCAGGACCACATCCCAATATAAAGCAGTATAACCCAGTATAACCCAGTGACTCCCAGCACACAAACCAAATATAAACCAGTGTAACCCAGTATGACCCAGTATAACCAAGTATAACCCAGCATAAACCAGTCACCCCCAGTACCACATCCCAGAATTACCCAGCACAAATCAGTAACCCCCCAGCAGCCAATCCCAGTACAAACCAGTATAAATCAGCACAACCAGTACACACAGTGCTAGGTCCACCCAGACACTCACACACCCTCTCTCAGTATAACCCAGTACAACCCAATGACCTCAGCCCCGTCCCAGCACTTCCTGGACCCCATCCCAGCACAAACCAGTACAAACCAGTACAAGCCATTCACAGTTGCAGGGGTCATCCACCAGGAGGTGCTCGCACAGCGCCAGGTCCTCCCGGCCAGCAGGGGGCGCTGCAGTGTCCAGTGTGACCCTACAGAACCAAGGAAACCCCTGTGACACTGCGGGACCCCACGGAACCAAGAGTCCATTGTGAGACACCTGGGCCACGTGGAGCCAAGGAACCATTGTGACACTGGGGAAACTCATGGCACCAAGGGGCCACTGTGACACTGTGGGGCCTCATGGAACCTGTGAGCCATTGTGACACTGCATGGCCTTGTGGAACCAAGGAGACCACGGTGACACTGTGGGGCCACATGGAACCAAGAGTCCATTGTGACAGTCTGGAACTACAGAGACCATTGGTGAGAGTATGGAACCTCGAGGAGCCAAAAGTCCATTGTGACAGATCAAGGCCTCATGGAACCCAAAAGAGCGTTGTGACACTGTGGGGCCCCAGGGACCCAAATCTCCATTGTGACAATGCAGAACCTCATGGAACCAAGAGTGCATGGTGACCCAGCAAGGCCTTGTGGAACCAACGAAATCAAAGGTCTCAAACATTCCTTGCAGGGTTCTGACTTGGGGAACCTGTTTGGTGGTACCTTGGGCTGGCACACACTCATAGAAGGTGTCTGTTTTCAATGAGGAAATTCAGGAGTTTTAGAATGTTTCAAAACAAAACAAAAAAAAGGCAAGAAACTACTTTTGGCCTGAGTGCAGCCAGTTCTCCAAGCAAAGCAGGTCCCAGGTGAGTAAGGACAGACAGGATGGGGTTGGGCAATGTGGAGCAAGGTTGTCCACACTCAGACCTCAAGGCACAGCTTCTCTGAGCAGGCCAAAGTTCCTGAGGAGACACCCTGGATCAATATCAACCACTGAATACTGCAATCACATATATCTAATGAGAAGGGCTATAAAACACTCTCTTTAAAATAGGAATTCATATTTCATAGAAGCTCTTTGAAATATTTCTCTCTAACTGTAGTAGGAAACCTTCCTAATGAACGGCACCAGACCAGAGGGAAATCAAGGCAGAGCCATGGTTTGTCAGGACTTGCTTGATCCCAATCAGCCCCGTGGTGCATTTGGTGCTGAGCCCTTGAACCTCAGGGCCTGAGAGGAGATGGCACAAACCTTTCCAGGGGTCCAAGGCAGAAGAAAAACCCAAAGTGTCTCAAAGCATTAATGGGCCCCACTGAGGTCCATCCCCAACACAGGCTCCTCATGGACACTCTTTGGAGGAGAGAATGGGAGGCCAGGATTGCCCAAAAATGTCTCTGAGACTGAGAAAAGAAAGGAAAAAGGAAAGTTCCTTAAAAAACTGAAGTTCCTTGAAGTATTAATGAGCCGCAGTGAGTGTCAATACAAAGTTCTCTCAAGGGACTTGTTAAAGCAGATAACTGGGGGCATCACTGCATAAACTACTAAAGAGTTGGTGTCAAAAGGGAAACTCCAAGTACCTTAAAAAAACTTAGTACCTTCAAGTATTAATGAGCCCCAGTGAGTATCATTACTGACAAAGGCTGTCAAGGGACTAATTAAAGCAGATAATTGAAGGCCAGGATTGCACAAAGATCTCAGAGAACTCCAAGGGAAAAGCAATAACCAAAGTCCTGTAAAAAACCTGCAGTCCCTGGGAGCATGAAGGAGCCCCCCAGGGCCATTCCTGACCAAGGCTCCCCAGGGACTCGTCCCAGCAGATCCCTGAGGCCACTGGGATGTGGGGGGATGCTGAAGGCAGGACAAGGGGTGCCAGTGGCCAGCCTTGCTGGGGCTGTGCCAGGAGGCCCCAGTGGCTCAGGACAAGGTGTCTCCTCCCAGCCCTTGGTGGCACAGACCCTGCTGTGCCCCAGGGCACCAAGACTTGGCTTCTCTTTGTCCCCACTTGTCATTACTGCCTCCAATTTCCTGCTCTGACGGGAACCTGGGGACACTTTCTCAGTTGTGTCCCACAGTGGGATCCATTAAAACTTCAGGAAATTTTGGAGTTTGATTGTGACTTGGAGTTCTTGAGAGGTTTCTTCAGCTCTCTCTCCGGGACTGATGTTCAGGGCCTCAGCACAAACCCCAAGAGGGTCATTAAAATCCTTGTGCTGTGTCCGTGCTGCTGAGCTGGGCTGGGCTCCTGGCACAGAAGGCGATCCTGGCAACCAAGAAGAGCTTCAAAAACACATTTCTCTTCATGAGCAGCTCTTCTCCCAGCCCAGCAGGGCTGGGGCACTGCCTGCAGCCACCCCAGGCACAGCACAGAGGCACAGAGAGCTTCAATCAGTCAGGGCTGGGAAGATGCTCAGAAGGGACTGGGGCAGAATCACTCCCAGCCCTTGACACAGGAAGCCTCTGGCTGCAGGACAATGCAGCTGCAGCTCCTGCACTGATCTCCTAAAGCTGCAACATCCCAATGCCTGCAGACTGTGTGAGTACATTCTCTGATGATCTCTTGTGTAGAGCAGCCAGGGGTGCCCAGGGCTGTGGTGCAGAGCAGGGTCCTGCAGCCCAGGGCGCTGTGCTGGGGCAGGGACTCTGCTGCCTGCCAGGGACAGGTCTCAGCCAACCTTGGGAGCTGCTCCCAGCACTGGGGGACAAGGTATGGATGGAAGGAGACAGCTGGTGAGGCTTGGAAGTGTTCTCCTTGTGTGGTGATGATGCTGCATTGTTGAGGACTGCTCCCAGCATAACATTTAAATCTAGAACCTTTTCAAACACATTATACAGGGAGCACAGTGAGGCAGGGACTGCATAAAAGGGAAAATCGTGACTTTATAATCTACTGCTCTGTATTGCATAGATAGGAAATTGCATATAGATATTTATCTCTCAGATCAGGTTGGGAAAAATATATTTTTTTTTTCTCGGATCTTAATAAAGAAGGCAGTGACAGAAATCAGCACAAGGTCCCTCACAGGCAGCATCAGTCTCACTTTTCGAGCCTCCTCGGTGTTGCTGTGATGTTCCCATCAAAGCCTGCACAGTGAGAGCTGACTCTGGGCAGTGCCCTGTGCTGGGAGGGGTGTGCAGGGCAGAGCTGAGCCCCCAGGGCTGGGCTGGGCTCTGGCAGCACTGGCAGGGCTCAGCCCTGGGCACAGGGAAGCAGCTGCTGGCAGGGACAGCTCCAGGCAGCAGAGCCCTGGACAGGCAGTGGGGGAAAAGTGACACCAAGCTGGGCTGGGATATTTCAAGTCCTCTCCAAACTGAACTATACTACACTACTTCATTACAGATCCCCATGCCAGGACACAGGAAATGTCCAACAGCAGCTCCATCAGCCACTTCCTCCTGCTGCCATTGGCAGACACGCGGCAGCTGCAGCTCCTGCACTTCTGCCTCTTCCTGGCCATCTCCCTGGCTGCCCTCCTGGCCAACGGCCTCATCATCAGCGCCGTAGCCTGCGGCCACCACCTGCACACCCCCATGTTCTTCTTCCTGCTCAACCTGGCCCTCAGCGACCTGGGCTCCATCTGCACCACTGTCCCCAAAGCCATGCACAATTCCCTCTGGGACACCAGACACATCTCCTATGCTGGATGTGCTGCACAGCTCTTTTTCTTTGTGTTCTTCATCTCAGCAGAGTTTTCCCTCCTGACCATCATGTGCTATGACCGCTATGTGTCCATCTGCAAACCCCTGCACTACGGGACCCTCCTGGGCAGCAGAGCTTGTGCCCACATGGCAGCAGCTGCCTGGGCCAGTGGCTTTCTCACTGCTCTGCTTCTCACAGCCAATACATTTTCCCTGCCCCTGTGCCATGGGAACGCCCTGAGCCAGTTCTTCTGTGAAATCCCACAGATCCTCAAGCTCTCCTGCTCCGAATCCTATCTCAGGGAACTTGGGCTCATTGCAGTTAGTGCCTCTTCATCTTTGTGTTGTTTTATGTTCATTATTTTCTCCTATGTGCAGATCTTCAGGGCTGTGCTGAGGATCCCCTCTGAGCAGGGCCGGTATAAAGCCTTTTCCACCTGCCTCCCTCACCTGGCTGTGGTCTCTCTGTTTATCAGCACTGCAGTGTTTGTCTACCTGAAGCCAGCCTCCATCTCCTCCCCATCCCTGGATCTGGCACTGTCAGTTCTGTACTCAGTGGTGCCACCAGCCCTGAACCCTCTCATCTACAGCCTGAGGAACCAGCAGCTCAAGGATGCTCTGAGAAAATTGATAACTCTGTATTTTCTGAAGCATTCAACTTTTCTGATGCATAATCTTCTGAATGTAACTTTCTAAAAGCTCGCCTTTTTTTTTTTCCATATTTGTCTGCTCTTTCTATGGTATCTGTTTCTATTGTTGTAATATTTCTTACAAAATACTGTAGTGTTAGTCTTTCCATTTCTTCATTAATATCTACCTTTCTTTTGAAACACAAAGACATGCAAGAGGTCTTTCTGCTGTGCATTTAAATAAAACAAGTGCCTGCCCTGCCCTGTGTGTTCAGGATCTTTCCTGAGCCCTTCTCTGTCTCTGCAGGGCAGTGCCTGTGGGCAGAGGTGGAGGGAAGAGACTCCCAGCACAGCAGCACAGCCAGGGACAATGGCCCTGGCTCTTCCCACATCTGCTCTTCCCAACTCCACCCTCTCCTTGCCAGCCCTTCTGTGGCTGTGAGGCCGCAGTGCTCTGGCAGCTTGGTCACTGTCCTGCTGCGTGTCCGTGCTGTGCCCACAGGCAGGGACAGGCCATGGGCACTGCTGGGACACAGCTGGGCTCCAGCACAGCAGCTCCATCAGCAAAGGGCATCTCCTGAGGGCAGGGCAGGAAGGCTTTGCTCCTCTCCAGAGCTGCTGTCAGCAATGTGCTCCAGGAATGCCCTGGCCAAGCAAAGCCCAGTGCCTGGGGCAGAGGGGCAGTGTGCAGGGGGCACACAGCAGTGTCCTGGCACAGCCAGAGCTCCTGGGATGGACCTGAGGGAGCAGTAGGGCAGGGCCTGGGCTGTGTCTTTGTTCTGGGAACAGCCTGAGAAGGTGCCCCAGGGCAATTGTCCCACACCAGCCCCTGCAATCACCACACTCAGCACTGGCCTCTCCCCCAGCTGCACGAGGTTGTTTGTCCCTGCATGGAGGGACACCGAGTGACCAGGCCAGCAGCCATGTTTGCTCTGTACTGAGGAGATTTCAGCAGTGCATCATGTGTGTGTGGGGAGATGAACCCGAGTGAGCACAAACACCATCATCAGCACTCGGGGGTGGCACAGTTCTGGTGGCACAAACAGTGCCTTGAGGCCACTACACTCTGTGAAAACACCTGAATACATTAGTGGGGTGTGCTTAGGATTGCATGGAGAGAAACATTCTTGCAGGGATGTTCCAGGAAAAAATATTCAAGGCAGCTACGGACTGCAGAGAGAGACAAATGGAATGGTAGGTTTTTGGGAAGAAATCAGAGCTACCTCCCTTCTGACCCACCCTGAGAACCTGGATAGAGCTGTGTTGTGCTCTGGGCACTGACCAGGAGCTGAGGGATGTGGAAAAGGCCTTTAGAGTCAGGGATGCTGAGAAGGCTGGGCAGTGTCTCTGTGACATCTCTCTCAAACTCCTTGGAAAGGACAGAGATATCCCAGAGGGTCCTGGGCACTTGGGAAGGGCAGACATGGAACCAGTCTGCAAACAGGGCAGGGAGGGGCACTGGGACAGTCACAGACTGGTCAGGCTCAGCAGGGAAGGGCAGCTGGCAAATCCTCCTGCAGCCATTCCAGGCACTGGCAGCACAAGGCAGGGATTGCAGAACCCCCGTGGGAGGGAAAAGAAGGGGATGTGTGCCCAGACTTTAGGCAGGCCTGGGACATGGTCTGCTGTGTTCTCCTCAGAGCCAGATTGGAGCGAGCTGGGCTGCAGGAGAGGAACATGGGGTGGGTGGGAATTTGGCTGAACAATGAGGGTCAAATGTCATCCATGGCACAGAGTCCTCTTGGCAGCCACTCCCTGGTGACATCCCTCAGTGACCAGCCCTGGACCACCAGTGTGGAACATTTCTATTATCTCTACAATGGCATGAAATGCACTTTCAATTCCTTTGTGGATGCTGCCAGGTTGCAGGGAGTCTGTGACCGAATTCATCTGGTTAATGGTGACTGCAAAATGTAATTGGGCAAAATGACTGAGTTGGGTAAATTTCTCTTGTCATCAGGTGTCCACCAAGCCACACGAAAAGGTTGAATTTATGTATCAGAAAAAAAGGCAGTTCAATATGGAAAATCAAACCCAAACAAAAAAAAAACAAAGCAAGACCCACCCGCAACAACAAAAAACCCCACAAACCAAGCAACCACAAAAAGCAAAGGCCATTCACAGAAGCAAAGCAAATCCACAGGAAATCTCCTAGCAGCAGAAAATACTTAACCATATTGTAGCAGGAGTGGATTGTGTATGTGTAGGTGCTGTTTTGAATAAAAATGTTCTTAAAAAAGAAATCAATTCCCTACACCCTTTGCCCCTCTCTTCTCTCAGTTTATTTCAGCTTATCATGGTGTGCCATGGAATGGAACATCCCTTGGTTCATCCAGCCCAGCTGTCCCATCCCTGTTCCCTCAGGAACACTTGCCCGCCCCAAGCCCATGGCTTGGAGGGGCTAGCAGACACACCTCGTGGGGAGAGCACTGTGACAAGGACAGGAGAACAGAACAACATTTACACTGATCAAGGGCAGAGAACAGAACAGCACAGCCTTGGAGAAACAGATAAAGGAGGTAGCTGAGGCAAACAGAAGTCACACAAAATGCAAGGAGGATGCCAGCTCAGCTCTGCAAGGCTGATAAAGCAGAAATTATAAAAAAAATAATATTGCCCTCACTCAAAAGTGGAGGTTGAGAAGAAGCTCCCTGAAAAGGGCACTGGATGTTGAAGACAGACCCCAAAGAACCATATAAGGACTTGTGATAAGGAGTGTAACTATGTCCAATAAATTCAAAGAAAGTGGGGAATAGCTAAAGAGTATGTAACCAGTGTGTGTGATAAAAACTCTGTTCATTCAATGCTCAGTGCACTCGAATGAAGAAAGGTTTGTGTGACAGTGACCACCATGATGTAATAAAGAATATCTGTTTTCAGATATTCAAAACTGTGTTCAAAACTTTCTATCCTGTGGATTTCAGTGTCAGTGCTGTCCTTGACTCCATTATGGCCCTTGCACAGTTTCACAATGGCCCCTTGGTTCCATGGGGCCCTGCTGTGTCACAATAAAACCTCAGTGCCAAGAGATTCTGGAGTGTCACAATGGTCTCCCTGGTTCAAACAGGCCCTGGAGTGTCACAGTGGCTGCTTGGTTCCATGAGCTTCCATAATATCACAATGCTCTCCTTGTTTCTGCAGTGTCATAGTGGGCCCTCTGCTCCATAAGGCTCCTAAATGTCAGTGGTGTTCTTGGTTCCATGTAGCCCTGCTGTGTCACCACAGCCCCTTGGTTCCATGAGTTTCTGGGCTGTCAACAACGGTTCCTTTGTTCCAATCAGGCACCGCTGTGTCACACTGGACCCTGGCTTCCATGAAGTTCTTCAGTGTCACAATGGCCCCTTGGATCCATGCGGTCCCATAGTGTCACCATGGTCTCCTTGGATCTGCATTGTCACAATGGACCATTGGTTCCATGTGGCCTGGCTGTGTCACAATGGTCTCCTTGATTCCATGATTGCCCTCAGTGTCACAATGGAGCCTTGTTTCTGTGAGGCTCTGAACTGTCACAATTGTCTCCTTGGTTCCATGAGGATACAAATCTTTGAGTAAACTGAGCAACACCTGCCTAGCACACCTGGACTGTCTGCATTCAAAAGAGGGGTTAAAGGTGAGAAAGGCACCAGCAGATTCCATCTGCAACAGAGATCCAGAGAAAGGACAGGGACAGAGAATTCAGCTGGAAGATTCAGAGAATTCTGCTTACAGACATCATTTCTGGTTACACTGTCCCTTGCAGAAAGATGACAGCATTCCAGGCTGCCTAGACTGGGCATGTGGTTCCTCAGTGGGGTTTGTTGATTAGGAAACCTGCTCAGGATTTTCCATTCTTTCCTTACAAACAGGAAATCTTCTCCTGGGCCTGTGTGCAGGCAGAGCCCTGAGGAGAGCAGGTGGGACATGGTGCAATGGGCTGGGACACCCAGCTGCAGAGCTCAGGGGACAAGGTTCTGCTGCAGGATACAGGGATGTCAGTCCCAGGTGGGCAATGTCAGACATGGTGAGGCTGGGGGTGAGGAGCAGGTTGTCCAAACAGGGTCAGCCTGCAAGGGGCTCATTCTTCTGCATGTCCAGGCCTCCTAAGGAGACGTTCAGCATCAAGACAACTTGGGGAATGATTCAATTACCTCTTCTCTGAGCTGAAAAAAAAAAATATTCCATTGATTAAAAACTAAAAATCATGGGATGCACTTGGAAATCTTCCTCATTAATAGAACTCCAAACTGACTCCAAACAGCTGCACAAGCCCTGCAGACTTGAAGACAATTGAAGGAAGACAAGGTACTCCTGTGGGCTTTCAGTATTTTGATCAGTCCTGTGGTGGATTTGGGGCTGAGTCCAGGACCCTCAGGCACTGAGAGAAGGTTGAAGAAGCTGCTCCAGGAGTCAGAAGCAAAACTCCAAGTCCCTTGGAGCATCAGTGGCCCCACTGAGGGCAGGGAGTGCCAAAGGCTCCCCAGGGAGTGGTGAGAGCAGATCCTTGAGGGCAGGATTGCAGGAGCCCGAGGCTGTGAGCAGGGAACTGCAATGCTGAGCAAGGCCTGGGCTGGGTGGAGGAAGCAGAAAGGCCAAGGCCTGAGCCCAGGCCTGGCCCAGCAGGGCCTGTCCCTCACGGGTGGCTCGGGGCTGTTCCTGGGGCACTGGGATGGGAGAGGCAGCAAGGACAAATGTCATCAAGCTGTGTGACACTCCAGATGCTCATGGAACCAAGGGCCAGTGTGACACAGCAGGGCCTGATGGAAACAAGAGGCCACGCTGAGCCTGCAGGGCTGGAACACCCCAGAACACTGAAATGCTGGGGGTGACCAAAGATTCCTTTACTTGAGTTTGGTGCACTGGAGAATCCCCAATCAGATATTTTCTAGAGGTAAAAAAGACATAAAATTTTACTTTTAAAGTATAGAAAATCAAGGAACTTTGGAAAAGGATTTAATACAACATCCTAGTCAACATAAAACACTTACCATAGCCAGAATTTCATTAAATTTGCCTATTTAATCTAGAAACCTTTAAACACTTACATTGTTGCGGTGCCCAAAACTGTTCCATATAAAGACCAGTAGAAGGAGAGGAAAGAGAGAGAGACAAAAGGACAGAAGCTCTATAGACAGACACGCACATGGCTCCCAGCTCCTAGGGTTCCAGTGTGGGTGAGACACAGACCCCAGGAGAAGGCAGGGTATGGACCATGGGCTGAGCGCCTGCTCTGTGTTTAAAGCCCCTGGGCCTTCGTGGGCCTCCCCCAGGTGGGACTTGTGATTGCTGGGGCAATCAGAGCCTGGGTCAGCACCACCCCACTGTGTGACTGATTGACAGCTCATCCCCAGGTGTCTGGGACATTGATCTCATCCAGCCTCTGACAGTGACCATGGTGACACTGCAGAACCTCATGGAACCATGGGTCAGTTGAGACAAGGACTGCAGATGATCCAAGGACACCATGGAGACACCATGGAACCTCATGGACCCAAAGAGACCATGGTGACACTCTGATGCCTCATGGAATCAGGGGGACCATTGTGAAACTCAGGACCCCTATGGAACCAAGGGTCAGTGATGAAGCTGTGGGGCCTGTAGAACCAAGGAGTCATTGTGACACTGAAACAAGGGGAATAAAAATTGAAATAAAAGAGTAAAATTTAAAAATACAGGTGGATGCTTTAACTAGAAGGGAGTTGACAAGATTCTATGAATGCCTAAAATTTGCTGTCTTTGAAAGAACAGGAGGAAAGAGCAGGGCTACAAGATAAGATAGATGGGCAAGAATGTGCAAGCAGGATGGATGAGATAGGCCCCTTCCAGATAAGGGAAGGAGCCCTTGCTGCAGGAGTTGGCTGTGTCAGGGCCTTTCAGCTGCTGCCCATTCCTGTGCCCTCTGCAGCCCAGGCTGTCCTACGGTGTCCATGCCCTGCGCCTCTGTCCCTGCAGGCTGTCGTCATCCCCCGGCTGCCCCACCTCGCTGGCCCCTTCCTTTGCTGACAGCTCTGCCTCCTGCCTGCCTCTGCCTGCACACACAGAGCCTTGGGCTTGACACCAAAAAGAGTTCATTCCATTTTTACTGTGCCTGTGAATTTTTAGCACAGGAACAAGGCATGCAGGGGCTGCTTTCCCAGCCAGGATGGTTGGAAGAGAAGAAGAAAATATCTGGCTCAAAGGTGGAGTGATAGAACAAACAAGGACACAACCTGGTAACTTGGGGTGGGTTTTATGGAAATGGGTAAATTGTAATACACATGTAGTCACTGAATATAAGCAACACACTTGTAGAATCATGTGTCTACATAAGTTTAATAGTTATTCCACATTGGACCTGAGGTCTGAAAGAAATGATGCCCTTTTCAGAACCAAAGTACTATTAAAAGTGTCATATTCTGATATTTTGTTGATTTGGTGACAGTGGGGCCTCACAGAACCAAGGAGTCAACTGTGACACTATGGAACCTCAAGGAACAAAGGGGCCTTTTGACACTGTGGGAGCTCATGGAGCAAAAATCCATTTTGAAAGAGTGGGACCACATGGAACCTTTGGTCCCTTCTGACACTGCAGCTCCAAGGACACCATTGTGGCACTGAGAAACCTCATGGAACCAAAAAGTCCATTGTGACATAGAAAGGCCTTATGGAACCAAGGGGCCATTGTGACACTGTGGGGCCACATGGAACCAATGGTCCATTGTTATACTGCAGATCCAAGGAGGCCCTGGTGACACTGTGGAACCTCCTGCAACCATGGCTGCATTGTGACACTGCAGGGCCTCACAGAACCAAGGTGACCATGTTATACTACAGAACCTCGTGGAACAAAGGGTCCATGGTGACATTGCAGAGCTGTTGCTGAGTGTATGAAAGCTCATGGAACCAGCAGTTCATTGTGACCAATGGACCATTGTGACACTGAGAAACCTCTTGGCACCAAGGGTTTGTTATTACACTGTGGGGACTCATGGAACCAAAGGTCCATTGTGACATTGCAGGGCTTCATGGAACAATAGAGACTATTATGAAATCTTCAAATCCAACCTGTGACCTAACATTACCTCAAAAACTAAACCATGCCTCTGAGTGCCACGTCCAGACTATTTTTTGGCTGCCAGGGACCATGACTCCACCACTTCCCTGGGCAGAAGATTCCAGTGCCCAGTCACTCTTGCAGTGAAGAATTTTTTCCTGAAGTCAAAGCTATAGTACCCTTGGCTCATCTTCAGACTGTGTCCTTTCCTTCTGTCAGTGGTTGCCTGGGAGAAGAGACCGACCCCCACCTGACTACAACCTCTGTTCAGGTGGTTGTAGAGAGTCTCACTGGAGACCATTGTAGCCATTGGGGCCATTGTAGCATTGCAGGGTCTCATGGAATCAAGGGGAGCACAGTGACAGTGTGGGGCTCCATGGGACAAAGGGACCATTCTGACACCATGGAACCAAGGAGAACTTTGTTGCACTACAGGGCATCATGGAACCAAGGATGTCATTATGATACAGAATGGCCTCATGAAACCATGGAGACCATGATGACACTTTGAGGCCACATAGAACCAAAGCACCATTGTGGCACTGCAGGGCCTTATGGAACCAAGGGCACAAGAGTGACCCTGGGAGCTCCAAGGGACCAAGGGGGCATTGTCACACTGCAGAACCAATGAGACCATTGTGACACTATGGGGCACCATGGAACCAAGGCTCCATTGTGACACAGCACAGCCTCATGAAACCATGGAGGCCATTTTTATAATTTGAGTCTTTGTGAAACAAAGAGACCATTCTAGCATTTCAGGGCCTTATGAAACCAAGGAATCCATAGTGACACTCTGAGGCTCCATGGAACCAGGGGGCCATAGTGACACTTTGGGATCTCATGGAATTATGGAGACTATTGTGACACTTTGCATCCCAATGGAACCAAAGGAATCCATTGTGACACTGTGGGGCCTCATGGAATCCTGGAGGCCATGATGACACTTTGAGGCCTCGTTGAATCAAGGGGCTCTGCAGGACCTTGTGGAACCAAGGAGACCCTTCTGCCATTGTGAGTCCCCACGGAACCAAGGGTCCATTGGGATACTGCAGTGTGGGAAATGCAGGCACAGAGAGCTCTCAGGGCCTTGTGCATACAGGCTCAGAGATAGAGATGGATACAATGCTTGACCTAACACCTTTGAGAAGGCTTAGAGAATTAGAGCATTAAAGTGAAACAGACATGAAACAAGAATATAAGTTTGTAGTTTAAGTAGAAATATATTTTAAGAAAACATAAATATCTATTATGTAAGCAAAGCAGTATATTAAGTAAGATAGTAAAAGATTTTAAAATTTAGTAATAGATCCTGTTATAAATTTAGTTAGAAACTTAAGATGTGTCAGTGTAGGTTTGTGAAGGATTATATGATCTACTGAAAAATGATGCATTGTGGCAAAGGCATGAGAAGCAAAGCAATTAATGATTGGTATAAAAAGACTAGCAAAGTTCAGAGAAGTATTTGATTGGCTACAGAACTAACATAAGGCATTGTAACTAAGAATTACGCAGTTTCTGATATTATGGCATTGGATGTAACACCTTTAATGTCTCACTCTTCTATGAGAGTGATGCAATAAAGCAATAAAACCTCTTTTACAATGTCTCTAAGATTCCCCATCCCTCATAATATTAATCCCTCATTAGGGATTTTTTGGATATCAGGATTACCCATTAAAATCAAAGGGGATATAGGGACACCAGGTCTTTCCATTAAAGTCAATGTGGATTTTGCGGAAATTTGCTGCTAAAGTGGAGAAATTTGGGGGAAATGTTGGGCTGAATTATGGGAATTTCCACTCCAGTATCGCAGTGCTGATGCTCTGGAAGTCCTGGATGAATTCCTGGAAGCCAGTTCTGAATCCCTGATCCCACACCTGGGGCCTGTGCTGGAGCTGTGCCTCCAGGTAAGCCCAAAAATCTCCATTTTCTGCTCAAAATCTGGGAATTCTGAGCCCAAAATTTTCATTTTTAACACCAAAAAATTTTGGGACATCAGGTTTATCCATTGAAGTCAATGGGAACTGAGGGACACCAGGTCTAACCTATTGAAGTCTTTTGTGGATTTAGGGACCCCAGGTCTACCCATTGATAGGGCTTGATCAGGAAGGGTTACTGGTTAAACTGGGAGCACTGGGAAGGGCTAAGGGGGAGGAACTGGAACTACTGGGGGACAACTGGAAGCACTAGAAAGGAGGAAAGGGACAAACTGGGCAAACTGGGAGCACTGGGAGAAATGGGAGGGCAAATTAGTCAAACTAGGAGCTATTCCTGGGAGCAGATAAGGGGAGCACTGAGGATACTGGGAGCACTGGGGCATAACTGGGACCACTGGGAAAGATTAGTGACTATAACCAGGGATAAACAGGACACCAGGTCTACCTCATTGAAGTCAATGGGTATTCAGGGACACCAGGTCTACCCAGTCAAAGCAATGAGGATTTAGGGACACCAGTTTTTGGGGACCCCATGGGTTTTGGGTTTGGATCCAGGTGTCCAAGGGGTACCCAGGTGTACCCAGGTGATTTTGGGGGGGATCCTGGATATTTTAGGGGTACCCAGGTGTACCCCAGGTGTAACCAGGTGATGTTTGGGGCACCCAAGTGTCCTGACTGGCCATGACGGGCCTGGAGAAGATGATGACCACCATTGCATCGTCCTGGTCGACCTGGACACAGATGACCCTCAGTGGCTGGGAGGCTGTCGAGGGGCACCCCAATATTCAGAGGGCACCCCAAAACTTCAGGTGAGGTGTGGTTACTGTGCTGCAAAGAGAAAGAAAAGACAGCAACACACACGGACCTCTTTTGGGGAAAAAAGGCCAACTTTATTGTACGGACATCCCGTATTTAAAGTGTGTTATGTGGAGCTAGGACAGGACAGTAGGTCATTGGACAATTGGGACAAACATCCCTGGGACAGCATGTCCGGATGTCCCATGGGAAAGACACCAGGCGTTAATCTTTATTATGAATTCCCTTCTGTTTTTCACCAAGTTATCACTCTGGGAGACTGCCTCCTTAACTGAAGCTGTAGTCAGCTTGTCAGCCTGGGAATGGACCTGAGAGACAGGAGAAATCCAGGCCTGAGAGGAATTGCCAAGCTGTAATTTCCTAGCTCTCTAAATGTGTGTGTCCACAGTGAGGGCCCCGGGAGGGGAGAGATCCCCAAGCTACCTTGGGAGAGGATGCAGCACAGGTACACCCAGGAACTTTGGACTCTGGGGTCGGTGAAAGCAGCGTTCTGCACCAGCTCCAGCTCTGGGCTGGGAAAGGGGGCACTCAAATATCTGAATACCCAGGTGTGTGGGAGTTCAGGTCTACCCATTAAAATCAACAGGGATTTAAGGCACCCGGCCTACCCATGGAAGTCATTGGAGATTTAGGAACACCAGGCCTACCCATTCAACCCAACAGATCCCACCACCTCCCAGTTTAGGTGAGGGAGGGGCTGGAAAATTTTGGGGATCCCACAGAATTGTGGGAATTTTTCCAGGGAATCCCCCACCTTCCTTCAGCTTTTCAGAGGGAAGCACCCTGGCCTCCCCCTTGCCAGATCTCCTGGTGGGCATAAGAGCTGCAGGCGGTGGTGCCAGGCCAAGAAGTTGGAGAAGTCACAACTCATCAGGGCCCCAGTGAAAGCCAGCTCAGACTTGGGGTTCTGCCTTGCCACCAGCACCCACCAGTGTTCCCAGGTGTGGACTAAGAGGGCACCAGTATAAACCAGTAAGCACTTGGAGTCACTCCAGAGCTCTTGAGCCCTTTGGCAGCAGATCCCAGTAGAAACCAGTAAGGCCACAACAACCTGAAGTCAGTCCCAGTAGGTCCCAAGCCCCATCCCAGCATAAACCATTAAGACCAGCATCCCCAGAAGTTGGTCCCAGTGCCAAGCAACCCCAAGCCTCCTCCCAGTATAACCAAATACATCACAGTTTAACCCACTAAAATCCAGAATATCCAAGTATAACTGAGTAGAAAGCAGTAGAAACCAGTACAAACCAGTATAACCCTGTCACCCCAGGACCACATCCCAGTATAAACGAGTAAACCCAGTGACCCCCTGAACTGCATCCCAATATAAACCGGAATAACCCAGTATAACTCACAGTTGGCCACCAGGTCCTCCCAGCCAGCAGGGGGCACTCACACACCCCGCTCCCTTTCCCAGTAGAACCCAGTGCAAACCAGTAACCCCCCAGCAGCCAATCCCAGTACAAACCAGTATAACCCACTACAACCAGTACACACAGTGCCAGGTCCTCGCGGACACTCACACACCCTCTCCCAGTGCAACCCAGTGACTCCAGCCCTGTCCCAGCACACCCTGGACCCCATCCCAGCACAAACCAGTACAAGCCACTCACAGTTGCAGGGGTCATCCACCAGGAGGTGCTCGCACAGTGCCAGGTCCTCCCGGCCAGCAGGGGGCGCTGCAGTGTCCAGTGTGACCCTACAGAACCAAGGAGACCCCTGTGACACTGCGGGGCCCCACGGAACCAAGAGTCCATTGTGAGACACCTGGGCCACGTGGAGCCAAGGAACCATTGTGACACTGGGGAAACTCATGGCACCAAGGGGCCACTGTGACATTGTGGGGCCTCATGGAACCTGTGAGCCATTGTGACACTGCACGGCCTTGTGGAACCAAGGAGACCACGGTGACACTGTGGGGCCACATGGAACCAAGAGTCCATTGTGACACTCTGGAACTACAGAGACCATTGGTGAGAGTATGGAACCTCGAGGAACGAAAGTCCATTGTGACAGATCAAGGCCTCATGGAACCCAAAAGAGCATTGTGACACTGTGGGGCTCCATGGACCCAAATCTCCATTGTGACAGAACAGAACCTCATGGAACCAAGAGTGCATGGTGACCCAGCAGGGCCCTGTGGAACCAAGGAGACCAAAGGCTTCAAACCTTCCTTGCAGGGTTCTGAGCTGGGGAAAGGGGAACCTGCTTCGTGGCACATTGGGCTTGGCACACACCTGAGGAGTGTGTCTGTTTTCAGTGAGGAAACTTAGGAGTTTTAGATTGCTTCCAAAAACACAAGGAAAACCACTGTTTGCCTGAGTGCAGTCAGTTCTCCAAGCTAAGCAGGTCCCAGGTGAGTGAGGACAGACAGGATGGGGTTGGGCAATGTGGAGCAAGGTTGTCCACACTGAGTCAGACCTCAAGGCACAGCTTCTGTGAGCAGGCCAGACCTCCTGAGGAGAGAGCCTGCATCAACACCAATCAGGGAATGCTGCAATCACCTCTGCTCTAAACAGAACAGTAATAAAATGCACCCTTGAAAAAAATAATAAATATTTCTAAGAAGCTCTTCAAATGATTTCTCCATAACTGGATTTGAAAATCTTGTTAATGAACTACCCCAGACCAGAGGGAAATCAAGGCAGAGCCATGGTTTCTCAGGACTTGCTTGATCCCAATCAGCCCCGTGGTGCATTTGGTGCTGAGCCCTTGAACCTCAGGGCCTGAGAGGAGATTGCACAAACCTTTCCAGGAGTCCAAGTCAGAAGAAAAACCCAAAGTGCCTCAAAGCATCAATGGGCCCCACTGAGGTCCATCCCCAACACAGGCTCCTCATGGACTCCTTGGAGGGGAGAATGGGAGGCCAGAATTTCCCAAAAACCTCTCAGAAATTCAGTGTACAAAGGAAAATCCAAACTACCTTTAAATCCTTGAGTATCTCAAAGTATTAATGAGCCCCACTGAGTGTCAATACAAAGCTCTCAAGGGACTAATTAAAGTAGATAATTGGGGGCATCATTGCATAAAATACTAAAAGAGTTGGTGTCAAAAGAAAAATGCCCAGTTCCTTAAAAAACTGAGTACCTCGAAGCATTAATGAGCCCCACTGAGTATCATTACTGACAAAGCCTCTCAAGGGACTAATTAAAGCAGAGAATTGGAAGCTGTCACTGCACAAACCTCTCAGAGACCCAGTGACAAAAAGTAGAACTTAAATTAACCCTGAGTACCTCGAAGCATTAATGAGTCCCACTGAGTGTTGTTACTGACAAAGGCTCTCAAGGGACTAATTAAAGCAGATAATTGGAGGCCATGATTGCACAAAGCTCTCAGAGACTCCAAGGCAAAAGCAAAACCCAAAGTGCTCTGAAAAACCTGCAGTCCCTGGGAGCATGAAGGAGCCCCCCAGGGCCATTCCTGACCAAGGCTCCCCAGGGACTCATCCCAGCAGATCCCTGAGGCCACTGGGATGTGGGGGGATGCTGAGGGCAGGACAAGGGGTGCCAGTGGCCAGCCTTGCTGGGGCTGTGCCAGGAGGCCCCAGTGGCTCAGGACAAGGTGTCTCCTCCCAGCCCTTGGTGGCACAGACCCTGCTGTGCCCCAGGGCACCAAGACTTGGCTTCTCTTTGTCCCCACCTGTCATCTCTGCCTCCAATTTCCTGCTCTCACTGGAACCTGGGGACACTTTCTCAGTCATGTCCCTCAATGGAGCCCATTAAAAGTAAAAGAAACTTTGGACTTTCATTCTGACTTGGAGTTCTTGAGAGGTTTCCTAACAAACCATGGCTTAGCTTTGATTTCCCTCTGGTCTAGTGCAGTTCATTAAGGAAGTTCTCAAGTCCAGTTATGGAGAAACATTTCAAAGAGTTTGTGAGAAATACACATTCCTATTTTAAAAAGTATTTTATTACTCTCGTTATGAATGACATTCTATTTATCCAATTTTATCAAACAATAAGATTAAATTTAGGAGCAATTTTTTTAATAGCAAAAATTGTATGTAAAGGAATACAAATCAAAGTATCTTAGATACATATATTTGAGTGTATAGAAAATTTGGCAGTGAGTAATTCAGTATAATTGAGGTTTGTGTAAAGCATAAGCAAAACTGACCGGGGGTACAGGGAGGGGCTCGCCCTTCCCCACGTACCAAACAATCAAGGCCAAAAATCCCACTTATACACTGTATGCTAATATGGATTAATACAGAATTTTCTGGAAAGCTCCTCCCAGTTTCCATTCCTAAAATCTATGTCACTGTGTTGTGTGGAGCATTCTCTATTAATGGTTAGGGGGTCTCTCATCCTTTTGAGGGTCTTATTTCCGATGAAGGCTCTTTGTCTTCATCAGTGTCCGCTGTGTGACCTTGCAGGCAGCACAAGTGCACTGAGCTTGGGGTTGTGTAGCTCAGCATAAGTTCCCACAATAAACCTTATTCAAGTTCATGCCTGGAATCATCCCAATTTGGCCCATTCCAAGGTCGAAACTTTTTATTTCTAGATGCTGCTTATCAAACCTATATCCTTCTACTACTCCCCCCTAACATCTGGAGTCTGCTTTGTCTCATCATTTCTTTTGCTTTCTAACAATTATTTTCTATTGATATAAGTTCAGTGTTGCTAATATAGTTAAAATTTAGTTAGCACGAACCACATTTATCACATCTTTAATATTAAAATGAATTTTTTCTTACTTATTAGTATTCCATATTTTTATAATCTATTTTTCATATTGATATGTAAAAACTTTACATTATTAGTAACCAAAAAAGTTATTGGCCATTGTTTCTAACTAACACAATTCCTTTCATTACATAAATAAGCTTTACTGATTATTTATTTCTCCCTGTTGTTATGAATGGTTTTCTTTTTTTTTTTTCCAATTAAACAAACAACAAAGATTAAAAGTAACAACAAATTTTTAATAGTAACAATTATAAATGAATACAATCAGAAGTATTAAAGGTGATTACAAAAATTATTGAAACTAAATACCATCCAAGTAAAGTATTACAATTGTATAATTTGGAATGGATAAAATTTGAGAGTAAGTGTTTTAGTATAATTGAGGTTCGTATAAAGCATAAGCAAAACCGACCGGGGGTACGGGGAGGGGCCTGCCCTTCCTCTCGTACCAAAGCATTTGGGCTAACAATCCCACTTATATACTATAGGCTACAAAAGTTTCTAGAAAGCTCCTCCCAGTTTCTATTCCTAAAATCTACGTAACTATACTGCACGACGCATGCTCTACTAATGGGTTAGGGGGTCTCTCATCCTTTTGAGGGTCTTATTTCCGGTGAAGGCTCATCATCATCATCAGTGACCGAGGTGTGACCTGCAGGTAGCGCAGGTGCCCTGTGTGACTGAGCAGATGTTTTCCATAACATGACTTTAATTAAGTCCCATGCTTGTGATCATTCCATTTTTGACAGCTTCAAGGTTGAAGCTGTATTTCTAGATGCCGCTTATCAGACCTCCGTCCTTCTACTATTCTTATCTGACTTTCTTCTAACCTCCTTCTTCGACTCCCAACATCTGGGAGATGTCTTTTATCCTGTCTCACCCATCTCCCCCCCTGTCACTCGGTAACAATAGTCTTCTATTGATCTAAATACAATTTTGTTAATATAGTTACAATTTAATTAGCATGAATCACATTGATCACAATTCCCCCATTTCTTTTTTTTTTTTTAAATCATTTTGATTCGTGCTTTAGAAGGTTGTTACTTGGTATTGTCTATGTTCCTTCATACTAGCCTCCAATTTTTTTCTAACATTTTTCGTGCGGTTTCCAGCTTTTCACACTCCTTTTCAAATTTAATTAACATTTCCCGTGCCAGGGTATTTTCTTTGCATTCAGTCACTACTTTTTCGACCTCTTTTCCTTGCGTGAGATTAGATCGTGCTTTCAGTACCATTAAGGAGTTTATTTTTCCTTTTGTTGTTAATTCTGGATCTATAGGCATGGCTGTAAGTTGCATTCCTTGAATTACTGAGTGTATTAGTCTGATTAGACATGGTATCATGCAAGGCAGAAACAATAGACCTAAAACAGAACACAATAGCATGAATCCTAATTTTTTCCACTACACACCCCCAAAAAGATTATCCCACCAGTCAGCTTTCAGGATAGAATTCCATTTTTGAACTGGTACATGTGCCACTCTTTTAATTTCATCAGCAAGTTTGGTGATGGCTTCCCCATGGTCATCTATTTCCACACAACACTCAGATTCATTAAACCTCCCACAAACTCCTCCTTCTTCTGCCAACAGATAGTCTAGGGCAATTCTGTTTTGATATACAAATGCTTGCATTTGTGAATGCTGTTTGGCCAACAACTTTAAAGCGTCTGCTGTGTGGTTTGAGACGACTTCTACTACGGCCTGGAGCCTTATTAAACGGTTTAATAGGTAAATTGGAGTTCTATATCCCCAAGACCCATCCTGAGCCCAAGTAGCAGGTTCATAGTATGCTATAATTCTTTCTGCAGGCCATTCTTCATCTTTCCATTTTTGGTTTCCTCCCGCCATCGGAAAGTCGAGATTTAATTCTCTTTTTTTTTCTTTCTAAGGTTTCATAAAGTGGTGTTCCTAGTACATCGCCCTTAGACCTTGGTATGACAAAGAAGGAGGGTCGTATAATTCCTAAGGTACAAGTTCCCTCCCATTTTCGGGGTAGTTCACTGTATGCTCGTTGCCCACAAATCCAATATATTCCATCAGGGGCTTTCCATCTTTCTTTTTTGTATTTTCTGGTTGTTCCCAATAAGATTTCAAGTCTTTTATGGATTGGTAGGGGTTAGCTCCAGAACTGTTATGCCAGCACAAATTAGTTTGATTATTCCACTTGCAATTCATTTCTTTTGCTATTCCCCAATATCCAGTAGGACTCTTGGGTTGCCAGGTCTTTGTGTTATTGTCTGAATTTACTACTAAAGTAGATAGGCAAGGAGTATATCCTACCACTTCAGTGTATTTTCTCCCTTCCCGAGTTATACAAACTGTTCCAATGACTTGATGACTTAGGACCCAGCCTTCAGGCCGTTTTAGGGTCTTAGAAATTTGTGTATGATTCCATTTTAAAAATTGTTCTGGAGCCAAACCCTCACCTCTTCATGGCCATCTTTCAGCCATTCTAAGTCCTCTACAAACAAAACATTTAGATAATCCCAATTCTGTGGCAATTTCTTGCATTAGATCTACAAACAAATTTTTGTTTGAAGTTGGCAAATCCCAGTCGCTATAGTGCTGTTTTAATTGTTTATACAGCTCATTCAATTTCCTTAACTTTTTCCTTTTGATCTTTTCCTATATTTTTTTTTTTGTCTGTTTCTTTTTGTTTTTCAACTTCCATTATTATATTTTTCAAAACAAAAGAAAATTTTATATCTAGGACAAAGTTGATTATTGTTAGGATAAGGAGTTTACCCATTGAATCCTAAATTTCTTCTAACTCAATAGAATTTTGGACTTTTCACACAATTTTCTAAAAAGCTGGTACAGTCATAACAGGCAGCAGTAACATGTGAATGTGCCACAAAAACTGATTCCATCTTATCCTTGACCCACAGGGATCAGGAATAGTTTGTTTCTTTACTGCTGGCTCTTGCATTGCTTGTCTTCTTGTAATTTGTTCCTGTATGGTCTGTTCTTTTTTGCTCCATGCTGTCTTATGGTTTTAGCCAGTTGCCAGGGGTATTATAGTAAGCACAATGAAAAGAATCCTCAGGAATTTTAACTTTCTACCTGTCTCAAGGCCCCTTGGGTTGCAGCCAAGGGCCGAGATGTTAATCTTTTCGGTAGCAAAGTTTTTATCCTGGAATTTGTTTCTTTTTGATACCCTTGGCCTCATAAGGTTCGTATGAACTATTTTAATTTTTTTTTTTTTTTTTTTTTGTTCCAAAGATGGCACAAAGTATTCGTAGTTCTGCAGCACTGCCTTATCTTTCTCCTTAGATTGATCAGCTATTTTTCCTAATCCACTAAAGCTCCGGAGATATGCCAACTACAAGATTTGTTTTCACATAACTTGTCCCAATAGCATTCCATGAAAAAATTACTAAAAATTTTTTTTTTTTTTAAAGTTAGCTGTTTACATACACAACTTAAACTAACCAATTATCTTTTTTTTTTTCCACTCTAGTTACTTTTTACTACAAATTAAAACAATAGGTACAAATAACACAAATTTATGGACAACACTTTAAGCCATGGTTAGTACTTTCCCAGTGTGTTAATTATGTTTTTGACCCTCTTAATAACAGGTGTTACCAGTCTTTTTTTCTGGAGTTGTAGTTCTTCAAATAAATCAGTTAATGTTTGTTGGAGGCTCTTGGAGAAATTTTTCAATCCTCCTGGGCTGTTTTCATTGATCAACGAGGTGTCTGATTCTTTCTCATCAGCACTGTTCTGCCTTCAGGTTCAATGAGGTTGCAGCTGGCAGCTAATTCAGGATGTCCAGACTTTGATAATGCACCTTTTAAAACAACTTTAAACTGGTATTTCAAACAGCAGTAAAATAATATTTTTTTTTTCACTGCACATACAAAAATCACATTCTCCCTTGGTTCCAAAGTACAGTGGTTCTATGCTAACTCTATATGGACTGTAGCTTTTGGCACCCAGTACCCTCCTTAGCTTCATTCGATTTATTACAATTTGAGTAATTTGGTTTTTAATAAAATTTTACAAAATGGTCACAAAGTGCTCTCGTGCCCCAGTGAATCCCCCCATGTGAGCTGTCTGAGATCTGCTGGGCCAAAAGTCCTGGCACCGCTCTTTTACTATTGGGCAGAAGAATTCATCCTCTTTTCAGGGTTACCCCCAGCTTCTTCACAGCCTCCACTTCTGCCAAGGAAAAGCATGGTGCCCCACCCTGTGCTTTTGCTTCCCGAAAAGCCACACTCACACTGCCGTTTTCTCCTAGGGCTCCCCCCCCGCTTCATTATCAGCCAAATTGTTTCTTTTTATTTTATGATGCTTGTATCTTTAAATAGTCTGTTCAGTTGGTGTTGAATATTGAATTCTGCAGCTTTAAGACTGATTCCAGGAGTGAAAGAGGAGAGAAAAAGTGCAGAATTAGTTATCAGAAACTACACTGACTCCCCCGCATTCCTGCTCACAGACCTAGTTGTCTGCAGTGGACAGCGGGAGAGAACTCTCTTTTGCTTTTTGGTTAGTTTTTTTTTTTTCTTCTTAACCAATTAAAGTAAAAAAATTCCCTGGAGTGTGTTTTTCTTCTTTTTTTTTTTTTTTTTCTTGAATTATTTAAATTTGCTCTGGACTGAAAACCCAAGAAAGCACTGGAAGCTCACACTGTAGCCCACCTAGCCTGGCCTGGGCCAAGGCATTTCCCAGCACTGAAGGAACTGATACCAGACTAAGTAAGTTAAGCTGCAACTTACAAAAAAACCTTCTTTTGAATCTGTCATCTTTTTGAAACAATAAGAAGTTTTGTTGTTTAATATTGTTCATTTTTATACTGAAAAGTGTTTTGCCTGTTAAATAAATAGTTATTTTTTCCACTTCTCTCTGAGGAAATATTTTTTTTCTCTAACTAATTAAAAAAAGATTGCTTAAATTTGTTTCCCAGAAAAATTCTATTCAAAAGTTTCTTTCTAAATTTACCTTAAACTAAAACAAAGTCCTTGTGTCTACTAAAAATATGATTTCTTCATTTTGAGAATCTACTTTCAGCTTTATCAAGGGGTCTTCTGGTATTTTGGTTCATATTAAATAAATGAGCCTCTGACCCCCCCTTTAGTTTTCTTGAATTAATATTTTTTTTCCTGATAAATTCTTTGTGTTTGTGGCTGTTTGTATTTCTTGGATTGCTGTTATTAGAATCCTGGCTTTAATTTTCTTTTCCTCATCTCTCCGAACATACGCTTCTTGTGCTTCCTTTAACAACTCCTGAAGCTCCTATCCTGCTAATCTTCCAATTTTTCTAACTTTTTCCTGATGTTCCCCCCCTAAGACTTAGCTACAAATTGTGTTTTCAAAAGGACCTGCCCTGCTGGTGTATTGGGGTCTATGCTTGAGTATAACTGCAAATCCCTTTTTTTAGTCTCTTTAACCATTCTGCCAGGTATTCATCTTTCCCTTGGTGTTCACTCAGAGATTTCCCTATATTTTGTCCTCTGGGCATTGCTTCCTGAATACCTTGGATAATCATTTACCTGAAATCTCTCATATTTTACCTATGTTTTACTTCCTGATTATTACAATTTGGATCTGCCATAGGCTATTTCTGATCTTTTTGGTTTGGCTTTTAATGATCTCTATTCTAAGCCTGTATTCCTGACTATCTAATCATTTCTCTCTTCTACTGTAAACAAGATTTCTAAAATAGACTGCAATTCCACTCAGGTGTAAATATTCAGTCTTAATAACTGATCTAGTTTCTTTGCTACCTCAATATGATCTTCTGGCATCCTGCCCATCTCTTTCTTAAATTTCCTAAAGTTCCTAGTATTCAGGGGAACACTCACGTAACCAATAGGTCCCTGTCCTGGGGCCAGATTTGCCATTGGAACCTCTCTAAGAGGGTATAATCTATCCTCCCTTCCTGCTTCCTCGCCCTCTTTGTCACTTTCTTCCTCTTGTTCCCTTTTGCCTCTAGTTCTGTGTGCTACTGGCTCGACTTGAATAAGGGGTGCATCGGGGACCAAGGGCTGGACAGGCTGGACAGGCTGTCTGTATGGGGGTGGGAGGTGATTTAACGGGTCCCATGGCTTTAGCCAGTCCCTTCTTGCTGCCCGTCCTTTAGTTTGCAAAGGGTATAACGAATAACCTTCTTTTTCTTGCCTTTGAACTATAAATTTACCCCCCACACACTTTTTGGAAGCCACAAAGCAGCATATTCACTTTTTTTCCTAATTAAAACGTTGTTTTGAACTCATATATAGATTTAAAACCTGACAAATCTAATCTTCAAATGATTTAAACTCTGGCCAGTACAAATTATTTGCACAAATCTTTTCTTTTCTCCACTCAAACATACAGTACTGTATAATTTTCTGCTTACTTTTTCTCTTTGGGATTCCCTTATACTTTAGTATTGTAACACTATCTTCAGGGGGCTGTCCTGAGGAATCTCGCTCCCCTTCTGGGAACCCCCTCTTGGTTCCCAGGCACACCGGGTTCTCGTGAACTATTCTCACACTTCACAACCCCTGGGTCAGAGATTTTACTTTTCCTCTGACCCATCTCTGGCGGCAACATTTCCCTTGCTCTCTCTCATTCGTTCTGCGGTTCAACTCCTTCGCTTAATATACCAATCTCACTTCTTTTGCCAAACACTTGTTTCCTACCTAATTCCTTCTTTTCCTTTTATTCTCTCCCCAACCTCACTTTCTGGCCATTCTCCACAATCCTTTCTTAATCACATACTGAAACTTCCATCTATTATCCTCCCAACAGATAGTTGAACCTGGTTCATTTACTCCCTTCTTAAATCACTTCTTTCGAGCATCAGCTCCCTTCTCAAAGACTTTTCTCGTGAGTTCTCGGGCTGGGACTTTCCCTCCCAGTCCCTCCCGGGGTATTCACTCGCTCTCCCCTTTCAGACATTCCTCACTCACACACAAGCACACAGCCGCCCCCTTTACCCAACCCCATGGTACTCACACAGCCCATTTTCGCACAGGGTTCTTGTGCACAAGACGTTTTACGGGCACCTTTCCCTTTCTGCCGGCGTTCTCACGGGAGCCTTCTTCTTCTGGCGCGCCTCCTTGTAGCTAGCTTCTTTTGCTTATGCTTTATTTTAATTTGGAACTCCTTTTCCAAGAGAGCCTGGTCTAGCCTTGGGACCACCTTAACAATTGGTGGGGAGCTCCTTCCCAAAACTAGCCGCTCTTCACTTGGACTGGAGTTCCCGGGTTTCGGCACCAAATTGTTATGAATGATGTTCTATTTTTCCCAATTTATCAAGCAACAAGATTAAATTTAATAGTAAGTTTTTAATAGTAACAAAATGAATACAATCAAAGTATTGGAGATGACAATTAAAGTATTGGAGATGAAACAATCAAAGTGCATATATTTAAGAATATACAAAATTTGGCAGTAAGTAATTTAGTATAATTGAGGTTCGTATAAAGCATAAGCAAAACCGACTGGGGAGGGGCCCCCCTCCGACCGGGGATACAGGGAGTGGTTCGCCATTCCTCACGTATCAAAGCATCCAGGCTAACAATCCCACTTATATACTGTAGGCTACAGAAGTTTCTAGAAAACTCCTCCTAGTTTCTATTCCTAAGATCTACGTAACTATACTGCACGGCGCATGCTCTACTAATGGGTTAGGGGGTCTCTCATCCTTTTAAGGGTCTTATTTCCGGTGAAGGCCCATCATCACCTTCAGTGACCGAGGTGTGACCTGCAAGTAGCACAGGCGCCCTGTGTGACTGAGCAGATGTTTTCCATAACATGATTTTAATTAAGTCCCATGCTTGTGATCATTCCATTTTTGACATCTTCAAGGTTGAAGCTATATTTCTAGATGCCGCTTATCAGACCTTCGTCCTTCGACTCTTCTTATCTGATTTTCTTCTAACCTCCTTCTTCGACTCCCAACATCTGTAAGATGTCTTTTATCCTGTCTCACCCATCTCCCCCTTCTCACTCTGTAACAATTGTCTTCTATTGATCTAAATACAATTTTGTTAATATAGTTACAACTTAATTAGCACGAATCACATTTATCACAATACTAATAAGTAAGAAAAAATTCATTTTAATATTAAAGATGTGATAGATGTGGTTTGTGCTAACTAGATTTTAACTATATTAGCAAAATTGTACTTATATCAATAGAAAATAATTGTTAGAAAGCAAAAGAAATGGTGAGACAAAGCAGACTCCAGATGTTAGGGGGGAGTAGTAGAAGGATACAGGTTTGATAAGCAGCATCTAGAAATAAAAAGTTTTGACCTTGGAATGGGCCAAATTGGGATGATTCCAGGCATGAACTTGAATAAGGTTTATTGTGGGAACTTATGCTGAGCTACACAACCCCAAGCTCAGTGCACTTGTGCTGCCTGCAAGGTCACACAGCGGACACTGATGAAGACAAAGAGCCTTCATCGGAAATAAGACCCTCAAAAGGATGAGAGACCCCCTAACCATTAACAGAGAATGCTCCACACAACACAGTGACACAGATTTTAGGAATGGAAACTGGGAGGAGCTTTCCAGAAAATTCTGTATTAATCCATATTAGCATACAGTGTATAAGTGGGATTTTTGGCCTTGATTGTTTGGTACGTGGGGAAGGGCGAGCCCCTCCCTGTACCCCCGGTCAGTTTTGCTTCTGCTTTACACAAACCTCAATTATACTGAATTACTCACTGCCAAATTTTCTATACACTCAAATATATGTATCTAAGATACTTTGATTTGTATTCCTTTACATACAATTCTTGCTATTAAAAAAATTGCTCCTAAATTTCATCTTATTGTTTGATAAAATTGGATAAATAGAATGTCATTCATAACAACAGTAATAAAATACAACTTTTTAAAATAGGAATGTGTATTTCTCACAAACTCTTTGAAATGTTTCTCCATAACTGGACTTGAGAACTTCCTTAATGAACTGCACTAGACCAGAGGGAAATCAAAGCTGAGCCATGGTTTGTTAGGAAACCTCTCAAGAACTCCAAGTCAGAATGAAAGTCCAAAGTTTCTTTTACTTTTAATGGGCTCCATTGAGGGACATGACTGAGAAAGTGTTCCCAGGTTCCAGTCACAGCAGGAAATTGGAGGCAGTGATGACAGGTGGGGTCAAAGAGAAGCCAAGTCTTGGTGCCCTGGGGCACAGCAGGGTCTGTGCCACCAAGGGCTGGAAGGAGACACCTTGTCCTGAGCCACTGGGGCCTCCTGGCACAGCCCCAGCAAGGCTGGGCACTGGCACCCCTTGTGCTGCCCTCAGCATCCCCCCACATCCCAGTGGCCTCAGGGATCTGCTGGGACGAGTCCCTGGGGAGCCTTGGTCAGGAATGGCCCTGGGGGCTCCTTCATGCTCCCAGGGACTGCAGGTTTTTCAGAGGACATTGGGTTTTGCTTTTGCCTTGGAGTCTCTGAGAGCTTTGTGCAATCATGGCCTCCAATTATCTGCTTTAATTAGTCCCTTGAGAGGCTTTGTCAGTAATGATACTCAGTGGGACTCATTAATGCTTCAAGGTACTCAGTTTTTAAGGTACATGGAGTTTTCATTTTTACACCAACTCTTTCAGTAGTTTCTGCAATGATGCCCCCAATTATCTACTTTAATGAGTCCCTTGAGAGCTTTGTTTTGACACTCAGTGGGGCTCATTAATACTTTGAGATACTCAAGGTTTTAAAGGTACTTTGGATTTTCCTTTGAACACTGATTTTCTGAGAGGTTTTTGGGCAATCCTGGCCTCCCATTCTCCCCTCCAAGGAGTCCATGAGGAGCCTGTGTTAGGGATAGACCTAAGTGGGACCCATTAATGCTTTGAGACACTTTGGGTTTTTCTTCTGACTTGGACTCCTGGAAAGGTTTGTGCAATCTCCTCTCAGGCCCTGAGGTTCAAGGGCTCAGCACCAAATGCACCACGGGGCTGATTGGGATCAAGCATGTCCTGACAAACCATGGCTCTGCCTTGATTTCCCTCTGGTCTGGTGCAGTTCATTAAGAAGATTTTCAAATCCAGTTATGGAGAAATAATTTGAAGAGCTTCTTAGAAATATTTATTATTATTTTCAAGGGTGCATTTTATTACTGTTCTGTTTAGAGCAGAGGTGACTGCAGCATTCCCTGATTGATGTTGATGCAGGGTTTTCCTCAGGAGGTCTGGCCTGCTCCCAGAAGCTGTGCCTTGAGGTCTGAGCCAGTCTGGACAACCTTGCTCCACATTGCCCAACCCCATCCTGTCTGTCCTCACTCACCTGGGACCTGCTTTGCTTGGAGATCTGACTGCACTCAGGCAAACAGTGTTTTTCCTTGTGTCTTTGGAAGCAATCTAAAACTCCTAAGTTTCCTCACTGAAAACTGACACACTCCTCAGGTGTTTGCCAAGCCCAAAGTGCCACGAAGCAGGTTCCCCTTTCCCCAGCTCAGAACTCTGCAAGGAATGTTTGAAACCTTTGGACTCCTTGGTTCCACAAGGCCTTGCTGGGTCACCATGCACTCTTGGTTCCACGAGGTTCTGCATTGTCACAATGGAGATTTGGGTCCATGGGGCCCCACAGTGTCACAATGCTCTTTTGGGTTCCATGAGGCCTTGATCTGTCACAATGGACTTTTGTTCCTCGAGGTTCCATACTCTCACCAATGGTCTCTGTAGTTCCAGAGTGTCACAATGGACTCTTGGTTCCATGTGGCCCCACAGTGTCCCCATGGTCTCCTTGGTTCCACAAGGCCGTGCAGTGTCACAATGGCTCACAGGTTCCATGAGGCCCCACAATGTCACAGTGGCCCCTTGGTCCCATGAGTTTCCCCAGTGTCACAATGGTTCCTTGGCTCCACGTGGCCCAGGTGTCTCACAATGGACTCTTGGTTCCGTGGGGCCCCGCAGTGTCACAGGGGTTTCCTTGGTTCTGTAGGGTCACACTGGACACTGCAGCGCCCCCTGCTGGCCGGGAGGACCTGGCACTGTGTGAGCACCTCCTGGTGGATGACCCCTACAACTGTGAGTGGCTTGTACTGGTTTGTACTGGTTTGTGCTGGGATGGGGTCCAGGGTGTGCTGGGACAGGGCTGGAGTCACTGGGTTGCACTGGAAGAGGGTGTGTGAGTGTCTGGGTGGACCTAGCACTGTGTGTACTGGTTGTACTGGGTTATACTGGTTTGTACTGGGATGGGGTGCTGGGGGGTTACTGGTTTGCACTGGGTTCTACTGGGAAAGGGAGCAGGGGTGTGTGAGTGCCTCCTGCTGGCTGGGAGGACCTGGTGGCCAACTGTGAGTTATACTGGGTTATACTGGTTTATATTGGGATGCAGTGCAGGGGGTCACTGGGTTTACTCGTTTATACTGGGATGTGGTCCTGGGGTGACAGGGTTATACTGGTTTGTACTGGTTTCTACTGGTTTCTACTCAGTTATACTTGGATATTCTGGATTTTAGTGGGTTAAACTGTGATGTATTTGGTTATACTGGGAGGAGGCTTGGGGTTGCTTGGCACTGGGACCAACTTCTGGGGATGCTGGTCTTACTGGTTTATGCTGGGATGGGGCTTGGGACCTACTGGGACTGACTTCAGGTTGTTGTGGCCTTACTGGTTTCTACTGGGAGCTGCCTCCATGGGCTCAGGGGCGACTCCTAATGCTTACTGGTTTATACTGGTGCCCTCTTAGTCCACACCTGGGAACACTGGTGGGTGCTGGTGGCCAGGCAGAGCCCCAAGGCTGAGCTGGCCTTCACTGGGGCCCTGATGAGTTGTGACTTCTCCAACTTCTTGGCCTGGCAACACTGCCTGCAGCTGTTGCTGCCCACCAGGAGCTCCAGCAAGGGGGAAGCCAGGGTGCTGCCCTCTGAAAAGCTGAAGGAAGGTGGGGGATTCCCTGGAAAAATTCCCACAGTTCTGTGGGATCCCCAAAATTTTCCAGTCCCTCCCTCACCTAAACTGGGAGGTGGTGGGATCTGTTGGGTTGAATGGGTAGGCCTGGTGTTCCTAAATCTCCAATGACTTCCATGGGTAGGCCTGGTGCCTTAAATCCCTGTTGATTTTAATGGGTAGACCTGAACTACCACACACCTGGGTATTCAGATATTTGAGTGCCCCCTTTCCCAGCCCAGAGCTGGAGTTGGTGCAGAACGCTGCTTTCACCGACCCCAGAGTCCAAAGTACCTGGGTGTACCTGTGCTGCATCCTCTCCCAAGGTACCTTGGGGATCTCTCCCCTCCTGGGGCTCTCACTGTGGACACACACATTTAGAGAGCTAGGAAATTACAGCTTGGCAATTCCTCTCAGGCCTGGATTTCTCCTGTCTCTCAGGTCCATTCCCAGGCTGACAAGCTGACTACAGCTTCAGTTAAGGAGGCAGTCTCCCAGAGTGATAACTTGGTGAAAAACAGAAAGGAATTCATAATAAAGATTAACACCTGGTGTCTTTCCCATGGGACATCCGGACATGCTGTCCCAGGGATGTTTGTCCCAATTGTTCAATGACCTACTGTCCTGTCCTAGCTCCACATAACACACTTTAAATACGGGATGTCCGTACAATAAAGTTGGCCTTTTTTCCCCAAAAAGGTCCGTGTGTGTTGCTGTCTTTTCTTTCTCTTTGCAGCACAGTAACCACACCTCACCTGAAGTTTTGGGGTGCCCTCTGAATGTTGGGGTGCCCCTCGACAGCCTCCCAGCAACTGAGGGTCATCTGTGTCCAGGTCGACCAGGATGGTGCAATGGTGGTCATCATCTTCTCCAGGCCCGTCATGGCCAGTCAGGACACTTGGGTGCCCCAAACATCACCTGGTTACACCTGGGGTACACCTGGGTACCCCTAAAATATCCAGGATCCCCCCCAAAATCACCTGGGTACACCTGGGTACCCCTTGGACACCTGGATCCAAACCCAAAACCCATGGGGTCCCCAAAAACTGGTGTCCCTAAATCCTCATTGCTTTGACTGGGTAGACCCGGTGTCCCTGAATACCCATTGACTTCAATGAGGTAGACCTGGTGTCCTGTTCATCCCTAGTTATATTCACTAATCTTTCCCAGTGGTCCCAGTTATGCCCCAGTACTCCCAGTATCCTCAGTGCTCCCCTTATCTGCTCCCAGGAATAGCTCCTAGTTTGACTAATTTGCCCTCCCATTTCTCCCAGTGCTCCCAGTTTGCCCAGTTTGTCCCTTTCCTCCTTTCTAGTGCTTCCAGTTGTCCCCCAGTAGTTCCAGTTCCTCCCCCTTAGCCCTTCCCAGTGCTCCCAGTTTAACCAGTAACCCTTCCTGATCAAGCCCTATCAATGGGTAGACCTGGGGTCCCTAAATCCACAAAAGACTTCAATAGGTTAGACCTGGTGTCCCTCAGTTCCCATTGACTTCAATGGATAGACCTGATGTCCCAAAATTTTTTGGTGTTAAAAATGCCAATTTTGGGCTCAGAATTCCCAGATTTTGAGCTGAAAATGGAGATTTTTGGGCTTACCTGGAGGCACAGCTCCAGCACAGGCCCCAGGTGTGGGATCAGGGATTCAGAACTGGCTTCCAGGAATTCATCCAGGACTTCCAGAGCATCAGCACTGCGATACTGGAGTGGAAATTCCCATAATTCAGCCCAACATTTCCCCCAAATTTCCCCACTTTAACATCAAATTTCTGCAAAATCAACATTGACGTTAATGGAAAGACCTGGTGTTCCTATATCCCCTTTGATTTTAATGGGTAATCCTGATGTCCAAAAAAATCCTTAATGGGAGATTAATATTATGAGTGATGGGGCAACTTAGAGACATTGTAAAAGAGGGTTTATTGCTTTATTGCATCAATCTCAAAGAAGGGTGAGACATTAAAGGTGTTACATCCAATGCCATAATATCAGAAACTGCGTAATTCTTAGTTACAATGCCTAAAGTTAGTTTTTTAGCCAATCAAATACTTCTACAAAGTTTGCTATCGTCTTTTTATACCAATCATTAATTGTTTTGATTCTCATGGCTTTGCTTCAATGTGTCATTTTTCAGCCAGTCATAAAACACTTCTCAAACTTACATTGACACATCTTAAGCTTCTAATTAAATTTTAAAATCTTTTACTATCTTACTTAACATACTGCTTTGCTTACATAATAGATATTTCTGTTTGCTTAAAACATATTTCTATTTAAACTACAAACTTATAGTCTTGTTTCATGTCTGTTTCACTTTAATGATCTAATTCTCTAAGGCTTCTCCAAGGTCTTAGATCAAACCCTGTATCCATCTCTGTCTCTGAGCCTGTATGCACAAGGCCCTGAGAGCTCTCCATGCCTGCATTTCCCACACTGCAGTATCCCAATGGACCCTTGGTTCCATGGGGACTCACAATGGCAGAAGGGTCTCCTTGGTTCCACAAGGTCCTGCAGAGCCCCTTGATTCAACGAGGCCTCAAAGTGTCATCATGGCCTCCAGGATTCCATGAGGCCCCACAGTGTCACAATGAATTCCTTTGGTTCCATGGAGTCCAGCACTGTTCCATGAATCCTCAGTTCCATGGGGCCCTGTAGTGTCACAATGGACTCCTCGGATCAATGGGGCTGCAAAATGTCACAGAAGTTTCCATGATTCCATGAGACTCCACCGTGTCACAATGGCCCCTCAATTCCATGGAGCCCCACAGTGTCTCTGTGGTTTCCTTGGTTTCATAAGGCCCTGAAATGTTACAATGGTCTCTTTGTTTCACAAAGCCTCAGATTGTAAAAATGGTCTCCATGGTTTCATGAGGCCGTGCTGTGTCACAATGGACCCTCGGTTCCACAATGCAGCAAACTGTCACAATGGTCTCTTTGGTTTGCAGTATGAGAATGGACCCTTGGTCCCTTGGAGCTCTCAGTGTCACTCTTGTGCCCTTGGTTCCATGAAGCCCTGCAGTGACACAATGGTCTTTTGGTTCCATGTGGCCTCAAAGTGTCATCATGGCCTCCTTGGTTCCATTAGGCCCTGCTGTGTCACAATGACATCCTTGGTTCCATGGTGCCCAGTACTGCAACAAAGTTCTCCTTGGTTCCATGGTGTCAGAATGATCCCTTTGTCCCATGGAGCCCCACACTGTCACTGTGCTCCCCTTGATTCCATGAGGCCCTGCTGTGCTACAATGGCCCCAATGGCTACAGTGGTCTCCAGTGAGACTCTCTACAACCACCTGAACAGAGGCTGTAGTCAGGTGCGGGCTGCTCTCTTCTGCAAGGCAACCACTGACAGAATGAGAGGACACAGTCTGAAGATGAGCCAGAGATGTATAGGTTTGGCATCAGGAAAAAATTCTTCAATGAAAGAGTGATTGGGCACTGGAATCTTCTGCCCAGGGAGGTGCTGGAGTCACCACCCCTAGTGGCATTAAAAATAAGTCTGGACGTGGCACTCAGAGCCATGGTTTAGTTGATGAGGTGATGTTAGGTCATAGGTTTGACTTGATGATTTCAAATCTCTTTTCCAACCTCGTTCATTCTGTGATTCCGCTTCATGAGGCCTGGTGATGTCACAATGGACTCTTGGTTCCATGAGGGGTGGCAGTATCAGAATGGCTCCTTTGTTTCTATGAAGTTCCACAGTCTCACAAAGGTGTCCCTGCTTCCATGAGGTTCTCCTGCATCACAATGACCCCTTGGTTTCATGAGGTGCCAAGCTGTCACAGTTGACTCCTCGGTTCTGTGAGGTCCTGCTTTTGCCAGATCTCCAAAATATCAGAGTAGGACTCCTTAACACTAATTTGGTGTTAAAGAGGACATCATTTATTCAGGCTTGAGGTCCAACATGGGATAACTCCCAACCTTACATGGACATGTGATTCATTTCCTATGGGAAATAAAGCACCTTTCACATCCAGGCATACATGGACAAAGTTGGGAATCTGCTTCCAGAATTCCCTATATCCAAGGACAGCTCCCAGACAAAAAGCTGTCATGACTGGCTGGCCTTGGCTTCCTGAGAGCCAGCACTCATCTGCCTTTTGAAACACTGAGGCTCTTTGCTTTCCTAATGAAAAGAAACCTTCTTCCATTCCAGGCACCCACAACCAAAGTTGAGATTTCACCTCCAAAAATCCCTGTGTCCAAGGATAGTCACCAGATGAAAGGTGTCAGGAGAGACAGGTCTGGCTGGCTTGGCCCATGGGAGGTCGTCTCTCATCTTCTTCCAAAACACTTGGGCTTTGAGCTTTTCTTTCCTATGGAAAAAAGCATCCATCTGACCAGGCATCCATGGCTGAAATTTGGATTCCACCTCCAAAACTCTGTACATCCAAGGATTGCTCCCAGGTGAAAGCTGCCAGGACAGACAGGTCTGGCTGCCCCAGGCGTTTTGGGGGCTGCCTCTCGCCTGCTTTCCAAACATGGGGGCTCAGTGCTTTCCTTCTTATGGAAAAGAACCATCCTCCCATCAAGGTGTCTGTGTTAGAAATGGAGATTCTTCCTCCAAAAATCAGGAAATCCAAGGATGCCTCTGTAACAAAAGCTGCCAGGACAAACAGGGTTTTCTCCCTTGAGCTCCCAGGAACCACCTCTCATCTGCCTTTGAAACACTTGGGCTCCTGCTTTCCTTCCTATGGAAAAGAATATCCCTCTTATAAATGCAGAAATGGCCAAAATTAGGATTCCACCTCCAAAATTTCCATATATCCAAAGGTTAATTTCTGGCAAAAGCTACCTGGAAAAAGTTTGGGCTGGCCTTGGCCTCTGATGGCTGCAATTCATCTCGCCCTGAAACACTGGTGTTCTGTGCTTTCCTTCCTATGGCAAAAAAAAAAAAGGCACCGTCCTTCTCCTCCGGGTGTCCATGTCTGAAATTGGGATTCCACCTATAAAATTCTGTATATGCAAGAATAGCTCCCGGAAAAAATCTTCCAGCACTGTCTAATCTGGGTATCCTTGTCCTCCAGTGACTGCCTCTCATCTGCCCCTGCAACACCAGTGCTTGGTTGTTTCCTTCGTATTGAGACCACTGTGACACCTTGGGGACCCCATGGAACCAAGGACTTGGGCCCCATGGTGCCAAGGGGCCGGTGTGGAGCAGCAGGGCTTTGTGGAACCAAGAGGCCATTGTTGCATTACAGGGCCTGGTGCAGCCAAAGGGCCATTGGGATCCTGCAGGACACCATGGATCCATGGAGACCATTGTGGCATTGCAAGGCCCCATGGAATCATGGAGACCATTGTGACACTGTGGGGCACCAAAGGGCCATTGTGACCCTGCAGGGCACCATGGCAGCAAGGGGTCATTGTGACACTGCAGGAGCAAGGAGAACATTGTGACACTGAGGGGCTCCATGGAATGCAGGGGAGATGGAACAGATCTGGCTGGTTTGGCCTCCTGGGGGCCACCTGACAGGTCCAGCTGACTTTGTCATGCCAAAAGCTGCCTCTCATATCCCCTTGGAGCACTGGGGCTCCGTGCTTTCCTTCCTATGGAAAACAACCTTCCTTCTTTCCAGGAGCCCATGGCTAAAATTGGTACTGAGCCTAAAAAATTCCCTTTATCCAGGGATTTCTCCCAGACAAAAGCTGCCAGGACAGGCTCTGGTAGTCACCTTTTATCTGCCCCTGTAACACTCGGGAACTGTTTCTTCTAACCATGGAAAAGAAGCGTTCTTCTTGTCCAGGGCCAAAATTGTGATTTGACCTCCCAAATTCTGTCTATCCAAGGAGTGCTCCTAAACAAAAGTAGTCGGAAGAGAGAGGTCTGGCTGGCCTTATTCTTTTGCTGATTTTCTTAGACTATGAGAAGATTGTTTTCATTACCCAACATCTTGGAGAGGTCCTAGAGATGTCCCAAGGTGGGTTTTGAAGACTGCAAGCACATGACCACTGTATAGGAATAAAGGAGCTCTGTGCACAGTGGAGCGGAGACTGAGGACAGCACAGGAGAGCCCTGGGAGGGATTGAAGGGTGGTTTCAGAGGTGGTGGATCCTTTTCACATAGTAGAGAACAGGTGGAGAAAGAAAGAATTAATGGAAAGACCAGCTGGGCAGGCCCAGACTGCACCCAAGGAGAAAGGAATTTCTGTTCCAAGGCACAGCTGTGGTGCAACAAGTGCCCCAGAAGGAGTCTGGAGCAGCCCAAGGCTCTGTGTGTCCAGGCAGAGGCAGGCAGGAGGCAGAGCTGTCAGCAAAGGAAGGGGCCAGCGAGGTGGGGCAGCCGGGGGATGACGACAGCCTGCAGGGACAGAGGTGCAGGGCATGGACACCGTAGGACAGCCTGGGCTGCAGAGGGCACAGGGATGGGCAGCAGCTGAAAGGCCCTGACACAGCCAACTCCTGCAGCACTTGGGCCATGCAGGCTGGCCCTGGGCCTGAGGCCAGCAGGGGACAAGTGAGCCTTGCTGTGCTGGGGCCTCATTGCCTCCTTGTCCCTGCTCAGCAGCCTGGCAGGGGCCGCCCCATGGTGCTGCCCTTGGCATTGCACATGCCCAGAGCCCAGTGGGCCGGGAAGAGCCCTGAGCAATGAGGGAGGGACAGGATCTGCCTTGCCAGGGGCTGGGGCTCAGCCCTTGGCCCTTTGCATTCCTGAAACACATCCAGGTTTGCTCAGCATCACAGACACCTTTCCCTTGTTTGTCCCCCCTGTCATCACTGCCTCCAGTGTTCTGCTCTAACTGGAAACTGGGGACATTTTCATGTGAGTTGTGACCCTCAGTGGAGTCCATTAAAACTTCAGGAAACTTTGGAATTTCAATTTAAGTTTTCAGAAGATTTCTGAAGACACCCTCAGGAAATGATTCTGATGTAAATAGCCCCAAAACCCAGAGAGGGTCATTAAAGTCCTTGTGCTGTGTCTGTGCTGCTGAGCTGGGCCAGGCTCCTGGCCCAGAGGATGATTGTGGCAATGAAGAACAATTTCAAAAACATTTCTCTGGATGAGCCGCTCCTCTCCCAGCCCAGCAGGGCTGGAGCACTGCCTGCATGTTGGAATATCCCTGCTCTACTGAGATGGGGCAACTGAGTGGCTTCTTGTTTTTTTAAGATTTTCTTCCTTTATCAGTCTTGTTGAAGGGTGAAACATAAGACGTGTAAAATTCTATTAGAAGCCAAGTTATTTCCTGGTTACAATACCTTAGAAATGTTTTTCAGCCTATTCGCTTTTGCCACACACTGGTGCTAATAATTGTAACACCAGTCACCTATTATTGTATCCCACGTGGCCTTGCCACAATGCAGCTTTCACAGTTTTAATTCTCCAAAATATCTGGTCTTTTTGCAAGGCCATTGTTTGAAACTTGTTTCTAGTTCAATCTGTCTCTCAGCAATGTCTTCTCTATTCCAGGGCCTTTCTAAGTCAGCACACCTTATCTCAGAGTTTGCATCCAGATGTACAAGACTGTGTGAGCTTTCAGTCAGGCTTTGAGAATCCTTCACTAATCCAATTCTCACAGAGCTGGGGTGAACATTGGTGACATCCACTACAATAACCAATAGAACTGAAGGAATTCACATGTGCCTACAAAGGCCTATGGGAGGGAGGAACATCTCACCATGATCTAGAGGGGTGTTTCTCCTTGCCTGTTGTTGTCCCTCCAGGGCTGAAGTCACAAAGCTGTCTGAGCCTCCACAGGAGGAGTATCAGTGAGAGATTTTACCTGATAAAGCACCAAATGATCCATACCATGGAATGGCTTTACAAGTGTGGGAAGGTTTTCAACTGCAGCTCCAACCTCATCACCCACCAGTGTCCCTGCACTGGGGAAAGGCCCTATGAGGGTGGGCAATGTGGGAAGAGCTTTGGGTGGAGCAACAAGGTGATCCAGTAGCAGAGGACTCACACCAGGGGAGGCCCTCTGAGTGTCCCGGGTGTTTGAAGAGGTTTCAGAACAGGTCTGCTGTCCTCTGCTGTAAGAGAGGAGAGGCCCTTCTGCTTCCCTGACTGCAGGAAGGGCTGCAGCTGCAACTCCACCCTCATCAGGCACCGGAGCATCCACACTGGGGAGAGGCCATAGGAGTGTCCCCAGTGTGGGAAGAGCTTCACCCAGAGCTCTCTCTTGGCCAAACACCAACGCAGGCACCAGTAAGGGAAGCCCTGTGAGTGCCCCAACTGTGGGAAGAGCTTCGTGTGCATCTCCAACCTCATCCCCCATCACAGGAGCCACGCTGGTTGGGCAGAGCCCTGGTGGCCCACATCCCTGGTGATCCAGGTTGGGATGACACCTGGCTGGTGCTCTTCATGTCCTCCTGGATCCCCATGGGCACCTGGATGAACCCTGGGGCAGGAACATCCATGGGGACTCAGATCAACATTGGAAATTAATTGAGGAGATGATTTTTTTACTTTACAGCCCAAAAAATCTCATCTGCTGTGTCCAGTTGTTTCTTCTGGTGGCATCAAGCAATGCTGGATGATCTTGGAGATCTTTTCCTACCTGAATAATTCCCATGTCGATCCCATCAAAACACCCAGAATTGGGATACAAATAAAGAAATTAAGCAAAGAGATCTCAAGCTGAATCATTTTACTGGCATTTGAGCATGAATTTGGGGTTCAGGGCAATATTCAGGAGGATTTGGTAATCTGAGACTGCCTGAGCCAAGGACGATGGTGTCACAATCCGCTATTAATACAGAGCGGGGGTCGTGATGGTTCTTTTGATCTTAAAGGTGCAAAGAGCCAAAGTGCAGGGGACAAAATCAGTTTATTCAACAGCAGAAAATCAGCTTATTCAACAACAGCAATGTATTTCCTCAAATGCCAACTCAGTTACGGTAAAGGGGAGAGATATAGGAAACTAAGTATTGGGATAGGGGAAGGAAAGAAAATGGATGGGAAAATAGCTACCAACAGACGAGACGGGCGTCCTCACGGGTCATCCGATAGATGAGTCTTCGTCTGTGGGGAGATCTCAGGGGTCTTCTCCAGGGGGTCGATGGGTCTTCATCAGTGGAGAGATCTCAAAGGGTCTTTTCCAGAGGGTCACTCTTTTATAGTCCTTCTCCAAAGCAAGTGGCCTTTGGCCAAGAGGTGGGAAGATTTATGGACCATTGTGTGGTGCTGCAGGAGACAGGTACGGTCAAGCAGTCCTCAGTTGGTACAACACAACCTCTGGTTGGTGCCATGACAGCACAGTCCAGTGAACACAATACACCAGCACACAGTCACGAGCATCCGCCTTGGCCAGGCCAGGAAACCATTGTTTGGAGTCAGCCTGGGTGGGGTCCTCGAGGTCTCCTTGCGATGGTCGGGAGGCAAAATCGAGGGAAACATCAGACCTACCCTTACAGATAGAGACACTTCAAGAAAGAAATCATGAATGAGCAGAAGGAGCCTGTCCCAGTGTGCCAGAAGTGAGCTAGTGAGGAAAATGACTTGCCCGGATGGGTATGGAGATTTTTCTAGGCACTCAGGGAAAAAAGTGGGTGCATCATATTTGGAAAGAGGTGCAGGCAACTCAGGAAGTGTTTAAGGATGTTATTAAGTCATGCAGAAAGAAAATGTGAGAAGTGAAAGCTAAATTAGGACTTAACTAGGAGACTTCTGTGAAAAATAATAGAAAATATTTCTATAAATAAGTTATTAGTAAACCGGCGGACAAGGAGAATCTCAGCTCTTCATTGGATGCTGTGGGGAATAGAGAAACTGAAGATGAGATAAAGACTGAGCTACTTAACCCATTCATTGCCACAGTTTCAAACAATTAGACAGGATATCCTCAGGACAAGTGTTCTCCTGAGCTGGTAGATGGGGACAGGGAGCAGAACAGAGCCCCTGTAATCCAGGAGGAAGCAGCTGGGGACCTGCTGAGCCACTCAGATGCTCACAGGTGTCTCTGGGAACAGATGGGATCTATCCTAGGGGGATGAGGGAGCTGCTGGATGAGCTCCCCAAGCTGCTCTCCATCATTTCTCATCAGTGCTGGCTCAGCAGGGAGGTGCCAGAGGACTGGAGGTGCCAATGTGAGCCCATGTCCAAGAAGGGCTGGAAGGAGGATGTGGGGAACTGCAGGCCTGTCAGCCTGACGTGGGTGCCTGGTGAGGTGATGGAACAGATCACCTTGAGTGCCATCACAGGGCACCTCCAGGATGGCTGATGGATCAGAGGCAGCCGGCGTGGATTTCAATATCTGCATTGATGATCTGGATGAGGGCATTGAGTGCAACATCAGCAAATGTGCAGATGGCACCAAGCTGGGTGTGAGTGTGGATGTGCTGGAGGGCAGGAGGGCTCTGCAGAGGGACTCAGACACCACTGTGACACTGACACTGCAGGGTGTCATGGCACCAAGAATCCATTGTGACACTGCAGGATCTTGTGTCAGCAGGGGTCCATTGTGGCACCGTGCGAACAAGGAGTCCAGTGTGGCACTGTGGAGCCTTAAGGAATTCGGGGGTCCATGTGATTCCATGAGACCTCATGAAATCAAGAAGACAGTTGTGACACTTTTTGTCCTTGTAGAAACAAGGAGACCACTGTGATACTGGTGGGCCTTGTATAACCAGGCGGCCATTGTGACACTGCAGGGACTCATAGACTGAAGGAAACAAATATGTCACCATGGTGCCCCATGGGACCAAGAGGCCATTGTGACACTGGAACCAAGGAGAGCATTGCTGCACTGTGAGACCTCATGCAACCAAGGATCCATTGTGACATTGCAGGGCACAATGATCCAAGGGACTTTGTGACACCCTGGGGCTCCATGGAACCAAAGGGACATTGTGACACTGGGAGGCCTCATGAAATTGTGAGACTCTAGGACTGTATGGAATTGTGCTGACATTAAGCTGGGTGTGAGTGTGGATCTTCTGGAAGGTAGGAGGGCTCTATACACGGGCCGGGATAGGCTGGATCCAGGGCCCAAATCCAAGGAGAGGTTTAACAAGGCCAAGTACTGGGTCCTGAACTTTGGCCACAACAACCCCTGCAGTGCTACCAGCTGGGGACGAAGTGGCTGGACAGCAGCCAGGCAGAAAGGGACCTGGGGACACTGATGGACAGCAGGCTGGACATGAGCCAGCAGTGTGCCCAGGTGGCCAAGAATTTCCATGGCAACTGGCCAGGATCAGGAATGGTGTGGCCAGCAGGAACAGGACAGTGATTGTTCTCCTGTACACGGCCCTGGTTGGGCAGCACCTCGAGTGCTGTGTCCAGTTCTGGGCCCCTCAATTTAGGAAGGACATGGAGGGGCTGGAGAGTGTCCAGAGAAGGGCAACAAGGCTGGTGAGGGGTGTGGAACACAAGTCCTGTGAGGAGAGGCTGAGGGAGCTGCAATTGTTTATCCTGGAGAAGAGGATGTTCAGGGAGATAAGGTGGTGTCAGGGCACAAGATGGACTTGATGATCTCCAAGGTCTTTTCCAGCATTGCTGATTCTGTGATTCTCTGAAACCACCCTTGGAGCATTTGCACGATAAGCCCTGGGCCTCCTCTTCACAAGGTCCAGCAGCCCAGGTCCCTCAGCTTCTCCACACAGCCCCAAAGCCCATCCTGTCAGTCCTGCAGAGCCTCTCCAGCCTCTCCTTATTGCCCACAATAGGGAGCCCCACACCCATACAGAGCAGGCCAGATGTGCCCCCCTGGCCTGTGGTGCCTCTGGCAAGGGAGCAGCACGAGGCACTGCAGGACCCTGCAGACAATTCCTGAGTCACTTGGAGGATGATCCTGCTCCCCAAGTGATGTTCCCATGGTGCCAGCTCAGGACTTGAAATGGGGAGTGGGGCTAGAGAGGAAAGGACAAACAGGGATGGGCTGTTTGCAAGGGAGAGGGCAGGGACAGGCAAGAGGAAAAAATCTGGATCAAGAAAGAGGAAAGAAAGCAAAGGTGAAGCAAAGGAAATGCTCAGGGCAGTTTGGGGGTGGCATCCAGGCAGTCCTGGCTCTGAGCAACAACGTCTGCAGTGGGACAGGAAACTCACAGCTGATGGGAACAAACTCTGGCTGACTTCAGAGGCCACTACAAAACTGAGTGGTTTCCCTGCCGTCCCCCAGCCCTTGCTGGCCCCAGGGGCTGATGGCATTTGTGCTCACTCAGCTCCATGTCCCCACAGCAGCACCATGGGGGTGCTGAGCCTGCTGTGTGCAATGCAGACAGGGGCTCCTGAGCCAGTGCTGCCATGTGTGTGCCTGCAAGGATGCGGCTCCTGTGTGAGCTGGGGGAGAGGCCAGGGCTGCAGAGGGGGGATGTTGTTGGCAGGTGCATGAGGATGCTCTGGGACGCTGCCCTGGGGTGTCCAGCGCAGTGGGGATGGATCAGCCCCTGCTCTGCTGCTCCTTGCCAGGGTGTCCCCCTTGTAGGGAGCTTGCAGAGCACCAGCCATGCTGTTTTCCCCCAGCCTGCCCATGGCCAGCCTGGGGCTGCTCCCGGGGCTTTTCTCTGCTCAGCATTGGGCTGGCCAAGTGTTGTGGAGAGAGCCTGGCCAAGGAGCCTGGAGCCCCCAGGCCCTGGCCTGAGGCGTCAGCGCTGCCCCAGCAGTGCCCATGGCCTGTCCCTGCTGCAGCCCCGGCACTGCCACCCCCAGGGCTGTGCCCAGCCCCGAGAGCACTCAGGCCCTGCAGCAACACGAGGGCCAGGAGGGCAGCGGGGCAGTGGCACGGGAGCAGCACTGGCAACACCAAGTGCTGCTGCTGCTGGGCACAGCTGCTGTGCCAGCACTGATCTGCCCCCAGCTCTGCACACAGACATTGCTGCTGCAGCTCCAGAGAAGGGAACAAAAGGGGCATCTCTGGAGAAAACTCTGCTGGGAGAGAGATCCTTTAGTTCATTTAAATCCACCAAGAGCACAGCACCTTCTTTACAGTCTGTGGCCACAGGGAAAGTGGGTCGAAAGAAAATGAGAAATGGCATCAACAATGCAATTTTTAATGGATTATATTTAAAAAGTAAACCACAAACAATAACCTCCAAAATGAAACCAACCAGAATTATCAAAGGTGACTTTTTTTACCAATGATTTGCAGAAATTGACCAGCAGTTTACAATTTCTTAAATCTTCAAGTCATCAATGTCCACACTGCAGCCTTGAGCTGCTGATTCCTCAGGCTGTAGATGAGAGGGTTCAGGACTGGAGGCACCACTGAGTACAGAACTGACACTGACAGATCCAGGGATGGGGAGGAGATGGAGGGGGGCTTCAGGTAGGCAAACACTGCAGTGCTGACAAATAGAGAGACCACAGCCAGGTGAGGGAGGCAGGTGGAAAAGGCTTTGTGCCTTCCCTGCTCAGAGGGGATCCTCAGCACAGCCCTGAAGATCTGCACATAGGAGAAAACCATGAACATGAAACAGCCAAATACCAAAGAGGCACTAAAAGCTAGAAGCCCAAGTTCCCTGAGGTAGGATTTGGAGCAGGAGAGCTTGAGGATGTGGGGTACCTCACAGAAGAACTGGCCCAGGACATTGCCATGGCACAGGGGCAGGGAAAATGTTTTGGCTGTTGTCTTGGTTTAATTTTGACTTTCCCGGCCAACGCACCAAATTAATGTCTTGAGTTTGAGTTGCCAATTTGAATAAACTTATTTTTCTTGTTGTGAGACAGAACCAGGAGCAAAAGAGCAAGGCAGGCCTAAAACTTGAGAGAGTATAAAAGAAAATTTATTAACTACACAAACAAAAAGAGAGGGAAAAAAGAATTTCAGAATAAGATTTTTTAGATCACTCCTTCCCTCCCTCTCCCAATCTTCATAACAACAAAACAAACATATAACAAATACTTCGGTCAGTGCCCAATTTAGTCTTTCTCAGTTCACTTCTGGAGAGAGAAGCTTCTTCTTGTTGAAGTTGTAGGGATTTCTCCCACCAGAAGGAAAAAAATAGTTTTCTTGTGGTTTTATTTTTCACGATTTGCATCCGCCCGGGAACCTGCAACCGTGACGCTCCTCCCAACTCTACAGCCGTCCCAAAGTTGTAGATGTGGGCCATGTCTGTCTCATGGGGTATTACTTTTAAGAATGAAATGTTCGACAGCAAAGATTCTCTTTGTCTCCTTTTTCTCTGCTCAGGCTTTATCTTCAGAAAACCAAAATCTCCTTTTTTTCTCAGGACAGAAATTCTTAACACAGGTGCTCTTTAGTCAAATCATCTATTAAATGGAACATTTCCATCCCCCCATGTCTCTTTCCATGGTTTATAGGAATATTCAGTACATCAGTTCGTTCCTACGATTTCACAAAAAGATTTTCAGCCATTTCAGCATCTTCTCATTCTCTTTCCATCTTAAAAACTTAGCTCTTACATCACTGACTTCAGAAATCTTCTTATTCCCTTTCATATTCAAAGGAAAGGCTGGAGGCTTTGCAAATCTTATCTGAACACTAAAGAGTTAAAGTTTAACACAACTACAAGAGTTGCGCCAGGCTCAGGCTGTGCTGGGGGGGCGGCTGAGGTGTCAATCAGCCTTTCTGGGGCTGGGCTGCAGCCCCACACTGCTCATGGCCACCCGGGCAGGCCCGGCCCGTCCGGCAGCAGCAAGAGTCGGCCTCCCCCCCACGCCAGAGCCGCAGGCCCGTGGAGGAGGAAGCTGTGAAGGTCTCATCACACAACTTTTCCTCCCCCCGGCCATCGGGTCCCCCTCGTTGGCAAACGGGGCCCAAGCGGCCTCCCGAGTCTCCCCCCCCGCATGGGGGAGGGGGAAGCTCGGGTTGATGTTACCTGCTCAGCCGCCGGAAGACAAAGAGGGTCAGTTCCGGATTACCTTCCTCAAAATGTGTGTTCACGGAGCGAACTAACTTTTTCTAATTGGCTGTTGCAGGTATCCCAACCCCCACAGAGGAAATTCCTTTAGAAAGAATCCCTTCTGAGTTTTTTCTTCCTAAGTCAACCTATCACACTTTCCCAGCCAGAAAAGCTGGAAGAGAAAAATAAGAAATCTGGCTCATGAATTACGTGATAGAAAAAATAGAAACTGAATCTGGTAACTTCGGGTGGCTTTCATAGAAATGGGTAAATTTTAAAGCACATGTTGTTACTTAATATAGGCAACACACTTGTAGAGTAAAATGTCCACATAAGATTAGATTTTATCTCACATTGGACCTGAGGCCTGAATAAAATGATGCCCCCTTTAACACCAAATTAACATTAAGGAGGTATATTCTGATATTTTGGAGATTTGGTGACAGCAGGGCCTCACAGAACCAAGGAGTCAAATATTCCACTATGGATCCTGAAGGAACAAAGGCGCCTTTTGACAGTATGGGAGCTCATGGAACCAAAATCCATTTTGAAAGAGTGGGGCCACATGGAGCCGATGGTCCATTGTGACACTGCAGCTCCAAGGACACCATTGTGGCACTGAGAAACCTCATGGAACCAAAAGTCCGGTGTGACATAGAAAGGCCTCATGGAACCAAGGGGCCATTGTGACACTGTGGGGCCACATGGAACCAATGGTCCATTGTTATACTGCAGATCCAAGGAGGCCATGGTGACACTGTGGAACCTCCTGCAACCATGGGTGCATTGTGACACTGCAGAACCTCCCAGAACCAAGGTGACCATGTTATACTACAGAACCTCATGGAACCAAGGGTCCATTGTTACACTGTGGGAACTCATAAAACCAAACATCCATTGTGACACTGCAGGCCTCATGTAACAATGGAGATTATTATGAAACAGAATCACGAAGTTGGAAATGACCTTTGAGATCTTCAAATCCAACCTATGACCTAACATCACCTAAAAACTTAACCATGACTCTGAGTGCCACATCCAGTCTTTTTATAAATGCCTCCAGGGACAATGACTCCACCACCTGCCTTGGCAGAAGATTCCAGTGCCCAATCACTCTTTTACTGAAGAATTTTTCCTGATATCAAACCTAAACTACCTCTGGCTCATCTTCAGACTGTGTCCTCTCGTTCTGTCAGGTGCTGCCTGGGAGAAGGGACCGACCCCCACCTGACTACATCCTCTGTTCAGGTGGTTGTAGAGAGTCTCCCTGGAGACCATTGTAGCCATTGGGGCCATTGTAGCACGGCAGGGCCTCATGGAATCAAGGGGAGCACAGTGACAGTGTGGGGCTCCATGGGAGACAAGGGGCCATTCTGACACCGTGGAACCAAGGAGATCTTTGTTACAGTACTGGGCATCATGGAACCAAAGGACCATTGTGACACTGCAGGGCTTCATGGAACTAAGGGGACAAGAGTGACCCTGTGAGCTCCAAGGGACCAAGGGTCCATTCTCATACTGCAAATCAAAGAGACCATTGTGACACTTTGTAGTGTCATGGAGCCGAGGGCCCATTGTGACGCAGCAGGGCCTCATGAAACCATGGAGGCCATTTTTAAAATTTGAGGCTTTGTGAAACAAAGAGACCATTGTGACATTTCAGGGCCTTATGAAACCAAGGAAGCCACAGAGACACTGTGGGGCTCCATGGAATTGAGGGGCCATTGTGACACGGTGGAGTCTCATGGAATCATGGAAACTTCTGTGACACTTTGCAGCCCCATTGATTTGAAGAGCCCATTGTGACACTACAGGGCCCCATGGAACTGAGGATTCATGGAACAGTGCTGGACTCCATGGAACCAAAGGAATTCATTGTGACACTGTGGGGCCTCATGGAATCCTGGAGGCCATGATGACACTTTGAGGCCTCATTGAATCAAGGGGCTCTGCAGGACCTTGTGGAACCAAGGAGACCCTTCTGCCATTGTGAGTCCCCATGGAACCAAGGGTCCATTGGGATACTGCAGTGTGGGAAATGCAGGCAGGGAGAGCTCTCAGGGCCTTGTGCATACAGGCTCAGAGATTGAGATGGATACAGGGTTTGATCTAAGACCTTGGAGAAGGCTTAGAGAATTAGAGCATTAAAGTGACACAGACATGAAACAAGACTATAAGTTTGTAGTTTAAATAGAAATATGTTTTCAGCAAACAGAAATATCTATTATGTAAGCAAAGCAGTATGTTAAGTAAGATAGTAAAAGATTTTAAAATTTAGTAATAGTTCCTGTTATAAATTTAGTTAGAAACTTAAGATGTGTCAGTGTAGGTTTGTGAAGGATTATATGATCTACTGAAAAATGATGCATTTTGGCAAAGGCATGAGAAGCAAAGCAATTAATGATTGGTATAAAAAGACACTAGCAAAGTTCAGAGAAGTATTTGATTGGCTACAGAACTAACATAAGGCATTATAACTAAGAATGAGGCAGGTTCTGATATTATGGCATTGGATGTAACACCTTTAATGTCTCACCCTTCTTTGAGATTGATGCAATAAAGCAATAAACCCTCTTTTACAATGTCTCTAAGATCCCCCATCCCTCATAATATTAATCTCCCATTAGGGATTTTTTGGACATCAGGATTACCCATTAAAATCAAAGGGGATATAGGGACACCAGGTCTTTCCATTAAAGTCAATGTGGATTTTGCGGAAATTTGATGTTAAAGTGGGGAAATTTGGGGGAAATGTTGGGCTGAATTCCAGGAATTTCCATTCCAGTATCGCAGTGCTGATGCTCTGGAAGTCCTGGATGAATTCCTGGAAGCCAGTTCTGAATTCCTGATCCCACACCTGGGGCCTGTGCTGGAGCTGTGCCTCCAGGTAAGCCCAAAAATCTGGGAATTCTGAGCCCAAAATTGGCATTTTTAAGACCAAAAATTTTGGGACATCAGGTCTATCCATTGAAGTCAATGGGAACTGAGAAACACCAGGTCTAACCTATTGAAGTCTTTTGTGAATTTAGGGACCCCATGTCTACCCATTGATAGGGCTTGATCAGGAAGGGTTACTGGTTAAACTGGGAGCACTGGGAAGGGCTAAGGGGGAGGAACTGGAACTACTGGGGGACAACTGGAAGCACTAGAAAGGAGGAAAGGGACAAACTGGGCAAACTGGGAGCACTGGGAGAAATGGGAGGGCAAATTAGTCAAACTGGGAGCTATTCCTGGGAGCAGATAAGGGGGAACACTGAGGATACTGGGAGCACTGGGGTATAACTGGGGCCACTGGGAAAGATTAGTGAATATAATTAGGGATCGAGAGGACATCAGGTCTCCCCCATTGAAGTCAATGGGTATTTAGGGACACCAGATCTAAGAATTAGACTGGGTCTACCCAGTCAAAGCAATGAGGATTTAGGGACACCAGATTTTGGGGACCACAGGAGTTTTGGGTTTGAATCCAGATGTCCAAAGGGTATCCAGGTGTATTCAGGTGATTTTTGGGGTGATCCAGGATATTTTAGGGGTACCCAGGTGTATCCCAGGTGTACCCAGGTGGTCTTTGGGGCACCCGCATATCCCGAGTGGCCATGACACGCCAGGAAAAGATGATGACCACTGTTGCATCCTCCTGGTTGACCTGGACACAGATGACCCTCAGGGGCTGGGAGGCTGTCGAGGGTCACCCCAACATTCAGGGAGCATCCCCATCCCAAAACTCCAGGTGAGTGCCCTGGGCGGGGAGAGATCCCCAAGTTACCTCGGGAGAGGATGCAGTGCAGGTACACCCAGGCACTTTGGAGTCTGGGGTCAGTGAAGATGGCTGACTGAAGATGAACTTGGTTCTGCACCAGCTCCAGCTCTGGGCTGGCAAAGGAGGCACTCAAATATCTGAATACCCAGGTGTGCGGGAGTTCAGGTCTACCCATTAAAATCAACAGGGATTTAGGGCACCAGGCCTACTCTTGGAAGTCATTGGGGATTTGGGAACACCAGGTCTACCCATTCAACCCAACAGATCCCACCAGCTCCCAGTTTAGGCGAGGGAGGGGCTGGAAAATTGTGGGGATCCCATGGAATTGTGAGAATTCTTCCGGTAAATCTCTCACCTTCCTTCAGCTTTTCAGAGGGCAGCATCCTGGCCTCCCTCTTGCTGTAGTTCCTGGTGGGCACCAGCAGCCCCAGGCAGTGTTGCCAGGCTGAGAAGCTGGAGAAGTCACGGCTCAGCAGGATCTCAGCATAGGCCAGCTCAACCTTGGGGTTCTGCCTGGCTGTCAGCACCCACTGGTGTTCCCAGGTGTGGACTGAGAGGGCGCCAGTATAAACCAGTAAGCACTGAGAGCCATCCCCAAGATCCTGAGGTTCATGGCAGCAGCTCCCAGTATAAACCAGTAAGGCCTCATGCACCCAAACCCATTCTCAGTGTACTCTAGAGGCTCCCAGTGTGGTCCTGGGGCTCCCAGGGTTATACTGGGAGGGCATCAGTATAAACCAGTAAGCACTGGGAGCCACCTCTGAACCCCTGAGCCCATGGCGGCAGCTCCCAGTAGAAACCAGTAAGGCCAGCACAACCTGAAGTCACTCCCAGTAGGCCCCAAGCCCCATCCCAGTATAAATCAGTAAGGCCAGCATCCCCAGAAGTTGCTCCCAGTGGAATGCAAAGCATCCCAAAGCCCCCTTCCAATATAACCCAGTACACCTCAGTTTAGCCCAGTAAAATACAGAATATCCCAGTATAAACAAGTACAAACTAGTATAAACCAGTATAACCCTGTCACCCCCAGGACCACATCCCAGTATAAACCAATATAACCCAGTACAACCCAGTGACCCTCAGCACCCCATCCCAATGTAAACCAGTATAACCCAGTATAACCTAGTGACCCCCCAGCACCTCATCCAGATATAAACCAGAATAACCCAGTATAACTCACAGTTGGCCACCAGGTCCTCCCAGCCAGCAGGGGGCACTCACACACCCCTGCTCCCTTTCTCAGTATAACCCAGTACAAACCAGTAACCCCCCAGCACCCCATCTCAGTACAAACCAGTATAACCCAGTACAACCAGTACACACAGTGCTAGGTCCTCCCGGACACTCACACACCCTCTCCCAGTATAACCCAGTACAACCCAGTAATCCCAGCCCCATCCCAGCAACCCCTGGACTCCATCCCAGCACAAACCAGTACAAACCAGTACAAGCCACTCATAGTTGCAGAGGTTGGCAACCAGGAGGTGCTCTCACAGTGCCATGTCCTCCCGGCCAGCAGGGAGTGCTGTAGCATGGCCGAGCACCCAGCCCTGGTGGTGCCACACCCCGTAGGATTTGGGGTTCACCCCCAGGCACTGCCCCACAAACTACAGCTCTGATGGCACCCTGAAACCAGTATAAACCAGTCCGGACCAGTATGGACCAGTATAAGTGGTAAAAAGCAGTAAAAAACAGTAACCAACTGTGTAATGCAAACCAGTAGTAACCAGTACAAACCAGTATGGACCAGAAAAAAACAGTGTGGACCTCTACAAACCAGGAAAATAGGTAAAAACCAGTACAAACCAGTGAAAACCCTTGTCTGTGTCAGGAGCCAAGCTGGCTGGACCCGGTAACAAACCTGCTGCCCAAAGTCAGTAGAAATGTTACAACCCATGTCAAGCACGTTAACACCCATCCCTTCACCCACCAAATGATTTGGAAAGACATGAGCACACATCTTTCCTCTCACATTGATGGTTCCTGTGCTGGTGACAGTCTTTTAAACCCAGCCTTCAGCCTGAGCTCTCTGCTGTTGCAGTTCCATGCACAGAGGTTGTTGTCTCTCAGCCCTTCCATGGGCAGGCCGGTGTTCAGCCATCTCCAGGACAGCAGGGCCCCAGCCCACGTCACTGTGCCCTGGGGAGACAAAAACCATCACTCCAAATGTCCCCTTCTCCTTCTTCTTCCCAGGCATTTGGGCCTGCCAGTGGGGTTTGCTGCTGGTTGCCACAGGGAAAAGGAGACCCCTGTGACACTGTGGGACACATGGAACCAAGAGTCCATTGTGACACTCTGGAACTACAGAGACCATTGCTGAGAGTATGGAACCTCGAGGAGCCAAAAGTCCATTGTGAAAGATCAAGGCCTCATGGAATCAAAAGGAGCATTGTGACACTGTGGGGCCCCATGGACCCCAATCTCCATTGTGACAGAACAGAACCTCACAGAACCAAGGGGTCTTTGTGACATTGCAAGGTCTCGGGAAACCAAGGAGTCCAAAGGTCTCAAAATTCCTTGCAGGTTTCTGAGTTGGGAAATGAGAACCTGCTTGGTGGGACAATGGGCTGGCACACACTCATAGAAGGTATTTGTTTTCAATGAGGAAATCCAAGAGTTTTAGATTGAAAAAAAAAAAAAGGAAAACTATCTCTTCTCCTGAATATAGCCAGTTCCCCAAGCAAAGCAGGTGCCAGCTGAGTGAAGACAGATAGGATGGGGTTGGGCAATGTGGAGCAAGGTTGTCCAGACTGGCTCAGACCTCAAGGCACAGCTTCTGTGAGCAGGCCAGACCTCCTGAGGAGAGACCCTGCATCAACATCAATCACAGAATGCTTCAGTCACCTCTGCTCTACAGAGAAAAGAAATGAAATACACCCTTCAAAATAGAAATGTGTATTTCTTAGAAGCTCTTGAAAATATTTCTCCATAACTGGATTTGAAAATCTTCCTAACGAATGACACCAGACCAGAGGGAAATCAAGGCAGAGCCATGGTTTGTCAGGACTTGCTTGATCCCAATCAGCCCCGTGGTGCATTTGGTGCTGAGCCTTGAACCTCAGGGCCTGAGAGGAGATTGCACAAACCTTTCCAGGAGTCCAAGGCAGAAGAAAAACCCAAAGTGTCTCAAAGCATTAATGGGTCCCACTGAGGTCCATCCCCAACACAGGTTCCTCGTGGACTCCTTGGAGGAGAGAACTGGACACCAGGATTGCCCAAAAACTTCTCAGAGACTCAGAGAGAAAAGAAATCCAAAGGAAAATCCAAAGTACTTTTAAAACCTTGAGTATCTCAAAGTATTAATGAGCCCCACTGAGTGTCAATACAAAGCTCTCAAGGGACTGATTAAAGTAGATAATTGGGTCATGATTCTATAAACTACTAAAAGAGTTGGTGTCAAAAGGGAACCTCCAAGTACCATAAAAAAATTAAGTCCCTTGAAGCATTAATGAGCTCCATTAAGATTTGTTACTCACAAAGCCTCTCAAGGGACTAATTAAAGCAGATAATTGGAGGCCATGATTGCACAAAGCTCTCAGAGATTCCAAGGCAAAAGCAAAACCCAAAGTCATTGCAAAAACCTGCAGTCCCTGGGAGCATGAAGGAGCCCCCAGGGCCGTTCCTGACCAAGGCTCCCCAGGGACTGGTCCCAGCAGATCCCTGAGGCCACTGGGATGTGGGGGGATGCTGAGGGCAGGACAAGGGGTGCCAGTGGCCAGCCTTGCTGGGGCTGTGCCAGGAGGCCCCAGTGGTTCAGGACAAGGTGTCTCCTCCCAGCCCTTGGTGGCACAGACCCTGCTGTGCCCCAGGGCACCAAGACTTGGCTTCTCTTTGTCCCCACCTGTCATCTCTGCTTCCAATTTCCTGCTCTAACTGGAACCTGGGGACACTTTCTCAGTTGTGTCCCTCAGTGAGACCCATTAAGACTTCAAGAAACTTTGCAGTTGGATTCAGACTTGGAGTTGTTGAGAAGTTTCTTCATCTCCCTCTCAGGGACTGATGTTCAGGGCCACAGCAAAAACCCCACGAGAGTCATTAAAGTCCTTGTGCTGTGTCTGTGCTGATGAGCTGGTCTGGGCTCCCTGCACAGAAGGTGATCCTGGCAACCAAGAAGAGCTTCAAAAACACATTTCTCTTCATGAGCAGCTCTTCTCCCAGCCCAACAGGGCTGGGGCACTGCCTGCAGCCACCCCAGGCACAGCACAGAGGCACAGAGAGCTTCAATCAGTCAGGGCTGGGAAGATGCTCAGAAGGGACTGGGGCAGAATCACTCCCAGCCCTTGACACAGGAAGCCTCTGGCTGCAGGACAATGCAGCTGCAGCTCCTGCAGTCATCTCCTAAAGCTGCAACATCCCAATGCCTGCAGACTGTGTGAGTACATTCTCTGATGATCTCTTGTGTAGAGCAGCCAGGGGTGCCCAGGGCTGTGGTGCAGAGCAGGGTCCTGCAGCCCAGGGTGCTGTGCTGGGGCAGGGACTCTGCTGCCTGCCAGGGACAGCTCTCAGCCAGCCCTGGGAGCTGCTCCCAGCACTGGGGGACATGGTCTGGGTGAAAGGAGACAGCTGGTAAGGCTTGGAAATGTTGTCCATGTGTGATGAGGATGCTACATTATTCAGCACTGCTCCCAGCATAACATTTAACTCCACAATATTTCTAGATAGACTAAACAGGGAGCACGGTGAGGCAGGGGCTGCATAAAAAGGAAAATCCTGATTTTATAACCTACTGCTCTAGGTTGCTTAGGTGGCAAATTGCATCATCTATCAGTTCAGATTGGGGAAAAATATATTTTTTTTTCTCAGATCTTAATAAAGCAGGCACTGACAGAAATTAGCACAGGATCCCTCACAGACAGCATCAGTGTCACATTCCAGCCTCCTCAGGGTTGCTGTGATGTTGCCATCAGAGCCTGCACAGGTGGAGCTGGCCCTCGGCAGTGCCCTGTGCTGCGAGGGGTCTGCAGGGAAGAGCTGAGCCCCCAGGGCTGGGCTGGGCTCTGGCAGCACTGGCAGGGCCCAGCCCTGGACACAGGGAAACAGCTGCTGGCAGGGACAGCTCCAGGCAGCAGAGCCCTGGGCAGGCAGTGTGGGGAAAGTGCCACCAAGCTGGGCTGGGATATTTACAGTCCTCTCCAAACTGAACTATTCCATGATTCCTTTTCTTACAGATCCCCATGCCAAGACACAGGAAATGTCCAACAGCAGCTCCATCAGCCACTTCCTCCTGCTGCCATTGGCAGACACGCGGCAGCTGCAGCTCCTGCACTTCTGCCTCTTCCTGGCCATCTCCCTGGCTGCCCTCCTGGCCAACGGCCTCATCATCAGCGCCGTAGCCTGCGGCCACCACCTGCACACCCCCATGTTCTTCTTCCTGCTCAACCTGGCCCTCAGCGACCTGGGCTCCATCTGCACCATTGTCCCCAAAGCCATGCACAATTCCCTCTGGGACACCAGACACATCTCTTACATAGGATGTGCAGCTCAGCTCTTTTTCCTTCTATTCTTCATTGGTGCAGAGTATTATCTCCTGACCATCATGTGCTACGACCGCTACGTGTCCATCTGCAAACCCCTGCACTACGGGACCCTCCTGGGCAGCAGAGCTTGTGCCCACATGGCAGCAGCTGCCTGGGCCAGTGCCTTTCTCAATGCTCTGCTGCACACGGCCAATACATTTTCCCTGCCCCTGTGCCATGGAAATGCCTTGGCCAGTTCTTCTGTGAAATCCCCCAGATCCTGAAGCTCTCCTGCTCCAAATCCTATCTCAGGGAACTTGGGCTTCTTGTGATAACTGGCAGTTCATCATTGTGTTGTTTTGTGTTCATAGTTTTCTCCTATGTGCAGATCTTCAGGGCTGTGCTGAGGATCCCCTCTGAGCAGGGACAGCACAAAGCCTTTTCCACCTGCCTCCCTCACCTGGCTGTGGTCTCCCTGTTTCTCAGCACTGCAGTGTTTGCCTACCTGAAGCCCCCCTCCATCTCCTCCCCATCCCTGGATCTGGCACTGTCACTTCTGTACTCCGTGGTGACTCCAACCCTGAACCCCATTATCTACAGCCTGAGGAATCAGGAGCTCAAGGCTGCAGTGTGGGGAAGGATGAATGGATGCCTTCAGAAAAATTAAACTGCTGGCAAATTTCTGCAAATCACTTGTAATAAAAGTCAACTTTGATACTTCTGGTTGGTTTGGTTTTGGGGTTATTTTTTCTTTGTTTAACTTATATCATGTTGTCCACAAAACAAGATGTTGTTTCTTCCATTTCTCATTTGTTCATCTTCCGGGTGGCCATAGACTGTGTCAATGAGGGGCTGCACTCTTGGTGGCTATAAACAAAATAAAGGTACTCCGAGCAAATTTTTCTCCAGAGATGCCCCTTTTGTTCCCTTCTCTGGAGCTGCAGCAGCAATGTCTGTGTGCAGGGCTGGGGCAGATCAGTGCTGGCACAGCAGCTGTGCCCAGCAGCAGCAGCACTTGGTGTTGCCAGTGCTGCTCCCGTGCCACTGCCCCACTGCCCTCCTGGCCCTCGTCTTGCTGCAGGGCCTGAGTGCTCTCGGGGCCGGGCACAGCCCTGGGGGTGGCAGTTCTGGGGCTGCAGCAGGGACAGGCCATGGACACAGCTGGGGCAGCGCTGACGCCTCAGGCCAGGGCCTGGGGGCTCCAGGCTCCTTGGCCAGGCTCTCTCCACAACACTTGTCCAGCCCAATGCTGAGCACAGAAAAGCCCCGGGAGCAGCCCCAGGCTGGCTGTGGGCAGGCTGGGGGCAAACAGCATGGCTGTTGCTCTGCAAGCTCCCTGCAAGGGGGACACCCTGGCAAGGAGCAGCAGAGCAGGGGCTGATCCATCCCTACTGCGCTGGACACCCCAGGGCAGCGTCCCAGAGCGTCCTCATGCACCTGCCAACAACATCCCCCCTCTGCAGCCCTGGCCTCTCCCCCAGCTCACACAGGAGCCGCATCCTTGCAGGCACACACACGGCAGCACTGGCTCAGGAGCCCCTGTTTGCATTGCACACAGCAGGCTCAGCACCCCCATGGTGCTGCTGTGGGGACATGGAGCTGATTGAGCACAAATGCCATCAGCCCCTGGGGCCAGCAAGGGCTGGGGGACAGCGGGGAAACCACTCGGCTTTGTCGTGGCCTCTGAAGTCAGCCAGAAAGTTTGTTCCCATGAGCTGTGAGTTTCCTGTCCCACTGCAGATGATGTTGCTCAGAGCCAGGGCTGTCTGGCAGCCACTCCCAAAATGTCCTGAACATTTCCTTTGCTTCATCTTTCCTATCTTTACTCTTGCTAGAAATTTTTCTAGATATCTTCCTATTGCCCATCCCTTTACCCTCCTCTGCAAACAACCCATCTGTTCCCTTTCCTCTCTGGCCCCACTCCTCATTTCAGTTCCGGAGCTGGCACCATGGGAACATCACTAGGGAAGCAGGATCATCCTCCAAGTGACTCAGGAACTGTCTGCAGGGTCCTGCAGTGCCTCGTGCTGCTCCCTTGCCAGAGGCACCACAGGCCAGGGGGGCACATCTGGGCTGCTGTGTCTGGGTGTGGGGCTCCCTGTTGTGGCCAAAGAGGAGGGGCTGGAGAGGCTCTGCAGGACTGACAGGATGGGCTTTGGGGCTGTGTGGAGAAGCTGAGGGACCTGGGCTGCTGGACCTTGTGAAGAGGAGGCCCAGGGCTTATCGTGCAAATGCTCCAGGGCTGGTTTCAGAGAATCACAGAATCAGCAATGCTGGAAAAGACCTTGGAAATTATCAGGTCCAGCCTGTGTCCTGGCACCACCTTGCCTCCCCTGAGCCTTCTTTTCTCCAGGATAAACAACTCCAGCTTCCTCAGCTGCTCCTCACAGGACTTGTGTTCTAGACCGCTCACCAGCCTTGTTGCCCTTCTCTGGACATGCTCCAGCCCCTCCATGTCCTTCCAAAATTGGGGGCCCAGAACTGGACACAGCACTCGAGGTGCTGCCCAACCAGGGCTGAGCACAGGGGAAGTATCACTGCCCTGCTCCTGCTGGCCACACCATTCCTGATCCAGGCCAGGAGCCATTGACCTTCTTGGCCATCTGGGCACACTGCTGGCTCATGTCCAGCCTGCTGTCCATCAGTGCCCCCAGGTCCCTTTCTGCCTGGCCACTGTCCAGCCACTCTGTCCCCACCCTGTAGCACTGCAGGGGTTGTTGTGGCCAAAGTTCAGGACCCAGCACTTGGTCTTGTTAAACCTCTCCTTGGATTTGGGCCCTGGATCCAGCCTGTCCAGGCCCGTGTATAGAGCCCTCCTACCTTCCAGAAGATCCACATTCACACCCAGCTTAATGTCAGCACAATTCCATACGGTCTTAGAGTGTCACAATTTCATGAGGCCTCCCAGTGTTACAATGTCCGTTTCGTTCCATGGAGCCCCAGGGTGTCACAAAGTCCCTTGGATCCTTGTACCCTGCAGTGTCACAATGGATCCTTGGTTCCATGAGGTCTCACAGTGCAGCAATGCTCTCCTTGGTTCCAGTGTCACAATGGCCTCTTGGTCCCATGGGGCACCATGGTGACATATTTGTTTCCTTCAGTCTATGAGTCCCTGCAGTGTCACAATGGCCTCCTGGTTATACAAGGCCCAGCAGTATCACAGTGGTCTCCTTGTTTCCAAAAGGACAAAAAGTGTCACAACTGTCTTCTTGATTTCATGAGGTCGCATGGAGTCACAGGGACCCCCGAATTCCTTAAGGCTCCACAGTGCCACACTGGACTCCTTGTTTGCACGGTGCCACAATGGACCCCTGCTGACACAAGATCCTGCAGTGTCACAATGGTTTCTTCGTGCCATGACACCATGCAGTGTCAGTGTCACAGTGGTGTCTGAGTCCCTCTGCAGAGACCTCCTGCCCTCCAGCACATCCACACTCACCCCCAGCTTGGTGCCATCTGCACATTTGCTGATGTTGCACTCTATGCCCTCATCCAGATCATCAATGCAGATATTGAAATCCACGCTGGCTGGCTCTGATCCCTCAGCCATCCTGTGGGTGCCCTGTGATGGCACTCAAGGTGATCTGTTCCATCACCTCACCAGGCACCCAGGTCAGGCTGACAGGCCTGCACTTCCCCACATCCTCCTTCCAGCCCTTCTTGGACATGGGCTCACATTGGCACCTCCAGTCCTCTGGCACCTCCCTGCTGAGCCAGCACTGATGAGAAATGATGGAGAGCAGCTTGGGGAGCTCATCCAGCAGCTCCCTCATCCCCCTAGGATGGATCCCATCTGTTCCCAGAGACACCAGTGAGCATCTGAGTGGCTCAGCAGGTCCCCATCTGCTTCCTCCTGGATTACAGGGGCTCTGTTCTTCTCCCTGTCCCTATCTCCCAGCTCAGGAGAACACTTGTCCTGAGGACATCTTGTCTTATTGTTTGAAACTGTGGCTATGAATGGGTTAAGTAGCTCAGCCTTTTTCTCATCTTCAGTTACTATATTCCCCACAGCATCCAATAAAGAGCTGAGATTCTCCTTGTTCGCCAGTTTACTAATAACTTATTTATAGAAATATTTTCTATTATTTTTCACAGAAGTGGCCAGGTTAAGTCCTAATTTAGCTTTCACTTCTCACATTTTCTTTCTGCATGACCTAATAACATCCTTAAACTCTTCCAGGGTTGCCTGCACCTTTTTCCAAATATGATGCACCCACTTTTTTCCCTGAGTGCCTAGAAAAATCTCCATACCCAGCCAGGCCAGTCATTTTCCTCACTAGATCACTTCTGGCACATTGGGACAGGCTCCTTCTGCTCAGTCATGACTTCTTTTTTGAAGTGTCTCTATCTGTAAGGGTAGGTCTGATGTTTCCCTCGATTTTGCCTCCCGACCATCGCAAAGAGACCTCGAGGACCCCCACCCAGGCTGACTCCCAACAATGGTTTCCTGGCCGGGCCAAGGTGGATGCTCGTGACTGTGTGCTGGTGTACTGTGTTCACTGGACTGTGCTGTTGTGGCACCAACCAGAGGTTGTGTTGTACCAACTGAGGACTGCTTGACCGTACCTGTCTCCTGCAGCACCACACAATGGTCCATAAATCTTCCCACCTCTTGGCCAGAGGCCGCTTGCTTTGGAGAAGGACTATAAAAGAGTGACCCTCAGGAAAGACCCTTTGAGATCTCTCCACTGATGAAGACCCGTCTACCCCCTGGAGAAGACCCCTGAGATCTCTCCGTGGATAAAGACTCGTCTATGGGATGACCTGTGAGGACGCCCGTCTCGTCTGTTGGTAGCTATTTTCCAGTGAGCTGACAGTTGTTTGGAGTGTTTTCCAACTTGAGGTAGAGAATACCTCTCTTAGTTACATCTACACTGACTCTTATGCTGTGTTTGAAGGAGGTACAGAGTGGCTTCCTTTTTGGCAGCAAAATGATTGGGAAGTTAACAGAATTCCAGTCCGTGCTACACACTGGATAGTTCCATAATTTTAATCTCCTGCCTCCTGGAGGCAGACTCTGTTTGTGTTTACTTTTCACAGAAGAACACCGAGGGACATGAAGAAGCACCCCCTTAGTGCTGGATAAGAACAACAATGTTTTTCCTCCCTTTTTAGTAACACAAGGTGATGATGTCACGATAACATGTGAATTAATTGCTGAATCCCTCATCGAGCCTGCATACAGTTATGGCACAGGACTTTATGGCCGTGTTTTATATTGTGAAATTCACAATTAGAATTGTTGGCTAAATTTAATTTCTGTACAATTTTGCTATAAAATCATGTGTGGTAAAAACAATATAAAATACTGGGGACAACTTGATGTTAATGTTGAAAAACTTACCACCTACCCACCGGTTATGCTGAGCACTAGGATTTTTTGAAATTGGACCCTATGTAATTAGAAAAACTGTCCAACAACAAAAATTGTTTAATCCGGCATGGTCTCTGAAACAAATCAAATTGCTGATGCAAAATCATGTCTCAGAAGTTCAGCCAGCTTGTTCACCCTTTCTACAGACTTCTTTTGAAGAGTGGACAACCTGGTTGTGAAAACGGAATCCTTCTAAGAAATGAATGGCAAGAGACATAAGCGGTGTTGTGGGAGCAGGATTGGGAATTTTGAATAGCATCAATTCAGAAGTACTAATGAATAAATTGGCTACCACAGCTGGAGATGTAACCAAATTACAACAGCCCCTGCAATGTCAAATATATTGCCAAATTGGGAAAAGGTAAACACAAAATAACATCCCTCTGTGTCTCAGCTGTATCCAGGCCCATTTGTGGATGCAGTCAGTTGCTGCTTCAATTATAAGAGAAGGTGAGGAAGGCACTTTTCCCACTGAAATTCGAAAAATAGTCTAGGACAGTGCCACCAATTTTGAAAAAGAATTCCAGTCCTGGTGGAACTTAGTAAATTTTACCTATGAGCCCAGCACAAACACAGCCACAGCCTTTGTACCGTCAATTCGTAATGCTTCAGTGCATTCAATATTCCCCATCACTGCATTAGAGTTGAACCATGATGGAGCTATTCTCTATCCTTTCGAGCACAGGGAATGGGCCCGTCAAATTGGTGGGAAGTGGCAAACCATTAATTTGGAAACTTGCATTGTCCAGGAACAACAAGGGTTTATCTGTGAAAGTAATGCAATCAGAGCTCAAGATATCTGCTTGGACACAGAACAGAATGTTTGCAATTTTGAAATTCATCCAAACGAGATTCCTGAAACAGTACTGGTATAGGTAGGCAATGGATATGCATGCTTTAGAACTGCTTGTGATAGTGTTTTCATAGAAAATTTAGTAGTGAATACTAAAAATCATTCAAACTTTTGTGTCTGTAACTTTACTAGGATTTCAGGATGTGATTTTTCCTGTGTAGCCCCAGTTACTTCTCACCATCTTTTGCAGTCAAATTACACACTGATCCACCATCTATTGCCCACTCCAATTGGAATGAACCTCTCTCTGGTGAAGCAATTGTTGCTACACCAAGATCTGATCGAAATTTTGGAGAAGATCAAGAAAAACAGACAGAAAACTCTAATAGCTGCTCATCACAATGTGGAAAAAATACATCGTGTTTTGGAAAGAGTAAAGACAGATGCTGGACACAGGTGGTGGGATACTCTATTTGGGTGGTCACCTACTGCTACAGGTGTCCTGAACAATTTGTGTCATCCCACCATTGTTCTCTTGATTTTCATTTTAATTGGTTTTGTTTTATCAGCAATCCTATACATTATGAGTTGGAGAATAATGAAACAGTTAGCACAATTGGCATCTGTGACAGATGTATCCAGATCGGTCACTGTTGACATCCTTAGGGTTATTGACACAAGGTTTTAAATAGGATAAAATATGATTTTTTACTAGAATCGATTATCTTCTAATTGCAATTAAAAGTGTTTAATCAAAAATTTGCTTTATTTACAATGAAAAATTGATTTATTTCTAATCAAAAATTGAAAATTTAAAAAATTGAACAAATTGTTTAAGATTGTTAATAATCAAAAATTGAATATAATTGATCTGTTTTGTTTTCCTTTTTTCTCCTTTTCCTTATCCTTTCCCTTATATTTTTCCTACTTTCCTGTCTCTGTTTTCCGGGATATGCTACCAACTTGGACGAGACCTGAAGATGCCACAACTGAAGACTTCACCACAACTCTACAAAGGGGCACTCTTGACGACGATTGTGAGTCACGGGGTGGTGTAAGGGTCGGTCCGAAGTTCCCCTCGATTTTGCCTCCCGACCGTCACAAGGAGACCTCGAGGACCCCACCCAGGCTGACTCCCAACAATGGTTTCCTGGCCAGGCCAAGGTGGATACTCGTGACTGTGTGCTGGTGTATTGTGTTCACTGGACTGTGCTGTTGTGGCACCAACCAGAGGTTGTGTTGTACCAACTGAGGACTGCTTGACCGTACCTGTCTCCTGCAGCACCACACAATGGTCCATAAATCTCCCCACCTCTTGGCCAGAGGCCACTCGCTTTGGAGAAGGACTATAAAAGAGCGACCCTCTGGAAAAGACCCTTTGAGATCTCTCCACTGATGAAGACCCATCTACCCCCTGGAGAAGACCCCTGAGATCTCCCCACAGACAAAGATTCTTCTATCGGATGACCCGTGAGGACGCCCGTCTCGTCTGTTGGTAGCTATTTTCACATCCCCTTCTTTCCTTCCCCTCTCTCTATACTTTGTTTCTTATACCTCTCCCCTTTACTGTAACTGAATTGTTGGCATTTGATGAAATGCATTGCTGTTGTTGAATAAACTGATTTTCTGCTGTTGAATAAACTGATTTTGTCCCCTGCACTTTGGCTGTTTGCACCTTTAAGATCAAAAGAACCATCACGACCCCCGCTCTGCATTAATAACGGATCATGACACTACATTAATATCTACCTTTCGTTTGAAAGACAAAAACATTCAAGAGGTCTGTTCCCTGTGCATTTAAATAAAAACAAGTGCATGCTTTGTCCTCTGTACTGAGGATCCTTCCTGAGCCCTTCTCTGTCTCTGCAGGGCAGTGCCTGTGGGCAGAGGTGGAGGGAAGAGACTCCCAGCACAGCAGCACAGCCAGGGACAATGGCCCTGGCTCTTCCCACATCTGCTCTTCCCAACTCCACCCTCTCCTTGCCAGCCCTTCTGTGGCTGTGAGGCCTCAGTGCTCTGGCAGCTTGGTCACTGTCCTGCTGTGTGTCCATGCTGTGCCCACAGGCAGAGATAGGCCATGGGCACTGCTGGGACACAGCTGGGCTCCAGCACAGCAGCTCCATCAGCAAAGGGCATCTCCTGAGGGCAGGGCAGGAAGGCTTTGCTCTCCTCCAGAGCTGCTGTCAGCAATGTGCTCCAGGAATGCCCTGGCCAAGCAAAGCCCAGTGCCTGGGGCAGAGGGGCAGTGTGCAGGGGGCACACAGCAGTGTCCTGGCACAGCCAGAGCTCCTGGGATGGACCTGAGGGAGCAGCAGAGCAGGGCCTGGGCTGTGTCTTTGTTCTGGGCACAGCCTGGGAAGGTGCCCCAGGGCAATTGTCCCACACCAGCCCCTGCAATCACCACACCCAGCACTGGCTTCTCCCCCAGCTGCACGAGGTTGTTTGTCCCTGCATGGAGGGACACCAAGTGACCAGTCCAGCAGACCACGTTTGCTCTGTACTGAGGAGATTTCAGCAGTACATCGTGTGTGTGTGGGGAGATGAACCCGAGTGAGCACAAACACCATCATCAGCACTCGGGGGTGGCACAGTTCTGGTGGCACAAACAGTGCCTTGAGGCCACTACACTTTGGGAAAACACGTGAATTAATTACTGGGCTGTGGTTATGACTGCATAGGAGAAACATCCCAGGCAGGGAGGGTCCAGGAAAAAAATGTTCAGGACAGCCATGGACTGCACAGAGAGACCATTGGGGTGGGGGTTTGTGGGGAGAAATCAGAGCTGCCTCCCTTCTGAACCACCCTGAGGACCTGGACAGGGTTGTGCTGTGTTCTGGGCACGGACCAGGAGCTGAGGGATGTGGAAAAGGCCTTTGGAGTCAGGGATGCTGACAAGGATGGGCAGTGTCACTGTGACACCTCTCTCAAACCCTTTGGAAAGGCCAGAGCCATCCCAGAGGGTGCTGGGAACTTGGGAAGGGCAGACATGGAACCAGTCTGCAAACAGGGCATGGAGGGGCACTGGGACAGTCACAGACTGGTCAGGCTCAGCAGGGAAGGGCAGGTGGCAAATCCTCCTGCACCCATTCCAGGCACTGGCAGCACAAGGCAGGGATTGCAGAACCCCCATGGGAGGGAAAAGAAGGGGATGTTGTGTGCCCAGACTTTAGCCAGGCCTGGGACATGGTCTGCTGTGCTCTCCTCAGAGCCAGACTGGAGCGAGCTGGGCTGCAGGAGTGGAACATGGGGTGGGTGGGAATTTGGCTGAACAATCAGGGTCAAATGTCATCAATGGCACAGAGTCCTCTTGGCAGCCACTCCCTGGTGACATCCCTCAGTGACCAGCCCTCGACCACACTGTGGAACATTTCTATTATCTCTACAATGGCATGAAATGCAATTTCAATTCCTTTGTGGATGCTGCAAAGTTGTAGGGCGTTTGTGACTGAACTCATCCAGTTAATGTTGACTGCAAAATGTAATTGGGCAAAATGACTGAGTTGGGTACATTTCTCTTACCACAAAAAATGGTAGAACTTATGTATCAGAAAAAGGCAGTTCAATCCGAAAAAATCAAACCCAACCAAAAAAAAACCAACAAAGCAAGACCCACCCACAACCACAAAAAAACCCTACAAACAAACCAACCACAAAAAGCAGAGGCCGTACACAGAAGAAAAGCAAATACACAGGAAATCTCCTAGCAGCAGAAAATATTTAACCACGTTGTGGCAGGAGTGGATTCTGTATGCGTAGGTGCTGTTTTAATAAAAAATATCTTAAAAAAGAAACTAATCCCCTATGCCCCTTTCTTCTCTCCGTTTATTGCTGATCATGGTGTGCCATGGAATGGAACATCCCTTGGGTCAGTCCAGCCCAGCTGTCCCATCCCTGTTCCCTCAGGAACACTTGCCCACCCCAAGCCCGTGGGTTGGAGGAGGTTGCAGACACACCTCATGTGGGGCGAGCACTGTGAGAAGGAGAGGAGAACAGAACAACATTTACACTTATCAAGGAAAGTAGAACAGAACAGCACAGCCTTGAAGAAACCGATAAAGGATGTAAGTCCCGCATACAGAAGTCACACAAAATGCAAGGAGGATGCCAGCTCAACTCTGCAAGGCTGGCAAAGCAGAAATTATGCAAAACAAGGAAAATGCCATCATTCAAAAGCAGGGATCGAGGAAGAGCCACCTAAAACATTGGATCTCAAAGACAGACTCCAAGGAACCACGTAAGGATTTTTGAAAAGGGGTGCAATTATGTCAAGTAAAGTGAAAGGAAATGGGGATAATTCATGAATAGATAATCAGTGTGTGTGGTAAAAACTGTTCATTCGATGCTCAGTGCACTTGAATGGATGAAGGATCCCCTGAGTGACCAGCATGATGTAATAAATAATACCTGTTTTCAAATACTCAAAACTGTGCTTAAAAGTTTCTATCTTGTGGGTTTCATTATCAGTGCTGCCCTTGACTCCATTATGCCCCTTGCACAGTTTCCCAATGGCCCCTTGGTTCCACGAGGCCCTGCTGTATAACAATGGACCCTTGGTTCCATTTGGATCTGTACAGTCAAAATAGCCTCCTTGGTTCTGCACTGCCACAATGCTCTCCTTGATTCCACAGGGCTTTGGTGTGTCACCAAAGCCCCTTGGTTCCATGAACTCACATGGTGTCACCACAGTCTCTTGGATCCGCAGTATCACAATGGACAATTGGTTACAAGCACCCCCACAGTGTCACAATGAATATTTGGTTCAACGGGGCCCCAGAGCATCACCATGGCCCCTTGGTTCCACGAGGCCTCGCTGTAGGACAATGGCCTCTCAGTTCCAGGACGTTTTGTACTTTCAATGCTCTCCTTGGTTCCTCAGTGTGAAAATGGCTGTATGGTTCCATAAAGTTCCTCAGTGTCACAGTCGTGTCCTTGGTTCCATGATGCTCTGCAGTGTCACAGTGTCCCAATGTTTCCATGAGCTTCTGTCCCATCAACCATGTCCTTTGTTCAAATGAGGCCCTGCAATGTCACGATGGCCTCTTGGTTCCATGAGGTTCCATAGCCTAACATGGTTGCCTTGATTCCAAGAGGTTCTGCTGTGTCATACTGGACCCTTGGTTACACGAGATTCCATGATGTCACAATGATCTCCTTGGTTCCACGAGGCCGTGGAGTGTCACAATGGACCCTTGGTTCCAGGAGGTTCCGTAGTGTCACCATGATCTCCTGGGACCCACATTGTCACAATGGACAATTGGTTCCATGGGAACCTGCTGTGTCACAGTAAACCCTCAGTGCCACGAGGTTCTGGACTGTCACAATGGTCTCCCTGCTTCAACAAGGCCCTGGAGTGTCACAATGCCTGCTTGGTCCCATGAGTTTCCATAGTGTCACAATGGTCTCCTTGCTTCTGCAGAGTCATAGTGGACCCTTGGTTCTATAAGGTTCCTAAATGTCACTGATCTCCTTGGTTCCATGAATTTCTGTGCTGTCAACAATGGTTCCTTTGTTCCAATCAGACACCACTGGACGCTGGGTTCCATGAAATTCTTCAGTGTCACAGTGGCCCCTGAGGTCCCACAGTGTCACCATGGCCTCCTGGGATCTGCATTGTCACAATGGACTATTGGTTCCATGTGGCCTCACTGTGTCACAATGGTCTCCTTGATTCCATGATTCCCCTCAGTGTCACAATGGAGCCTTGTTTCTGTGAGGCTCTGAACTGTCACAATTGTCTCCTTGGTTCCATGAACCCCCATTGTGTCACAAGGATCTCCTTAGCTCCATGAGGATACAAAGGCTATTAATAAACACTGAGCAACACCTGCTTAACACACCTGGGAACATCTGTCTGCATTCAAAAGAAAGGTTAAAGGTGAGAATGGCACCAGCAGCTTCCATCTGCAACAGAGATCCAGGGAAAGGAGAGGGACAGAGAACTCAGCTGAAAGACTCAGAGAATTCTGCTTACAGACATCATTTCTGCTCACATTGTCCCTTGTAGAAAGGTGTCATTATTCCAGACAGCCTGGACTGAGCATGTGGTTCCTCCATGGGGTTTGTTGTTCAGCAAACCTGCTCAGGATTTTCCATTCTTTCCTCACAAACAGGAAAACTTCTCCTGGGCCTGTGTGCAGGCAGAGTCCTGAGGAGAGCAGGTGGGACATGGTGCAATGGGCTGGGACACCCAGCTGCAGAGCTCAGGGGACAAGGTTCTGCTGCAGGGCACAGGGATGTCAGTCCCAGGTGGGTGATGTCAGACATGGTGAGGCTGGGGGTGAGGAGCAGGTTGTCCAAACAGGGTCAGCCTGCAAGGGGCTCATTCTTCTGTGGGCCCAGACCTCCTAAGGAGACATTCAGCATCAAGATCACTTGGGAAATGCTTGTATCAGCTCTTCTCAGAAATGAAAACTGAAAAAATACTCACATGATTAAAGGAAAAAAGTAATGAGGTGTACTTTGAAATCTTCTTCCTTAAAAGAACTCCAAGCATTCTCCAAGCAGCTGCAAAAGCCCTGGAGACTTGAAGACAATTGAAGGAAGACAAAGAGCTCCTGAGAACTTTTTGTATTTAATGATCCCCGTGGTGGATTTAGGGCTGAGTGCAGGACCCTCAGGCACTGAGAGAAGGCTGAAGAAGTTGCTCCAGGAGTCAGAAGCAAAACTCCAAGTCCCTTGGAGCATCAGTGGCCCCACAGAGGGCAGGGAGTGCCAAAGGCTCCCCAGGGAGTGGTGAGAGCAGATCCTTGAGGGCAGGATTGCAGGAGCCCGAGGCTGTGAGCAGGGAACTGCAATGCTGAGCAAGGCCTGGGCTGGCTGGAGGAAGCAGAAAGGCCAAGGCCTGAGCCCAGGCCTGGGCCAGCAGTGCCTGTCCCTCACGGGGGGCTCGGGGCTGTTCCTGGGGCAGTGGGATGGCAGGGGCAGCAAGGACAAATGTCATCAAGCTGTGTGACACTCCAGATGCTCATGGAATCAAGGGCCAGTGTGACACAGCAGAGCCTGATGGAAACAAGAGGCCATGCTGAGCCTGCAGGGCTGGAACACCCCAGAACACTGAAATGCTGGGGGTGACCAAAGGTTCCTTTACTTGAGTTTGGTGCACAGGAGAAACCCCAGTCAGATATTTTCTAGATGTCAAAAATACATAATATTTTACTTTTAAAGTATAAAAAACCAAGGAACTTTGGAAAAGGATTTAATACAAAATCCTAGTCAACATAAAACAATTATCATAGCTAGAACTTCATTAAATTTGCCTGTTTAATCTAGAAACCTTTAAACACATTGTTGAGGTACCCTAAACTCTTCCATATAAAGAGCATTAGAAGGAGAGGAAAGAGAGACACAGAAAGACAGAAGCTCTATAGACAGACACACACATGGCTCCCAGCTCCGAGGGTTCCAGTGTGGGTGAGACACAGACCCCAGGAGAAGGCAGGGTATGGACCATGGGCTGAGCGCCTGCTCTGTGTTTTAAGCCCCTGGGCCTTCGTGGGCCTCCCCCAGGTGGGACTTGTGATTGCTGGGGCAATCAGAGCCTGGGTCAGCACCACCCCACTGTGTGACTGATTGACAGCTCATCCCCAGGTGTCTGGGACATTGCTCTCATCCAGCCTCTGACAGCGACCATGGTGACACTGCTGAACCTCATGGAACCAAGGGTCAGTGTCACGATCCGCTGTTAATACAGGTGAGATTCGTGAGAGTTTGTTTTTGATCTCAAAGGTGCAAAAGACAACGTCAGGGGACAAGTCAGTTTGCTCAAAGCAGAAATGCACTTTTATTGAGTGCCAACAACTCTGTTTTGCAATCACAGGAGAGTTAAAGGAAACAAAGTAAAGAGAGAGAGAGAAAGAGGGGGATAGGGAATAGCTACTGAGAGATGAGATGGATGTCCTCGTGGTCTGGCCCAACAGACTCCGGTGTCCTCGTGGTCCCAGCCAATAGACTCATCTTCTGTGGGGAGATCTCAAAGGCTTCTCCAGAGGGTCGCTTTCTTATAGTCCTTTTCCAAAGCGAGTGGAGTCTGGCCAAGAGGTGGGAGATTTATGGGCCATTGTGAGGTGCTCGAGACAGAACATGCATTGCTGCCCCGAGAAGCAGCTGTAGGTGCAGTACCTGTTCAAAGGCTCTGTACTGTGGACAGCACAGCAAGCACAGAGCACCAGCAAACAGTCCCTTGGCCAGCATCCACCTCGGCCAGGCCAGAACTCCTGTCCAGAAGTGGGTGGGGGCCCTTGGGACAGCCTCTATCCTCGTGACAGTTGTGAGGCAAATGAGGGAGACTCCAGACCAGCTCTTACAGGAACCTTTGCTCCCCATTTGTCTATTCTGTCACAATGGTCTCCAGTGCTCTGTGAGGCTGCAACATGAAACATGAAACAATGGATATTTGCTTCCATGCAATTCCACGGTGTCACAATGGTCTCCTGGCTTCCATGAGGCCCTGCTGTGTTTACAATTGACACCTGATTCCCCAAGATTCCATGGTGTCACTGTGCTCTCCTGTGATTCATGAGGCTGTGCTGTGTCACAATGGACACTTGCTTCCTCCAAAGCCAGAGAAGTCCCAGTGGCCCTGGGTTTCCATCAGGCCACTCTTTGTAACAATGGGGCCTTGGTTCCATGAGAATCCATTGTACCACAATGGTCTCCTGGGTGCTATGAGGATGTTTTTTGTCACAGTGGAGCCTTGCTTGCACGAGCCTTGGCAATGACCCAGTGGCACATGGGTGCTATCAGGCCTTGCTGTGTCACAGTGGACACTTGCTTCCATGAGATTCCATTGTTTCACAGTGCTCTCCCATATCCCATGAAGCCTTGTTCTGCCACCGTGGAGTCTTGTTTCTCCTAGGCCTGGCAATATTTCCATGGCTCTTGTGTTCCATGTGGCCCCTCTCTGTCACAATTGACCCTTGGTTCCATTGCATCCCTATGTTTCTATGACCTGCTCTGTGTCCCAATGGACACTGGATTCCACAAGAGCTGGCAGTGTCCCCATGGCACCTGTCTCCTATTCAGTCCCACTTTGTCAAAATAAAGCCTTGGTTCCATGAGATTCCACTATATTACTCTGTTCTCCTTAGTTTCCTGAGCATCTGATGTGTTCACAACTGACCCTTGGTTCCTTGAGATTCTACTGCCTCCTTGGTTTCATAAAGCCCACATTTGTCACAACAGTTCCAGGATATTCAATTGCATCACAATGGTCTCCACCACTCTATAAGGCTGCACTGTGAAACAGTGGGCACTTGGTTCCATGAGATTCCATTGGGTAACAATGTTCTCCTGTGTTCCATTAGGCCTGGCTCTGTCACAATGGACACTTGCTTGCATGAGCCTTGGAAATGTCCCATTGACACCTGGGTTCCATCAGGCCCTGCTGTCTTGAAAATTTACCTGTTGTTCCAGAACATTCCATTGCCTCACAATGGTCTCCTTGGTTCCATGAGGCCCCGCTGTGTCACAATGCAGCCTTAGTTTCTTGAGATTTCCTTGTGTCACAATGGTTTCCTGTGCTCCATTATGCTCCATTAGTGTCACACTGGACACTTGGTTCCATGAGCAGTGGCAGTGTCCCAGTGGCACCTGTGTGCCATGACACCCTGCTGTGTTAAAACTTCCAGTTTGTTCCATGAGATTCCATGGAGTCACAATGGTCACTTGGGTTCCATGAGGCCCTGCTGTTCTGACAATTGACACTTGGCTCCATCAGATTCCATTGCCCCACAATATTCTCCTGGGTTCCAAGAGGCCCCATTTTTTGTGACTTGATCTGTCTCAATGGACTTTAGGTTCCATGAGGTTCATTGGTGTCACCATGGTCTCCTTGGTTCCAGGAGCCACCACAATGTCACAACAGACCCTTGGTTCCATGAGGTTCCTGCAGCAGGACTTCCCCTATGGCCCAGCAGAGCTCATCTCTTCTGTCCATCAGCTGGGGCCATCACTCAGGGCATCTTCCCCCTCTCAGGAATTGCTGAGATAACCCAGGCCCCACATCTGTCCTGTCCTGAGTTCTCTCTGGTGCCAGGGAGGTGGAATTCCAAGCTGGCCATGAACATCTGGCCTTGAGAGCAGCCTGAAGGGAGATGAGCCTTGAATTTCTGAGTGACACACACTTCACTTTACAAACTAGAAAAGCTACACAGAACTTTCACCAAGCAGAAATCTTCTGCATAGTCCCTGCAAACAGGTAGGGCTTCTCTCCCAAGTCTGGATGCATCTTTGTGGTTCCTTTTGTGGAAGCTGAGTGAAAGGGCTCCATGTGTACTCCCTCATCAGTTTGGTGCTAAGTTACATTGACTCCTGATCTCTGCTATTCCTTCACTAGCTGTAATATAGGGAACTTTATTGTGCACGGTGTTTGTATCTACCTGGGCTTCTTTTGTTTCTCCTGTGCAGTAAGTATTCCAGTTAAAGTGTCTTGTCTGTTAATCTTGAGACCATTCAGTAAATAATTTATTTTATAATAGACCTAATCAGCCATTCTCTTGTGAGCAAAAGCAATTTGGTGTGCAGGTCGCCTGAAACAGAGTTACTGCCAGAAACCTGAGCATAAGGCAGGACTTGTCTAGGCTTTCACTCCATTCAAAACATATTTCAATAAAAGACAAAAACAGAGAATATAATTTTTTCTTATTTTTATTTTCTTTTTTATACACTGATATCAGCAATCTCTATCTGATATTGATCCCCAGCCCCTCCTAATGCAGTCTGAACAGAGATGAAAATCAAGACCCTTTATGGCTGACAATCAATCACACTCTGTCCCCACCCCACCATTTCCCCCATCCAAGCCCTGGCACTCAGAGCAGCCTTGTGCAAATCTGAGCTCCCTCCCCTCCAGGCTGTGCCTGCAGCTTTCAGCTCCTTGGCACCAACTCCCACCTGCTTTCCTTGGAGAAGGAGCTGCCTGAGACACAGAGGGATGTTCATTTCTTGTCAGCAAAAACCAAGGGAAGGCACAGCTCCATAAAAAACAGAAATCCAGGCCAAGGAGTGCTGGGCAATGGAGTCACATGCAGGGGTGTCCCCAGGGCTCAGGATTGGGGCCAGGGCAGTGAAATCTCTTTCTTGCTGATCTGGACGAGGCCATGGAGGGCACCCTGAGTCAGTGTCCAGGTGAGGCCAAGCTGGGTGGGAGTGTGGCTGTGCTGCAGGGCAGGAAGCTCTGCAGAGGGATCTGGACAGGCTGGAGCCATGGGCCCAGGACAATTGGATGAGGTTCAGCAAGGCCAAGGGCTGGCTCCTGCCCTGGGCTCACAACCACCCCAAATCCCTGGCTCTGCCCTTTCCTGATCCCCACTGCCTCATCAGGTTTCTGTGCTTTTGAGGTCAGGAGCTGGTAGAACTTGAAAGGCAAGAAAAGGATTCTCTTCACTGCTAACATGAAAATGTAAACATCATGAAATTTAATAAACCTTGAAACTCTTCCCTGAACAATGTGAGACATCCCAGCAACAACTGAGACATCCACCATCTGGAAGAGATTTCTGTACAAAATCAGTTTTAGGCAAAGATGAGGCTATGATAGATATAAACACAATCAAGTTGTTGCATCAGGATGCTCTGCCTGGAGTGTGGTTAAAACAACATGAAAAATGTTCTATTTATAAAGCTTTCAGTGATGGATGGGGAAAGGGAAGTCAAGCAGCTTTTGGTGTTGATGAAATGCTGAAACCAGCCTGAGTCATTTAAACTCCTCCTGTCCTTGCTGGCATGAGGAGCCCCTCAGCCTTCCCTGCTCCAGGCTGGACAAGCCCAGCTCCCTCAGCCTCTCCTCTCAGCCAAAGGGCTCCAGCCCCACCTTGGAGGCCCTTCCCTCACCCTGCTCCAGCTCACAGACATCTTTCCTGCCCTGGGCAACCCAAACCAGGCCCCAGTGACCTGGATAATCCACGGCCTTGATGTCCTGGTCACACAGCCCTGGCCCCTTGTCCCCGTGTCAGGCTCTGGGGTTGATTTGTGGAACATCCTTGGGGGAGGCTGTGGCTCCAGGTGGAGCAGGGGGATCCCGGGGGACAGGGGACCCTGCTGGGCATGAACAGCATTGGACTTGTCTGGGGAAACTGTGAGGGGGGCTGGGGCAGAGTGACCAACCCAGTGACCTCACACAGCCCTGCTGTGATGTCACACAGCCCCTCCTGTGATGTCACAGTCAGCTCTGTGATGTCACACAGCCAGCCTATGATGTCATAGCTGTTCAATGACCTCTCATAACCCAGTCTATGATGCCATAAGCCACTCTGTGACCTCATGTTCCCAGATGATAAATTGCCCACCCCAGCTGAGCTAACACAATTCCTGTTCTCCAAAACCACTGGCCTCTGGAAATTGCACAATGCTCATTGTGTAAGAAAGAGAACTGGAAGTTCCCCAGCCTCAGTGTCCTGCCAGCTCAGCCAGGCCAACTGGAACATTGGGATCCATGACCACCAGGGACCACCAGAGAGACCCCCAGGACAGAAGAACCCATGGGTAAAGGGGAGGGGAAATATGTTAATGATTGTGGGCAAATGATTATCATTTGTGTGTTTAGTCCAGGACAGTCAATGAATAAGTCTGCAAAATACAGAATATAAACAGAAATTTCCTGTACTCAGCATGCACGGCTTTGGGAGGAGCTGTCCCCCTGTGTATCCAGCCAAATAAAGAATGCTGCTTTTTAATGCTACATTGGTGTTAAGCGGTTTTTTATTTTACCCGATGTTTGGTAACACTCCCAAGGGAAGCTCTGTCTCCTGCTGTTCACAAAGAGAGAAGGGCTGGTGGGAGATGTGGTGGTCAGAGGCTGTTTGGGGTACAGTGACCATGAAATAATCCAGTTTTCAATATTCTGTGAAAAAAGGAGGGCCATCATTTAAACTTCTACAGTGGAATCGTGGAGGGCAGACTTCAGCCTATTCAGGATGCAGATTTGGAGAGAACCAAATCAGGTACTGATTTTTTTGAGGGAAACAGCCTGTAAAAATAAAGGCTTTCGGGAAGGATGGACACACATCAAGAAAGAAATCTTGCAGGAGAAGGAGCAGCCTGTCCTGCATGCCAAAACTGAGCTAGCAAGGAAAATGACTGGCCTGGCTGGGCATGGAGCTTTTTCCAGGAACTCAGGGAAAAAAGAAGGTGCATCAGCTTTGGACCAAGGGGAAGGCAACTCAGGAAGATTTTAAGGATGTTATTAAATCTTGCAGGAAGAAAAGGAGAGAGCTGAAACCTCTCTTGCAGCTTAACCTTGCCCCTTCTTTGAAAAATACTGAAAATAATGTTTATACATATATAAATAGCCAAAGCAGGGACAAGGAAAACCTCAGTTCTTTATTGGATACAGTTGGGAATATAGTAATTAAAGATGAGGAAGAATTTGAGGTACTTAACACATTCATTGCCTCAGTTTTCAACCATAAGACAGGTTGTCCCCAGGACAAGTGTTCTCCTGAGCTGGTAGATGGGGACAGGGAGCACAACAGACCCCCTGTAATCCAGGAGGAAGCAGCTGGGGACCTGCTGAGCCACTCAGATGCTCACTGGTGTCTCTGGGAACAGATGGGATCCATCCTAGGGGGATGAGGGAGCTGCTGGATGAGCTCCCCAAGCTGCTCTCTATCATTTCTCATCAGTGCTGGCTCAGCAGGGAGGTGCCAGAGGACTGGAGATGCCAATGTGAGCCCATGCCCAAGAAGGGCTGGAAGGAGGATGTGGGGAAGTGCAGGCCTGTCAGCCTGACCTGGGTGCCTGGTGAGGTGATGGAACAGATCACCTTGAGTGCCATCACAGGGCACCTCCAGGATGGCTGAGGGATCAGAGGCAGCCAGCGTGGATTTCAATATCTGCATTGATGATCTGGATGAGGGCATTGAGTGCAGCATCAGCAAATGTGCAGATGGCACCAAGCTGGGTGTGAGTGTGGATGTGCTGGAGGGTAGGAGGGCTCTGCAGAGGGACCTGGCCTGGAACAGGAATGGTGTGGCCAGCAGAACCCGGGCAGTGATTCTTCCCCTGTGCTCGGCACTGTTAAGGCTGTGCCTCAAGTGATGTGTCCAGATATGGGCTCCCAGTTTAGGAAGGACATTGACACTGGTGATATCAAACCAATTTGGTGTCACCACAGTCCCATTAGGTCCTAGAATATTGTCATTATCTCCATGATTCCTTGAGGCCTTGCAATGTCACAATGTCCCTTTGGTTCCATGGGAGCCCTTGGTGTCACAAATTTCCTTGGAACTTTGGGCCTCATTGTGTCACACTGGTCACCTTGGCTCCATAGGCACTTGCAGTGTCACAATGAGCCCCTGGTTCCATGAGACCCTGTAGTGTCATAATCATCTCCTTGGCTATGCAGGGCCACAGTTGGACTCTTGGTCAAATGAGACCCCAAAGTGTTACTATGGATCCTTGTTTCCATAAATTGTCACTGTGTCATGATATTCTCATCTGCTCAATCAGGCCCCACAGTGTCCCAATGGCCTGCTTGGTCTTGCAGCTTTAAAATGTCCCTTGCACGCTCAGGGCAGATTTCTGAATTCCTCCTCTGTACCTTGTCCTCACTTCCACCTCCTGGTCGTTGTGCTGTGGCTCATGCCTGTCATTTGTCCCTGGGGCAGCACAGCCCCCCTGGCCAGCACAGGCCCCACATCCCCTCATCAGACACGGCACAGCACAGGGAGTGTTTTGGGTGGGCAAATGTTCCCCACCAGAGTGTCCACTCCACACCTCAGTGTCCAGTACCAGCACCCACATCCCGTGCCAGGGTTCACAGAGAGCCCTGCTCTGGGCTCTGCCAAGGGCTGGGTGAGGAGGGAGCCCGGGCAGGGCTGATGCTGCCCCTAGAGCAGTGCTGAAATGGGCAGGAGGAAGGAGATAAGCACAGAACAAGTAGACCATGAAACGGGTGAGAACCCAGGTCTGGAAGTGGCTGATGGAAGAGGCAGGAGGGATGCTCAAAGCCCTGGGGCACATTCTCACACTGGCCATGCCACCAAGGCCACAGACCAAGCTCCTCAGTGCTGCACCTGCCTGTCTGAGATCCCTGCCAGGGCACTGGCACAGCAGCACACACCTGCTGGAACGTGTCCTGGCCCTGCAGAGTCACACAGCTCAGCTGACACGAGTGGGTTTTATCTCCTGGGCAGATCTCAGTCTAGCCCAGCTTCTGCCCAGCTCTGCCCACCTCCCCTGCCCTCACCCAGCCCAGCCCATTCTGGCTGAGCCCCATGGCAGTGCCTGCTCTGGGGTGCTCCAGCACTGGGGGCACTCACCCCACTGCCCTGGCACCCTTGAAGGGCTCAGCAGCTGCTGAGGGGCAGAGAGGGAGCTCAGCCTCCACAGCAGCCCCAGGGCTGGAGCTCCCCATGGCAGGGGAAATGGAGCTCAGGGACAGTGCAGAACTGCTGGTCCTGGCTCCAGGAGATGCCCAGCACAGGCTGCCTCTGCCTGCTCAGTGCCAGCCCCTCTCTCTCCCCAGGCCAGCAGAGCAGCCCTGGGCAGGGGACAGAGGGGCCTGGCCAGAGCTGGTGCCTGCAGCAGCAGCAGCTTCCTCTGCATTCCTCCCTGCAGACACAGAAACGCTCCCTTGCTCCTCTCCCTGCACATCCCTTTCCCCAGCTGAGCGTGTCCTGCCTGGCCGGGCTGGCTTGTCCTGCTGGCCCAGCCCCTGCTCCCCACAGGGCCCTGAGCTGGCCCTGCTGCTCAGGATACACCAGGTTCTGCTGCTGTCCATGGCCGGGGCTGCAGGGAAGCAGCAGCTCCAGGGGGAAGGTTGCAGAAAGGCTCTGGGCAGGGAGGCTGAAAGGGGCACCCCAGGGTCTGCAAGGTCTCTGTGTGGGAGCTGAGCTTGTGACTCCTTGAGCCCTGCCAAGTGCTGGGGCTGCACCTGCAGCTCCAGAGGAGATGTGACAGCTGGGAGCAGAGACAAATAATTCCTGCTGGATTCTTTAGTGTGTTTGCTTCTACAGGTGACCTGCATCCATATGTAGAGGAGGTGTTTTGTGTCAGATAACACAGGATAGTGATATGAATAATATTTTTTTTATTTTTATGAAATATTAAAAATTAAAATATATTCAATATATTTTAATATAAAAATAATAGAAAAATTATACATAATAATAATAAAAAAATAATATTTTGTGCATAATCCACAATGAGAAAAAAATATATATATGATCTGAAGAGCACCTGAGCTTTTCAGTGGATGAGAGAAACATTGATATTCCAGTAGTCAAACCTGTTCAAATACTTTCCTTAGACCTTCCTTGAGATGAGAGGTGACCACCAGTGGGAAAGGCCATCCAGAGCTCTCCATCCTGTCCTGGCAACTTTTGTCTGGGAGAACCCTTGCATAAAGGGAATTTTTTAGAGAGAGTACCAATTTCAGCCTTGGGCACCTGGGAAGACCCAGTGCTCCAGGGTCTGATGAAAGGCAACCCTCAACATTCCAAGATCAGCCAGACCTGTCAGGTGGCCCCCAGGAAGGGAAACCAGCCAGATCTGTTCCATCTCCCCTTGCTTCCATGAGGCCCTGCAGGGTCACAATGGCCCTTTGGTTCCATGGGGTCCCACAGTGTCACAGTGGCCCCTTCATTTCAGAAGGCCTCCAAGTGTCACAATGCTCTCCATGGTTCCATGGGGCCCCACAGTGTCCCCATGGTCTCCACAGGAAGGGAACCACAGAGCTCCAGTGTTTCAGAGGCTGATGAGCTGCAGTTACGAGAGGCCAAAGTCAGCCAGACCTGTCTGCAATGGCAGCTTTTGTGTAGGAGCAATCTTGGGATCCAGGACTTTTGGAGCTGGAATCGCAATTTCAGTCTTGAGTGCCAGGAGAAGGATTTTGTTTGTTTCCATAGGATGGAAAGCACAGAGCCCCAGTGTTTCAGGGTAGAATAGAGATGGCCAGCAGAGGCTAAGGCCAACCAGACCTCAGTGTCCTGGCAGCTTTTATTCCTTGCAGATAGGAATTTTGGAGGAAAAGTTCCAAATATGACCATGAGTGCCTGTGCAGGAAGAAACGTTCTTTTCCATAGGAAGGAATACACCGAGTCCCAGTGTTTGAAGGCAGGGTGAGAGCTGGCCCTCAGGAAGACAAGGGCAGCAAGACTTGTTGGAAATCACAGCTTTTGTCTGGGAGCAATCCCTGGATATTGGGAATTTTGGAGGGGAAATCCCATTTTGGCTATGTATGATTGAATGAGAAGGACAATTATTTTCCATTTGAAGGAAAGCCCAAATCCCCAGTGTTTCAGGGGCATATGAGAAGAGAACCTCAACATGCCAAGGTCAGTTGGACCAGTCAGGCCAAACCACTAGACCTGTTACCTGTTCCCTTGTTTCCATGGGGCCCTGCAGTGTCACACTGGTTCCATGAGGCCCAGATGTGTCACACTGGACTCTTGTTTCCTTGGGACTCCACAGTGTCACAATGGTCCCTTGTTTCCATGAGGCTTTGCAGTGTCACAATGGACTCCGTGGTTCCATGGGGCCACAAAGTGTCACAGTGGCCCCTTGGTTCAGTGAGGCCTGTGATGCCTTAAGATTTTAACCTCTATATTTTTGAAAACCTGTACTGCATTTTGGCATAACTTTAAACTCCATATAATGTGTTAGTTAACTTTCTTTACATTTAGGTCAGACAAAACAATTCCTCTAGGCCTGAAACTCAAGGACATTTTAAAGCCTCAGGCTCTAAAAAGTATAAACAAAAGTGATTTGGTGAGAGGGAGCAAACTGGGGGAATATGACTTCAATACCTGAAGCTGTAATTGGAGGATTAACCCCTGATATGCAAACAGACCAAACTTAAATCTGTCTGAAAAACTTGTCACCCCTGTCCATCTTGGGTGTAGCCTCTGGGAGGCTTTTGACTGCCCAAGGTGACTCTATTGAAGGCCTTTAATAAATACCCACTTTATTCCCTTAACCTTGTCTAGCCTCTGCTCTAGGTAGCCACTCCAAGGCATCACCTGTAGTGTCAGAATAGTCTCCATGATTCCATAAGGCCCTGCAGTGTCACAACAGACCATTGATTCCATGAGACCCCATAGTGTCACAATGGCCCCTTAGTTCCACTGAGCCCAGGAGTATCACTAGGGTCCCCTTGTTTCCAAAATGCCCCAAAATGCCCTGAAATGGCCCTTTAGTTTCAGAAAGCCTCAAACTGTAAAAATGGTCTCCTTTGTACCATGATGCCCTGTACTGCAACAAAGTTCTCCTTGGTTCCATGGTGTCAGAATGGCCCCTTTGTCCCATGGAGCCCCACACTGTCACTGTGCTCCCCTTGATTCCATGAGGCCCTGCCGTGCTACAATGGCCCCAATGGCTACAATGGTCTCCAGGGAGACTCTCTACAACCACCTGAACAGAGGCTGTAGTCAGGTGGGGGTCGGTCTCTTCTCCCAGGCAACCACTGACAGAATGAGAGGACACAGTCTGAAGATGAGCCAAGGACAGATTAGGTTTGACATCAGGAAAAAATTCTTCACTGAAAGGGTGATTGGGCACTGGAATCTTCTGCCCAGGGAGGTGCTGGAGTCACCATCCCTGGAGGCATTAAAAAACCAACCTTGGATATGGCACTCAGAGCCATGGATTAGTTGATGAGGTGATGTTAGGTCATAGGTTGGACTTGATAATCTCAAAGGACTTTACCAACCTCATTCATTCTCTGATTCTGTTTCATAGGAGTCTCAATTGTTCCATGAGGGCCTGCAGTGTCACAATGAATGTTTGGTTTCATGAGTCCCCACAGTGTAATAACGGACTCTCGGTGCCAAGAGGTTTCTCAGTGTCACAATGGTATTTTGGTTACAATGAACTTCTGGTTCCATGAGCTTTCATAGACTCATCAACAGTTCTGCAATGTCACAAGGCACCCATGGTTTCAGGAGGTTCCACAGTGTCACCAGGGCCTGCTTGGATCTGCAGTATAACAGTGGGCCTTTGGTTCCATGTGGCCCCACTCTGTCAAAATGGATTTCGATTCCATGAGCTCCCACAGTGTCAAAAAGCCCCTTTGTTCCTTGAGGTTCCATAGTGTCACAGTTGATTCCTTGATTCAGTGAGGCCCCGCTGTCACAAAATCTCCAAAATATCAGAATAAGACTCCTTAACACTAATTTCGTGCTAAAGAGGGTATCATTTATTCAGGCCTGAGGTCCAGCAGGGGAAAACACCAAACCTTACATAGACATGTGATGCTAAAAGCATGTTGCTCATGTACAATTGCTACATGTGTATTACAATTTATCCATTACCATGAAATCAACCCCAAGTTCCCAGTTCACTCCTTGCTTTTTCTATCACTGCACCCTTGAGCCAGCTGTCATTTTCTTTTGCAACCATCCCTGCCAGGAAAAGAATCCCTCAATGCCTCGTTTCTCTAATGAAAGTCCAAACACAGTAAAAATTGATTGAAACCTTTTGACATCAAGGCCAAGGCTCTGTGTGTGCAGGCAGAGGCAGGCAGGAGGCAGAGCTGTCAGCAAAGGAAGGGGCCAGCGAGGTGGGGCAGCCGGGGGATGACGACAGCCTGCAGGGACAGAGGCGCAGGGCATGGACACCGTAGGACAGCCTGGGCTGCAGAGGGCACAGGGATGGGCAGCAGCTGAAAGGCCCTGACACAGCCAACTCCTGCAGCACTTGGGCCATGCAGGCTGGCCCTGGGCCTGAGGCCAGCAGGGGACAAGTGAGCCTTGCTGTACTGGGGCCTCATTGCCTCCTTGTCCCTGCTCAGCAGCCTGGCAGGGGCCGCCCCATGGTGCTGCCCTTGGCATTGCACATGGCCAGAGCCCAGTGGGCCGGGAAGAGCCCTGAGCAATGAGGGAGGGACAGGATGTGCCTTGCCAGGGGCTGGGGCTCAGCCCTTGGCCCTTTGCATTCCTGAAACACATCCAGGTTTGCTCAGCATCACAGACACCTTTCCCTTGTTTGTTCCCACCTGTCATCAGTGCCTGCAGTGTTCTGCTCTAACTGGAACCAGGGGACACTTTCTGAGTCATATCCCTCAGTGGAATCGATTAAAACCTCAAGAAACTTAGGAGTTTGAATATGACTGAATTCTTGAGAAGTTTTCCTTCAGCTCGCTCTCAGGGACTGATGTCCAGGGACTCAGGACTGTTGAAAAATCCCAGCTCTACAAAGATGGGGAAACTGAGAGGCACTTTTTAAAAAAGATTTTTTTCCATTATCAGTCTCCTTGAAGGGTGAAACATAAGAGAATAAAACTCCATGCTATGCCATCAAAACCCAAGTGTTTTCTTGGTTACAACACTTTAGAAATGCTTTTCAGCCTATTAGCTTTTGCCACACAATGGGCAAACCACCACCAATCACCTATTATTCTACCCCATGTGCTCTTGTCACAGTGCATCTTTCATGTTCTAATTCTCCAAAATATCTGATCTTTTTGCAAGGCCATTGTTTGAAACTTGTTTCTAGTTCAGTCTCTCTCTCAACAATGTCTTCTCTATTCCAGGGCCATTCTGAGTCAGCACACCTTATCTCAGAGTTTGCATGCACATGTACAAGACTGTGTGAGCTTTCAGTTTGACTTTGAGAATTCTTTACAAATCCATTTCTCACAAATATCAATCACGGAATGCTGCAATCACCTCTGCTCTAAAGAGAACAGTAATAAAATACAGCTTTGAAAATACGAATGGATATTTCTAAGAAGCTCTTTGTCATATTTCTCCATAACTGGAGTTGAAAACCTTCCTGATGAACTGCGCCAGACCAGAGGGAAATCAAGGCAGAACGGTGGTTTGCTAGGAAACCTCTGAAGAATTCAGTCAAAATCGAACTCCAAAGTTTCTGATGCCATTCATGGGTCCCACTGAGGGACACAACTGAGAAAGTGTCCCCAGGTTCCAGTGAGAGCAGGAAATTGGAGGCAGAGATGACAGGTGGTGTGGAAAATGCAGGCACGGAGAGCTCTCAGGGCCTTGTGCATACAGGCTCAGAGATTGAGATGGATCCAAGGTTTGACCTAAGACCTTGGAGAAGGCTTGGGGAATCAGAGCATGAAAAGTAAAATATATATAAAAAATATAAGTTCTTAGTTTAAGTAGAAATATGTTTTCAGCAAACAGAAATATGCATTATGTAAGCAAAGCAGTATGTTAAGTAAGATAGTAAAAGATTGTAAAACTTAGCAATAGAACCTGTTATAAATTTAGTTAGAAGTTTAAGATATATCAGTGTAGGTTTGTGAAGTGTTATAGGATTGGTTGAAAAATGACACATTACTGCAAAGCCATGAGAAGGAAAGCAATCAGTGATTGGTGTAAAAGGATGCTGGCAAACTTCACAGAATTATTTGATTGGCTAAAAAACGAACATAAGGCATTGTAACTAAGAATCAGGCAGCTTCTGATATTATGGCTTTGGATGAAACAGCTTTAATGTCTCACCCTTCTATGAGACTGACACCATGAGGCCATAAACCATCTTTGACAACGTCTCTCAGTTGCCCCATCTCTTGTAATATCAGTCTCCCAATGCACATTTTCTTGACATCAGACATGACCAATGAAATCAATAGGGACTTATGGACACCAGGCCTATCCCATTAAAGTCAATAGGGATTTAGGGACACCTGGTTTATCCATTGAAGTCCATAGGATTTTGGTGATATTTGGTCCTAAAATGGGGAAATTTGTGTAAATTTGGGGGAAATCATGAGCTGAATTCTGGGAGTTTCCACTCCAGGATTGTAGTGCTGATGCTCTGGATGTCCTGGATGAATTCCTGGAGGCCAATCCCGAATCCCTGATCCCTCACCTGTGGTCCATGCTGGAGCTGGGCCTCCAGATGAGCCCAAAAATTTCCATTGTCAGCCTGAAATCTGGGAATTCTAAGCCCAAAATTGGTAATTTTAGCATCCAAATTGTTGGGACATCAGCACTACCCACTGAAGTAAAAAGGGATTGAAGGACACCAGGTCTACTCATTGATAGGGCTTGATTGGGAATAGTTACTCTTTAAACTGGGAGCACTGGGAGGGGCTAAGGGGGGACACTGGGGTGATTGGGAGCACTGAAGCAAAAGTGAGGCCACTGGGAGGGATTTGTAGAGATAAATGGAGATAAACAGGACTCCAGATCTAACCAATTGAAGTCAATAGAAATTTAGGGACAGCAGGGCTACCCTTTAAAGGCAATGGGGTTTAGGGGCACCAGGTCTACCCAGTCGATGCAAAGAGGATGTTTTTAGGGACCCCAGGAGTTTTTGTTTATCCAGGAATCCAAGGGGTAACCGGGAATATCCTGGTGATTTCTGGGGGTATCCAGGTGATTTTTGGGGATAACCAGGTGTAATCAGGTGATTGTTGAGGGGGATCCAGGTGATTTTGGGCAGTGTCCAGGTGTACCCTGATAATTTCTGGAGATATCAAGGTAATTCTTGGGGCACCCAATTACCCTGACTCACCCTGACAGGCCAGGAGAAGATGATGGCCACCGTCCTCTAAGTCGACATGGACGGAGATGACCCTTGGCAGCTGCGGGGCTGTCGGGGGGCACCCCAACATTCAGGGGGTACCCAAAACTCCAGGTGAGGACATCAGGGGTGAGAGGGAGCCCTGAGTTACCTCAGGAGAGGATGCAGTGCAGGTACAGCCAGGTGCTTTGGTGCATGGGGTTGGTGAAGATGGTATTCTGCAGCAGCTCCAGCTCTGGGGTGGGCAAAGGAGGCACCCCAAAATATCAGGGGGGGCACCAGGGGAAACCCCAATATCTCAGTGGGGGCACCCAGGTATCCAGGAGTTCAGATCTACCCATTGAAATCATTGGGGATTTAGGAACACCAGGTCTACCCATTCAACACAACAGAACCCACCAGCTCCCACTTTAGGAGAGGGAGGGGCTGGAAAACTTTGAGGATTCCACAAAATTGTGGGAGATTTTTTGAGGAATCCCTCACCTTCCTTCAGCCTTCCAGGGGGCAGTGCCCTTGCTGTAGTTCCTGGTGGGCATCAGCAGCCCCAGGCAGTGTTGCCAGGCCGAGAAGTTGGAGAAGTTGCGGCTCAGCAAGGCCCTGGTGAAGGCCAGCTCAGCTTTGAGGTCCTGCCTGGCTGCAAGTGCCTACCAGTGTTCCCAGGTGTGGACTGGGAAGGCACCAGTATAAACCATTAAGTGCTTGGATCCACTCCTGAGGTCCGGAGGCCTATGGCAGCAGCTCCCAGTATAAACCAGTAAGGTCTCATGCACCCAAACCCATTCCCAGTGTAGTCTAGGGGCTCCTAGTGTGGTCCTGGGGCTCCCAGGTTTATACTGGGAGGGCACCAGTATAAACCAGTAAGCACTGGGCGCCACCCCTGAGCCTCTGAGCCCATAGCAGCAGCTCCCAGTATAAACCAGTAAGGCCAGCACAATCTGAAGTCACTCCCAGTAGGTCCCAAGTTCCATTCCAGTATAAATCAGTAAGGCCAGCACCCCCAGAAGTTGATCCCAGTGGAGTGCCAAGCATCCCTAAGCCCCGTCCCAGTATAACCCAGTACACCTCAGTTTAACTGAGTAAAATCCAGAGTATCCCCATATAACCCAATATAAACCACTACAATCCAGTCATTGCCAGGACCACATCCCACTATAACCCAGTGACCCCCAGCACCCCATCCCAATATAAACCAGTTTAACTTGCAGTCAGCCACCAGGTCCTTAAGCCAGCAGGGGGCACTCACACACCCCGTTCCCTTTCCCAGTAGAACCCAGTACAAATCACTAACATCCCAGCACCCCATCCCAGTGCAAACCAGTATAACCAAGTAACCCCCAGCACCCCATCCCAGTACAACCCAGTATAAACCAGTCACTCCCAGTACCACATCCCAGTATAACCCAGTACAGATCAGTAACCCCCCAGCACCCCATCCCAGTACAAACCAGTACAAACCAGTATAAACCAGTACAACCCACTCACAGTTGCAGGGGTCGGCCACCAGGAGGTGCTCGCACAGTGCCAGGTCCTCCCGGCCAGCAGGGGGCGCTACAGCATGGCCGAGCACCCAGCCCTGGTGGTGCCACACCCCGTAGGATTTGGGGTTCACCCCCAGGTACTGCCCAATGAACGACAGCTCAGGTGGCACCCTGAAACCTGTATAAACCAGTCCAGTCCAGTATGGACCAGTATGGACCAGTATAAGTGGTAAAAACCAGTAAAAACCAGTAAACAACAGTGTAATACAAGCCAATAGTAACCAGTACAAACCAGTATAGAAAAGAAAAAAAGAGTATGGACCGCTACAAACCAGGAAAATAGGTAAAAACCAGTACAAAGCAGTGAAAACCCTTGTCTGTGTCAGGAGCCAAGCTGGCTGGGCCCAGTAACAAACCTGCTGCCCAAAGTCAGTAGAAATGTTACAACCCATTTCAAACACCTTAACACCCATCCCTGCACCCACCACATGATTTGGAAAGATATGAGCACACATCTTTCCTCTCACATTGATGGTTCCTGTGCTGGTGACAGTCTTTTAAACCCAGCCTTCAGCCTGAGCTCTCTGCTGTTGCAGTTCCATGCACAGAGGTTGTTGTCTCTCAGCCCTTCCATGGGCAGGCCGGTGTTCAGCCATCTCCAGGACAGCAGGGCCCCAGCCCACGTCACTGTGCCCTGGGGAGACAGAAACCATCACTCCAAATGTCCCCTCCTCCTTCTTCCCAGGCATTTGGGCCTGCCAGTGGGGTTTGCTGCTGGGTGCCAAGGAAAAAGGAGACCCCTGTGACACTGCGGGGTTCCACAGAACCAAACATCCATTGTGACACCACAGAACCTCACAGAACCAAGGAGACCATGGTGACACTGTGGGGCCCCATGGAACCAAGAATTCCATTTTGACACTGAAGAACCTCATGGAACCAAGGGTCCATCGTGACACTCTGGAACTACAGAGCCCATTGGTGAGAATATGGAAACCCAAGGAACCAAAAGTCCATGTGACAGAGCAAGACCTCATGGAACCCAAAAAGAGCATTGTGACACTGTGGGGTCCCATGGACCCAAATCTCCACTGTGACAGTACAGAACCTCATGGAACCAAGAGTGCATGGTGACCCAGCGAGCCCTTGTAGAACCAAGGAGTCCACAAGTGTTTACACAAAATAAAGAACTCTGTATTGCTGTGTTCTGCTGACATTTTTCCTTAAATATCTCTGCTTTGGGGAAGGGAAACCTCCGTGGTGGGACCTTGGGCTGGCACACACTAATGGAAGGTGTCTGTTTGCAATGAGGAAATCCGGGAGTTTTAGATTGCTAAAAAAAAAAAAAAAACCAAAAAAAAACCAAACAAACAAAAAAAACCAAAAAAAAAACAACAAAAAAAAACCCAAAAAAAAAGCAGCCAAGAAAAACAAAAAAGGGAAAAAACTCATTTTTGCTTGAGTGCAGCCAGTTCTCCAAACTGGGACAAAGCAGGTCTCAGGTGAGTGAGGACAGACAGGATGGGGTTGGGCAATGTGGAGCAAGGTTGTCCACACTGGCTCAGACCTCAAGGCACAGCTTCTGTGAGCAGGCCAGACCTCCTGAGGAGAGACCCTGCATCAATATCAATCACAGAATGCTGCAATCACCTCTGCTCTAAAGAGAACTGAAATATAATGCATCCACTGAAATAGGAACGGATATTTCCAAGAAGCTCTTTGACATAATTCTCCATAATTGGAGTTGAAAACCTTCTCCTGAACTGCACCAGATCAGAAGGAAATCAAGGCAGAGCCATGGTTTCTCAGGACTTGCTTGATCCCAATCAGCCCCGTGGTGCATTTGAGGCTGAGCCTTCGAACCTCAGGGCCTGAGGGGAGATTGCACAAACCCTTCCAAGAATCAAAGTCAAAAGAGAAGTCCAAAGTGTCTTGAGATATTAATGGGTCCATTCCCAACACAGGCTCCTCATGGACTCCTTGGAGGAGAGAATGGGAGGCCATGATTGCCCATAAACCTTTGAGGGAGTCAGAGAAGAAAGGAAAAAGGAAAATACCTTGAAAAATTTCAAGTACCTTGAAGCATTAATGAACCCCACTGAGTGTTGTTACTGACAAAGGCTCTCAAGGGACTCATTAAAGCAGATGATTGGAGGCCATGATTGCACAAAGCTCTCAGAGACTCCAAGGCAAAAGCAAAACCCAAAGTCCTCTGAAAAACCTGCAGTCCCTGGGAGCATGAAGGAGCCCCCAGGGCCATTCCTGACCAAGGCTCCCCAGGGACTCATCCCAGCAGATCCCTGAGGCCACTGGGATGTGTGGGGATGCTGAGGGCAGGACAAGGGGTGCCAGTGGCCAGCCTTGCTGGGGCTGTGCCAGGAGGCCCCAGTGGCTCAGGACAAGGTGTCACCTCCCAGCCCTTGGTGGCACAGAACCTGCTGTGCCCCAGGGCACCAAGACTTGGTTTCTCTTTGTCCCCACCTGTCATCACTGCCTCCAATTTCCTGCTCTGACTGGAACCTGGGGACACTTTCTCAGTTGTGTCACTCAGTGGGACCCATTAAAACTTTCGGAAACTTTGGAGTTTGATTCTGACTTAGAGTTCTTGAGAGGTTTCTTCAGCTCCCACTCAGGGACTGATGCTCAGAGACTCAGCCCCAATCCCTGAGAGTGTCATTAAAGTCCTTGTGCTGTGTCTGTGCTGATGAGCTGGGCCAGGCTCCTGGCACAGAAGGTGATCCTAGCAACCAAGAAGAGCTTCAAAAACACATTTCTCTTCATGAGCAGCTCTTCTCCCAGCCCAGCCGAGCTGGGGCACTGCCTGCAGCCACCCCAGGCACAGCACAGAGGCACAGAGAGCTTCAATCAGTCAGGGCTGGGAAGATGCTCAGAAGTGACTGGGGCAGAATCACTCCCAGCCTTGACACAGGAAGCCTCTGGCTGCAGGACAATGCAGCTGCAGGTTCTGCACTGATCTCCTAAAGCTGCAACATCCCAATGCCTGCAGACTATGTGAGTACATTCTCTGATGATCTCTTGTGTAGAGCAGCCAGGGGTGCCCAGGGCTGTGGTGCAGAGCAGGGTCCTGCAGCCCAGGGCGCTGTGCTGGGGCAGGGACTCTGCTGCCTGCCAGGGACAGCTCTCAGCCAGCCCTGGGAGCTGTTCCCAACACTGGGGGACAAGGTCTGGGTGGAAGGAGACAGCTGGTAAGGCTTGGGAAAAAAAAGGGTTCTGCTTGTGGGGTGAGGATGCTGCATTGTTCAGGACTGCTCCCAGCATAACATTTAACTGCAGAATATTTCTAGGTAGATTACACAGAGAGCACAGTGAGGCAGGGGCTGCATAAAAGGGAAAATCCAGATTTTGTAATTTACTGCTCTGGGTTGCCTAGAAGGGAAATTGCATATAGATATTAATCTCTTCAGAGTGGGAAAAATAGAAAATCTTTTTCTTGGATCTTAATAAAGCAGTCAGTGACAGAAATCAGCACAGGGTCCCTCACAGGCAGCATGGCAGCATCAGTGTCACTTTTCCAGCCTCCTCAGGGTTATTATTATCTTGCCACCGGAGCCTGCACAGGCAGAGCTGACCGTGGGCAGTGCCCTGTGCTAGGAAGGGTCTGAAGGGCAGAGTTGAGCCCCCAGGGTTGGGCTGGGCTCTGGCAGCACTGGCAGGGTCCAGCGCTGGGCATAGGGAAGCAGCTGCTGGCAGGGACAGCTCCAGGCAGCAGAGCCCTGGGCAGGCAGTGGGGGAAAAGTGACACCAAGCTGGGCTGGGATATTTCAAGTCCTCTCCAAACTGAACTATTCCATTATTAGTTTTATTACAGATCCCCATGCCAAGACACAGGAAATGTCCAACAGCAGCTCCATCAGCCACTTCCTCCTGCTGCCATTGGCAGACACGCGGCAGCTGCAGCTCCTGCACTTCTGCCTCTTCCTGGCCATCTCCCTGGCTGCCCTCCTGGCCAATGGCCTCATCATCAGCGCCGTAGCCTGCAGCCACCACCTGCACACCCCCATGTTCTTCTTCCTGCTCAACCTGGCCCTCAGCGACCTGGGCTCCATCTGCACCACTGTCCCCAAAGCCATGCACAATTCCCTCTGGGACACCAGACACATCTCCTATGCAGGATGCACTGCTCAGGTCTTCATGCTTATCTTCTTCATTGGGTCAGAGCTTGCCCTCCTGACCATCATGTGCTACGACCGCTACGTGTCCATCTGCAAACCCCTGCACTACGGGACCCTCCTGGGCAGCAGAGCTTGTGCCCACATGGCAGCAGCTGCCTGGGCCAGTGGCTTTCTCAATGCTCTGCTGCACACAGCCAATACATTTTCCCTGCCCCTGTGCCATGGCAAGGCCATGGATCAGTTCTTCTGTGAAATCACCCAGATCCTCAAGCTCTCCTGCTCACACTCCTACCTCAGGGAACTTGGGCTCATTGTATTTTCCATCTGTTTAGGACTTGGTTGTTTTGTGTTCATTGTTTTCTCCTATGTGCAGATCTTCAGGGCTGTGCTGAGGATGCCCTCTGAGCAGGGACAGCACAAAGCCTTTTCCACCTGCCTCCCTCACCTGGCTGTGGTCTCCCTCTTCCTCAGCACTGCCATATTTGCTCACCTGAAGCCCCCATCCATCTCCTCCCCATCCCTGAATCTGGCACTGTCAGTCCTGTACACAGTGGTGCCTCAAGCCCTGAACCCCCTCATTTACAGCCTGAGGAACCAGCAGCTGAAGGCTGCAGTGTGGACACTGATCACTGGATGGCATCAGAAACCTTAAACTACTTGCGAGCTTCTGAAAATCATGTGCAATAAAATTCATCTTAATTGTTCTTGTTGGTTTGATTTTGGACGTTGTTTTTCTTTGGTGTACTATTTCAATATTGTCTATAAAAAAATGTCATTATTTAAACCAATTCTGATTTTGTCTCCACCTTCCCTGTAATCACAGACAGTGTGAATGAGGGGCTGTGCTCTTGATGGCTTCAAACAACCTAATGGATATCTCTCCCAGGAAAGTTTTGTCCAGAGCTCCCCCTTTTGTTCCCTTCTCTGGAGCTGCAGCAGCAATGTCTGTGTGCAGAGCTGGGGCAGATCACTGCTGGCACAGCAGCTGTGCCCAGCAGCAGCAGCAGCACTTGGTGTTGCCAGTGCTGCTCCCGTGCCACTGCCCCGCTGCCCTCCTGGCCCTCGTGTTGCTGCAGGGCCTGAGTGCTCTCGGGGTCGGGCACAGCCCTGGGGGTGGCAGTGCCGGGGCTGCAGCAGGGACAGGCCATGGGCACTGCTGGGGCAGCGCTGACGCCTCAGGCCAGGGCCTGGGGGCTCCAGGCTCCTTGGCCAGGCTCTCTCCACAACACTTGGCCGGCCCAATGCTGAGCACAGAAAAGCCCTGGGAGCAGCCCCAGGCTGGCCGTGGGCAGGCTGGGGGCAAACAGCATGGCTGGTGCTCTGCAAGCTCCCTGCAAGGGGGACACCCTGGCAAGGAGCAGCAGAGCAGGGGCTGATCCATCCCCACTGTGCTGGACACCCCAGGGCAGCGTCCCAGAGCGTCCTCATGCACCTGCCAACAACATCCCCCCTCTGCAGCCCTGGCCTCTCCCCCAGCTCACACAGGAGCCGCATCCTTGCAGGCACACACACGGCAGCACTGGCTCAGGAGCCCCTGTTTGCATTGCACACAGCAGGCTCAGCACCCTCATGGTGCTGCTGTGGGGACATGGAGCTGAGTGAACACAAATGCCATCAGCCCCTGGGGCCAGCAAGGGCTGGGGGACGGCAGGGAAACCCATCAGCTTTGTCATGGCCTCTGAAGTCAGCCAGAAAGTTTGTTCCCATGAGCTGTGAGTTTCCTGTCCCACTGCAGATGTTGTTGCTCAGAGCCAGGTCTGCCTGGCAGCCACTTCCAAAATGTCCTGAGCATTTGCTTGGCTTCATCTTTCCTATCTTTACTCTTGCTAGAAATTTTTCTAGATTTCTTCCTCTTGCCCATCCCTGTACCCTCCTCTGCAAACAACTCATCTCTGCCCTTTCCTCTCTGGCCCCACTCACCATTTCTGTTCCTGAGCTGGCACCATGGGAATGTCCCTTGGAAGCAGGATCATTCTCCCAGTGCTTCAGGAATTGTCTGCAGGGTCCTGCAGTGCCTCGTGCTGCTCCCTTGCCAGAGGCACCTCAGGCCAGGGGGGCACATCTGGGCTGCTGTGTCTGGGTGTGGGGCTCCCTGTTGTGGGCAATGAGGAGGGGCTGGAGAGGCTCTGCAGGACTGACAGGATGGGCTTTGGGGCTGTGTGAAGAAGCTGAGGGACTTGGGCTGCTGGACCTTGTGAAGAGGAGGCCCAGGGCTCATCCTGCAACTGCTCCAGGGGTGGTTTCAGAGAATCACAGAATCAGCCAGACTGGAAAAGCCGTTGGAGATCATGAAGTCCAACCTGTGCCCTGACACCACCTTGTCTCCCTGAGCCTCCTCCAGGATAAACATCCCTAGCTCCCTCAGCTGCTCCTCACATGATTTGTGTTCCAGATCCCTCACCAGCCTTGTTGCCCTTCTCTGGACATGCTCCAGCCCCTCCATGTCCTTCCTAAATTGGGGACCCAAAATTGGACACAGCACTCGAGGTGCTGCCCAACCACTGCCGTGTACAGGAGAAGATTCACTGCCCTGCTCCTGCTGGCCACACCATTCCTGATCCTGGCTAGTTGCCATGGATTTTCTTGGCCACCTTGGCATACTGCTGGCTCATGTCCAGCCTGCTGTCCATCTGTGTCCCCAGGTCCCTTTCTGCATGGCCACTGTCCAGCCACTCTGTCCCCAGCTTGTAGCACTGCAGGGGTTGTTGTTGCCAAAGTGCAGGAGCCAGCATTTGGTCTTATTAAACCTCTCCTTGGATTTGGGCCCTGGATCCAGCCTGTCCAGGCCCGTGTATAGAGCCCTCCTACCTTCCAGAAGATCCACACTCACACCCAGCTTAATGTCAACATGATTCCATACAGTCCTAGAGTCTCACAATTTCATGAGGCCTCCCAGTGTCACAATGTCCCTTTGGTTCCATGGAGCCCCAGGGTATCACAAAGTCCCTTGGATCCTTGTACCCTGCAGTGTCACAATGGATCCTTGGTTCCATGAGGTCTCACAGTGCAGCAATGCTCTCCTTGTTTCCACAGTGTCACAATGGCCTCTTGGTTATACAAGGTCCAGCAGTATCACAGTGGTCTCCTTGTTTCCACAAGGACAAAAAGTGGCACAACTGTCTTCTTGATTTCATGAGGTCGCATGGAGTCACAGGGACCCCCGAATTCCATAAGGGTCCACAGTGCCACACTGGACTCCTGCTGACACAAGATCCTGTAGTGTCACAATGGTTTCTTGGTGCCATGACACTCTCCATACCCAGCCAGGCCAGTCATTTTCCTCACTAGATCACTTCTGGCACACTGGGACAGGCTCCTTCTGCTCATTCATCATTCCTTTCTTGAAGTGTCTCCATCTGTAAGGGTAGGTCTGATGTTTCCCTCGATTTTGCCTCCCAACCATGGGAAAGACACCTCGAGGACCCCCACCCAGGCTGACTCCCAACAATGGTTTCCTGGCCGGGCCAAGGTGGATGCTCGTGACTGTGTGCTGGTGTATTGTGTTCACTGGACTGTGCTGTTGTGGCACCAACCAGAGGTTGTGTTGTACCAACTGAGGACTGCTTGACTGTACCTGTCTCCTGCAGCACCACACAATCGTCCATAAATCTTCCCACCTCTTGGCCAGAGGCCACTCACTTTGGAGAAGGAATACAAAAGAGCGACCCTCTGGGAAAGACCCTTTGAGATCTCTCCACTGATGAAGACCCGTCTACCCCCTGGAGAAGACCCCTGAGATCTCCCCACAGACAAAGACTCGTCTATCGGATGACCCGTGAGGACGCCCGTCTCGTCTGTTGGTAGCTATTTTCCCATCCCCTTCTTTTCTTCCTCTCTCCCTATACTTTGTTTCCTATACCTCTCCCCTTTACCGTAACTGAATTGTTGGCATTTGATGAAACGCATTGCTGTTGTTGAATAAACTGATTTTCTGCTGTTGAATAAACTGATTTTGTCCCCTGCATTTTGCCTGTTTGCACCTTTAAGATCCAAAGAGCCATCACGACCCCCGCTCTGCATTAATAGTGGATCGTGACATTAAATTGGCATCACGGACAGGATTTTCTGGCAGACAGAAGGGATGCAAGGTTGTGTGTAGTCTGTATCAGGGGAAGGAAGTCTTACTCCAGCCGCACCTAGCTGGCCACCTTGAAAGGGTGAGCCTGTCTAGAAAGCAAGACGGGTTTTTCTGATTTCCCACAGACTGCAGACACCTTGGTGTGGAGCATCCCCAGACTCGCTTGAGGGCTCTGTTGTCAGAATTTCACAAAAGATCTACTGGTGCAAAAGGCGGGACACTGTTGTTGTTGTTGTTGTTGTTGTTGTTGTTGTTGTTGTTGTTGTTGTTGTTGTTGTTGTTGTTGTTTTTTATGATGTTTGACTACTTGGTGCAGTGAAGAGACAACCTGGTGTTTTGTAACTAAGGAGTGCCTCCCAAGTAGTTTGGTCTCTTCACCCACACAGGGAAGCGAAGGGGGGCACACAGCGGAAGCTGTTTCGTTGTGTGTGGTAACTTAAGCAATTGACCTCCCTGTGTTGGTTTTTACCTATCCCTTCACAAAATGACTGAGAATTCCGCTGTAACAGATAAAGCTGCATTTTATGCTCTATTAGCTAAGTATAGCACCAGACCGTCCCAAGGTAGGGAGGATTGGGTGAACAATAATTGGTTTAATGTGGAGAATGTGATTGATAGAATATATTCTTTGCAACATGAATCAAAGTTCAAACTGGGCAAAAATAAAACCATACTCTGCTCAGTTTTGGGAGCTTGTCTTAAGGCAGCCATAGAAACTCGCTCTAAGCGAGTGAGTGAAGAAAGCACAATTATAGATTCTTTACAAAATCTTGTTCAAATTTTGCAAAAACAATTAGATCAAGAAAGGAATGAGAACCATTTGTTGCCAGATGAAAATAATTTGTTAAAAGCTGCCTTAAGAGAAGAATGGGACAAAAATTCAATGCAGTGTGTAACACCAAAAAAAAGCACAGGAGAAGGACGCTATTCACATTAATCCAATGTACTCTCCAAAAGACCTAATTTTGATGAAAAATTGTGGGGAACACTGCTGCCCCAACTTGAAACCTGTGATTAAAATAGAATATGATTATATCAGTGATGCACCCCCCCAAGCAACCTTCTCCACAGGTTCTGGGCAGTGTACCAGAGCAAACTTCTCCACAAGTTCTGAACAATGTACCAAAGCAATCTCCTCCACAGGCTCTGGGAGTTGAGCCAAAGCAGTACACCTGCACTGGGCTTTCCCAAGGGTATGAACATTCCCCACTTTGGCCCACCACACTTTAGCCCAGGAATTAGAAAAGATACCCAAACCTGACAATACAGCTGTCTATCAATACATTGATGATATTCTGGTGGGAGGGGATGAAATAAAAGTAGTGGGGAATACTCAACAAAAAATAATCTCTCATTTGGAAAACCCTGATTTGCAAATTTCCTCAGAGAAAATTCAAAAACCTTCTCAGGAGGTGAAGTTTTTGGGAATTTGGTGGAAAGGAGGCATGACATGTATTCCACCTGATACTCTAACCTCCCTGGATCAAATTAAATTGCCTGAATCCAGGAAAGAGATCCAACAGCCTCTAGAATTATTAGTGTTCTGGAGAAAACACGTCACAATCACTATTGAGACCCCTCCCCCTGACGGGGTGGCCCAGAGATCCTCAGTTGGGAAGTGGTATGCCCAGATAGAACATGACTGTAACATCTTCTCAGTAACAGAAGGAGCTGTAAAAAATCTGGCAATACAAGAAACTGAGAGCTTGGCAAATAGCCATGACAAACCTGCCTTGGTAATTAAAGTAGCCACTCCTTTCTCCCCTGAACAATCAGCAAATTCTTGGTTCACTGATGCTTTTGCCAAACGAGAGGGAAAGGTGTGGAAATACAGGCAGTAGCCCTCCCCACTTCTGCTGGTGAACGAATTATTACTGAGCGAGAAGGCAGCTCTCAGACCGGTGAGCTGACAGTTGTTTGGAGTGTTTTCCAACTTGAGGTACAGAATACCTCTCTTGTTTACATCTACACTGACTCCTATGCTGTGTTTAAAGGAGGTACAGAGTGGCCTCCTTCTCAGCAGCAAAATGATTGGGAAGTTAACAGAATTCCAGTCCACGCTACACACTGGATAGTTCCATCATTTTAATCTCCTGCCTCCTGGAGGCAGACTCTGTTTGTGTTTACTTTTCACAGAAGAACACCAAGGGACATGAAGAAGCACCCCCTTAGTGTTGGATGACAAAAACAAGGTTTTTCCTCCTTTCATGGTGACACAAGGTGATGATGTCACAATAACTTGTAAATTAGTGGCTGGATCCCTCACCGAACCTGCATACAGTTATGGCACAGGACTTTATGGCCGTGTTTTATATTGTGAAATTCATCATTAGGACTGTTGGTTAAACTTAACTGCTATACAATTTTCCTATAAAATCGTGTGTGGAAAAAATGATACAAAATACTGGGGGGAACTTGATGTTAATGTTGTAACACCTACTACCCAACCACCAGTTGTGTTGAGCCCTACAATTTTTCAATTTGGACCTTATCTAATTAGATAATGTCTCAGAAGTTCAGCCAGCTTGTTCACCCTTTCTACAGACTTCTTTTCAGGGATGGATAACCTGGCTGCGGAAACAGAATCCTTCTAAAAAACGAATGGCAAGAGACATAACCGGTGTTGTGGGAACAGGATTGGGAATTTTGAATAGCATCGATTCAGAAGTACTAATGAATAAATTGGCTACCACAGCTGGAGATGTAACCAAATTACAACAGCCCCTGCAAACAGCCTTAACAGCTTTGGAAACCCAACAATGGTTGTTATCAAACATATTACCAAGTTGGGAAAAGGTAAACGTAAATGACCACAAATTGATAATCGATGCATTTGGTGCTACTTAAAATAACATCTCTCTGTGTCTCAGCTGTATCCAGGCCCAGTTGTGGATACAGTCAGTTGCTGCTTTAATTATAAGAGAAGGTGAGGAAGGCACTTTTCCCACTGAAATCCGAAAAATAGTCTGGGACAGTGCCACTGATTTTGAAAAAGAATTCCAGTCCTGGTGGAACCTAATAAATTTTACCTATGATCCCAGCACAAACACTGCCACAGCCTTTGTACTGACAATTCGTAATGCTTCAGTGCATTCAATATTCCCCATCATTGCATTGGGGTTGAACCATGATGGAGCTATTCTCTATCCTTTCGAGCATAGGGAATGGGCCTGTCAAATTGGTGGGAGGTGGAAAACTGTCAATTTGGAAACTTGTATTGTCCGGGAAGAACAAGGGTTTATCTGTGAAAGTAATGCAATCAGAACTCAAGATATCTGCTTGGACACAGAACAGAATGTTTGTAACTTTGAAATTCATCCAAATGAGATTCCTGAAACTGTACTGGTATATATAGGCAATGGATGTGCATGCTTTAGAACTGCTTGTGATAGTGTTTTCATAGAAAATTTGGTACTGAATACTAAAAATAATTTAAACTTTTGTGTCTGCAATTTTACTAGGATTTCAGGATGTGATTTTTCCTATCTAGCCCCAGTTACTTCTCACCACCTTTTGCAGTCAAATTACACACTGATCCACCATCTATTGCCCACTCCAATTGGAATGAACCTCTCTCTGGTGAAGCAATTGTTGCTACACCAAGATCTGATCGAAATTTTGGAGAAGATCAAGAAAAACGAACAGAAAACTCTAATAGCTGTTCATCACAATGTGGAAAAAATACATCGTGTTTTGGAAAGGGTAAAGACAGATGCTGAACACAGGTGGTGGGATACTCTATTTGGGTAGTCACCTACTGCTACAGGTGTCCTGAACAAATTGTGTCATCCCACCATTGTTCTTTTGATTTTAGTTTTAATTGGTTTTGTTTTGTCAGCAATTCTATACATCATGACTTGGAAAATAACGAAACAATTAACACAATTGGCATCTGTGACAGATATACCCAGATCGGCTACTGTTGACATCCCCAGGGTTATTGACACAAGGTTTCAAATAAAATAAAAAATGAATATTTTCTTTTTTTTTTAATCTTCTAATTTCAATTAGAATTGTTTAATCAAAAACTTGCTTTAAAAATTGATTTATTTCTAATCAAAATTGAAAAAATTTAAAGAATTGAGAATTGTTTAATCAAAAACTTGCTTTAAAAATTGATTTATTTCTAATCAAAATTGAAAAAAAATTAAAGAATTGAACAAATTGTTTGAAGTCATTAGCAATCAACAAAATTGAACATAATTAATCTGTTTTGTTTTCCCTTTTCTCCTTTTCCTTATCCTGTCCCTTATCTTTTTCCTACTTTCCTGTCTCTGTTTTCCGGGATATGCTACCAACTCGGACGAGTCCTGAAGACACCACAACTGAAGACTTCACTACGACTCTACAAAGGGGCGCTCTGGACGACGATCGTGAGTCACGGGGTGGTGTAAGGGTCGGTCCGAAGTTCCCCTCGATTTTGCCTCCCGACCGTTGCAAGGAGACCTCGAGGACCCCCACCCAGGCTGACTCCCAACAATGGTTTCCTGGCCGGGCCAAGGCAGATGCTCGTGACTGTGTGCTGGTGTATTGTGTTCACTGGACTGTGCTGTTGTGGCACCAACCAGAGGTTGTGTTGTACCAACTGAGGACTGCTTGACCGTACCTGTCTCCTGCAGCACCACACAATGGTCCATAAATCTTCCCACCTCTTGGCCAGAGGCCGCTCGCTTTGGAGAAGGACTATAAAAGAGCTGGGAAAGACCCTTTGAGATCTCTCCACTGATGAAGACCCCTGAGATCTCCCCATGGACGAAGACTCGTCTATCGGATGACCCGTGAGGACGCCCGTCTCGTCTGTTGGTAGCTATTTTCCCCATCCCTTCCTTTCCATCCCCTTTCCCTATACTTTGTTTCCTATACCTCTCCCCTTTACCGTAACTGAATTGTTGGCATTTGATGAAATGCATTGCTGTTGTTGAATAAATTGATTTTCTGCTGTTGAATAAACTGATTTTGTCCCCTGCACTTTGGCTGTTTGCACCTTTAAGATCAAAAGAACCATCACGACCCCCGCTCTGCATTAATAACGGATCATGACACTACATTAATATCTACCTTTCGTTTGAAAGACAAAAACATTCAAGAGGTCTGTTCCCTGTGCATTTAAATAAAAACAAGTGCATGCTTTGTCCTCTGTACTGAGGATCCTTCCTGAGCCCTTCTCTGTCTCTGCAGGGCAGTGCCTGTGGGCAGAGGTGGAGGGAAGAGACTCCCAGCACAGCAGCACAGCCAGGGACAATGGCCCTGGATCTTTCCACATCTCCTCTTCCCAACTCCACCCTCTCCTTGCCAGCCCTTCTGTGGCTGTGAGGCCTCAGTGCTCTGGCAGCTTGGTCACTGTCCTGCTGTGTGTCCGTGCTGTGCCCACAGGCAGGGACAGGCCATGGGCACTGCTGGGACACAGCTGGGCTCCAGCACAGCAGCTCCATCAGCAAAGGGCATCTCCTGAGGGCAGGGCAGGAAGGCTTTGCTCTCCTCCAGAGCTGCTGTCAGCAATGTGCTGCAGGAATGTCCTGGCCAAGCAAAGCCCAGTGCCTGGGGCAGAGGGGCAGTGTGCAGGGGGCACACAGCAGTGTCCTGGCACAGCCAGAGCTCCTGGGATGGACCTGAGGGAGCAGCAGGGCAGGGCCTGGGCTGTGTCTTTGTTCTGGGCACAGCCTGGGAAGGTGTCCCAGGGCAATTGTCCCACACCAGCCCCTGCAATCACCACACCCAGCACTGGCCTCTCCCCCAGCTGCACAAGGTTGTTTGTCCCTGCATGGAGGGACACCAAGTGACCAGGCCAGCAGGCCATGTTTGCTCTGTACTGAGGAGATTTCAGCAGTGCATCGTGTGTATGTGGGGAGATGAACCCGAATGAGCACAAACACCATCATCAGCACTCGGGGGTGGCACAGTTCTGGTGGCACAAACAGTGCCTTGAGGCCACTACACTCTGGGAAAACACCTGAATTCATTACTGGGCTGTGGTTACGACTGCATAGGAGAAACATCCCAGGCAGGGAGGGTCCAGGAAAAAAATGTTCAGGACAGCCATGGACTGCACAGAGAGACCATTGGGGTGGGGGTTTGTGGGGAGAAATCAGAGCTGCCTCCCTTCTGAACCACCCTGAGGACCTGGACAGGGTTGTGCTGTGCTCTGGGCACTGACCAGGAGCTGAGGGATGTGGAAAAGGCCTTTGGAGTCAGGGATGCTGAGAAGGCTGGGTAGTGTCACTGTGACACCTCTCTCAAACCCTTTGGAAAGGCCAGAGCCATCCCAGACGGTGCTGGGAACTTGGGAAGGGGAGACATGGAACCAGACTGCAAACAGAGCATGGAGGGGCACTGGGACAGTCACAGACTGGTCAGGCTCAGCAGAGAAGGGAAGGTGGCAAATCCTCCTGCAGCCATTCCAGGCACTGGCAGCACAAGGCAGGGATTGCAGAACCCCCATGGGAGGGAAAAGAAGGGGATGTTGTGTGCCCAGACTTTAGCCAGGCCTGGGACATGGTCTGCTGTGCTCTCCTCAGAGCCAGACTGGAGCGAGCTGGGCTGCAGGAGTGGAACATGGGGTGGGTGGGAATTTGGCTGAACAATGAGGGTCAAATGTCATCCGTGGCACAGAGTCCTCTTGGCAGCCACTCCCTGGTGACATCCCTCAGTGACCAGCCCTCGACCACACTGTGGAACATTTCTATTATCTCTACAATGGCATGAAATGCAATTTCAATTCCTTTGTGGATGCTGCAAAGTTGTAGGGCGTTTGTGACTGAACTCATCCAGTTAATGTTGACTGCAAAATGTAATTTGGCAAAATGACTGAGTTGGGTACATTTCTCTTACCACAAAAAATGGTAGAACTTATGTATCAGAAAAAGGCAGTTCAATACGAAAAAATCAAACCCAATCAAAAAAAAACCAACAAAGCAAGACCCACCCACAACCACACAAAAACCCTACAAACAAACCAACCACAAAAAGCAGAGGCCGTACACAGAAGTAAAGCAAATCCACAGGAAATCTCCTAGCAGCAGAAAATATTTAACCACGTTGTGGCAGGAGTGGATTCTGTATGTGTAGGTACTGTTTTAATAAAAAATATCTTAAAAAAGAAACTAATCCCCTATGCCCCTTTCTTCTCTCCGTTTATTGCTGATCATGGTGTGCCATGGAATGGAACATCCCTTGGGTCAGTCCAGCCCAGCTGTCCCATCCCTGTTCCCTCAGGAACACTTGCCCACCCCAAGCCCGTGGGTTGGAGGAGGTTGCAGACACACCTCATGTGGGGCGAGCACTGTGACAAGGACAGGAGAACAGAACAACATTTACACTTATCAAGGAAAGTAGAACAGAACAACACAGCCTTGAAGAAACCGATAAAGGATGTAAGTCCCGCATACAGAAGTCACACAAAATGCAAGGAGGATGCCAGCTCAACTCTGCAAGGCTGGCAAAGCAGAAATTATGCAAAACAAGGAAAATGCCATCATTCAAAAGCAGGGATCGAGGAACAGCCACCTAAAACATTGGATCTCAAAGACAGACTCCAAGGAACCACGTAAGGATTTTTGAAAAGGGGTGCAATTATGTCAAGTAAAGTGAAAGGAAATGGGGATAATTCATGAATAGATAATCAGTGTGTGTGGTAAAAACTGTTCATTCGATGCTCAGTGCACTTGAATGGATGAAGGATCCCCTGAGTGACCAGCATGATGTAATAAATAATACCTGTTTTCAAATACTCAAAACTGTGCTTAAAAGTTTCTATCTTGTGGGTTTCATTATCAGTGCTGCCCTTGACTCCATTATGCCCCTTGCACAGTTTCCCAATGGCCCCTTGGTTCCACGAGGCCCTACTGTATAACAATGGACCCTTGGTTCCATTTGGATCTGTACAGTCAAAATAGCCTCCTTGGTTCTGCACTGCCACAATGTTCTCCTTGATTCCACAGGGCTTTGGTGTGTCAGCAAAGCCCCTTGGTTCCATGAACTCACATGGTGTCACCACAGTCTCTTGGATCCGCAGTATCACAATGGACAATTGGTTACAAGCACCCCCACAGTGTCACAATGAATATTTGGTTCAACGGGGCCCCAGAGCATCACCATGGCCCCTTGGTTCCACGAGGCCTCTCTGTAGGACAATGGCCTCTCAGTTCCAGGACGTTTTGTACTGTCAATGCTCTCCTTGGTTCCTCAGTGTGAAAATGGCTGCTTGGTTCCATAAGGTTCCTCAGTGTCACAGTCGTGTCCTTGGTTCCATGATGCTCTGCAGTGTCACAGTGTCCCAATGTTTCCATGAGCTTCTGTCCCATCAACCATGTCCTTTGTTCAAATGAGGCCCTGCAATGTCACGATGGCCTCTTGGTTCCATGAGGTTCCATAGCCTAACATGGTTGCCTTGATTCCAAGAGGTTCTGCTGTGTCATACTGGACCCTTGGTTCCAGGAGGTTCCATTATGTCACAATGATCTCCTTGGTTCCACGAGGCCGTGGAGTGTTACAATGGACCCTTGGTTCCAGGAGGTTCCGTAGTGTCACCATGATCTCCTGGGACCCACATTGTCACAATGGACAATTGGTTCCATGGGAACCTGCTGTGTCACAGTAAACCCTCAGTGCCACGAGGTTCTGGACTGTCACAATGGTCTCCCTGCTTCAACAAGGCCCTGGAGTGTCACAATGGCTGCTTGGTTCCATGAGTTTCCATAGTGTCACAATGGTCTCATTGCTTCTGCAGTGTCATAGTGGACCCTTGGTTCTATAAGGTTCCTAAATGTCACTGATCTCCTTGGTTCCATGAATTTCTGTGCTGTCAACAATGGTTCCTTTGTTCCAATCAGACACCACTGGACGCTGGGTTCCATGAAATTCTTCAGTGTCACAGTGGCCCCTGAGGTCCCACAGTGTCACCATGGCCTCCTGGGATCTGCATTGTCACAATGGACTATTGGTTCCATGTGGCCTCACTGTGTCACAATGGTCTCCTTGATTCCATGATTCCCCTCAGTGTCACAATGGAGCCTTGTTTCTGTGAGGCTCTGAACTGTCACAATTGTCTCCTTGGTTCCATGAACCCCCATTGTGTCACAAGGATCTCCTTAGCTCCATGAGGATACAAAGGCTATTAATAAACACTGAGCAACACCTGCTTAACACACCTGGGAACATCTGTCTGCATTCAAAAGAAAGGTTAAAGGTGAGAATGGCACCAGCAGCTTCCATCTGCAACAGAGATCCAGGGAAAGGAGAGGGACAGAGAACTCAGCTGAAAGACTCAGAAAATTCTGCTTACAGAGATCATTTCTGGTCACACTGTCCCTTGTAGAAAGGTGACATCATTCCAGACAGCCTGGACTGAGCATGTGGTTCCTCCGTGGGGTTTGTTGTTCAGCAAACCTGCTCAGGATTTTCCATTCTTTCCTCACAAACAGGAAAACTTCTCCTGGGCCTGTGTGCAGGCAGAGCCCTGAGGAGAGCAGGTGGGACATGGTGCAATGGGCTGGGACACCCAGCTGCAGAGCTCAGGGGACAAGGTTCTGCTGCAGGGCACAGGGATGTCAGTCCCAGGTGGGCGATGTCAGACATGGTGAGGTTGGGGGTGAGGAGCAGGTTGTCCAAACAGGGTCAGCCTGCAAGGGGCTCATTCTTCTGTGGGCCCACACCTCCTAAGGAGACATTCAGCATCAAGATCACTTGGGGAATGCTTGTATCAGCTCTTCTCAGAAATGAAAACTAAAAAAATACTCACATGATTAAAGGAAAAAAGTAATGAGGTGTACTTTGAAATCTTCTTCCTTAAAAGAACTCCAAGCATTCTCCAAGCAGCTGCAAAAGCCCTGGAGACTTGAAGACACTTGAAGGAAGACAAAGAGCTCCTGAGAACTTTTTGTATTTAATGATCCCCGTGGTGGATTTAGGGCTGAGTCCAGGACCCTCAGGCACTGAGAGAAGGTTGAAGAAGCTGCTCCAGGAGTCAGAAGCAAAACTCCAAGTCCCTTGGAGCATCAGTGGCCCCACTGAGGGCAGGGAGTGCCAAAGGCTCCCCAGGGACTGGTGAGAGCAGATCCTTGAGGGCAGGATTGCAGGAGCCCGAGGCTGTGAGCAGGGAACTGCAATGCTGAGCAAGGCCTGGGCTGGGTGGAGGAAGCAGAAAGGCCAAGGCCTGAGCCCAGGCCTGGCCCAGCAGGGCCTGTCCCTCACAAGTGGCTCGGGGCTGTTGCTGGGGCAGTGGGATGGCAGGGGCAGCAAGGACAAATGTCATCAAGCTGTGTGACACTCCAGATGCTCATGGAACCAAGGGCCAGTGTGACACAGCAGGGCCTGATGGAAACAAGAGGCCATGGTGAGCCTGCAGGGCTGGAACACCCCAGAACACTGAAATGCTGGGGGTGACCAAAGGTTCCTTTACTCGAGTTTAGTGCACAGGAGAAACCCCAGACAGATATTCTCAAGAGGTCAAAATGACACAAAATTTTAGTGGTATAGAAAACCAAGGAACTTTGGAAAAGGATTTAATACAACATCCAACTCAACATAAAACACTTATCATAGCCAGAACTTCATTAACTTTTCCCACTCAACCTCAAAACCTTTAAACAATTAGGTTGTTGCGGTGCCCAAAAATAATGGTGTTCCATATAAAGAGCATTAGAAGGAAAGAGAGACAGAAGGACAGAAGCTCTATAGACAGACACACACATGGCTCCCAGCTCCTAGGGTTCCAGTGTGGGTGAGACACAGACCCCAGGAGAAGGCAGGGTATGGACCATGGGCTGAGCACCTGCTCTGTGTTTTAAGCCCCTGGGCCTTCGTGGGCCTCCCCCAGGTGGGACTTGTGATTGCTGGGGCAATCAGAGCCTGGGTCAGCACCACCCCACTGTGTGACTGATTGACAGCTCATCCCCAGGGGTCTGGGACATTGATCTCATCCAGCCTCTGACAGTGACCATGGTGACACTGCAGAACCTCATGGAACCAAGGGTCAGTTGAGACAAGGACAGCAGATGATCCAAGGACACCATGGAGACACCATGGAACCTCATGGACCCAAAGAGACCACTGTGACACTCTGATGCCTCATGGAATCAGGGGGACCATTGTGAAACTCAGGACCCCTATGGAACCAAGGGTCAGTGATGAAGCTGTGGGGCCTGTAGAACCAAGGAGTCATTGTGATACTGAAACAAGGGGAATAAAAATTGAAATAAAAGAGTAAAATTTAAAAATACAGGTGGATGCTTTAACTAGAAAGGAGTTGACAAGATGCTACGAATCCTTAAAATTCGCTGTCTTTGCAAGAACACGAGGAAAGAGCAAGGCCACAAGATCAGATAGAGGGGCAAGAATGTGCAAACAGGATGGATGAGAGAGGCCCCTTCCAGAGAAGGGAAGGAGCCCTTGCTGCAGGAGTTGGCTGTGTCAGGGCCTTTCAGCTGCTGCCCATCCCTGTGCCCTCTGCAGCCCAGGCTGTCCTACGGTGTCCATGCCCTGCGCCTCTGTCCCTGCAGGCTGTCGTCATCCCCTGGCTGCCCCACCTCGCTGGCCCCTTCCTTTGCTGACAGCTCTGCCTCCTGCCTGCCTCTGCCTGCACACACAGAGCCTTGGCCTTGACACCAAAAAGAGTTCATTCCATTTTTACTGTGCCTGTGAATTTTTAGCACAGGAACAAGGCATGCAGGGGCTGCTTTCCCAGCCAGGATGGTTGGAAGAGAAGAAGAAAATATCTGGCTCAAAGGTGGAGTGATAGAACAAACAAGGACACAACCTGGTAACTTGGGGTGGGTTTTATGGAAATGGGTAAATTGCAATACACATGTAGTCACTGAATATAAGCAACACACTTGTATTATCATGTGTCTACATAAGTTTAGTAGTTATTCCACATTGGACCTGAGGTCTGAAAGAAATGATGCCCTTTTTAGAACCAAAGTACTTTTAAAAGTGTCATATTCTGATATTTTGTTGATTTGGTGACAGTGGGGCCTCACAGAACCAAGGAGTCAACTGTGACACTATGGAACCTCAAGGAACAAAGGGGCCTTTTGAAATTGTGGGAGCTCATGGAGCAAAAATCCATTTTGAAAGAGTGGGACCACATGGAACCTTTGGTCCCTTCTGACACTGCAGCTCCAAGGACACCATTGTGGCACTGAGAAACCTCATGGAACCAAAAGTCCATTGTGACCTAGAAAGGCCTCATGGAACCAAGGGGCCATTGTTATACTGCAGATCCAAGGAGGCCCTGGTGACACTGTGGAACCTCCTGCAACCATGGGTGCATTGTGACACTGCAGGGCCTACCAGAACCAAGGTGACCATGTTATACTACAGAACCTCATGGGACCAAGGGTCCATGGTGACATTGCAGAGCTGTTGCTGAGTGTATGAAAGCTCATGGAACCAGAAGTTCATTGTGACCAAAGGGTCATTGCAACACTCAGAAACCTCTTGGCACCAAGGGTTTGTGATTACACTGTGGGGACTCATGGAACCAAAGGTCCATTGTGACATTGCAGGGCCTCATGGAACAATGGAGACTATTATGAAATCTTCAAATCCAACCTGTGACCTAACATCACCTCAAAAACTAAACCATGGCTCTGAGAGCCACATATAGAATTTTTTGGCTGCCAGGGACCATGACTCCACCACTTCCCTGGGTAGAAGATTCCAGTGCCCAATCACTCTTTTACTGAAGAATTTTTTCCTGATGTCAAAGCTATAGTACCCTTGGCTCATCTTCAGACTGTGTCCTTTCCTTCTGTCAGTGGTTGCCTGGGCGAAGAGACCAACCCCCACCTGACTACAGCCTCTGTTCAGGTGGTTGTAGAGAGTCTCCCTGGAGACCATTGTAGCCATTGGGGCCATTGTAGCACGGCAGGGCCTCATGGAATCAAGGGGAGCACAGTGACAGTGTGGGGCTCCATGGGACAAAGGGGCCATTCTGACACCATGGAACCAAGGAGAACTTTGTTGCACTACAGGGCATCATGGAACCAAGGAGGCCATTATGACACAGAATGGCCTCATGGAACCATGGAGATCATGATGACACTTTGAGGCCACATAGAACCAAAGCACCATTGTGGCACTGCAGGGCCTTATGGAACCACGGGCACAAGAGTGACACAGAGAGCTCCAAGGGACCAAGGGGGCATTGTCACACTGCAGAACCAAGGAGACCATTGTGACACTATGGGGCACCATGGAACCAAGGCTCCATTGTGACACAGCACGGCCTCATGAAACCATGGAGGCCATTTTTATAATTTGAGTATTTGTGAAACAAAGAGACCATTGTAGCATTTCAGGGCCTTATGAAACCAAGGAATCCATAGTGACACTCTGGGGCTCCATGGAACCAGGGGGCCATAGTGACACTTTGGGATCTCATGGAATCATGGAGTCTATTGTGACACTTTGTGGCCCCATGGAATCCTGGAGGCCATGATGACACTTTGAGGCCTCGTTGAATCAAGGGGCTCTGCAGAACCTCATGGAACCAAGGAGACCCTTCTTCCATTGTGAGTCCCCATGGAACCAAGGGTCCGTTGGGATACTGTGGCACCAAGGAGAACCCTGTGACACTGCAAGGGCTCATGGAAACAAGGGACCATTGTGACACTGTGCAACCCCATGGAAACAAGAGGCCAGTGTGACACAGCTGGGCCTCGTGGAGCCAAGGATCCAATATGACACAACCACTGTGACACTGCAGAGCTCATGGGTCCAAGGGAAAAGGTAACAGGTCTGGTTGGCTTGGCATGACTGGTCCAAATGCCCTTGGGATGTTGAGGGTCTCTTCTCATGTGCCCCTGAAACACTGGGGCTCTGGGCCTTCCTTCAAAGGAAAAGAACTGTCCTTCTTATCCAGGCATCAATTGCCAAAATGAGATTTCCCTCTCTAAAATTCTCAATATCAGTGATTGCTGCCAAAGAAAAGTTGACATTTCCACCATTCTGGCTGCCCTTGGCTTCTTTAGGGCTGGGTCTCATCTGTCTTCAAACACTGGGGCTCCATGCTCGCCTTCCTATGGAAAAAAAAATCCCTCTTGCAGAGGCACCCATGGCAAAAATTGGTGCTTTTCTTCCAGAATTCCTATCTGCAAGGGTTTCTGCCAGAAAAAAGCGGCCAGGACAGACAGGTCTGGCTGGCCTTGGCCTCTGGTGGCTGCAGTTCATGAAACCATGAAACACAGGGGATTCATGGATCCCTTCCTGTGGAGACCATGGTGAAACTGTGGGGCCCCATGGAACCATGGAGACCATTGAGACACTTTGAGGCCTTCTGAAATGAAAGACCCATGTGACACTGTGGGGACCCCGTGGAACCAAGGACATCACTGTGGCTCTGCTGGGCCGCATGGTGCCAAGGGGTCGGTGTGGAGCAGCAGGGCTTTGTGGAACCAAGAGGCCATTGTTGCATTCCAGGGCCTGGTGCAGCCAAAGGGCCGTTGGGATCCTGCAGGGCACCGTGGATCCATGGAGACCATTGTGGCATTGCAAGGCCCCATGGAATCATGGAGACCATTGTGACCAAAGGGCCACTGTGACCCTGCAGGGCCTCATGGCAGCAAGGGGCCATTGTGACACTGCAGAAGCAAGGAGAACATTGTGACACTCTGAAGCCCCATGGAAACAAGGTGAGCGCCCAGGAGATAAAACCCACTCGTGTCAGCTGAGCTGTGTGACTCTGCAGGGCCAGGACACGTTCCAGCAGGTGTGTGCTGCTGTGCCAGTCCCCTGGCAGGGATCTCACACAGGCAGGTGCAGCACTGAGGAGCTTGGTCTGTGGCCTTGGTGGCATGGCCAGTGTGAGAAGGTGCCCCAGGGCTTTGAGCATCCCTCCTGCCTCTTCCATCAGCCACTTCCAGACCTGGGCACCCCCCCCAGTTTTTTGGTCTATTTGTTCTGTGCTTATCTCCTTCCTCCTGCCCATTTCAGCACTGCTCTGGGGGCAGCATCAGCCCTGCCCGGGCTCTCTCCTCACCCAGCCCTTGGCAGAGCCCAGAGCAGGGCTCTCTGTGAACCCTGGCACGGGATGTGGGTGCTGGGACTGGACACTGAGGTGTGGAGTGGACACTCTGGTGGGGAACATTTGCCCACCCAAAACACTCCCTGTGCTGTGCCGTGTCTGATGAGGGGATGTGGGGCCTGTGCTGGCCAGGGGGGCTGTGCTGCCTCAGGGACAAATGACAAGCATGAGCCACAGCACAACGACCAGGAGGTGGAAGTGAGGACAAAGTCCAGAGGAGGAATTCAGAAATCTGCCCTGAGCGTGTGTTCATGTGTTTAGGAAAGGCAAAGCTCAGCTGGAGCTGGTGGAGGCTGCAGGCAACATCCAGAGCAAAGTCAATTCATTGCTGTGTTGGAATTCAAAATGCAAGGGTCTGTAAGGCAAGGCATAGAACTAAACACAAGTTTAGCTTTAGAATTTAAGATCTAGAAGAAATAAAGGTACTTACAAAGGGAAGAAGAAGTTTCAGAGTGCAGCCATGTAAGTTTGTGTGTTGGGATATAATTGGCTAAGAAAGTTCACTCTGTGGTATGAGTCAGTAAGACGAAATATCTTAGTATTTAATTAGAAACCTAAATATCTCTGTTGACAGTGCTTTCTTGCTTAATAAAGCCTTAAAGGACCTTGTAACCATAAGTCTTGTGACTTCTAAGCCATGCTGTGACCATTTGTAAGAAAAACTTAGCGTATCTGCCTGGATAGAAAATAAAAAAAAATAAATCACACTTTCTAAAGGAACCGTCCCATCTCTCTGCTTCATTTGCAAAAGCAAAAAACCCCACCAAAAATTACAACATAAAAACAATACGGCCACACTTTAAAAATATATAATAGAAACAATGAACACACATTCTGAAAATATAACGTAAAAACAACAAACCAGCACCTGGAGACACTTTCTTTGTCATGTCCCTCAGTGGGACCCAGTAGAACTTCAGGAAACTTTGGACTTTGAATATGACTTTGAGTTCTTGAGAGGTTTCTTTTCCTGTTCTAATTCAATCCATGGGAAACCTCCTTCACATTTATCAGTGGGACTCATTAAAATAAGAGAAACTTTGGAGTTTGAATCTGACTTGGAATTCTTGAGAGGTTTCTTCAACTCCCTCTCAGGGACTGATTTTCAGGGACTCATCCCCAACTCCGAGAGGGTCATTAAAGTCCTTGTGCTGTGTCTCTGATGCTGAGCTGGGCTGGGTTCCTGGCAAAGGCAGCACTGCAGAGACAGAGCTAATATTTCCAAAATATTATTTGGAACTCCTTGGCAGCACCAAATGCACCACGGGGCTCATTGGGATCAAGCAAGTCCTGAGAAACCATGGCTCTGCCTTGATTTCCCTCTGGTCTGGTGCAGTTCATTGGGAAGGTTTTCAACTCCAGGTATGGAGAAATATTTCAAAGAGATTCTTAGAAATATCCATTCCTATTTTCAAGGGTGTATTTTATTCCTGTTATCTTTAGAACAGAGGTGATTGCAGCATTCTGTGATTGATGTTGATGCAGGGTCTCTCCTCAGGAGGTCTGGCCTGCTCACAGAAGCTGTGCCTTGAGGTCTGAGCCAGAGTGGACAAGCTTGCTCCACATTGCTGTAAGGGTCGGTCCGAAGTTCCCCTCGACTTTGCCTCCCGACCGTCGCAAGGAGACCTCGAGGACCCCCACCCAGACTGACTCCAAACAATGGTTTACTGGCCGGGCCAGGTGGATGCTCGTGACTGTGTGCTGGTGTATTGTGTTCACTGGACCGTGCTGTCGTGGCACCAACCAGAGACTGTGTTGCATCAACTGAGGACTGATTGTCCGTACCTGTCTCCTGCAGCACCACACAATGGTCCATAAATCTTCCCACCTTTTGGCCAGAGGCCACTCGCTTTGGAGAAGGACTATAAAAGAGCGACCCTCTGGAAAAGACACTTTGAGATCTCTCCACTGATGAAGACCCGTCTACTCCCTGGAGAAGACCCCTGAGATCTCCCCACGGACGAGGACTCGTCTATGGGATGACCCGCGAGGACGCCCGTCTCGTCTGTTGGTAGCTATTCTCCCATCCCTTCCTTTCCTTCCCTTTTCCTTATCCTGTACCTCTCCCCTTTACCATAACTGAATTGTTGGCATTTGATGAAACGCATTGCTGTTGTTGACTAAACTGATTTTCTGTTGTTGAATAAACTGATTTTGTCCCCTGCATTTTGCCTGTTTGCACCTTTGAGATCAAAAGAACCATCACGACCCCCGCTCTGCATTAATAGCGGATCGTGACATTAAATTGGCGTCACGGACAGGATTTTCTGGCAGACAGAAGGGATGCAAGGTTGTCTGTAGTCTGTATCAGGGGAAGGAAGTCTTACTCCAGCCGCACCTAGCTGGCCACCTTGAATGGGTGAGCCTGTCTAGAAAGCAAGGGGGGTTTTTCTGATTTCCCGCAGACTGCAGACACCTTGGTGTGGAGCATCCCCAGACTCACTTGAGGGTTCTGTCGTCAGAATTTCACAAAAGATCTACTGGTGCAAAAGGCGGGACACTGTTGTTGTTGTTGTTGTTGTTGTTGTTGTTTTTTATGATGTTTGACTACTTGGTGCAGTGAAGAGACAACCTGGTGTTTTGTAACTAAGGAGTGCCTCCCAAGTAGTTTGGTCTCTTCACCCACACAGGGAAGCGAAGGGGGGCACACAGCGAAAGCTGTTTCGTTGTGTGTGGTAACTTAAGCAATAGACCTCCCTGTTGTGGTTTTTACCTATCCCTTCACAAAATGACTGAGAATTCCACTGTAACAGATAAAACTGCATTTTATGCTCTATTAGCTAAGTATAGCGCCAGACCGTCCCAAGGTGGGGAGGAATGGGCGAACAATAATTGGTTTAATCTGGAGAATGTGATTGATAGAATATATTCTCTGCAACATGAGTCAAAGTTCAAACTGGGCAAAGATAAAATCATACTCTGCTCGGTTTTAGGAGCTTGTCTTACGGCAGCTATAGAAACTCGCTCTGAGTGCAGAAATGAGGAAAGAACAATTATAGACTCTCTACAAAATCTTGTTCAAATTTTGCAAAAACTATTAGATCAAGAAAGGAATGAGAACCATTTGTTGCGAGATGAAAATAATTTGTTAAAAGCTGCCTTAAGAGAAGAATGGGATGAAAATTCAAAGCGTGCTGATTCACCAAAAGGAACACAGGAGAAGGAAGCTATTCACATTAATCCAATGTACTCTCCAAAAGACCCAATTTTGATGAAAAATTGTGGGGAACACTGCTGCTCCAACTTGAAACCTGTGATTAAAATAGAATATGATTATATCAGTGATGCACCCCCCCGAGCAACCTTCTCCACAGGTTCTGGGCAGTGTACCAGAGCAAACTTCTCCACAAGTTCTGAACAATGAACCAAATCAATCTCCTGCACAGGCTCTGGGAGTTGAGCCAAAGCAGTACACCTGCACTGGGCTTTCCCAAGGGTCTGAACATTCCCCCAATTCGGCCCACCACACTTTAGCCCAGGAATTAGAAAAGATACCTAAACCTGACAATACAGCTGTCTATCAATACATTGATGATATTCTGGTGGGAGGGGATGAAATAAAAGTAGTGGGGGATACCCAACAAAAAATAATCTCTCATTTGGAAAACCCTGATTTGCAAATTTCCTCAGAGAAAATTCAAAAACCTTCTCAGGAGGTGAAGTTTTTGGGAATTTGGTGGAAAGGAAGTATGACATGTATTCCACCTGATACTCTAACCTCCCTGGATCAAATTAAATTGCCTGAATCCAGGAAAGATATCCAACAGGCTCTAGAATTATTAGTGTTCTGGAGAAAACACATCACAGTCACTATTGAGACCCCTCCCCCTGACAGGGTGGCCCAGAGATCCTCAGTTGGGAAGTGGTATGCCCAGATCAAACATTACTGTAACATCTTCTCAGTGATAGAAAGAGCTGTAAAAAATCTGGCAATACAAGAAACTGAGAGCTTGGCAAATAGCCATGACAAACCTGCCTTGGTAAGTAAAGTAGCCACTCCTTTCTCCCCTGAACAATCAGCAAATTCTTGGTTCACTGATGCTTCTGCCAAACGAGAGGGAAAGGTGGGGAAATACAGGGCAGTAGCCCTCCCCACTTCTGCTGGTGAACAAATTAATACTGAGGGAGAAGGCAGCTCTCAGACCGGTGAGCTGACAGTTGTTTGGAGTGTTTTCCAACTTGAGGTACAGAATATCTCTCTTGTTTACATCTACACTGACTCCTATGCTGTGTTTAAAGGAGGTACAGAGTGGCCTCCTTTTCAGCAGCAAAATGATTGGGAAGTTAACAGAATTCCAGTCCACGCTACACACTGGATAGTTCCATCATTTTAATCTCCTGCCTCCTGGAGGCAGACTCTGTTTGTGTTTACTTTTCACAGAAGAACACCGAGGGACATGAAGAAGCACCCCCCTTAGTGTTGGATGACAAAAACAAGGTTTTTCCTCCTTTCATGGTGACACAAGGTGATGATGTCGCAATAACTTGTAAATTAGCAACTGGATCCCTCACTGAACCTGCATACAGTTATGGCATAGGATCTCATGGCCGGACTTTATATTGCAAAATCCAAAAGCAAGACTGTTGGCTAAACCTAACTGCTGTACAATTTTCCTATAAAATCATGTGTGGAAAAAATGATACAAAATACTGGGGAGAACTTGATGTTAATGTTGTAACACCTACAACCCAACCACCGGTTGTGCTAAGCTCTACGATTTTTCAATTTGGACCTTATGTAATTAGAAAAAACTGGCTAACAACAAATATTGTTTAATCCGGCATGGTCTCTCAAACAAATCAAATTATTGATGCAAAATAATGTCTCAGAAGTCCAACCAGTTTGTTCACCCTTTCTACAGACTTCTTTTGAGGGATGGACAACCTAGTTGTGAAAATGGAATCCTTCTAAAAAAAAAAAGCGAATGGCAAGAGACATAACCGGTGTTGTGGGAACAGGATTGGGAATTTTGAATAGCATCGATTCAGAAGTACTAATGAATAAATTGGCTACCACAGCTGGAGATGTAACCAAATTACAACGGCTCCTGCAATTATCCTTAACAGCTTTGGGAACCCAACAATGGTTGTTATCAAACATATTGCCAAGTTGGGAAAAGGTAAATGTAAACGACCACAAATTGATAATCGATGCACTTGGTGCTACACAAAATACCATCTCTCTGTGTCTCAGCTGTATCCAGGCCCAGTTGTGGATGCAGTCAGTTGCTGCTTCAATTATAAGAGAAGGTGAGGAAGGCACTTTTCCCACTGAAATTCAAAAAAGAGTCTGGGACAGTGCCACCGATTTTGAAAGAGAGTTCCAGTCCTGGTGGAACTTAGTAAATTTTACCTATGATCCCAGCACAAACACTGCCACAGCCTTTGTACTGACAATTCGTAATGCTTCAGTGCATTCAATATTCCCCATCATTGCATTAGGGTTGAATCATGATGGTGCTATTCTCTATCCTTTCGAGCATAGGGAATGGGCCCATCAAATTGGTGAGAAATGGCAAATGAACATTTGGAAACTTGCATTGTCCGGGAACAACAAGGGTTTATCTGTGAAAGTAATGCAATCAGAGCTCAAGATATCTGCTTGGATACAGAACACAATGTTTGCAATTTTGAAATTCTTCCAAACGAGATTCCTGAAACAGTACTGGTATATATGGGCAATGGATATGCATGCTTTAGAACTACTTGTGATAGTGTATTCATAGAAAATTTGGTACTGAATACTAAAAATCATTCAAACTTTTGTGTCTGTAACTTTACTAGGATTTCAGGATGTGATTTTTCCTATCTAGCCCCAGTTACTTTTTACCATCTTTTGCAGTCAAATTACACACTGATCCACCATCTATTGCCCACTCCAATTGGAATGAACCTCTCTCTGGTGAAGCAATTTTTGCTCCACCAAGATCTGATCAAAATTTTGGAGACGATGAAGAAAAACAGACAGAAAACTCTAATAGCTGTTCATCACAATGTGGAAAAAATACATCGTGTTTTGGAAAGAGTAAAGACAGATGCTGGACACAGGTGGTGGGATACTCTATTTGGGTGGTCACCTACTGCTACAGGTGTCCTGAACAAATTGTGTTATCCCACCATTGTTCTCTTGATTTTAGATTTAATTGGTTTTGTTTTATCAGCAATCCTATACGTTATGAGTTGAAGAATAATGAAACAGTTAGCACAATTGTCATCTGTGACAAATGTATCCAGCTCAGTCACTGTTGACATCCCTAGGGTTATTGACACAAGATTCTAATAGGATAAAATATGATTTTTAACTAAAATTTATTATCTTTTAATTGCAATTAAAAGTGTTTAATCAAAAATTTGCTTTCTTTGTTATGAAAAATTGATTTATTTTTAATCAAAAATTGAAAAATTAAAGAATTGATCAAATTGTCTAAAATTGTTAGCAATCAAAAATTGAATATAATTGACTTGCTTTGTTTTCCTTTTTTCTCCTTTTCCTTATCCTTTCCCTTATCTTTTTCCTACTTTCCTGTCTCTGTTTTCCAGGATATGCTACCAACTTGGACGAGATCTGAAGATGCCACAACTGAAGACTTCACCACAACTCTGCAAAGGGGCGCTCTTGACGACGATCGTGAGTCACGGGGTGGTGTAAGGGTCGGTCCGAAGTTCCCCTCGATTTTGCCTCCCGACCGTTGCAAGGAGACCTCGAGGACCCCCACCCAGGCTGACTCCCAACAATGGTTTACTGGCCGGGCCAGGTGGATGCTCATGACTGTGTGCTGGTGTATTGTGTTCACTGGACTGTGCTGTTGTGGCACCAACCAGAGGTTGTGTTGTACCAGCTGAGGACTGCTTGACCGTACCTGTCTCCTGCAGCACCACACAATGGTCCATAAATCTTCCCACCTCTTGGCCAGAGGCCACTCGCTTTGGAGAAGGGCTGTAAAAGAGCGACCCTCTGGGAAAGACCCTTTGAGATCTCTCCACTGATGAAGACCCATCTACCCCCTGGAGGAAACCCCTGAGATCTCCCCTCAGATGAAGACTCGTCTATCGGATGACCCGTGAGGACGCCCGTCTCGTCTGTTGGTAGCTATTCTCCCATCCCTTCCTTTCCTTTCCCTTTCCCTATCCTATACCTCTCCCCTTTACCGTAACTGAATTATTGGCATTTGATGAAATGCATTGCTGTTGTTGAATAAACTGATTTTCTGCTGTTGAATAAACTGATTTTGTCCCCTGCATTTTGCCTGTTTGCACCTTTGAGATCAAAAGAACCATCACGACCCCCGCTCTGCATTAATAGCGGATCGTGACACTACATTAATATCTACCTTTTATTTGAAAGACAAAAACATTCAAGAGGTCTGTTCCCTGTGCATTTAAATAAAAACAAGTGCATGCTTTGTCCTCTATATCGAGGATCCTTCCTGAGCCCTTCTCTGTCTCTGCAGGGCAGTGCCTGTGGGCAGAGGTGGAGGGAAGAGACTCCCAGCACAGCAGCACAGCCAGGGACAATGGCCCTGGCTCTTCCCACATCTGCTCTTCCCAACTCCACCCTCTCCTTGCCAGCCCTTCTGTGGCTGTGAGGCCGCAGTGCTCTGGCAGCTTGGTCACTGTCCTGCTGTGTGTCCGTGCTGTGCCCACAGGCAGGGACAGGCCATGGGTACTGCTGGGACACAGCTGGGCTCCAGCACAGCAGCTCCATCAGCAAAGGGCATCTCCTGAGGGCAGGGCAGGAAGGCTTTGCTCTCCTCCAGAGCTGCTGTCAGCAATGTGCTGCAGGAATGCCCTGGCCAAGCAAAGCCCAGTGTCTGGGGCAGAGGGGCAGTGTGCAGGGGGCACACAGCAGTGTCCTGGCACAGCCAGAGCTCCTGGGATGGACCTGAGGGAGCAGCAGGGCAGGGCCTGGGCTGTGTCTTTGTTCTGGGTACAGCCTGGGAAGGTGCCCCAGGGCAATTGTCCCACACCAGCCCCTGCAATCACCACTCCCAGCACTGGCCTCTCCCCCAGCTGCACAAGGTTGTTTGTCCCTGCATGGAAGGACACCAAGTGACCAGGCCAGCAGGCCGTGTTTGGTGTGTCCTGAGGAGATTTCAGCAGTGCATCGTGTGTGTGTGGGGAGATGAACCCGAGTGAGCACAAACACCATCATCAGCACTCGGGGGTGGCACAGTTCTGGTGGCACAAACAGTGCCTTGAGGCCACTACACTCTGGGAAATCACCTGAACTCATTACTGGGCTGTGGTTACGACTGCATAGGAGAAACATCCCAGGCAGGGAGGGTCCAGGAAAAAAATGTTCAGGACAGCCATGGACTGCACAGAGAGACCATTGGGGTGGGGGTTTGTGGGGAGAAATCAGAGCTGCCTCCCTTCTGAACCACCCTGAGGACCTGGACAGGGTTGTGCTGTGCTCTGGGCACTGACCAGGAGCTGAGGGATGTGGAAAAGGCCTTTGGATTCAGGGATGCTGAGAAGGCTGGGTAGTGTCACTGTGAGACCCCTCTCAAACCCCTTGGAAAGGCCAGAGCCATCCCAGAGGGTCCTGGGCACTTGGGAAGGGCAGACATGGAACCAGTCTGCAAACAGAGCATGGAGGGGCACTGGGACAGTCACAGACTGGTCAGGCTCAGCAGGGAAGGGCACGTGGCAAATCCTCCTGCAGCCATTCCAGGCACTGGCAGCACAAGGCAGGGATTGCAGAACCCCTGTGGGAGGGAAAAGAAGGGGATGTTGTGTGCCCAGACTTTAGCCAGGCCTGGGACATGGTCTGCTGTGCTCTCCTCAGAGCCAGATTGGAGAGAGCTGGGCTGTAGGAGAGGAACATGGGGTGGGTGGGAATTTGGCTGAACAATGAGGGTCAAATGTCATCCATGGCACAGAGTCCTCTTGGCAGCCACTCCCTGGTGACATCCCTCAGTGACCAGCCCTGGACCACCAGTGTGGAACATTTCTATTATCTCTACAATGGCATGAAATGCACTTTCAATTCCTTTGTGGATGCTGCCAAGTTGCAGGGAGTTTGTGACCGAATTCATCTGGTTAATGTTGACTGCAAAATGTAATTTGGCAAAATGACTGAGTTGGGTAAATTTCTCTTGCCATCAGGTGTCAACCAAGCCATAAAAAAAGGTTGAATTTATGTATCAGATAAAAAGGCAGTTCAATATGGAAAATCAAACCCAAACAAAAAAACAAAGCAAGACCCACCCGCAACAACAAAAAACCCCACAAACCACAAAAAGCAAAGGCCATACACAGAAGCAATGCAAATCCACAGGAAATCTCCTAGCAGCAGAAAATACTTAACCATATTGTAGCAGGAGTGGATTCTGTATGTGTAGGTGCTGTTTTGAATAAAAATGTTCTTAAAAAACAAATCAATTCCCTATGCCCCTTGCCCGTCGCTTCTCTCAGTTAATTTCTGATCATGATGTGACATGGAATGGAACATCCCTTGGGTCAGTCCAGCCCAGATGTCCCATCCCTGTTCCCTCAGGAACACTTGCCCACCCCAAGCCCATGGCTTGGAGGGGGTTGCAGACACGCCTTGTGGGGTGAGCACTGTGACAAGGACAGGAGAACAGAACAACATTTACACTGATCAAGGGCAGAGAACAGAACAGCACAGCCTTGGAGAAACAGATAAAGGATGTAGCTGAGGCAAACAGAAGTCACACAAAATGCAAGGAGGATGCCAGCTCAGCTCTGCAAGGCTGATAAAGCAGAAATTATAAAAAAATTAATATTGCCCTCACTCAAAAGTGGAGGTTGAGAAGAAGCTCCCTGAAAAGGGCACTGGATGTTGAAGACAGACCCCAAAGAACCATATAAGGACTTGTGATAAGGAGTGTAACTATGTCCAATAAATTCAAAGAAAGTGGGGATAGCTAAAGAGTATGTAACCAGTGTGTGTGATAAAAACTCTGTTCATTCAATGCTCAGTGCACTCGAATGGAGGAAGGTTTGCCACAGTGACCACCATGATGTAATAAAGAATATCTGTTTTCAGATATTCAAAACTGTGCTCAAAATTTTCTTTCCTGTGGCTTTCAGTGTCAGTGCTGTCCTTGACTCCATCATGGCCCTTGCACAGTTTCACAATGGCCCCTTGGTTCCATGGGGCCCTGCTGGATAACAATGGACCCTTGGTTCCATTTGGGTCTGTACTGTCAAAATGGCCTCCTTGGTTCTGCACTGCCACAATGCTCTCCTTGGTGTGTCACAACAGCCTCTTGGTTCCATGAACTGCCATGGTGTCACCATGGTCTCTTGGATCCTCAGTATTACAATGGACAATTGGTTAAAGCAGCCCTGCAATGTCACAATGAATATTTGGTTCATGAGGACCCACAATGTCACCATGGCCCCTTGGTTCCACGAGGCCTCCCTGGATAACAATGGCCCCTCATTTCCATGAGGTTTTGTACTGTCACAATGCTCTCCTCGGGTCTGCAGTGTGAAAATGGCTGTATGATTCCATAAAGTTCCTCAGTGTCACAGTGGTCTCCTTGGTTCCATGGGGCTCTGCAGTGTCACAATGTCCCATTGTTTCCATGAGGTCCTGTCCCATCAACCATGTCCTTTGTTCAAATGAGGCCCCGCAATGTCACCATGGTCTCTTGGTTCCATGAGGTTCCATAACCTAACATGGTTGCCTTGATTCCAAGAGGTTCTGCTGTGTCACTCTGGACTCTTGGTTCCATGAGGTTCTGTGGCATCACCATGGTCTCCCTGGATCCGCAGTATCACTATGGACCATTGGTCCCATGTGGCCCTGCTGTGTCTCAGTGGCTCCTTGGTGCCATGAAGCCCCACTGTATAAAAATGGAATCTTGGTCCCATGAGGTTCTGGACTGTCAGAATGGTCTTCTTGGTTCTGGACTGTAACAATGGACCCTTGGTTCCACGAGGTTCCATTACGTCACAATGATCTCCTTGTTCCACGAGGCCATGGAGTGTCACAATGGACCCTTGGTTCCATGAGGTCACATAGTGTCACCATGGCCTCCTTGGATCTGCATTGTCACAATGGATCATTGGTTCCATGTGGCCTGGCTGTGTCACAATGGTCTCCTTGATTCCATGATTGCCCTCAGTGTCACAATGGAGCCTTGTTTCTGTGAGGCTCTGAACTGTCACAATTGTCTCCTTGGTTCCATTAGTTCCCGCTGTGTCACAGTTGTCGCCTTGGTTCCATGAGGATCCAAAAGCTTTGAATAAACTGAGCGACAGCTGCTTAACACACCTGAACTGTCTGCATTCAAAAGAGGGGTTAAAGGTGAGAATGGCACCAACAGCTTCCATCTGCAACAGAGATCCAGGGAAAGGACAGGGACAGAGAATTCAGCTGGAAGACTCAGAGAATTCTGCTTACAGAGATCATTTCTGCTCACACTCGCCCTTGCAGAAAGGAGACATCATTCCAGGCAGCCTGGACTGAACATGTGGTTCCTGAGTGGGGTTTGTTGTTCAGAAAACCTGCTCAGACTTTTCCATTCTTTCCTCACAAACAGGAAAACTTCTCCTGTGCCTGTGTTCAGGCAGAGCCCTGAGGAGAGCAGGTGGGACATGGTGCAATGGGCAGGGACACCCAGCTGCAGAGCTCAGGGGACAAGGTTCTGCTGCAGGGCACAGGGATGTCAGTCCCAGGTGGGCCATGTCAGACATGGTGAGGCTGGGGGTGAGGAGCAGGTTGTCCAAACAGGGTCAGCCTGCAAGGGGCTCATTCTTCTGTGGGCCCAGACCTCCTAAGGAGACATTCAGCATCAAGATCACTTGGGGAATGCTTTTATCCCCTCTTCTCTGAAATGAAAACTAAAAAAAATGCTCACATGATTAAAGAAAAAAAGTAATGAGGTGTACTTTGAAATCTTCTTCCTTAAAAGAACTCCAAGCATTCTCCAAGCAGCTGCACAAGCCCTGCAGACTTGAAGACAATTGAAGGAAGACAAAGAGCTCCTGAGAACTTTTTGTATTTAATGATCCCCGTGGTGGATTTAGGGCTGAGTGCAGGAGCCTCAGGCACTGAGAGAAGGTTGAAGAAGCTGCTCCGGGAGTCAGGAGCAAAACTCCAAGTCCCTTGGAGCATCAGTGGCCCCACTGAGGGCAGGGAGTGCCAAAGGCTCCCCAGGGACTGGTGAGAGCAGATCCTTGAGGGCAGGATTGCAGGAGCCCGAGGCTGTGAGCAGGGAACTGCAATGCTGAGCAAGGCCTGGGCTGGTTGGAGGAAGCAGAAAGGCCAAGGCCTGAGCCCAGGCCTGGCCCAGCAGGGCCTGTCCCTCACGGGTGGCTCGGGGCTGTTGCTGGGGCAGTGGGATGGCAGGGGCAGCAAGGACAAATGTCATCAAGCTGTGTGGCACTCCAGATGCTCATGGAACCAAGGGCCAGTGTGACACAGCAGGGCCTGATGGAAACAAGAGGCCATGGTGAGCCTGCAGGGCTGTAACACCCCAGAACAATGAAATGCTGGGGGTGACCAGAGGTTCCTTTACTTGAGTTTGGTGCACAGGAGAAACCCCAATCAGATATTTTCTAGATGTCAAAAATACATAATATTTTACTTTTAAAGTATAAAAAATCAACGAACTTTGGAAAAGGATTTAATACAAAATCCTAGTCAACATAAAACAATTATCATAGCTAGAACTTCATTAAATTTGCCTGTTTAATCTAGAAACCTTTAAAAACATTGTTGAGGTACCCTAAACTCTTCCATATAAAGAGCATTAGAAGGAGAGGAAAGAGAGACACAGAAAGACAGAAGCTCTATAGACAGACACACACATGGCTCCCAGCTCCGAGGGTTCCAGTGTGGGTGAGACACAGACCCCAGGAGAAGGCAGCGTATGGACCATGGGCTGAGCGCCTGCTCCGTGTTTTAAGCCCCTGGGCCTTCGTGGGCCTCCCCCAGGTGGGACTTGTGATTGCTGGGGCAATCAGAGCCTGGGTCAAGCACCACCCCACTGTGTGACTGATTGACAGCTCATCCCCAGGGGTCTGGGACATTGATCTCATCCAGCCTCTGACAGCGACCATGGTGACACTGCAGAACCTCATGGAACCAAGGGTCAGTTGAGACAAGGACTGCAGATGATCCAAGAACACCATGGAGACACCATGGAACCTCATGGACCCAAAGAGACCATTGTGACACTCTGATGCCTCATGGAATCAGGGGGACCATTGTGAAACTCAGGACCCCTATGGAACCAAGGCTCAGTGATGAAGCTGTGGGGCCTGTAGAACCAAGGAGTCATTGTGATACTGAAACAAGGGGAATAAAAATTGAAATAAAAGAGTAAAATTTAAAAATACAGGTGGATGCTTTAACTAGAAGGGAGTTGACAAGATGCTACGAATCCTTAAAATTCGCTGTCTTTGCAAGAACAGGAGGAAAGAGCAGGGCTACAAGATCAGATAGAGGGGCAAGAATGTGCAAACAGGATGGATGAGAGAGGCCCCTTCCAGATAAGGGAAGGAGCCCTTGCTGCAGGAGTTGGCTGTGTCAGGGCCTTTCAGCTGCTGCCCATCCCTGTGCCCTCTGCAGCCCAGGCTGTCCTACGGTGTCCATGCCCTGCGCCTCTGTCCCTGCAGGCTGTCGTCATCCCCCGGCTGCCCCACCTCGCTGGCCCCTTCCTTTGCTGACAGCTCTGCCTCCTGCCTGCCTCTGCCTGCATACACAGAGCCTTGGCCTTGACACCAAAAAGAGTTCATTCCATTTTTACTGTGCCTGTGAATTTTTAGCACAGGAACAAGGCATGCAGGGGCTGCTTTCCCAGCCAGGATGGTTGGAAGAGAAGAAGAAAATACCTGGCTCAAAGGTGGAGTGACAGAACAAACAAGGACACAACCTGGTAACTTGGGGTGGGTTTTATGGAAATGGGTAAATTGTAATACACATTTAGTCACTGAATATAAGCAACTTGTAGAATCATGTGTCTACATAAGTTTAGTAGTTATTCCACATTGGACCTGAGGTCTGAAAGAAATGATGCCCTTTTTAGAACCAAAGTACTTTTAAAAGTGTCATATTCTGTTATTTTGGTGATTTGGTGACAGTGGGACCTCACAGAACCAAGGAGTCAACTGTGACACTATGGAACCTCAAGGAACAAAGGGGCCTTTTGACATTGTGGGAGCTCATGGAGCAAAAATCCATTTTGAAAGAATGGGACCACATGGAACCTTTGGTCCCTTCTGACACTGCAGCTCCAAGGACACCATTGTGGCACTGAGAAACCTCATGGAACCAAAAGTCCATTGTGACATAGAAAGGCCTCATGGAACCAAGGGGCCATTGTGACACTGTCGGGCCACATGGAATCCTGGAGGCCATGATGACACTTTGAGGCCTCGTTAAATCAAGGGGCTCTGCAGGACCTTGTGGAACCAAGGAGACCCTTCTGCCACTGTGAGTCCCCATGGAAACAAGGGTCCATTGGGATGCTGCAGTGTGGGAAATGCAGGCACGGAGAGCTCTCAGGGCCTTGTGCATACAGGCTCAGAGATTGAGATGGATACAGGGCTTGATCTAAGACCTTGGAGAAGGCTTAGAGAATTAGAGCATTAAAGTGACACAGACATGAAACAAGACTATAAGTTTGTAGTTTAAATAGAAATATGTTTTCAGCAAACAGAAATATCTATTATATAAGCAAAGCAGTATGTTAAGTAAGATAGTAAAAGATTTTAAAATTTAGTAATAGTTCCTGTTATAAATTTAGTTAGAAACTTAAGATGTGTCAGTGTAGGTTTGTGAAGGATTATATGATTTACTGAAAAATGATGCATTGCGGCAAAGGCATGAGAAGCAAAGCAATTAATGATTGGTATAAAAAGACACTAGCAAAGTTCATAGAAGTATTTGATTGGCTACAGAACTAACATAAGGCATTGTAACTAAGAATGAGGCAGGTTCTGATATTATGGCATTGGATGTAACACCTTTAATGTCTCACTCTTCTATGAGAGTGATGCAATAAAGCAATAAACCCTCTTTTACAATGTCTCTAAGATTCCCCATCCCTCATAATATTAATCTCCCATTAGGGATTTTTTGGACATCAGGATTATCCATTAAAATCAAAGGGGATATAGGGACACCAGGTCTTTCCATTAAAGTCAATGTGGATTTTGCAGAAATTTGATGTTAAAGTGGGGAAATTTGGGAGAAATGTTGGGCTGAATTATGGGAATTTCCACTCCAGTATCACAGTGCTGATGCTCTGGAAGTCCTGGATGAATTCCTGGAAGCCAGTTCTGAATCCCTGATCCCACACCTGGGGCCTGTGCTGGAGCTCTGCCTCCAGGTAAGCTCAAAAATCTCCATTTTCAGCTCAAAATCTGGGAATTCTGAGCCCAAAATTGGCATTTTTAACACCAAAAAATTTTGCGACATCAGGTCTATCCATTGAAGTCAATGGGAACTGAGGGACACCAGGTCTAACCTATTGAAGTCTTTTGTGGATTTAGGGACCCCAGGTCTACCCGTTGATAGGGCTTGATCAGGAAGGGTTACTGGTTAAACTGGGAGCACTAGGAAGGGCTAAGGGGGAGGAACTGGAAATACTGGGGGACAACTGGAAGCACTAGAAAGGAGGAAAGGGACAAACTGGGCAAACTGGGAGCACTGGGAGAAATGGGAGGGCAAATTAGTCAAACTAGGAGCTATTCCTGGGAGCAGATAAGGGGAGCACTGAGGATACTGGGAGTACTGGGGCATACCTGGGACTACTGGGAAAGATTAGTGAATATAACCAGGGATAAACAGGACACCAGGTCTGCCTCATTGAAGTCAATGGGTATTCAGGGACACCAGGTCTACCCAGTCAAAGCAATGAGGATTTAGGGACACCGGTTTTTGGGGACTCCATGGGTTTTGGGTTTGGATCCAGGTGTCCAAGGGGTACCCAGGTGTACCCAGGTGATTTTGGGGGGGATCCTGGATATTTTAGGGGTACCCAGGTGTACCCCAGGTGTAACCAGGTGATGTTTGGGGCACCCAAGTGTCCTGACTGGCCATGACGGGCCTGGAGAAGATGATGACCACCATTGCATCGTCCTGGTCGACCTGGAAACAGATGACCCTCAGTGGCTGGGAGGCTGTCGAGGGGCACCCCAACATTCAGAGGGCACCCCAAAACTACAGGTGAGGTGTGGTTACTGTGCTGCAAAGAGAAAGAAAAGACAGCAACACACACGGACCTTTTTGGGGAAAAAAGGCAACTTTATTGTACGGACATCCCGTATTTAAAGTGTGTTATGTGCAGCTAGGACAGGACAGTAGGTCATTGGACAATTGGGACAAACATCCCTGGGACAGCATGTCCGGATGTCCCATGGGAAAGACACCAGGTGTTAATCTTTATTATTAATTCCTTTCTGTTTTTCACCAAGTTATCACTCTGGGAGACTGCCTCCTTAACTGAAGCTGTAGTCAGCTTGTCAGCCTGGGAATGGACCTGAGAGACAGGAGAAATTCAGGCCTGAGAGGAATTGCCAAGCTGTAATTTCCTAGCTCTCTAAATGTGTGTGTCCACAGTGAGGGCCCCGGGAGGGGAGAGATCCCCAAGGTACCTTGGGAGAGGATGCAGCACAGGTACACCCAGGTACTTTGGACTCTGGGGTCGGTGAAAGCAGTGTTCTGCACCAACTCCAGCTCTGGGCTGGGAAAGGGGGCACTCAAATATCTGAATACCCAGGTGTGCGGGAGTTCAGGTCTACCCATTAAAATCAACAGGGATTTAAGGCACCAGGCCTACCCATGGAAGTCATTGGAGATTTAGGAACACCAGGCCTACCCATTCAACCCAACAGATCCCACCACCTCCCAGTTTAGGTGAGGGAGGGGCTGGAAAATTTTGGGGATCCCGCAGAACTGTGGGAATTTTTCCAGAGAATCCCCCACCTTCCTTCAGCTTTTCAGAGGGAAGCACCCTGGCCTCCCCCTTGCTGGACCTCCTGGTGGGCATCAACAGCTGCAGGCAGTGTTGCCAGGCCAAGAAGTTGGAGAAGTCACAACTCATCAGGGCCCCAGCGAAGGCCAGCTCAGCCTTGGGGTTCTGCCTTGCCACCAGCACCCACCAGTGTTCCCAGGTGTGGACTAAGAGGGCACCAGTATAAACCAGTAAGCATTAGGAGTCGCCCCTGAGCCCATGGAGGCAGCTCCCAGTAGAAACCAGTAAGGCCAAAACAACCTGAAGTCAGTCCCAGTAGGTCCCAAGCCCCATCCCAGCATAAACCAGTAAGACCAGCATCCCCAGAAGTTGCTCCCAGTGCCAAGCAACCCCAAGCCTCCTCCCAGTATAACCAAATCCATCACAGTTTAACCCACTAAAATCCAGAATATCCAAGTATAACTGAGTAGAAAGCAGTAGAAACCAGTACAAACCAGTATAACCCTGTCACCCCAGGGCCACATCCCAGTATAAATGAGTATAACCCAGTGACGCCCTGCACTGCATCCCAATATAAACCAGTATAACCCAGTATAACTCACAGTTGGCCACCAGGTCCTCCCAGCCAGCAGGGGGCACTCACACACCCCTGCTCCCTTTCCCAGTAGAACCCAGTGCAAAACAGTAACCCCCCAGCACCCCATCCCAGTACAAACGAGTATAACCCAGTACAACCAGTACACACAGTGCTAGGTCCACCCAGACACTCACACACCCTCTTCCAGTGCAACCCAGTGACTCCAGCTCTGTCCCAGCACACTCTGGACCCCATCCCAGCACAAACCAGTACAAACCAGTACAAGCCACTCACAGTTGCAGGGGTCATCCACCAGGAGGTGCTCGCACAGTGCCAGGTCCTCCCGGCCAGCAGGGGGCGCTGCAGTGTCCAGTGTGACCCTACAGAACCAAGGAAACCCCTGTGACACTGCGGGGCCCCACGGAACCAAGAGTCCATTGTGAGACACCTGGGCCACGTGGAGCCAAGGAACCATTGTGACACTGGGGAAACTCATGGCACCAAGGGGCCACTGTGACATTGTGGGGCCTCATGAAACCTGTGAGCCATTGTGACACTGCACGGCCTTGTGGAACCAAGGAGACCACGGTGACACTGTGGGGCCACATGGAACCAAGAGTCCATTGTGACACTCTGGAACTACAGAGACCATTGGTGAGAGTATGGAACCTCGAGGAACAAAAGTCCATTGTGACAGATCAAGGCCTCATGGAACCCAAAAGAGCATTGTGACACCGTGGGACCCCATGGACCCAAATCTCCATTCTGACAGAACAGAACCTCATGGAACCAAGAGTGCATGGTGACCCAGCAAGGCCTTGTGGAACCAAGAAGACCAAAGGTCTCAAACATTCCTTGCAGGGTTCTGACTTGGAGAAGGGGAAGCTGTTTGGTGGTACCTTGGGCTGGCACACACTCATAGAAGGTGTCTGTTTTCAATGAGGAAATTCAGGAGTTTTAGAATGCTTCAAAAAAACAACAAAAAAAAAGGCAAGAAACTCCTTTTGGCCTAAGTGCAGTCAGTTCTCCAAGCAAAGCAGGTCCCAGGTGAGTGAGGACAGACAGGATGGGGTTGGGCAATGTGGAGCAAGGTTGTCCACACTCAGACCTCAAGCCACAACTTCTCTGAGCAGGCCAAAGTTCCTGAGGAGACACCCTGGATCAATATCAACCACTGAATACTGCAATCACATATGTCTAATGAGAAGAGCTATAAAACACTCTCTTTAAAATAGGAATTCATATTTCTTAGAAGCTCTTTGAAATATTTCTCTCTAACTGCAGTAGGAAATCTTCCTAATGAACGGCACCAGACCAGAGGGAAATCAAGGCAGAGCCATGGTGACAAACCATGCTTGATCCCAAGCAGCCCCGTGGTGCATTTGGTGCTGAGCCCTTCAACCTCAGGGCCTGAGAGGAGATTGCACAAACCTTTCCAGGAGTCCAAATCAGAAGAAAAACCACAAATGTCTCAAAGCATTAATGGGTCCCACTGAGGTCCATCCCCAACACAGGCTCCTCATGGACACTCTTTGGAGGAGAGAATGGGAGGCCAGGATTGCCCAAAAATGTCTCAGAGACTGAGAAAAGAAAGGAAAAAGGAAAGTTCATTTAAAAACCGAAGTTCCTTGAAGTATTAATGAGCCCCAGTGAGTGTCAGTACAAAGTTCTCTCAAGGGACTTGTTAAAGCAGAAAATTGGGGGCATCACTGCATAAACTACCAAAAGAGTTGGTGTCAAAAGGGAAACTCCAAGTACCTTAAAAAAACTGAGTACCTTCAAGTATTAATGAGCCCCACTGAGTATCATTACTGACAAAGGCTCTCAAGGGACTAATTAAAGCAGATAATTGGAGGCCATGATTGCACAAAGATCTCAGAGAACTCCAAGGGAAAAGCGAACCCCAAAGTCCTGTGAAAAACCTGCAGTCCCTGGGAGCATGAAGGAGCCCCCAGGGCCATTCCTGACCAAGGCTCCCCAGGGACTCGTCCCAGCAGATCCCTGAGGCCACTGGGATGTGGGGGGATGCTGAGGGCAGGACAAGGGGTGCCAGTGGCCAGCCTTGCTGGGACTGTGCCAGGAGGCCCCAGTGGCTCAGGACAAGGTGTCTCCTCCCAGCCCTTGGTGGCACAGACCCTGCTGTGCCCCAGGGCACCAAGACTTGGCTTCTCTTTGTCCCCACCTGTCATCTCTGCCTCCAATTTCCTGCTCTAACTGGAAATCGGGAACACTTTCTCAGTCATGTCCCACAGTGGGACCCATTAAAACTTCAAGAAACTTCAGTCTTTTAATTTAGATTTTAGTTCTTGAAAAGTTTTTTGAACACTCTCTCAGGGAATGATTATAATGTAAAGTAAACTAAAGCCTCAAGAGATTGATTAAATTCCTTGTGCTGTGTCTGTGCTGCTGAGCTGGGCCGGGCTCCTGGCACAGAGGCAGCTCCCAAGGTAAACCAAGAGAAGCTTCAAAAAGACATTTCTGCTGAGGAGCAGCTCCTCTGCCAGCCCAGCAGGGCTGAGGGCACTGCCTGCAGGCACTGAGGGCACAGGAGCCAGGCACAGACAGGCTCAAGGCAATCAGGACTGGGAAGACATTGAGCTGAGACTGCACTTGGGGAAACATCTTCACAGCCCTGGACATGGTGAGTGTGTGGGTGCAGGGCAATGTCCCCTGTGCTCCTGGAGGGATCTCCTGGAGCCAGCACAGCCCGCCCTGCGCACCGTCAGAGGGACAGGGCAGGACGGCTCCTGCTGCCAGGGACGGCTGCAGGGGCTGAAGCTGGAGCTGCAGCCAGGGCTGCCCAGGGCTGTCCTGCAGAGCAGCTCCTGCAGCCCTCAGGGCTCTTGGCCAGCCCAGTCCATGTGCCACCTGCCAGGGACAGCTCTCAGCCTGCCTGGCAGCTCCCCATGGGCTGTAGGGAGAAGTAGGAGGTGCAAGGAGCCACCCCCATCAGGGCAGATTCCTCCTGCTGTGGAGATGGTGCTGCATGGCCAGGGCTGCTCTCAGCTTTCTCCTCAAGGCAAGGCAAAGGGGCTGTCAGGTGTGTCTGTGTCACTGACACTCCTGCACTGTCCCCCTGGGCATCAGCACATCTGCCTCCCATCTCCCTCACGAAGTGCCTCCTCACCCTCCTGTGCCTACAGACAGCAGCAGCAGCCCCTTGGCTTGCAGCATCTCAGTTTGTGTGAGCTGCCCTTAAGGCCCTGCTGGCAGGGAGATGGCCCTGGGCAGTGCCCTGTGCTGGGAGGGGTGTGCAGGGCAGAGCTGTGCCCCCAGGGCTGGGCTGGGCTCTGAGAGCACTGGAAGGGACAAGGCTTGGATAGAGAGAAACAGCTCCCAGTAGGCACAACTCCAGGCAGCAGAGAGCCAGAACAACCCTTGGTTTCCCTCTCTCTATTTTGAAATTAGATCATTCAAAAAGGCTACTTTATTTCTCTAGAATATTTAAGTGCCATCACCCTGAGTCAGAGGGAGGTGTGAAAAGCAAGGAGCAGCTCTGTGGGACTAGCAGGACTGCCTGCACTGGGGCTCAGAAAGCCCTGTCTTTGCTCTGGTCTCCTCAGTGTTCAGACTGAGAGCACTGCTGAAGATAAGGCAGTAACAAATCAGCAGCAAAAGTCCGATCTCAAAAATGAAATTTTATGGAAGTTCCCCCACAGGAAGAGTAGTAGCTTTGAGAGGTTTCCAAAATTAATTGCACATGATTGACTAGAAGGAATCTGTCCTAGCTTGTCCATTTTTTTTTTCAACAGTCCACGATACCTTGAATGATGAAATGTCCAACAGCAGCCCCATCAGCCACTTCCTCCTGCTGCCATTGGCAGACACGCGGCAGCTGCAGCTCCTGCACTTCTGCCTCTTCCTGGCCATCTCCCTGGCTGCCCTCCTGGCCAACGGCCTCATCATCAGCGCCGTAGCCTGCGGCCACCACCTGCACACCCCCATGTTCTTCTTCCTGCTCAACCTGGCCCTCACTGACCTGGGCTCCATCTGCACCACTGTCCCCAAAGCCATGCACAATTCCCTCTGGAACACCAGACACATCTCCTATAAAGGATGCACTGCTCAGGTCTTCATGCTTATCTTCTTCATTGGGTCAGAGCTTGCCCTCCTGACCATCATGTGCTACGACCGCTACGTGTCCATCTGCAAACCCCTGCACTACGGGACCCTCCTGGGCAGCAGAGCTTGTGCCCACATGGCAGCAGCTGCTTGGGCCAGTGGCTTTCTCAATGCTCTGCTGCACACGGCCAATACATTTTCCCTGCCCCTGTGCCAGGGCAATGCCCTGGGCCAGTTCTTCTGTGAAATCCCACACATCCTCAAACTCTCCTGCTCCAAATCCTATCTCAGGGAACTTGGGCTCATTGCTGTTAGTGCCTGTTTAGCTTCTGGATGTTTTGTGTTCATTGTTTTCTCCTATGTGCAGATCTTCAGGGCTGTGCTGAGGATCCCGTCTGAGCAGGGACGGCACAAAGCCTTTTCCACCTGCCTCCCTCACCTGGCTGTGGTCTCCCTGTTTGTTAGCACTGGCATGTTTGCTAACCTGAAGCCCCCCTCCATCTCCTCCCCATCCCTGGATCTGGCAATGTCAGTTCTGTACTCAGTGGTGCCTCCAGCCCTGAATCCCCTCATCTACAGTCTCAGGAACCAGGAGCTCAAGGCTGCAATGTGGAGACTGATGACTGGAGGGTTTCAAGGACATTAAACTTCCAGAAAAATAATGAAAATAACATAAATAATAACCTTTTTTGATATTTCTTGTTTTGTTAGTTATGGGATTCTTTTTCCTTTGTTTTAGTTTTTCTATATTGTCCACAAAGATAAGCCTATGCTCGTGTCATTTCTCATTTTGTTTCTCTCACCCTTCCCAGTGGCCACAGATTCTGTCAATGAGGAGCTCCACTCTTGGAGGCTATATATGAACTAAAGGATCTCCCAGCAAAGTTTTCTCCAGAGATGCCCCTTCTGTCCCCTTCTCTGGAGCTGCAGCAGCAATGTCTGTGTGCAGAGCTGGGGCAGATCAGTGCTGGCACAGCAGCTGTGCCCAGCAGCAGCAGCACTTGGTGTTGCCAGTGCTGCTCCCGTGCCACTGCCCCGCTGCCCTCCTGGCCCTCGTGTTGCTGCAGGGCCTGAGTGCTCTCGGGGCCGGGCACAGCCCTGGGGGTGGCAGTGCCAGGGCTGCAGCAGGGACAGGCCATGGGCACTGCTGGGGCAGCGCTGACGCCTCAGGCCAGGGCCTGGGGGCTCCAGGCTCCTTGGCCAGGCTCTCTCCACAACACTTGGCCAGCCCAATGCTGAGCACAGAAAAGCCCCGGGAGCAGCCCCAGGCTGGCCGTGGGCTGGCTGGGGGCAAACAGCATGGCTGGTGCTCTGCAAGCTCCCTGCAAGGGGGACACCCTGGCAAGGAGCAGCAGAGCAGGGGCTGATCCATCCCCACTGCACTGGACACCCCAGGGCAGCGTCCCAGAGCGTCCTCATGCACCTGCCAACAACATCCCCCCTCTGCAGCCCTGGCCTCTCCCCCAGCTCACACAGGAGCCGCATCCTTGCAGGCACACACACGGCAGCACTGGCTCAGGAGCCCCTGTTTGCATTGCACACAGCAGGCTCAGCACCCCCATGGTGCTGCTGTGGGGACATGGAGCTGAGTGAGCACAAATGCCATCAGCCCCTGGGGCCAGCAAGGGCTGGGAGATGGCAGGGAAACCACTCAGCTTTGTCGTGGCCTCTGAAGTCAGCCAGAAAGTTTGTTCCCATCAGCTGTGAGTTTCCTGTCCCACTGCAGATGTTGTTTCTCAGAGCCAGGGCTACCTGGCAGCCACTCCCAAACTGCCCTGAGCATTTCTATTCCTTCAGCTTTGCTTTCTTTACTCTTTCCTGATCCAGATTTCTTCCTCTTCACCACCCTTGTCCCCTCCCCTGCTAACAGCCCATTCCTCTTTGCCCTTTCCTCTCTGGCCCATCTCCCGATTTCAGTTCCTCAGTTGGCACCATGGGAACATCCCTTGGGGAGCAGGATCATCATCCAAGTGCTTCGGGAATTGTCTGCAGTGTCCTGCAGTGCCTCGTGCTGCTCCCTTGCCAGAGGCACCACAGGCCAGGGGGGCACATCTGGGCTGCTGTGTCTGGGTGTGGGGCTCCCTGCTGTGGGCAATGAGGAGGGGCTGGAGAGGCTCTGCAGGACTGACAGGATGGGCTTTGGGGCTGTGTGGAGAAGCTGAGGGACCTGGGCTGCTGGACCTTGTGAAGAGGAGGCCCAGGGCTCATCCTGCAACTGCTCCAAGGTGGCTCCAAGTGGCTTCAGGGAATCATAGAATCAGCAGCGCTGGAAAAGATCCTGGGGATCTTCACATCCAACCTGTGCCCTGACACCACCTTGTCTCCCTGAGCATCCTCTTCTCCAGGATAAACATTCCCAGCTCCCTCAGCCACTCCTCACAGGACTTGTGTTCCACACCCCTCACCAGCCTTGTTGCCCTTCTCTGGATACAATCCAGCCCCTCCATGTCCTTCCTAAATTGGGGCCCAGAACTTGACACAGCACTCGAGGTGCTGCCCAACCAGGGCCGAGTACAGGAGAAGAATCACTGCCCTGCTCCTGCTGGCCACACCATTCTTGGTTGTGGCCAGTTGCCATGGACTTTCTTGGCCACCTGGGCACACTGCTGGCTCATGTCCAGCCTGCTGTCCATCAGTGTCCCCAGGTCCCTTTCTGCCTGGCTGCTGTCCAGCCACTCTGTCCCCAGCCTGTAGCACTGCAGGGGTTGTTGTGGCCAAAGCGCAGTACCCGGCACTTGGTCTTGTTAAATCTCTTCTTGGATTTGGGCCCTGGATCCAGCCTGTCCAGGCCCGTGTATAGAGCCCTCCTACCTTCCAGAAGATCCACACTCACACCCAGCTTAATATCAGCACGATTCCATACGGTCTTAGAATGTCACAATTTCATGAGGCCTCCCTGTGTCACAATGTCTTTTTGGTTCAATGGAGCCCCAGGGTGTCACAAAGTCCCTTGGATCATTGTGCCCTGCAGTGTCATAATGGATCCTTGGTTCCATGAGGTCTCACAGTGCAGCAATGCTCTCCTTGGTTCCACAGTGTCACAATGGCCTCTTGGTTATACAAGGTCCAGCAGTATCACAGTGGTCTCCTTGTTTCCACAAGGACAAAAAGTGGCACAACTGTCTTCTTGATTTCATGTGGTCGCCTGGAGTCACATGGACCCCCGAATTCCATAAGGCTCCACAGTGCCACAATGGACTCCTGCTGACACAAGATCCTGCAGTGTCACAATGGATTCTTGGTGCCATGACACCCTGCAGTGTCAGTGTCACAGTGGTGTCTGAGTCCCTCTGCAGAGCCCTCCTGCCCTCCAGCACATCCACACTCACACCCAGCTTGGTGCCATCTGCACATTTGCTGATGCTGCACTCAATGCCCTCATCCAGATCATCAATGCAGATATTGAAATCCACGCTGGCTGCCTCTGATCCCTCAGCCATCCTGTGAGTGCCCTGTGATGGCACTCAAGGTGATCTGTTCCATCACCTCACCAGGCACCCAGGTCAGGCTGACAGGCCTGCAGTTCCCCACATCCTCCTTCCAGCCCTTCTTGGGCATGGGCTCACATTGGCACCTCCAGTCCTCTGGCACCTCCCTGCTGAGCCAGCACTGATGAGAAATGATGGAGAGCAGCTTGGGGAGCTCTTCCAGCAGCTCCCTCATCCCCCTAGGATAGATCCCACCTGTTCCCAGAGACACCAGTGAGCATCTGAGTGGCTCAGCAGGTCCCCAGCTGCTTCCTCCTGGATTACAGGGGTCTGTTCTGCTCCCTGTCCCCATCTCCCAGCTCAGGAGAACACTTGTCCTGAGGATATCCTGTCTAATTGTTTGAAACTGTGGCAATGAATGGGTTAAGTAGCTCAGCCTTTTTCTCGTCTTCAGTTACTATATTCCCCACAGCATCCAATAAAGAGCTGAGATTCTCTTTGTTCGCCGGTTTACTAATAACTTATTTATAGAAATATTTTCTATTATTTTTCACAGAAATTGCCAGGTTAAGTCCTAATTGAGTTTTCACTTCTCACATTTTCTTTCTGCATGACCAAATAACATTCTTAAACACTTCCTGAGTTGCCTGCACCTCTTTCCAAATATGATGCACCCTCTTTTTTCCCTGAGTGCCTAGAAAAATCTCCATACTCAGCCAGGCCAGTCATTTTCCTCACTAGCTCACTTCTGGCACACTGGGACAGGCTCTTTCTGCTCATTCATCATTCTTTTCTTGAAGTGTCTCCATCTGTAAGGGTCAGTCTGAAGTTCCCCTCGATTTTGCCTCCCGACCGTCACAAAGAGACCTCGAGGACCTCCACCCAGGCTGACTCCCAACAATGGTTTCCTGGCCGGGCCAAGGTGGATGCTCGTGACTGTGTGCTGGTGTATTGTGTTCATTGGACTGTGCTGTCGTGGCACCAACCAGAGGTTGTGTTGTACCAACTGAGGACTGCTTGACCGTACCTGTCTCCTGCAGCACCACACAATGGACCATAAATCTTCCCACCTCTTGGCCAGAGGCCACTCACTTTGGAGAAGGACTATAAAAGAGTGACCCTCTGGAGAAGACCCTTTGAGATCTCTCCACTGATGAAGACCCCCTGGAGAAGACCCCTGAGATCTCCCCATGTATAAAGACTCGTCTATCGGATGACCCGTGAGTACGCCCGTCTCGTCTGTTGGTAGCTATTTTCCCATCCCCTTCTTTTCTTCCCCTCTCCCTATACTTTGTTTCCTATACCTCTCCCCTTTATCGTAACTGAGTTGTTGGCATTTGATGAAATGCATTGCTGTTGTTGAATAAACTGATTTTCTGCTGTTGAATAAACTGATTTTGTCCCCTGCACTTTGGCTCTTTGCACCTTTAAGATCAAAAGAACCATCACGACCCCCACTCTGTATTAATAGCGGATCGTGACACCATCGTCCTTGGCTCAGGCAGTCTCAGAATACCAAATCCTCCTGAATATTGCCCTGAACCCCAAATTCATGCTCAAATGCCAGTGAAATGATTCAGCTTGAGATCTCTTTGCTTAATTTCTTTATTTGTACCCCAATTCTGGGTGTTTTGATGGGATCAACATGGAAATTATTCAGGTAGGAAAAGATCTCCAAGATCATCCAGCATTGCTTGATGCCGCCAGAAGAAACAACTGGACAGAGCAGATGAGATTTTTTGGGCTGTAAAGTAAAAAAATCATCTCCTCAATTAATTTCCAATGTTGATCTGAGTCCCCATGGATGTTAATGCCCCAGGGTTCATCCAGGTGCCCATGGGGATCCAGGAGGACATGAAGAGCACCAGCCAGGTGTCATCCCAACCTGGATCACCAGGGATGTGGGCCACCAGGGCTCTGCCCAACCAGCGTGGCTCCTGTGATGGGGGATGAGGTTGGAGAGGCACACGAAGCTCTTCCCACAGTTGGGGCACTCACAGGGCTTCCCTTACTGGTGCCTGCGTTGGTGTTTGGCCAAGAGAGAGCTCTGGGTGAAGCTCTTCCCACACTGGGGACACTCCTATGGCCTCTCCCCAGTGTGGATGCTCCGGTGCCTGATGAGGGTGGAGTTGCAGCTGCAGCCCTTCCTGCAGGGTGGAGTTGCAGCTGCAGCCCTTCCTTCAGTCAGGGAAGCAGAAGGGCCTCTCCTCTCTTACAGCAGAGGACAGCAGACCTGTTCTGAAACCTCTTCAAACAGTCGGGACACTCAGAGGGCCTCCCCTGGTGTGAGTCCTCTGGTACTGGATCACCTTGTTGCTCCACCCGAAGCTCTCTCCACATTCCCCACCCTCATAGGACCTTTCCCCAGTGCAGAGGCACTGGTGGGTGATGAGGTTGGAGCTGCAGTTGAAAACCTTCCCACACTTGTAAAGCCATTCCATGGTATATGGATCATTTGGTGCTTTATCAGGTAAAATCTCTCACTGATACTCCTCCTGTGGAGGCTCAGACAGCTTTGTGACTTCAGCCCTGGAGGGACAACAACAGGCAAGGAGAAACACCCCTCTAGATCATGGCGAGATGTTCCTCCCTCCCATAGGCCTTTGTAGGCACATGTGAATTCCTTCAGTTCTATTGGTTATTGTAGTTGATGTCACCAATGTTCACCCCAGCTCTGTGAGAATTGGATTAGTGAAGGATTCTCAAAGCCTGACTGAAAGCTCACACAGTCTTGTACATCTGCATGCAAACTCAGAGATAAGGTGTGCTGACTTAGAAAGGCCCTGGAATAGAGAAGATATTGTTGAGAGACAGATTGAACTAGAAACAAGGTTCAAACAATGGCCTCGCAAAAAAAACCAGATATTTTTGAGAATTAAAACTGTGAAAGCTGCATTGTGGCAAGGCCACGTGGGATACAATAATAGGTGACTGGTGTTAGAATTATTAGCACCATTGTGTGGCAAAAGCAAATAGGCTGAAAAACATTTCTAAGGTATTGTAACCAGGAAATAACTTGGCTTCTGATAGAATTTTGCACGTCTTATGTTTCATCCTTCAACAAGACTGATAAAGGAAGAAAATCTTAAAAACAAGAAGCCACTCAGTTGCCCCATCTCTGTAGAGCAGGGATATTCCAACATGCAGGCAGGGCTCCAGCCCTGCTGGGCTGGGAGAGGAGCTGCTCATCCAGAGAAATGTTTTGAAATTCTTCTTTCTTGCACAATCATCCTCTGGGCCACGAGCCTGGCCCAGCTCAGCAGCACAGACACAGCACAAGGACTTTAATGACCCTCTCAGGGTTTTGGGGCTATTTACCTCAGAATCATTCCCTGAGGGTGTCTTCAGAAATCTTCTGAAAACTTAAATTGAAATTCCAGAGTTTCGTGAAGTTTTGATGGACTCCACTGAGGGTCACAACTCACATGAAAATGTCCCCAGGTTCCAGTTAGAGCAGAACACTGGAGGCACTGATGACAGGGGGGACAAACAAGGCAAAGGTGTCTCTGATGCTGAGCAAACCTGGATGTGTTTCAGGAATGCAAAGGGCCAAGGGCTGAGCCCCAGCCCCTGGCAAGGCAGATCCTGTCCCTCCCTCCTTGCTCAGGGCTCTTCCCGGGCCACTGGGCTCTGGGCATGTGCAATGCCAAGGGCAGCACCATGGGGCGGCCCCTGCCAGGCTGCTGAGCAGGGACAAGGAGGCAATGAGGCCCCAGCACAGCAAGGCTCACTTGTCCCCTGCTGGCCTCAGGCCCAGGGCCAGCCTGCATGGCCCAAGTGCTGCAGGAGTTGGCTGTGTCAGGGCCTTTCAGCTGCTGCCCATCCCTGTGCCCTCTGCAGCCCAGGCTGTCCTACGGTGTCCATGCCCTGCGCCTCTGTCCCTGCAGGCTGTCGTCATCCCCCGGCTGCCCCACCTCGCTGGCCCCTTCCTTTGCTGACAGCTCTGCCTCCTGCCTGCCTCTGCCTGGACACCCAAAGCCTTGGGCTGCTCCAGATTCCTTCTGGGGAATGTGCTGCACCCAGCCCTGCCCTGAGAGAGGAAATGCTTTATCTTTTTGTCCAATCTGGGCCTCTTCATGTGCCCTTTGCATTAATGCTTTTTTCTCCAGCTGTCATCTGCTATGTCAAAAGGATTCACCAGCTCTGAAATCACCCTTCTATTCCTCCCATGTCTCTCCTCTGCTGTTCTCAGTCTCCACTCCATTGAGCACAGCGCTCCTTTGTCCCTATATTGTCCTTTGCTGCCCCAAAGCCCCACCTTGTCAAGGTGTTGTCAAATGAATATTTTGCCCTCATAGTCTTAAGAAAATCACCAGAGGCTTAAGCCAGCCAAACCTGTCTGTCTTGGCTACTTTTTCCCTCTAAGCAATCATTGTATATAGAAAATTTGTGAGGTGGAATCTCAGTTTTGGCCCATGGGCACATGGACAAGAAGGATGCTTCTTTTCCATTGGAAGGGAAGCACAGAGCCCAGCGTTTTGTTGGTCGATGAGAGGCAGTGATGCCAAACCAGTCACATTTGTCTCTCCTGGAGGTTTCTACTGGGAGCAATCCATGGCTCTATGGAGTTTTGGAACAAAATCATATTTTGGCCACGGACGCCTGGATGAGTGCCACAATTGGTGTCACAATTTCCATGCTCTCCATTATTCCATAAGGTCCTGCAGTGTCACAATGGCCCCTTGGATGCACAAGTCCCTGTTATGTCACAATGGGCCCACCTTTCTTCCATGAGGCCTTGCAGTGTCACAGGAATCTCCTTGGTACCACAGTATGAGAATATAAATATTACTAGAGATGGAGCAACTGAGACACTTGTAAAAGATGGTTTGTTGCCTTATGGCATCAGTTTCATAGAACGGTGAGACGTTAATTCTCAGTTACAATGCCTTATGTTAGTGTTTTAGCCAATCAAATACTTCTACAAAGCTTCCTAGTGTATTTTTACAGCAATCATTAATTGCTTTATTTCCCATGGCTTTGCTGCAATGAATAATTTTTCAGCCAATCATATAACACTTCACAAACATTCATTGATACATCTTAAACTTCTAACTAGCCTTACAAAGGTTCTATTGCTAAACTTTAAAATCTTTTACTATTTTAATGCATTGCTTTGCTTACATAATATTCATTTCTGTTTGCTGAAAACATATTTCTACTTTAAATACAAACTCATATTCTTTGTTCATGTCTGTTCCACTTAAATGCTCTAATTCTCTAAGTCTTCTCCAAGGTCTTAGGTCAAACCCTGTATCCATCTCTGTCTCTGAGCCTGTATGCACAAGGCCCTGTGAGCTCTCCGTGCCTGCATTTCCCACACTGCAGTATCCCAATGGACCCTTGGTTCCATGGGGACTCACAATGGCAGAAGGGTCTCCTTGGTTCCACAAGGCCCTGCAGAGCCCCTTGATTCAACGAGGCCTCAAAGTGTCATCATGGCCTCCAGGATTCCATGAGGTCCCACAGTGTCACAATGGACCTTTGGTTCCATGAAGTCCAGCACTGTTCCATGAATCCTCAGTTCCATGAGGCCCTGTAGTATCACAATGGACTCCTCGGTTCAATGGTGCCGCACAGTTGGCACCCCAGCCCTTGGTGTGATGAGACCCATAGTGTCACAATGGTTCCTTGCTTCCATGAGGCCTTGAAGTGCCACAATGATCTCCTTGGGTCCATGGGACCATAAAGTGACACAATAGTCTCCATGATTCCACGACACCCCACAGTGTCACAATGACCCCTTGGTTGCATTGAGCTCCACAGCATCACTATGATTTCTGGAGTTTTATAAGGCCCTAAAATGCCACAATGGTCCTGTTGTTTCACAAAGCCTCAAATTGTAAAAATGTCCTCCATGTTGCTGAGTCACAATGGACCTTTGGTTCCATGGAGCCCCAAAGTGCCACAAAGGTCTCCTTGATTCCATGGTGTCAGAATGGCCCCTTTGTCCCATGGAGCCCCACACTGTCACTGTGGTCCCCTTGATTCCATGAGGCCCTGCCGTGCTACAATGGCCCCAATGGCTACAATGGTCTCCAGGGAGACTCTCTACAACCACCTGAACAGAGGTTGTAGTCAGGTGGGGGTCGCTCTCTTTTCTCCCAGGAAACACCTGACAGAAGGAGAGGACACAGACTGAAGATGAGCCAGTATAGATTTGACATCAGGAAAAAATTATTCACTGCAAGAGTGATTGGGCACTGGAATCTTCTGCCCAGGGAAGTGGTGGAGTCATGGTCCCTAGCAGCCAAAAAAAGTCTTGACGTGGCACTCAGAGCCATGGTTAATTTTTTGAGGTGATGTTAGTTCATAGGTTGGATTTGATGGTTTCAAAGGTGTTTTCCAAACTCATTAATTTCGTGATTCTGCTTCAAAATACTCTCCATTGTTCCACGAGGCCCTGCAGGGTCATAATGGACCTTTGGTTTTATGAGTTCCCACAGTGTAACAATGGACCCTTGGTTCCATGAGGTTCCTCAGTGTCAGAACGGCCCCTTGGTCACAATGGACTTCTGGTTCCATGAGCTTTCATGCTCTCAGAAACATTTCCACAATGTCACCATGTACACTTTGTTCCCGGAGGTTCAGTAGTATAACAGGGTCACCTTGGTTCTGTGAGGTCCTGCAGTGTCACAATGCACCCATGACTGCAGGGGGTTCCACAGTGTCACCATGGCCTCCTTGGATCTGCAGTGTCACAAGGGACCATAGGTTCCATGTGGCCCCACTCTGTCAAAATGGATTTTAGTTCCATGAGCTCCCACAGTGTCAAAAGGCCCCTTTGTTCCTTGAGGTTCCATAGTGTCACAGTTGACACTTTGGTTCTGTGAGGCCCTGCTGTCAGCAAATCTCCAAAATATCAGAATAAGACTCCTTAACACTAATTTTGTGCAGGGCATGGACACCGTAGGACAGCCTGGGCTGCAGAGGGCACAGGGATGGGCAGCAGCTGAAAGGCCCTGACACAGCCAACTCCTGCAGCACTTGGGCCATGCAGGCTGGCCCTGGGCCTGAGGCCAGCAGGGGACAAGTGAGCCTTGCTGTGCTGGGGCCTCATTGCCTCCTTGTCCCTGCTCAGCAGCCTGGCAGGGGCCGCCCCATGGTGCTGCCCTTGGCATTGCACATGGCCAGAGCCCAGTGGCCCGGGAAGAGCCCTGAGCAAGGAGGGAGGGACAGGATCTGCCTTGCCAGGGGCAGGGGCTCAGCCCTTGGCCCTTTGCATTCCTGAAACTCATCCAGGTTTCTCAGCACCAGAGACATCTTTCCCTTGTTTGTCCCCTTCTGTCATCAGTGCCTCCAGTGTTCTGCTGTGACTGCAACCTGGGGACACTTTCTCAGTTGGGTCCCTCAGTGGGACCCATTAAAACTTCAAGAAACTTTGGAGTTGGAATCTAACTTGGAGTTCTTGACAAGTTTTTTGAACACTCTCTGAGGGACTGAGTCTGATGCAAACAAGCACAAAGCCCTGAGAGGGTCATTAAAGTCCTTGTGCTGTGTCTGTGCTGCTGAGCTGGGCTGGGCTCCTGGCACAGAGGCAGCTCCTGGCAACCAAGAAGAGCTTCAAAAAGATATTTCTGCTGAAGAGCAGCTCCTCTCCCAGCCCAGCAGAGCTGGGACACTGCCTGCAGCCACCCCAGGCACAGCACAGAGGCACAGAGAGCTTCAATCATTCAGGGCTGGGAAGATGCTCAGAAGTGACTGGGGCAGAATCACTCCCAGCCCTTGACACAGGAAACCTCTGGCTGCAGGACAATGCAGCTGCAGCTCCTGCAGTGATCTCCTCAAGCTGCAACATCCCAATGCCTGCAGACTGTGTGAGTACATTCTCTGATGATCTCTTGTGTAGAGCAGCCAGGGGTGCCCAGGGCTGTGGTGCAGAGCAGGGTCCTGCAGCCCAGGGTGCTGTGCTGGGGCAAGGACTCTGCTGCCTGCCAGGGACAGCTCTCAGCCAGCCCTGGGAGCTGCTCCCAGCACTGGGGGACAAGGTCTGGGTGGAAGGAGACAGCTGGTGAGGCTTGGAAGTGTTCTCCTTGTGTGGTGAGGATGCTGCATTGTTCAGCACTGCTCCCAGCATAGCATTTAACTCCACAATATTTCTAGGTAGACTATACAGGGAGCACGGTGAGGCAGGGGCTGCATAAAAAGGAAAATCCTGATTTTATAACCCACTGCTCTAGGTTGCTTAGACGGCAAATTGCATCATCTCTCAGCTCAGATTGGGGAAAGATATAATTTTTTTCTCTCTGAACTTAATAAAGCAGTCAGTGACAGAAATTTACACAGGGTCCTTCACAGGCAGCATCAGTGTCACTTTTCCTACCTCCTCAGGGTTGCTGTGATGTTGCCATCAGAGCCTGCAAAGGCAGAGGTGGCCCTAGGCAGTGTCCTGTGCTGGGAGGGGTCTGCAGGGCAGAGCTGAGTCCCCAGGGCTGGGCTGGGCTCTGGCAGCACTGGCAGGGCCCAGCCCTGGGCACAGGGAAGCAGCTGCTGGCAGGGACAGCTCCAGGCAGCAGAGCCCTGGGCAGGCAGTGGGGGGAAAGTGCCACCAAGCTGGGCTGGGATATTTCAAGTCCTCTCCAAATTGAACTATTCCATGATTACTTTTCTTACAGATCCCCATGCCAAGACACAGCAAATGTCCAACAGCAGCTCCATCAGCCACTTCCTCCTGCTGCCATTGGCAGACACGCGGCAGCTGCAGCTCCTGCACTTCTGCCTCTTCCTGGCCATCTCCCTGGCTGCCCTCCTGGCCAACGGCCTCATCATCAGCGCCGTAGCCTGCGGCCACCACCTGCACACCCCCATGTTCTTCTTCCTGCTCAACCTGGCCCTCACTGACCTGGGCTCCATCTGCACCACTGTCCCCAAAGCCATGCACAATTCCCTCTGGGACACCAGAAACATCTCCTATGCTGGATGCGCTGCTCAGCTCTTTTTCTTTGCCTTTTTCATCTCATCCGAGTTTTCCCTCCTGACCATCATGTGCTACGACCGCTACGTGTCCATCTGCAAACCCCTGCACTACGGGACCCTCCTGGGCAGCAGAGCTTGTGCCCACATGGCAGCAGCTGCCTGGGCCAGTGCCTTTCTCAATGCTCTGCTGCACACAGCCAATACATTTTCCCTGCCCCTGTGCCATGGCAATGCCCTGGGCCAGTTCTTCTGTGAGGTACCTCAGATCCTCAAGCTCTCCTGCTCTATATCCTATCTCAGGGAACTTGGGCTCCTTGCTGTAGGTGCCTGTTTAGCTTTTGGCTGTTTTATGTTCATGGTTTTCTCCTATGTGCAGATCTTCAGGGCTGTGCTGAAGATCCCGTCTGAGCAGGGACGGCACAAAGTCTTTTCCACCTGCCTCCTTCACCTGGCCGTGGTCTCCCTTTTTGTCAGCACTGGCTTTCTTGCCTACCTGAAGCCCCTCTCCATCTCCTCCCCATCTTTGGATCTGGCACTGTCAGTTCTGTACTCAGTGGTGCCTCCAGCCCTGAACCCCCTCATTTACAGCATGAGGAACCAGCAGCTCAAGGCTGCAGTATGGAGACTGATCACTGGATGGTTTTAGAAACAGTAAGTTGCTTCCCAGTTTCTGCAAATCACTTCCAATAAAAATCGTCTTTGATAGTACTTGTTTTGTTTGGTCATCGAATTGCTCTTTTATTTACTTTTTTAAAAATATTTTAACATATTTCATCTAGAAATGCCATTCTTTGTGCCATATTTCATTTTGTTTCTCCCCATGATTACTGTGACCAGAGACTGTCAATGAGGGGCTGCACTCTCATTGGCTTTAATGAACTAAATAATCTCCATCCTAGCAAAGTTTTCTCCAGAGATGCCCCTTTTGTTCCCTTCTCTGGAGCTGCAGCAGCAATGTCTGTGTGCAGAGCTGGGGCAGATCAGTGCTGGCACAGCAGCTGTGCCCAGCAGCAGCAGCAGCAGCACTTGGTGTTGCCAGTGCTGCTCCCGTGCCACTGCCCCGCTGCCCTCCTGGCCCTCGTGTTGCTGCAGGGCCTGAGTGCTCTCGGGGCCGGGCACAGCCCTGGGGGTGGCAGTGCCGGGGCTGCAGCAGGGACAGGCCATGGGCACTGCTGGGGCAGCGCTGACGCCTCAGGCCAGGGCCTGGGGGCTCCAGGCTCCTTGGCCAGGCTCTCTCCACAACACTTGTCCAGCCCAATGCTGAGCACAGAAAAGCCCCACGAGCAGCCCCAGGCTGGCCGTGGGCAGGCTGGGGGCAAACAGCATGGCTGGTGCTCTGCAAGCTCCCTGCAAGGGGGACACCCTGGCAAGGAGCAGCAGAGCAGGGGCTGATCCATCCCCACTGTGCTGGACACCCCAGGGCAGCGTCCCAGAGCGTCCTCATGCACCTGCCAACAACATCCCCCCTCTGCAGCCCTGGCCTCTCCCCCAGCTCACACAGGAGCCGCATCCTTGCAGGCACACACACGGCAGCACTGGCTCAGGAGCCCCTGTTTGCATTGCACACAGCAGGCTCAGCACCCCCATGGTGCTGCTGTGGGGACATGGAGCTGAGTGAGCACAAATGCCATCAGCCCCTGGGGCCAGCAAGGGCTGGGGGACAGCAGGGAAACAACTCAGCTTTGTCGTGGCCTCTGAAGTCAGCAAGAAAGTTTGTTCCCATCAGCTGTGAGTTTCCTGTCCGACTGCAGATGTTGTTGCTCGGAGCCAGGGCTGCCTGGCAGGCACCCCCAAACTGTCCTGAGCTTTTCCTTGGCTTCACCTTTGCTTTCTTTCCTCTTTCTTGATCCAGATTTTTTCCTCTTGCCCATCCCTGTCCCCTCCCTTGCAAACAGCCCATCCCTGATTGCCCTTTCCTCTCTGGCCCCACTCCCCATTTCAGTTCCTGGGTTGTCACCATGGGAGCATCACTTGGGAAGCAGGGCCATCTTCCAAGTGCTTCAGGAATTGTCTGCAGGGTCCTGCAGTGCCTCGTGCTTCTCCCTTGCCAGAGGCACCACAGGCCAGGGGGGCACATCTGGGCTGCTGTGTCTGGGTGTGGGGCTCCCTGTTGTGGGCAATGAGGAGGGGCTGGAGAGGCTCTGCAGGACTGACAGGATGGGCTTTGGGGCTGTGTGGAGAAGCTGAGGGACGTGGGCTGCTGGACCTTGTGAAGAGGAGGCCCAGGGCTCATCCTGCAACTGCCCCAGGGGTGTTTTAAAGAATCACAGAATCAGCCAGGCTGGAAAAGTCCTTGGAGATCATCAAGTCCATCGTGTGCCCTGACACCACCTTGTCTCCCTGAGCCTCCCCTTCTCCAGAATTAACAATTGCAGCTCCCTCAGCCACTCCTCACAGGACTTGTGTTCCACACCCCTCACCAGCCTTGTTGCCCTTCTCTGGACACGCTCCAGACCCTCCATGTCCTTCCTAAATTGGGGGGCCCAGAACTGGACACAGCACTCGAGGTGCTGCCCAACCAGGGCCGAGTACAGGAGAAGAATCACTGCCCTGCTCCTGCTGGCCACACCATTCCTGATCCTGGCCAGTTGCCATGGAAATTCTTGGCCACCTTGGCACACTGCTGGCTCATGTCCAGCCTGCTGTCCATCAGTGCCCCCAGGTCCCTTTCTGCCTGGCTGCTGTCCAGCCACTTCGTCCCCAGCTGGTAGCACTGCAGGGGTTGTTGTGGCCAAAGTGCAGGACCCAGTACTTGGCCTTGTTAAACCTCTCCTTGGATTTGGGCCCTGGATCCAGCCTATCCAGGCCCGTGTATAGAGCCCTCCTACCTTCCAGAAGATCCACACTCACACCCAGCTTCATGTCAGCACGATTCCATACGGTCTTAGAGTGTCACAATTTCATGAGGCCTCCCAGTGTCACAATATCCCTTTGCTTCAATGGAGCCCCAGGGTGTCACAAAGTCCCTTGGATCATTGTGCCCTGCAATGTCACAATGGATCTTTGGTTCCATGAGGTCTCACAGTGCAGCAATGCTCTCCTTGTTTCCACAGTGTCACAATGGCCTCTTGGTCCCATGGGGCACCATGGTGTCATAATTGTTTCCTTCAGTCTATGAGTCCCTGCAGTGTCACAACTGTCTTCTTGGTTGTACGAGGTCCAGCAGTATCACAGTGGTCTCCTTGTTTCCAAAAGGACAAAAAGTGGCACAACTGTCTTCTTGATTTCATGAGGTCTCATGGAGTCACAGGGACCCCCGAATTCCATAAGGCTCCACAGTGCCACAATGGACTCCTTGTTTGCACGGTGCCACAATGGACCCCTGCTGACACAAGATCCTGCAGTGTCACAATGGATTCTTGGTGCCATGACACCATGCAGTGTCAGTGTCACAGTGGTGTCTGAGTCCCTCTGCAGAGCCCTCCTGCTCTCCAGCACATCCACACTCACCCCCAGCTTGGTGCCATCTGCACATTTGCTGATGGTGCACTCAATGCCCTCATCCAGATCATCAATGCAGATATTGAAATCCATGCTGGCTGCCTCTGATCCCTCAGCCATCCTGGAGGTGCCCTGTGATGGCACTCAAGGTGATCTGTTCCATCACCTCACCAGCCACCCAGGTCAGGCTGACAGGCCTGCACTTCCCCACATCCTCCTTCCAGCCCTTCTTGGGGATGGGCTCACATTGGCACCTCCAGTCCTCTGGCACCTCCCTGCTGAGCCAGCACTGATGAGAAATGATGGAGAGCAGCTTGGGGAGCCCTTCCAGCAGCTCCCTCATCCCCCTAGGATGGATCCCACCTGTTCCCAGAGACACCAGTGAGCATCTGAGTGGCTCAGCAGGTCCCCAGCTGCTTCCTCCAGGATTACAGGGGTCTGTTCTGCTCCCTGTCCCCATCTCCCAGCTCAGGAGAACACTTGTCCTGAGGATATCCTGTCTAATTGTTTGAAACTGTGGCAATGAATGGGTTAAGTAGCTCAGCCTTTTTCTCATCTTCAATTTCTCTATTCCCCACAGCATCCAATGAAGAGCTGAGATTCTCCTTGTTCGCCGGTTTACTAATAACTTATTTATAGAAATATTTTCTATTATTTTTCACAGAAGTGGCCAGGTTAAGTCCTAATTCAGTTTTCAATTCTCACATTTTCTTTCTGCATGACTTAATAACATCCTTAAACACTTCCTGAGTTGCCTGCACCTCTTTCCAAATATGATGCACCCTCTTTTTTCCCTGAGTGCCTAGAAAAATCTCCATACCCAGCCAGGCCAGTCATTTTCCTCACTAGCTCACTTCTGGCACACTGGGACAGGCTCCTTCTGCTCATTCATGATTTCTTTCTTGAAGTGTCTCCATCTGTAAGGGTAGGTCTGATGTTTCCCTCGATTTTGCCTCCCGACCATCGCAAAGAGACCTCGAGGACCCCCACCCCGGCTGACTCCCAACAATGGTTTCCTGGCCTGGCCAAGGTGGATGCTCGTGACTGTGTGCTGGTGTATTGTGTTCACTGGACTGTGCTGTTGTGGCACCAACCAGAGGTTGTGTTGTACCAACTGAGGACTGCTTGACCGTACCTGTCTCCTGCAGCACCACACAATGGTCCATAAATCTTCCCACCTCTTGGCCAGAGGCCACATGTTTTGGAGAAGGACTATAAAAGAGTGACCCTCTGGAAAAGACCCTTTGAGATCTCTCCACTGATGAAGACCCGTCTATCCCCTGGAGAAGACCCCTGAGATCTCCCCACAGACAAAGACTCGTCTATGGGATGACCCGTGAGGACGCCCGTCTCGTCTGTTGGTAGCTATTTTCCCATCCCTTTCTTTCCTTCCCCTCTCCCTATCCTATACCTCTCCCCTTTACCGTAACTGAGTTGTTGGCATTTGATGAAATGCATTGCTGTTGTTGAATAAGCTGATTTTCTGCTGTTGAATAAACTGATTTTGTCCCCTGCACTTTGGCTGTTTGCACCTTTAAGATCAAAAGAACCATCACGACCCCCACTCTGTATTAATAGCGGATCTTGACAGGCTCCATGAGACCACAGGACCATTCTGACTCTGTGGAACCAAGGATACCACTGTTACACTATGAGGCATCATGGAACAAAGGAGGCCATTGTGAACCAGCAGGGGAACCCGCTGACACTATTTTTATACTTCAAGGGCCATTGTGGAACTGCTGAGCCTTGTCCAACCAATGAGACCATTGTGACATCACAGAGCCTCATGGAAGCAAGGGGCTGTTGTGACACTGTGTGGCACCATGGAACCAAGGAGACCATTGTGAAACTACAGGGCTCCATAGAACTAAGAACTCATGTAACAGAGGGGCCCAATGGAATCAGGGCCTCTCCACCCTGTGGGGCATGCTCCTGCAAGCCCAGGAAGATACTCCACTCATTTTGTCAGATAAGGAATGGCCCCAGAATGATCTTCTTTTCCTGTACCCTCATTGGTTTAAATTTGACTGTAGTGTTCCTGCCTTAGTTCTTCCCATTGATTGTCCTCCTCGACCCACCCCTTTGCAGTCCCCTGCTTTTCTCGTAATTGAACCTAAACTCCACCCATACCCTGGCATATAAAACCCATGACTCTACCCTCATTCTTGTCTTGGTCCCTGGTTCAATAAAGGATCCCGGGTTTTGCTAAACCAAGACCCATCCTGTTTACGTCTTTTCCTGTTGGTCACTAATGGCTGCCTGAGGTCCAAGACTCCAGGGCCCAGGGAAGCTGTTGTGCCCCTCACTGCAGCGGAACACAACACCAAGGGGCAGTTGTGATGTCAGGGCCCCAAGGGTACAAGAACATGGAACAGGTCTGGTTGGCTGGGCCTCCTGAGGGCTGCCTGACTGGTCCAGCTGACTTGCCATGTTGGGGGCTATTTCTCATCAGCCCCTGAAACACTAGAGTTCAGTGGTTTCCTTCCTATGGGAAAAAGCTGTCCTTCTCCTCCAGGGGTTCATGGCCAAAATTGGGATACCTCCTCCAAATTTGATTTTATCCAAGGATTATTCCCATATGAAACCTGCCAGGACAGACAGCTCTGGCAGGCCTTGGCCTCTTGGGGGCCACCTCTTATCTGCCTTCAAAACACTGGGGACCTGTGCTTTTCTTCCCATGGAAAAACATCTTTCAAGTCCAGGCATCCATGGCCAAAATTGGGAATCCACCTCCAAAATTCCAAGGACAGGTCCCAGACAAAATCTTCCAGGCTTCCTGTGGGCCAGCTCTTGTCTGCCTTTGAAACACCAGGGCTCCCTACATTCCTTCCTAGGAAAAAGAATTCTCCTTCTCATCCAGATGTCCATAGAGAAAAGTGGGATTTGGCCTCCCAAATTCTGTCTGTTCAAGGATTCCTCCCTGACAAAAGGTCTGGCTGGCCTTGGCCTCCTTGGGGCTGCATCTAATCAGCCTTTGAAACACTGGGACTCTACCGTTTCCTTCCTATGGAGAACTGTCTTTCTAGTCCAGGAACCCATGGCTGAAATGGAATTCCACCTCCAAAACTCCCCATATATCCAAAGGTTGCTTTCAGACAGAAGCTGTAAGGACAGACAGGTCTGGCTTGCCTTGGCCTCTGGTGAGTGCTTCTCATCTGCCTTCAAAACCCTGGGGTTCTGTGGTTTCCTTCCTATGGAAAAGAGCGATCCCTCTTGTCCAAGGGCTCTTGGGCTCAAACACTTGACCACTATCGAGTGACAAAGAAGCTATGTGCTCAGTGGAGTGGAAACTGAGGACAGCAGAAGAGTGCCCTGGGAGGGATTGAACAGTGGTTTCAGAGATGGTGGATCCTTTTGACATAGTGGAAAACAGCCTGAGAAAGAAAGAATTAATGCCAAAGGCAGCTGAGGAGGCCCAGACTGGAAAAAAGGAGAAATTTCCCTTCTATGAAAGGGCTGTGGTGCAGCACATCCCCCAGAAGGAATCTGGAGCAGCCCAAGGCTCTGTGTGTGCAGGCAGAGGCAGGCAGGAGGCAGAGCTGTCAGCAAAGGAAGGGGCCAGCGAGGTGGGGCAGCCGGGGGATGACGACAGCCTGCAGGGACAGAGGCGCAGGGCATGGACACCGTAGGACAGCCTGGGCTGCAGAGGGCACAGGGATGGGCAGCAGCTGAAAGGCCCTGACACAGCCAACTCCTGCAGCACTTGGGCCATGCAGGCTGGCCCTGGGCCTGAGGCCAGCAGGGGACAAGTGAGCCTTGCTGTGCTGGGGCCTCATTGCCTCCTTGTCCCTGCTCAGCAGCCTGGCAGGGGCCGCCCCATGGTGCTGCCCTTGGCATTGCACATGGCCAGAGCCCAGTGGCCCGGGAAAAGCCCTGAGCAATGAGGGAGGGACAGGATCTGCCTTGCCAGGGGCTGGGGCTCAGCCCTTGGTCCTTTGCATTACTGAAACACATCCAGGTTTGCTCAGCATCAGAGACCCCTTTCCCTTGTTTGTCCCCACCTGTCATCAGTGCCGCCAGTGTTCTGCACTAACTGAAACCTGGGGACACTTTCTCAGTCCTGTCCCTCAGTGGGACCCATTAAAACTTGAAGAAACTTCAGTGTTTCAATTAAAATTTGAGTTCTTGAGAAGTTTCTCAAGCACACTCTGAGGGACGGAGTCTGATGCAGACAGCACCAACGCCCTGAGAGGGTCATTAAAATCCGTGTGCTGTGTCTGTGGTGAAGAGCTGGGCTGAGCTTCTGGCACAGAAGGCGATTCTGGCAACCAAGAAGAGCTTCAAAAACACATTTCGCATCATGAGCAGCTCTTCTCCCAGCTCAGCAGGGATGGGGCACTGCCTGCATCCACCCCAGGCACAGCACAGAGGCACAGAGAGCTTCAATCAGTCAGGGCTGGGAAGATGCTCAGAAGTGCCTGGGGCAGAATCACTCCCAGCCCTTGACACAGGAAGCCTCTGGCTGCAGGACAATGCAGCTGCAGCTCCTGCACTGATCTCCTAAAGCTGCAACCTCCCAATGCCTGCAGACTCGGTGAGTACATTCTCTGATGATCTCTTGTGTAGAGCAGCCAGGGGTGCCCAGGGCTGTGGTGCAGAGCAGGGTCCTGCAGCCCAGGGTGCTGTGCTGGGGCAGGGACTCTGCTGCCTGCCAGGGACAGCTCTCAGCCAGCCCTGGGAGCTGCTCCCAGCACTGGGGGACAAGGTCTGGGTGGAAGGAGACAGCTGGTAAGGCTTGGAAGTATTCTGCTTGTGTATTGAGGATGATGCATTGTTCAGGACTGCTCCCAGAGTAGCATTTAACTCCAGAATATTTCTAGGTAGATTACAAAGGGAGCGCAGAGAGGCAGGGGCTGCATAAAAAAGATAATCCTGATTTTATATTCTATTGCTCTGTGTTGCGTAGGTGGGAAAATTGCATATAGATATTCATCTCAGTTCAGGTTGGGAAATTTTTTTTTTTTCTCGGATCTTAATAAAGCAGGAAGTAACAGAAATCAGCACTTACAAGCAACACCAGTGTCATTTTTCCAGTCTCCTCAGGGTTGCTGTGATGTTGCCATCAGATCCTGCAGAAGCAGAGCTAGCCCTGGGCAGTGCCCTGTGCTGGGAGGGGTCTGCAGGGCAGAGCTGAGCCCCAGGGCTGGGCTGGGCTCTGGCAGCACTGGCAGGGCTCAGCCCTGGGCACAGGGAAGCAGCTGCTGGCAGGAACAGCTCCAGGCAGCAGAGCCCTGGGCAGGCAGTGGGGGAAAAGTGACACCAAGCTGGGCTGGGATATTTAAAATCCTCTCCAAACTGAACTATACCATTATTAATTTTTTCTAGATCTCCATGCCAAGACCCAGCAAATGTCCAACATCAGCTCCATCAGCCACTTCCTCCTGCTGCCATTGGCAGACACGCGGCAGCTGCAGCTCCTGCACTTCTGCCTCTTCCTGGCCATCTCCCTGGCTGCCCTCCTGGCCAACGGCCTCATCATCAGCGCCGTAGCCTGCGGCCACCACCTGCACACCCCCATGTTCTTCTTCCTGCTCAACCTGGCCCTCACTGACCTGGGCTCCATCTGCACCACTGTCCCCAAAACCATGCACAATTCCCTCTGGGACACCAGACACATCTCCTATGCTGGATGTGCTGCTCAGGTCTTTTTCTTTGTGTTCTTCATCTCAGCAGAGTATTTCCTCCTGACCATCATGTGCTACGACCGCTACGTGTCCATCTGCAAACCCCTGCACTACGGGACCCTCCTGGGCAGCAGAGCTTGTGCCCACATGGCAGCAGCTGCCTGGGCCAGTGGCTTTCTCAATGCTCTGCTTCACACAGCCAATACATTTTCCCTGACCCTGTGCCAAGGCAATGCCCTTGGCCAGTTCTTCTGTGAAATTCCCCAGATCCTCAAGCTCTCCTGTTCACACTCCAACCTCAGGGAAGTTGGGCTCATTGTGATAAGTGCTGTTCTATATTTTGGTTGTTTTGTGTTCATTGTTTTCTCCTATGTGCAGATCTTCAGGGCTGTGCTGAGGATCCCCTCTGAGCAGGGACGGCACAAAGCCTTTTCCACCTGCCTCCCTCACCTGGCTGTGGTCTCTCTATTTGTCAGCACTGCAGTGTTTGCCTACCTGAAGCCCCCCTCCATCTCCTCCCCATCCCTGGATCTGGCACTGTCAGTTCTGTACTCGGTGGTGCCTCCAGTCCTGAACCCTCTCATCTACAGCCTGAGGAATCAGCAGCTCAAGGCTGCAGTGTGGACATTGATGACTTGAGGATTTAAGAAATTGTAAACTGATGGTCAATTTCTGCAAATCATTGGTAAAAAAAGTCACCTTTGATAATTCTTGTTGGTTTCATTTTGGAGGTTATTGTTTGTGGTTTACTTTTTACTGTGGTCTCCCTGTTTCTCAGCACTGCCTTATTTGAGTACCTGAAGCCCCCCTCCATCTCCTCCCCATCCCTGGATCTGTCCTTATCAGTTCTGTACTCAGTGGTGCCTCCAGCCCTGAATCCCCTCATCTACAGTCTCAGGAACCAGGAGCTCAAGGCTGCAATGTGGAGGCTGATGACTGGAGGGTTTCAGGGACATTAAACTTCCAGAAAAATAATGAAAATAACATAAATAATAGCCATTTTTGATAGTTCTTGTTTTGTTAGTTGTGGGATTCTTTTTCCTTTGTTTTAGTTTTTCTATATTGTCCACAAAGATAAGCCTATGCTCGTGTTATTTCTCATTTTGTTTCTCTCACCCTTCCCATTGACCACAGATTCTGTCAATGAGGAGCTCCACTCTTGGTGGCTATATATGAACTAAAGGATCTCCCAGCAAAGATTTCTCCAGCGATGCCCCTTTTGTTCCCTTCTCTGGAGCTGCAGCAGCAATGTCTGTGTGCAGAGCTGGGGCAGATCAGTGCTGGCACAGCAGCTGTGCCCAGCAGCAGCAGCACTTGGTGTTGCCAGTGCTGCTCCCGTGCCACTGCCCCGCTGCCCTCCTGGCCCTCGTGTTGCTGCAGGGCCTGAGTGCTCTCGGGGCTGGGCACAGCCCTGGGGGTGGCAGTGCCGGGGCTGCAGCAGGGACAGGCCATGGGCACTGCTGGGGCAGCACTGACGCCTCAGGGCAGGGCCTGGGGGCTCCAGGCTCCTTGGCCAGACTCTCTCCACAACACTTGGCCAGCCCAATGCTGAGCACAGAAAAGCCCCGGGAGCAGCCCCAGGCTGGCCGTGGGCAGGCTGGGGGCAAACAGCATGGCTGGTGCTCTGCAAGCTCCCTGCAAGGGGGACACCCTGGCAAGGAGCAGCAGAGCAGGGGCTGATCCATCCCCAGTGCACTGGACACCCCAGGGCAGCGTCCCAGAGCGTCCTCATGCACCTGCCAACAACATCCCCCCTCTGCAGCCCTGGCCTCTCCCCCAGCTCACACAGGAGCCGCATCCTTGCAGGCACACACACGGCAGCACTGGCTCAGGAGCCCCTGTTTGCATTGCACACAGCAGGCTCAGCACCCCCATGGTGCTGCTGTGGGGACATGGAGCTGAGCGAGCACAAATGCCATCAGCCCCTGGGGCCAGCAAGGGCTGGGGGACGGCAGGGAAACCACTTGGGTTTGTTGTGGCCTCTGAAGTCAGCCAGAAAGTTTGTACCCATCATCTGTGAGTTTCCTGTCCCACTGCAGATGTTGTTGCTCAGAGTCAGGACTGCCTGGCAGCCAGCCTCAAACTGCCCTGAGCATTTCCTTGGCTTCACCTTTGCTTTCTTTCCACTTTCCTGCTCCTGATTGCTTCCTATTACCCACCTTCATTCCCTCCCCTGCAAACAGCCCATCCCTGTTTGCCCTTTCCTCTCTGGCCCCACTCCCCATTACAGTTCCTGAATTGGCACCATGGGAACATCACTAGGGAAGCAGGATCATCCTCCAAGTGCTTCAGGAATTGTCTGCAGGGTCCTGCAGTCCCTCGTGCTGCTCCCTTGCCAGAGGCACCACAGGCCAGGGGGGCACATCTGGGCTGCTGTGTCTGGGTGTGGGGCTCCCTGTTGTGGGCAATGAGGAGGGGCTGGAGAGGCTCTGCAGGACTGACAGGATGGGCTTTGGGGCTGTGTGGAGCAGCTGAGGGACCTGGGCTGCTGGACCTTGTGAAGAGGAGGCCCAGGGCTCATCCTGCAACTGCTCCAGGGGTGGTTTCAGAGAATCACAGAATCAGCCAGGCAGGAAAAGACCTTGGAGATCATCAAGTCTGACCCATGCACTGACCACCCCAATGACCACATGCACTGACCACCCTCACTAACCTCACCAATTGGCCATTCCCCAATGACCACAATCTCTGACTACAACCACTGACCACACTCCAATTAAAACCCAACTGACCCCATCCACTGACCACAAACCCTCACCACACCCCCACTGACCACCTGCATCAACCACATTCACTTAGCACAACCATTGACCACAACCACTGACCACACTCACAGACCACCTCCACTGACTACACCCCAATGACCACCTGACCACTTCCACTGACACTTCCCACTGACACCTTCCCACTGACTAGCCACCTGACATTACCTGACCAAACCCACTCACCACAGCCAGTGACCACACCCCACTGGCCACATCCAACTGACCACCCAAGTGACCACACCCACTGATCAAACCCACTGACCACTCGATATGGCCACACCCACTGACCACACCCCACTGACCACAGCCACTGACCACACCCAATGCCCCACCCACTGACCACACCAAGTGACCACGCAACTGACCATTGCTGATTATATCAGAACTGATCATATCACAACTGACCACACCCACGGACCACAACCCACTGAATTCTCCCACTGCCCACACCCACTGCCCACTCCTGACCACAATCCACTGACCACTCAACTGAACAAAGTGACTGAGCACTGAACTGGCCGTATCCTGACTGATTACATGCCACTGACCTCACCAACTTTCCACCCCTTCACTGACCACACCCACTGCCCAGACACCAATGCCCACACTGCCACTGACCACAGCCACTGATCACCTCCCACTGACCACCCTGTCCTGGTTTGAAAGACAGCTGTCTACTAGGGAAAGCAGGGCCTTCCCTTGAAATGGAGAAAGTAAATCCCTCCCTCTGAATTAGTATCATTTTGAAATGAAGGGGCTGTCAGGCAAAGATATGGGGATAGGAATAACAGTTCTTTACTAATATATATATAACAAGGCAAAACAAAACAACAACTATGAAATTAACAACAAACAGAACAGGAACCCAGTAACAGTTCTCTGTTCTCTTGGCTCTGGGGGCTTTTCCCCTCTGGTGCAGTTACCCTCCCAGTTGGCAGTGAGCTCTGGCAGGTTCCTGGTGGACAGGGGCAGATCCTGCACAGCTGCAGGGGCACTGGGGTGATGGTGGCCGTGTCCCAGATGGGAAGGGTGGAGGAGAGGCTGTGCTCACGAATTCTTGGAGCACTATTGGTCCCAGTGCCCCAACAGGATGCTTGGAGATAGCAAACTGAAGCAGGAGAGCGTCCTAGCAGGGGTGTGGGGTCCAACACCAGAAGAGGCAGCTCCTGGCGTTGGGATGGCGGGGTGAGGTTTTCCAGTGGCCTTCCTCCTCCAACAGCCAAAGCAAGTGAGTGCCAGCAACAGCCCCCCACCCTCCTTTACCCTCTTCTCATCTCGCACTGTTCCCCCCCCTCCACCCCTGCCCTCCAAGAGAAACTCCTAAAGAAACCAGGGAGTCTCTCCCTCCCCCATCTCGAAGTCTCAAGGACCTAGCCAGCAGTGATCCTTAGCATATCAGTGGGAAAAAATTCCACAGGCAGAGAGGGAAGGAAAAAAACAACTCCCAACACCTCTTTACCCATGAGTTCTTCTGTCCTGGGGGTCTCTGTGGTGGTCCCTGGTGGTCGTGGACCCCAATGTTCCAGTCGGCCCGGCTGAGTTGGCAGGACATTGAAGCTGGTGAACTTCTGTGGAAGGAGCAGAAACCCTAACAGAGCCTCCTTGCAAAGCTATCCCTTAGATAAGAAATTGCTTACTTAGAATGACTAATACTAGAAATATTTCCCCCCTTTGCAAACCTCACTTTATCTCCCTGTGATATAATTGGTCCATTTTCAATCCCCTTAGCAATTGGTCCCTATTTCCTAAAATCCCTAAGTAGTTGGTCCGTTTTAAAATCCCCTAAATAATTGGTCTGTTTTCAAGACACCCTGACCCTACAAAAGCCCCCGTTAGTACCTTGTCCATTGAATTGCTGCCTGGGACCCCTTCGTGGAAGAAATAAAGTGTCTGTGGAATCTCCCTGCAGCTTCCTCGGTCTCCTTCCTCTGCTGGCCAAAGGTACTTTGGAAGCAAGGCTCAAATCACAACATGGGCTGAAGGCCTGGACTCCAGGCATTGCTTGCATCCTCCTACCTCGTGGCTGAAATCTGCCTGAGACACCAGGAAAGGCTGTTCCTTGTGGGACATCTTATCCGGGCACGTTGTGGCAGCTCGGGGCCCAAACCCCAAAGCCCCGACAGCTACAAACTTCCAGTTCCCCTTCTTATACAACAGGCATTGTGCAGTTTCCAGAGGCCAAGGGTTCTGGAGAATAAGGATTGTGTCAGCTCACTTGTGTGGGCAATTTATCATCTGGGAACATGAGGTCACAGAGTGGGCTATGACATCACAGAGTGGGCTATGTGAGGTCACTGAGCAGCTATGGCATAGAGCAGACAATGACATCACAGAGCAGGCTGTGACATCACTGGGCTGCTTTGTGACATCACAGCAGGGCTGTGTGAGGTCACTGGGTTGGTCACTCTGTCCCAGCCCCCCTCACAGTTGCCCCAGACAAGTCCAATGCTGTTCATGCCCAGCAGGGTCCCCTGTCCCCCGGGATCCCCCTGCTCCACCTGGAGCCACAGCCTCCCCCAAGGATGTTCCACAAATCAACCCCAGAGCCTGACACGGGGACAAGGGGCCAGGGCTGTGTGACCAGGACATCAAGGCCGTGGATTATCCAGGTCACTGGGGCCTGGTTTGGGTTGCCCAGGGCAGGAAAGATGTCTGGCAGCTGGAGCAGGGTGAGGGAAGGGCCTCCAAGGTGGGGCTGGAGCCCTTTGGCTATGAGGAGAGGCTGAGGGAGCTGGGCTTGTCCAGCCTGGAGCAGGGAAGGCTGAGGGGCTCCTCATGCCAGCCTGGCAGAGCCACCCAGGAGCTGATGGAGAACACAGAGCCAGGCTCTGCACTGGGGGGGCTGGAGGGGACAAAAGTCAATGGGTGAAAGGGGAATGAGGGGAGATCAGACAGGACATGTGGAAAACCTTTGTTCCCATGGGCTCAGACAGGTTCTGAGATGCTGCCCCATCCCTGGCTTTGGGAATTTCAAATCCACACCAAATCAAGGCTTGAACCACTTGGTCTGAACCAGTTTCTGACAGGTTTGGCTGCAGACTTGCTGAGGTCCCTTCCAACCTCAGCTCCCTGATGATCCCAGGACGATGCTGCTCCCGATTTTGGAATGGGCTGGAGCTGATGTTTATGGGACAGGAGCCCTCTGGGGCTGTAGGGGACCTGCAGCTTGCAAGGTGCACGAGCACATCTCATTAGCTGGGGCATTTGAGTACTTTAAGAAATGTCAAAATTTCCCACCAGAAGAGAAGAGAAATTTCCTGGATGTGTACTGATGGCAGGACAAGAAATACTGATCTTCCCCTGTACCTGTGTTACCACTATACTGTCTATAATTTCATGTCCCTCTTCATTTGGGTGTTTCCACCTCTCCTGTTTAAATGGCCATGTCTAAGGACATCTCTTCCCTAGACCAGCTGGTCCTATGGCCTTGCCATTGCTCCCAGATTTCCTCCTCCCATTGTTCTCTGGTCATTCCACGTTAGTCAACATCTTAATTGTGTCTACATCTATCACAGAATCACCCTTTCTAATGTCTGTGTCTAAAACTGTTCCTGTATGGAAATACCTTGTTCATGGTGGATACATCAGATACTGCTTTGACATTGCACAGAGCTGAGGGAAGAATTTTGAAGTTTATTGAATTTTATCATGGGTACATTTTTTTATGTTGGCCAAGAAGAGAAACCTTCTGTGCCTCTGAGTCTCACCAGTTACTGACCCCCAAAGGACACAAACCTGAGGAGTTGTGGTTCCCACTGCAGTGCTGGCACTTGCACCTCCCTCCATACCCACAGCAGAGCTCCCTTGTCCCACAGAGTCCCTGGCAATGCAGGGATGAAGGAAACAGGACAGGATCAGGGGCAGGGCACAGGCAGGGATTTGGGGTGGTTGTGAGCCCAGGGCAGGAGCCAGCCCTTGGCCTTGCTGAACCTCATCCAATTGTCCTGGGCCCATGGCTCCAGCCTGTCCAGATCCCTCTGCAGAGCTTCCTGCCCTGCAGCACAGCCACACTCCCACCCAGCTTGGCCTCACCTGGACACTGACTCAGGGTGCCCTCCATGGCCTCGTCCACATCAGCAAGAAAGAGATTTCACTGCCCTGGCCCCAATCCTGAGCCCTGGGGACACCCCTGCATGTGACTCCAATGCCCAGCACTCCTTGGCCTGGATTTCTGTTTTTTATGGAGCTGTGCCTGGCTTTATTTTATTTGCTGACAAGAAATGAACATCCCTCTGTGTCTCAAGCAGCTCCTTCTCCAAGGAAAGCAGGTGGGAGTTGGTGCCAAGGAGCTGAAAGCTGCAGGCACAGCCTGGAGGGGAGGGAGCTCAGATTTGCACAAGGCTGCTCTGAGTGCCAGGGCTTGGATGGGGGAAATGGTGGGGTGGGGGTAGGGACAGAGTGTGACTGATTGTCAGCCATAAAGGGTCTTGATTTTCATCTCTGTTCAGACTGCATTATAAGGTTTCAGGAATTAATATCAACTGGAGATTGCTGATATCAGTGTATAAAAAGACAAGCTGTGCCTTGAGGTCTGACTCAGTGTGGACAACCTTGCCCCACATTGCCCAACCCCATCTTGTCTGTCCTCACTCAGCTGGGACCTGCTTTGCTTGGAGGACTGCCTGCACTCAAGCAAACAGGGTTTTTTCCTTTTTTGTAGTTTTGAAGAAATTTAAAACTCCTAATGTTCCCCACTAAATACAGACACCTTCCATTAGTGTGTTTCAGTCCAAGGTGCCACCAAGGGGGTTCAGCTTTAGGGATCGGGGCTTCGGGGGCGCTGCCTGCAGTCGGCGCCATCTTTCCTTTCTGCCTCTAACTCCCATCATGCCCCGCGGCCCCATAGAGCCCCACTGGAGCTGGGACTGCAATGCCCGTCATGCCCCGCGCTCCACAGAACCCCCGGGATCCGCTCCCCATCTGCCCCATACGTGTCCCAGGACCCTCCAGGATCCGGAATTGCCCCCTCAGGGCCCATTCTTGACCACCCAAAGACGTCCCCAAATCCCCTGAATGCTCCCAACCCCATAGATTCCCCTTGCAGCCATTTCTGGGAATTCATCTCCTGCCATCCCCCGCGAGCTCAGAGCACCTCATAACCCAGTCCCGCGCCGAAAACTCCTGCCCTGCCCCGCGCCCTAAAGAGCCCGGTTAGAGCTCCCCAGGCTCATCCCAAGTTCTCCCGACCCGTATACGTTCCCCGCTGAGGACCTGAAGTCTCCGCTCAGAGGGAAAACTGTCCCCTAAGAGCCTTCCCAGACCCCCAAAAGCTCCGTAAGGACCACTTCCGGGACTACAGCTCCCATGAACCTCCGCGGTTCCGGTTAAACGCCATTGCAGCCCTGACTTCATCTCCCGTCATGCCCCGCACCCACCGAGAGACATTGCAGCTGCGCCTATAACTCCCATGATGCTCCACGGCCCCCTTGAACAGTATTATACCTGTGCCTACAACTCCCATCATCGCCCGCGGCCCGGAGAGCCCCGTTAGAGCCCCCCAAGAGCCCGCCCGGACCCCGAATGGCCCCAGATTCTCCTCCCTGACCTCCAGGTGCCCTCCTGGACCCCCAAGTGACATTCTGAAGCCCAGACCTTCCCCCAGGATCCCTAAGTTCTCTCTCCGTGCCCACTCGAGGCCCCCAAGGGTCCTCCCGTCCCTCAACTTCCTTCTAAATTCTTTCCCCAGACCCAAAATTGCCTCAAATGTGCCCCAGAAATGTCTCCCTGGACCCTGAAGCACCCACCTTGACCCTGTCAGAGAAAAAGATGATAATAAAGATGACAAAATGACTACAACTATTATGAAATATCTTACGCAGGGAGAAATAAATAACCAGTAAAGCTTATTTATGTAATGAAAGGAATTGTGTTAGTTAGAACCAATGACCAATAATTTTTTGGTTACTAACAAGGTAAAGATTTTACATATCAATATAAAAAATAGATTATAAAAATATAGAATACTCATAAGTAAGAAAAAATTCATTTTAATATTAAAGATGTGATAAATGTGGCTCGTGCTAACTAAATTTTAACTATATTAGCAAAATTGTACTTATATCAATAGAAAATAATTGTTAGAAAGCAAAAGAAATGATGAGACAAAGCAGACTCCAGATGTTAGGGGGGAGTAGTAGAAGGATATAGGTTTGATAAGCAGCATCTAGAAATAAAAAGTTTCGACCTTGGAATGGGCCAAATTGGGGCGATTCCAGGCATGGAACTTGAATAAGGTTTATTGTGGGAACTTATGCTGAGCTACACAACCCCAAGCTCAGTGCACTTGTGCTGCCTGCAAGGTCACACAGCAGACACTGATGAAGACAAAGAGCCTTCATCGGAAATAAGACCCTCAAAAGGATGAGAGACCCCCTAACCATTAACAGAGAATGCTCCACACAACACAGTGACATAGATTTTAGGAATGGAAACTGGGAGGAGCTTTCCAGAAAATTCTGTATTAATCCATATTAGCATACAGTGTATAAGTGGGATTTTTGGCCTTGATTGTTTGGTACGTGGGGAAGGGCGAGCCCCTCCCTGTACCCCCGGTCAGTTTTGCTTATGCTTTACACAAACCTCAATCATACTAAATTACTCACTGCCAAATTTTCTATATACTCAAATATATGTATCTAAGATACTTTGATTTGTATTCCTTTATATACAATTTTTGTTATTAAAAAATTGCTGCTAAATTTAATCTTATTGTTTGATAAAATTGGACAAATAACATGTCATTTATAACGAGAGTAATAAATTACAACTTTTTAAAATGGAAATGTGTATTTCTCACAAACTCCAGGTTATTTTTGGGGCACCCAAGTGCCCTGACTCACCTTGATGGGCCAGGAGAAGATGATGGCCACGGTCCTCCCAGTCGACGTGGACACAGATGACCCTTGGCAGCTGAGGGGCTGTTGGGGGGCACCCCAACATTCAGGGGGTGCCCCAAAACACCAGGTGAGAACATCAGGGGTGAGAGGGAGCCGTGAATTATCTCAGGAGAGGATGCAGTGCAGGTACACCCAGGTGCTTTGGTCCGTGGAGTTGCTGAAGACAGTGTTCTGCACCAGCTCTAGCTCTGGGAGGGGGCAAAGGGGGCACCCCAAAATCTCTACGTGGCAGTGAGGGACACCCCAATATCTGAATACTCAAGTGTACCATAGTTCAGGTGTACCCATTAAAGTCAAAGGGGATTTAGAGACACCAGATCTACTCATTCAACCCAACAGGACGCATCACCTTCCACTTTAGGTGAGGGAGGGGCTGGAAAATTTTGGGGATCCTGTGAAATTGTGGGAATTTTTCTGGGGAATTTCTCGCATTCCTACAACCTTTTGTGGGGCAGTGCCCCAGCCTCACCCTTTCTGGAGTCCCTGGCAGCTGCAGGCAGTGGTGCCAGGCTGAGAAGTTGGAGAAGTCACAGCTGAGCAGTTCCCCAGCAAAGGATAGCTTGGCCTCAGGGTCCTGCCTGCCTGCCAGCACCCACTGGTGTTCCTAGGCATAGACTGAGAGGGCACCAGTATAAACCAGTAAGCACTGGAAGCCACCCCTTAGCCCCTGAGTCCTGTGGCAGCAGCTGCCAGTATAAACCAGTAAGGGTTGATGCACCCAAACCTGTTCCCAGTGTGGTCTAGAGGCTCCCAGTGTGGTCTAGTGAGATGGGGAACATACACGGTTTTGAAAATTCAGAACTTTAGAAGTCTATGATGTGCTTAAGCAGGTAGAGGGGAAATAGATCACATAGCAGAAACGGTATGTAACAAACCATATAGGAACTTATTTGCCAGGAAAAAAACTTTAAGATAACATATATTGCAAAAACTCAGCAAAGCAAGACCTAGCTATTGTACAAACCCAACAAAACAGAAACCTGTGGCTCCAGAAACAGGCCAGAACCAGCCAGGTGGTTTTGAGTGGGACAAGCTGACCTGAGGGAGAGCCAAACCTCCACTGCACCTGCCCAAAAGCAGAGCACAAACAGTGATTACTGAGGAGGACACACAGCCTTCATCCCAAAGACCACCAAACACAACCACCAGGAGGGAAGGCAGCTAATTATAATACAAAGGGAGAGAAGGTGGAGATGGGCGGGCAGGGAGGTGTGGGCTTGTGGGATCAATGTGTATTTATACCTGGAACCTGTCTTGACCAGGTACACGTGGTTTGGAAGAAATATCCCCCATGTGTCCCCCATGTGCTGCCAATGAAACACTCTCTACAATTTCAGTGTCAAGTGCTGATTCTCAAAATCAGTTGTTGAGCCAGCCAGAAGGTCTTCGTCTGTCTGCTGGAGCACAGGGGACATCGACATCCCAGTGCACCCCGGACTTTTTCTGGAGCTGACCTCTGCTCCCCGGTCACTCTCTGCAGGGACAAGCAACCAACCTCCTATATGGCCTAGAGTTACGTTTTACCAAAATGTTTTGGGGGAGGCCCAAGGTAAGGTGAGCCTGTGAGACACTAGGGATGCCTGCACATGGCTAACAGTGTGTCAGAGACATCCAACACATAGAGCTGACAGGTTTGGGGAAGGTATTTGGAAGCTGGCAAAGGGGTTTCTGTTGACCACTTAGGGTGGCCACTAGCAAATTTGGGGGTAACTTGAACGAACCAAGGTGTTGTCAGTATTATTAACAGCATAACTCACTGCTATAACCCTAACTGCCATAAATTGTGCTTGTTGTTTGTTGTAGGGTGATAGAAGGAAGTATTTTATATGGTTGTTGGTGTTTTGTGTTTGCATCACTCTAATTTTGGTGGTGGAGATTTTGGATTTTGGGTAATGTCTTCTATGTTTTCTGTAGTGAATTCTGAGTTTCTGGTGTAACACTGCCCTCTTGTGTTATTAACTGTAATTGCAACAAGTTAAGCTTTCTGGTCTTTTCTGAGCCGTGAGATTCTATTGTTTCTGATGTAATGCTGCCCTCTTGTGTCTGTAACTGTCAATGACAGGTCAGTGATTTTTTTTTTTTTTAAAGTGTCACAGTTAAAAAGGTGCTGGAAGCTGGGAGTGAGTGCAGAGGGCTCGACCAAGCAAGGAGGGAGCCGTTTCTAGGTGGCTCCAGACTGAGCCCCCGGATTTCTTGAGGGATCAAGGGAAACTTGTACGGTTGGTACGGGAGGACGGGGGAGTAGAGCAGGTACACTTGGGAGGAATATTCTCAGATTCCATAGATAGTTATTTGGGTTTTGATTGTGAGCAACCTCTAATCGAAAGGAAACCTAGAAGGGTTAGACCAATTCCTTGCTTTGCTGGTGTGGACCAGCAATTTGGACACCAAGGTGGCCTCCAGTCTGGGACCTCCTACAGTGTCATTGGTGCAAGAGGAAGTGGCACTGCAGATCTAGGAGGTGGACGCCTACATGCCCCAGGTGTACCCCGGACCCATGGAATCATATTCAGGAATTAATACAGGTTGAGTGTGAGATTGTGAATTTGAGTCTTTCAGTTCCCAAGGATTGGCACGTTTTCAATGACCACTGGGAGGAAGTGAAAGAATATTGCCAGCAGAGGTTTGGGAGAGGAGATAAGAGAAATAAGGAGAGAAATCATGGGGACCCAGCAAAATAAAGAGGTGCCTAGGAGGAGCCCTTTAGGATGCATACTAACCCATTGGAAGGAAGTTGTGGGGACAGGAGAAACGGAGAGCAAAAGGGTTTTCATCCAATACTCTAATCAATGGTGGCCTCTCTATAAATCAGAAGATAGGGCAAAGTGGCCATTAAATGGAACATGGGACTGTAACACCATGTTAAAGTTAATGTTGTTTTTAAGGTGGGTAGGAATATGGGATGAGGCACCATATGCAGATGATTTTTCATCTTACAGAACCACCCAGAATGGCAAAGGGATTGTGGTATTATCCCTCCACAAGACCCACTGATCCTAGCAATGGAAAGAGAAAACAGAAGGGTCTCACATATATTAAAATGATGCTGCTCAGCCTGTAGTATTGGTCAGAAGTGCACTAAAAACAACAAGGTATATAAGGAAGAAGACTCTGATCTGGATTATCTCCCCTCCTCAATCACTAGAGTTGGGTGGGAGCCCAGGAAGGGCACTGGATAAAACTCCAACACCCCTGGGAAGTCCAGCATCCTCCCATACAAGGGCAAAGCTAGGGAACAACCAGTAGTTTTGCAGGCACCTCTTAGAGAAGAAGTGGGACCTGATGGAACAGATGCTACTAAAGGTTCCCTTCAATACCAATGATATGGAAATTTGGAAAAGGAATGTAAAGGATTACAGAAAGGACCCTCTAAGTATAGCTGGACACTTTTGGTTAATAGTGAAATCACATAACCCGGATTGGAATGCTATACAGTTACTGTTACATGCAATGACAGAAACAGAGAAAGAGCTGATCCCAAAGGTACCCTGGGATTTGGCCCAGGAGCACTGTAAGACATGGGAGAGGATGTAAAGGAATTCTTTCCCCCCCAGGACCCAAAGTGGGATGTGAATAGAATGGCAGGAAGACAGAAGGTACAAGAATATCAGGAGTGGATTGCAAAGGGAATAGAGAAAGCCATCCCCGAATCTATTAACTGCTCAGCTTTATATGCTATTAAACAAGGTCCCTTTGAGTCACCACCTGAGTTCTTAGACAGGCTGAGACACAATGTGTCGTAGCACACCTTTGGACCCAGATCAGATATCGGGATACAGCAGTTAGTGTCATTATTTCTAGGCAATTCCACCGGTGATATGAGATGTAAACTTCAGAAATTCAGACCCACTGAAGGAAGAAACTTAGAAATATTATTGGATGAAACCTGGAGGGTGTTTAACAATCGAGAAGAAGGGAATAAGGGGAAACAAGGAAGGATGATGGCAGTAGTTAAAAAGGAAGATGAAAATTTTAGAAAGGGGCTTCCCCCTCTGTGCCTAGGAAGAAAAGAATGTGCTCTATGTGAGCAATTAGGCCACTGAAAAAATGAATGCCCAGAATGCTGAGGAAAGGGAAACAAACGAGCACGGGTAGTGGCAAATGTAAATGAAGACTGACAGGAACCAGGGGGATCTTCCCTAGCTGATCCCTTGGTTATAATGAAGCTAGGGGAAGGAAAATACCAAAAGCAAATAAAATTTTTAATTGATACAGGGGCAATGTGTTCGATTTTAAACACAGCTTTAACTCAGGTGGGGGAAGATTATATTATGGTTAAGGGAGCCACTGGCCAAGCTGAAAAGGCTTATTTTTGTGGAACACTAAGGCTTGCATAAATTCTCATACATGCCTAATTCACCACATGCACTCCTTGGAAGAGATTTGCTTGAAGAATTGAATGCAACAATCAGATTTGAAAAAGGGGAGATTACTCTGGAGGTGGATACTCAAGAATATATTCAAATAATGAGGTTCCCATAGAAGGAAAAATCGGTGAAGATATCATCAACCAGGTGTACCCTGGTGTGTGGGCCACTGAGAAGCCAGGAAGAGCTAAGAATGCATCACCAGTAGAGGTAAAGCTTAAAGAGGGACAATGACCAGTAAGGATAAAACAATATCCCTTAAAAAGAGAGGGTAGGGAAGGAATCCAGCTGGTAATAGAAAAATTCTTGCAATGGGGTCTGTTAAGGGAATGTGAATCTGATTTTAACACTCTCATATTACCAGTTCACAAACCTGGTGGAATGTACAGAGTAGTCCAGGATTTAAGAGCAGTCAATAGAATAACAGAGGATTTATGTCCTGTAGTAGCAAACCCATACACTTTGTTAACAGTATTGACACCTTAACTAACCTGGTTTACTGTTTAGATTTGAAAGATGCTTTCTTTTGCCTCCCTCCCCATGAAGCCAGCCAAAAGATATTTGCCTTTGAATGGAAAAGTGGACGAAGGACCCAGCTCACTTGGACTGTACTGCCTCAAGGATTCAAGAATTTCCCCACCATATTTGGCAACCAACTCGCCAAGGATCTCGAGTCTTGGGAAACCCCACCCGGGAAGGGGTGACGGCTACAATACAGAGATGACATCCTGATCACCACTGAGACAGAAGATATTTGCATGCCTTGGACGGTGAGTCTCTAAAACTCTTTGGGGCTCCAAGGGCACCGAGTGTCTAAGAAGGAAGTCCAGGAAATGCAGCAGGAAGTCACTTACTTGGGGTATGAAATTAATGTGGGGCAAAGAATTGTGGGGCAAGCCTGACAAGAGGCTCTATGCCAAATAGCAAAACCACAGACTGTGAAAGAATTGAGAACTTTCCTCAGAATGACTGAGCGGTGTCACCTTTGGATCTATAATTACGAGTTGCTTGTTCAACCCCTGTATGCACTGATCAACTCTGAACAGAAGCATCTGCAATGGGACAAACAGGCCACATGAGCCTTGGAACAATTGCAAAAAGCCCTGATGTCAGCTCCAGTGCTGGGACTCCCTGAACTGGGTAAGCCTTTCTTTTTGTTTTCTCATGAGAAACAGGGAATCACCCTGGGAGTATTGGCACAAGATTTAGATTTAGATATCACAGAGCAGTCACCCACATCTCCAAGCAATTGGATGTGACTGCAAAAGGATAGCCAGGATGCCTGGATGTGGTAGCAGCAGTAGTTATAAATATCCAAGAAGCTTGAAAATTCACTTTGGGACAAAAAAATGACTGTGTTGGTGTCCCATACAGTGTCTGCAGTATTAGAAGTGAAGGGCAGGTAGTGGCTTTCTCCACAGAGGTTCCTGAAATACCAATCCATACTGGTAGAACAGGATGATGTGGAGATTGTGATCACTAACATTGTCAATCCAGCTTCTTTCCTCAGTGGAAACACAGGAGAACCAGTACACCATGACTGCTTGGAAACCATTGGAGCAACATCCTCAAGCTGCCTGGATTTGAAGGATGTCCCTATGGAAGATGCAGAGGACTGGTTCATGGACAGAAGCAGCAATGTCCTGAATGGCAAAAGGCATGCAGGATATGCCATCTCCATCAGCCATGAGGTAACAGAGTCAGAACCATTGCCTGTCAATACCTCTGCACAAAATGTGAAAATCGCCTTGACCCGAGCCTTGGAATTGACCCAATGTGAGAATGTGAACATAGACTTGGATCCAAAGAACACTCTTGGGGCTGTGCACGCTTATGGAGCAATCTGAAAGGAAAGAGGGCTACTGAACTCTCAAAAGAGAGTTCATGCTACTGAACATGCATAGAAATTCTGAAATTGCTGGAGGCAGTACAGCTCCCAAAGAAAATAGCAATTATGCACATCAGAGCACATCAAAAGGCATACTTGGAATCAGAAAAAGGAAATGAGCTGGCAGACAGGGAGGCAAAAGAAGCAGCAAAAAGAGAGGTACAATTGGAAGGAACTCTAATCCCAGACAGGAAAGTCTCCCTTGAGGGTAAACCAAATTATGACAAAGAGGATCTGAAGCTAATTACAAATTTGGATGAGACATACAGTAAAGAGGGGTGGGCCCCTACCCCAGAAGGAAGGGTAATCATACCTAGTGTCACGATCCGCTATTGATACAGAGCGGGGGTCGTGATGGTTCTTTTGATCTGAAAGGTGCAAACAGGCAAAATGCAGGGGGCAAAATCAGTTTATTCAACAGCAGAAAATCAGTTTATTCAACAACAGCAATGCATTTCATTAAATGCCAACAATTCAGTTACGATAGAGGGAAGAGGTATAGGAAACAAAGTATAGGGAGAGAGGAAGGAAAGAAAAGGGATGGGAAAAGAGCTACCAACAGACGAGACGGGCGTCCTCATGTGTCATCCAATAGACGAGTCTTCATCCGTGGGGAGATCTCAGGGGTCTTCTCCAGGGGGTAGACGGGTCTTCATCAGTGGAGAGATCTCAAAGGGTCTTTCCCAGAGGGTCGCTCTTTTATAGTCCTTCTCCAAAGCGAGTGGCCTCTGGCCAAGAGGTGGGAAGATTTATGGACCATTGTGTGGTGCTGCAGGAGACAGGTACAGTCAAGCAGTCCTCAGTTGGTACAACACAACCTCTGGTTGGTGCCACAACAGCACAATCCAGTGAACACAATACACCAGCACACAGTCATGAGCATCCACCTTGGCCAGGCCAGGAAACCATTGTTGGGAGTCAGCCTGGGTGGGGGTCCTCGAGGTCTCTTTCTGACGGTTGGGAGGCAAAATCGAGGGAAACATCAGACCTACCCTTACAGATAGAGACACTTCAAGAAAGGAATGATGAATGAGAAGAAGGAGCCTGTCCCAATGTGCCAGAAGTGAGCTAGTGAGGAAAATGACAGGCCTGGCTGGGTATGGAGAGTGTCATGGCACCAAGAAACCATTGTGACACTGCAGGATCTTGTGTCAGCAGGGGTCCATTGTGGCACCGTGCAAACAAGGAGTACAGTGTGGCACTGTGGACCCTTATGGAATTCGGGGGTCCCTGTGACTCCATGCGACCTCATGAAATCAAGAAGACAGTTGTGACACTTTTTGTCCTTTTGGAAACAAGGAGACCACTGTGATACTGCTGGAACTTGTATAACCAGGAGGCCATTGTGACACTGGAAACAAGGAGAGCATTGCTGCACTGTGAGACCTCATGGAACCAAGGATCCATTGTGACACTGCAGGGTACAAGGATCCAAGGGACTTTGTGACACCCTGGGGCTCCATGGAACCAAAAAGACATTGTGACACTGGGAGGCCTCATGAAATTGTGAGACTCTAGGACTGTATGGAATCATGTTGACATTAAGCTGGGTGTGAGTGTGGATCTTCTGGAAGGTAGGAGGGCTCTATACAGGGGCCTGGACAGGCTGGATCCAGGGCCCAAATCCAATGAGAGGTTTAACAAGACCAAATGCTGGCTCCTGCACTTTGGCCACAACAACCCCTGCAGTGCTACAGGCTGGGGACAGAGTGGCTGGACAGTGGCCATGCAGAAAGGGACCTGGGGGCACTGATGGACAGCAGGCTGGACATGAGCCAGCAGTGTGCCAAGGTGGCCAAGAAAGTCCATGGCATCTAGCCAGGATCAGGAATGGTGTGGCCAGCAGGAGCAGGGCAGTGAATCTTCTCCTGTACACGGCAGTGGTTGGCAGCATCTCGAGTGCTGTGTCCAGTTTTGGGTCCCCACTTTAGGAAGGACATGGAGGGGCTGGATTGTATCCAGAGAAGGGCAACAAGGCTGGTGAGGGGTCTGGAACACAAGTCCTGTGAGGAGTGGCTGAGGGAGCTGGGGATGTTTATCCTGGAGAAGAGGATGCTCAGGGAGACAAGGTGGTGTCAGAGCACAGGTTGGATGTGAAGATCCCCAGGATCTTTTCCAGCATTGCTGATTCTATGATTCCCTGAAGCCACTTGGAGCCACCTTGGAGCAGTTGCAGGATGAGCCCTGGGACTCCTCTTCACAAGGTCCAGCAGCCCAGGTCCCTCAGCTTCTCCACACAGCCCCAAAGCCCATCCTGTCAGTCCTGCAGAGCCTCTCCAGCCCCCCTTCATTGCCCACAACAGGGAGCCCCACACCCAGACACAGCAGCCCAGATGTGCCCCCCTGGCCTGAGGTGCCTCTGGCAAGGGAGCAGCACGAGGCACTGCAGGACACTGCAGACAATTCCTGAAGCACTTGGATGATGATCCTGCTCCCCAAGGGATGTTCCCATGGTGCCAACTCAGGAACTGAAATGGGGACCTGGGCCAGAGAGAAAAGGGCAAACAGGGATGGGCTGTTTGCAGGGGAGGGAATAGGGATGGGCAAAAGGGAGACATTTGGAACAGGGTAGAAGAAAGAAAGCAAAGGTGAAACAAAGAAAATGGTCAGGGAAGTTTGGGGGTGGCTGCCAGGCAGACCTGGCTCTGAGCAACAACGTCTGCAGTGGGACAGGAAACTCACAGCTGATGGGAACAAACTTTCTGGCTGACTTCAGAGGCCACGACAAAGATGAGTGGTTTCCCTGCTGTCCCCCAGCCCTTACTGGCCCCAGGGGCTGATGGCATTTGTGCTCACTCAGCTCCATGTCCCCACAGCAGCACCATGGGGGTGCTGAGCCTGCTGTGTGCAATGCAAACAGGGGCTCCTGAGCCAGTGCTGCCGTGTGTGTGCCTGCAAGGATGCGGCTCCTGTGTGAGCTGGAGGAGAGGCCAGGGCTGCAGAGGGGGGATGTTGTTGGCAGGTGCATGAGGACGCTCTGGGACGCTGCCCTGGGGTGTCCAGTGCAGTGGGGACGAATCAGCCCCTGCTCTGCTGCTCCTTGCCAGGGTGTCCCCCTTGCAGGGAGCTTGCAGAGCACCAGCCATGCTGTTTGCCCCCAGCCTGCCCATGGCCAGCCTGGGGCTGCTCGCGGGGCTTTTCTGTGCTCAGCATTGGGCTGGCCAAGTGTTGTGGAGAGAGTCTGGCCAAGGAGCCTGGAGCCCCCAGGCCCTGGCCTGAGGCGTCAGCGCTGCCCCAGCAGTGCCCATGGCCTGTCCCTGCTGCAGCCCCGGCACTGCCACCCCCAGGGCTGTGCCTGGCCCCCGAGAGCACTCAGGCCCTGCAGCAACACGAGGGCCAGGAGGGCAGCGGGGCAGTGGCACGGGAGCAGCACTGGCAACACCAAGTGCTGCTGCTGGGCACAGCTGCTGTGCCAGCACTGATCTGCCCCAGCTCTGCAAACAGACACTGCTGCTGCAGCTCCAGAGAAGGGAACAAAAGTGGCATCTCTAGAGAAAACTTTGCTGGGAGATTTTTTATCTTGTATACAGCCACCAATAATGCAGCCCACCATTAACACAATTTTTGGCCATAGCAAAGTTGGAGATGAACAAAATGAGGAAGGGCAGAAACAATATTTTGTGGCCAATATAAAGGTAAAACCCAGGAAAAAATATCCACAATCAAACCAACTGAACAATTAAAGATAATTGGTATTACGAGTTATTTGCAGAAATTGGCCCGGAGGTTAGTGTTTTTTAAAATATCCAGTCATCAGTGTCCACACTGCAGCCTTGAGCTCCTGGTTCCTCAGGCTGTAGATGAGGGGATTCAGGGCTGGAGGCACCACTGAGTACAGAACTGACACTGCCAGATCCAGGGATGGGGAGGAGGTCGAGGGGGGCTTCAGGTGAGCAAATGTGCCAGGGAAGATGAAAAGGGAGACCGCAGCCAGGTGAGGGAGGCAGGTGGAAAAGGCTTTGTGCCGTCCTTGCTCAGAAGGGATCCTCAGCACAGCCCTGAAGATCTGCACATAGGAAAAAACAATGAACACAAAACAACCAAATAACAAACATGCACTAACAGCAATGAGTCCAAGTTCCCTGAAATAGGATTTGGAGCAGGAGAGCTTGAGGATGGGTGGGATTTCACAGAAGAACTGGCCCAGGGCATTGCCATGGCACAGGGGCAGGGTAAATGTATTGGCTGTGTGCAGCAGTGAATAGAGAAAGGCACTGGCCCAGGCAGCTGCTGCCATGTGGGCACAAGCTCTGCTGCCCAGGAGGGTCCCGTAGTGCAGGGGTTTGCAGATGGACACGTAGCGGTCGTAGCTCATGATGGTCAGGAGGGAAAACTCTGCTGTCATGAAGAACACAAAGAAAAAGAGCTGAGCAGCACATCCTTCAAAGGAGATGTGTCTGGTGTGCCAGAGGGAATTGTGCATGGCTTTGGGGACAGTGGTGCAGATGGAGCCCAGGTCAGTGAGGGCCAGGTTGAGCAGGAAGAAGAACATGGGGGTGTGCAGGTGGTGGCCGCAGGCTACGGCGCTGATGATGAGGCTGTTGGCCAGGAGGGCAGCCAGGGAGATGGCCAGGAAGAGGCAGAAGTGCAGGAGCTGCAGCTGCCGCGTGTCTGCCAATGGCAGCAGGAGGAAGTGGCTGATGGAGCTGCTGTTGGACATTTCCTGTGTCTTGCCATGGGGACCTATTCATGGATAAAAAGACAGTGAAATATTAGAGGAGACATCTGTAGCCAAAATCAAAACCCTTTTCCAGACACCCTCCCTTGTAACACACACAGACACACCTTTGTTTTTCAGAGTTCTGTGTGTGTTTTCAGAGTTGTGAGGTTTTCTTTTTAAGCTCTCCCCATGTCTCTCCTGGTATTCTTGGATATCAGTAACCCTCATCATTTTTGCTGCTTTCTGGTAGAGCAGAGTGACTTCCCTGACGCAGAATGATCAGTGGAGACTGAGGGAAAATGATCTGTCACTTCATTCGCTGTTTCTCTGTACTTTCATATTTCTCAAATGGAGGATGATCACACTGCCCTGTTTTCCTTAAAGATCAGCAGATACTGCTGAGAGCAATGTATCCACCACAGCCCAGCACCATTTTTGTATCCAAGGACTCACATTGCTCATTTCACCACCCTAACAGAATTTTCAGTTTCAGAACACTTCTGCCTTTCCCCGTGGGTTTTCAGATAACACAAAGATGCTCTAGGACGGGTTTGCATCCTGGATTGGAGCTCCCAGCTTGGACTGAAATCTCAGAGACACTTCCAAGTGTCCCAGTGATGGCATTGGAGTAAGGCAGATCCAGCTCCTTCCCTGGCTGCACTGACAGCACTGCCCACAGCCGGGCACTGGGGACAGCGTCACCCTGAGCCAGCTGTGCCCCCTCCCAGAGCCCCCAGTGCCGGGCAGCTGCTCCCAGCCCTGTGCTCTGCAGAGGGAACTGGGCCCGGGGCTGCAGAGCTGCCCCACGGCTCTGCTGCAGCTCTGCCTGCACAGGAGGGGCTCCACACCTTGGACCCCCTGCCCTGAGGACAGAGGTTTGGCTGGGGGACAGGAGGGAGGGGGCTTGTTCAGAGGGAGGGGCTGCACTGCAGGGGTTCCTATGGAGATCTCTGAACTCTCCCTGCCACAACATTTCTGTGTTTATTTTCTCTCATTTTCTGATCTTGCCTCTGCTTCCTGGAGATTTTCTTCTTGGAGGTGTTTCCCTGTGCCTGATCTCTCCCTGCCAGCACTCACGGCCCCCAAATCTCCGTGCACTCTCCTTGGCCCTACAGAACCCTGCCTGTTTGCAGGGCACTGGCTGGGACAGGTTCTGTTTGCAGCTTAGAGAAAGGACAGGTCAGACTGAGCCTGATGGGTCCAGCAGAGGGGATGCTGGTGCTGTCCATGGGCAGAGGAGTGGCTGGAAGCACATTAGGAATCTCGTGTGAACTTATTGATCACTAAAAATAATACTTCAGATGTCTCAGGCACTTGTCAAAATTCATAATACCTTTTATAGTTATCCCTCTCTCCCTGCCATTCTCCAATAGTAGGAAACTGAACAAAAAGTCTTAGGAAATTTCCGCATTTTTATCAAAATACTTGGAAATATTCCATGATTTATCAGAAGCCCTCAACATGTTAGAGCTTCATGAGAATTTCACCTCCCCTACACCAGACATACCCAGAGAGTTGTACTCACACAGTCTGCAGGCATTGGGATATTGCAGCTTTAGGAGATCAGTGCAGGAGCTGCAGCTGCATTGTCCTGCAGCCAGAGGCTTCCTGTGTCAAGGGCTGGGAGTGATTCTGCCCCAGTCACTTCTGAGCATCTTCCAGGCCCTGACTGACTGAAGCTCTCTGTGCCTCTGTGCTGTGCTGTGCCCGGGGTGGCTGCAGGCAGTGCCCCATCCCTGCTGGGCTGGGAGAGGAGCTGCTCTTCAGCAGAAATATCTTTTTGAAGCTCTTCTTGGTTGCCAGGAGCTGCCTCTGTGCCAGGAGCCCAGCCCAGCTCAGCAGCACAGACACAGCACAACGACTTTAATGACCTTCTCAGGGCTTTGTGCTTGTTTGCATCAGACTCAGTCCCTCAGAGAGTGTTCAAAAAACTTCTCAAGAACTCCAAGTTAGATTCCAACTCCAAAGTTTCTTGAAGTTTTAATGGGTCCCACTGAGGGACCCAACTGAGAAAGTGTCCCCAGGTTGCAGTCACAGCAGAACACTGGAGGCAGTGATGACAGAAGGGGACAAACAAGGGAAAGGTGTCTGTGATGCTGAGCAAACCTGGATGTGTTTCAGGAATGCCAAGGGCCAAGGGCTGAGCCCCAGCCCCTGGTAAGGCACATCCTGTCCCTCCCTCATTGCTCAGGGCTCTTCCCGGGCCACTGGGCTCTGGCCATGTGCAATGCCAAGGGCAGCACCATGGGGCGGCCCCTGCCAGGCTGCTGAGCAGGGACAAGGAGGCAATGAGGCCCCAGCACAGCAAGGCTCACTTGTCCCCTGCTGGCCTCAGGCCCAGGGCCAGCCTGCATGGCCCAAGTGCTGCAGGAGTTGGCTGTGTCAGGGCCTTTCAGCTGCTGCCCATCCCTGTGGCCTCTGCAGCCCAGGCTGTCCTATGGTGTCCATGCCCTGCACCAAATTAGTGTTAAGGAGTCTTATTCTGATATTTTGGAGATTTGCTGACAGCAGGGCCTCACAGAACCAAAGTGTCAACTGTGACAGTATGGAACCTCAAGGAACAAAGGGGCCTTTTGACACTGTGGGAGCTCATGGAACCAAAATCTATTTTGACCGAGTGGGGCCACATGGAACCTGTGGTCCCTTGTGACACTGCAGATCCAAGGAGACCATTGTGACACTAAAGATCTTCATGGAACCAAAAGTCCATTGTGACAGAGAAAGGCCTCATGGAACCAATGGTCCGTTGTTATACTGCAGATCCAAGGAGGCCATGGTGACACTGTGGAACCTCCTGCAGTCATGGGTGCATTGTGACACTGCAGAACCTCACAGAACCAAGGTAACCATGTTATACTACAGAACCTCATGGAACAAAGTGTACATGGTGACATTGTGGAAATGTTTCTGAGAGCATGAAAGCTCATGGAACCAGAATTCCATTGTGACCAAGGAGCCGTTCTGACACTGAGGAACCTCATGGAACCAAGGGTCCATTGTTACACTGTGGGGACTCACAAAACCAAAGGTCCATCGTGACCCTGCAGGGCCTCATGGAACAATGGAGACTATTGTGAAAGAGAATCACAGAATTAATGAGTTTGGAAAATACCTTTGAAACCATCAAATCCAACTTATGAACTAACATCACCTCAAAAAATTAACCATGGCTCTGAGTGCCACGTCAAGACTTTTTTTTGGCTGCTAGGGACCATGACTCCACCACTTCCCTGGGCAGAAGATTCCAGTGCCCAATCACTCTTTTACTGAAGAATTTTTTCCTGATGTCAAATCTATACTGGCTCATCTTCAGTCTGTGTCCTCTCGTTCTGTCAGGTGTTTCCTGGGAGAGAAGAGAGCAACCCCCACCTGACTACAACCTCTGTTCAGGTGGTTGTAGAGAGTCTCCCTGGAGACCATTGTAGCCATTGGGGCCATTGTAGCATGGCAGGGCCTCATGGAATCAAGGGGACCACAGTGACAGTGTGGGGCTCCATGGGACAAAGGGACCATTCTGACACCGTGGAACCAAGGAGACCTTTGTGGCACTTTGGGGCTCCATGGAACCAAAGGTCCATTGTGACTCAGCAACATGGAGGACATTTTTACGATTTGAGGCTTTGTGAAACAACAGGACCATTGTGGCATTTTAGGGCCTTATAAAACTCCAGAAATCGTAGTGATGCTGTGGAGCTCAATGCAACCAAGGGGTCATTGTGACACTGTGGGGTGTCGTGGAATCATGGAGACTATTGTGACACTTTATGGTCCCATGGAACCAAGGAGATCATTGTGGCACTTCAAGGCCTCATGGAAGCAAGGAACCATTGTGACACTATGGGTCTCATCACACCAAGGGCTGGGGTGCCAACTGTGCGGCACCATTGAACCGAGGAGTCCATTGTGACACTACAGGGCCTCATGGAACTGAGGATTCATGGAACAGTGCTGGACCCCATGGAACCAAAGGTCCATTGTGACACTGTGGGACCTCATGGAATCCTGGAGGCCATGATGACACTTTGAGGCCTCGTTGAATCAAGGGGCTCTGCAGGACCTTGTGGAACCAAGGAGACCCTTCTGCCATTGTGAGTCCCCATGGAACCAAGGGTCCATTGGGATACTGCAGTGTGGGAAATGCAGGCACGGAGAGCTCTCAGGGCCTTGTGCATACAGGCTCAGAGATAGAGATGGATACAGGGTTTGACCTAAGACCTTAGAGAAGGCTTAGAGAATTAGAGCATTTAAGTGGAACAGACATGAACAAAGAATATAAGTTTGTAGTTAAAGTAGAAATATGTTTTAAGCAAACAGAAATGAATATTATGTAAGCAAAGCAATACATTAAAATAGTAAAAGATATTAAAGTTTAGCAATAGAACCTTTGTAAGGCTAGTTAGAAGTTTAAGATGTATCAGTGAATGTTTGTGAAGTGTTATATGATTGGCTGAAAAATTATTCATTGCAGCAAAGCCATGGGAAATAAAGCAATTAATGATTGCTGTAAAAATACACTAGGAAGCTTTGTAGAAGTATTTGATTGGCTAAAACACTAACATAAGGCATTGTAACCTAGAATTAACGTCTCACCCTTCTATGAAACTGATGCCATAAGGCAACAAACCATCTTTTACAAAGTCTCTCAGTTGCTCCATCTCTAGTAATATTTATATTCTCATACTGTGGTACCAAGGACATTCCTATGACACTGCAAGGCTTCATGGAAGAAAGGAGGGCCCATTGTGACACAACAGGGACTTGTGCAGCCAAGTGGCCATTGTGACACTGCAGGACCTTATGGAATAATGGAGAGCATGGAAATTGTGACACCAATTGTGGCATTGTGTAGTCCCATGGAACCAAGGAAAGCATTCTGACACTGCAAGGCCTGATGGGAGCAAGGGACCATTGTGACATTAAGGAGGCCCACGGAAACAAGAGGCCAGTGTGACACAGCTGGTCCTCATGGAACCAAGAATCCAATATGACACTACCATGGTGACACTGCAGGGCCCCATGGAATCATGGAGACCATTGTGACACTGTGGGGCCCATGGAACCAAAAGGCCATTGTGACCCTGCAGGGTCTCATGGAAAGATGGGGCCATTTTGACATTTCAGAAAAAAGAACATGGAAACACTACAGGGCCTCATAGAAAAAAGAGAATGTGGAACAGATCTGGTTGGCTTGTCATCTCAGAGGCTTCCTGACAGGTCTGGCTGACCTTGGAATGTCAAGGACCACTGGTCATCAGCCCCTGGAGCACTTGGGCTCTGTCCTTTTCTTCCTCTGGAAAAGAAGCATCCTCCTCCTCCAAGTGTGTGGGGCCAATCCTCCTAAAAAATTCCCTATATGCAAGTGTTTCTCCCACACAAAAGCTGCCAGGACAGTCAGCTCTGGCCAGCCTTGGCCTCTGGTGGTCACCTCTCATTTGCCCCTGAAAAAGAGGAATCTGTGGTTTCCCTCCTATAGAAAGAACAATCCATCTCATCCAGGCGCCCATGGCCAAAATATGATTTTGTTCCAAAACTCCATAGAGCCAAGGATTGCTCCCAGTAGAAACCTCCAGGAGAGACAAATGTGACTGGTTTGGCATCACTGCCTCTCATCGACCACCAAAACACTGGGCTCTGTGCTTCCCTTCCAATGGAAAAGAAGCATCCTTCTTGTCCATGTGCCCATGGGCCAAAACTGAGATTCCACCTCACAAATTTTCTATATACAATGATTGCTTAGAGGGAAAAAGTAGGCAAGACAGACAGGTTTGGCTGGCTTAAGCCTCTGATGATTTTCTTAAGACTATGAGGGCAAAATATTCATTTGACAACACCTTGACAAGGTGGGGCTTTGGGGCAGCAAAGGACAATATAGGGACAAAGGAGCACTGTGCTCAAAGGAGTGGAGACTGAGGACAGCAGAGGAGAGACATGGGAGGAATAGAAGGGTGATTTCAGAGCTGGTGAATCCTTTTGACATAGCAGATGACAGCTGGAGAAAAAAGAATTAATGCAAAGGGCACATGAAGAGGCCCAGATTGGACAAAAAGATAAAGCAATTCCTCTCTCAGGGCAGGGCTGGGTGCAGCACATCCCCCAGAAGGAGTCTGGAGCAGCCCAAGGCTCTGTGTGTGCAGGCAGAGGCAGGCAGGAGGCAGAGCTGTCAGCAAAGGAAGGGGCCAGCGAGGTGGGGCAGCCGGGGGATGACGACAGCCTGCAGGGACAGAGGCGCAGGGCATGGACACCATAGGACAGCCTGGGCTGCAGAGGCCACAGGGATGGGCAGCAGCTGAAAGGCCCTGACACAGCCAACTCCTGCAGCACTTGGGCCATGCAGGCTGGCCCTGGGCCTGAGGCCAGCAGGGGACAAGTGAGCCTTGCTGTGCTGGGGCCTCATTGCCTCCTTGTCCCTGCTCAGCAGCCTGGCAGGGGCCGCCCCATGGTGCTGCCCTTGGCATTGCACATGCCCAGAGCCCAGTGGCCCGGGAAGAGCCCTGAGCAATGAGGGAGGGACAGGATGTGCCTTGCCAGGGGCTGGGGCTCAGCCCTTGGCCCTTTGCATTCCTGAAACACATCCAGGTTTGCTCAGCATCACAGACACCTTTCCCTTGTTTGTCCTTACCTGTCATCAGTGCCTCCAGTGTTCTGCTCTAACTGGAACCTGGGGACATTTTCATGTGAGTTGTGACCCTCAGTGGAGTCCATTAAAACTTCAAGAAACTTTGGAATTTTAATTTCAGTTTTGAGAAGATTTCTGAAGACACCCTCAGGAAATGATTCTGATGTAAATAGCCCCAAAACCCAGAGAGGGTCATTAAAGTCCTTGTGCTGTGTCTGTGCTGCTGAGCTAGGCCAGGCTCCTGGCCCAGAGGGTGATTGTGGCAAGGAAGAAGAGTTTCAAAACATTTCTCTGGATGAGCAGCTCCTCTCCCAGCCCAGCAGGGCTGGAGCACTGCCTGCATGTTGGAATATCCCTGCTCTACAGAGATGGGGCAACTGAGTGGCTTCTTGTTTTTAAGATTTTCTTCCTTTATCAGTCTTGTTGAAGGGTGAAACATAAGACGTGCAAAATTCTATCAGAAGCCAAGTTATTTCCTGGTTACAATACCTTAGAAATGTTTTTCAGCCTATTAGCTTTTGCCACACAATGGTGCTAATAATTGTAACACCAGTCACCTATTATTGTATCCCACGTGGTCTTACCACAGTGCATCTTTCACAGTTTTAATTCTCAAAAATATCTGGTCTTTTTGCAAGGCCATTGCTTGAAACTTGTTTCTAGTTCAATCTGTCTCTCAGCAATGTCTTCTCTATTCCAGGGCCTTTCTAAGTCAGCTCACCTTATCTCAGAGTTTGCATGCACATGTACAAGACTGTGTGAGCTTTCAGTCAGGCTTTGAGAATCCTTCACTAATCCAATTCTCACAGAGCTGGGGTGAACATTGGTGACATCAACTACAATAACCAATAGAACTGAAGGAATTCACATGTGCCTACAAAGGCCTGTGGGAGGGAGGAACATCTCGCCATGATCTAGAGGGGTGTTTCTCCTTGCCTGTTGTTGTCCCTCCAGGGCTGAAGTCACAAAGCTGTCTGAGCCTCCACAGGAGGAGTATCACTGCAAGATTTTACCTGATAAAGCACCAAATGATCCATAGACTATGGAATGACTTTACAAGTGTGGGAAGGTTTTCAACTGCAGCTCCAACCTCATCACCCACCAGTGCCTCTGCACTGGGGAAAGGCCCTATGAGGGTGGGGAATGTGGGAAGAGCTTTGGGTGGAGCAACAACGTGATCCAGTACCAGAGGACTCACACCAGGGGGAGGCCCTCTGAGTGTCCTGGGTATTTGAAGAGGTTTCAGAACAGGTCTGCTGTCCTCTGCTGTAAGAGAGGAGAGGCCCTTCTGCTTCCCTGACTGCAGGAAGGGCTGCAGCTGCAACTCCACCCTCATCAGGCACTGGAGCATCCACACTGGGGAGAGGCCATAGGAGTGTCCCCAGTGTGGGAAGAGCTTCACCCAGAGCTCTCTCTTGGCCAAACACCAATGCAGGCACCAGTAAGGGAAGCCCTGTGAGTGTCCCAACTGTGGGAAGAGCTTCGTGTGCATCTCCAACCTCATCCCGCATCACAGGAGCCACGCTGGTTGGGCAGAGCCCTGGTGGCCCACATCCCTGGTGATCCAGGTTGGGATGACACCTGGCGGATGCTCTTCATGTCCTCCTGGATCCCCATGGGCACCTGGATGAACCCTGGGGCAGGAACATCCATGGGGACTCAGATCAACATTGGAAATTAATTGAGGAGATGATTTTTTGACTTTACAGCCCAAAAAATCTCATCTGCTGTGTCCAGTTGTTTCTTCTGGTGGCATCAAGCAATGCTGGATGATCTTGGAGATCTTTTCCTACCTGAATAATTCCCATGTCAATCCCATCAAAACACCCAGAATTGGGGTTCAAATAAAGAGATCAAGCAAAGAGATCTCAAGCTGAATCATTTTACTGGCATTTGAGCATGAATTTGGGGTTCAGGGCAATATTCAGGAGGATTTGGTAATCTGAGACTGCCTGAGCCAAGGACGATGGTGTCACAATCCGCTATTAATACAGAGCGGGGGTCGTGATGGTTCTTTTGATCTTAAAGGTGCAAAGAGCCAAAGTGCAGGGGACAAAATCAGTTTATTCAACAGCAGAAAATCAGTTTATTCAACAACAGCAATGCATTTCATCAAATGCCAACAACTCAGTTACGGTAAAGGGGAGAGGTATAGGAAACAAAGTATAGGGAGAGGGGAAGGAAAGAAAAGGGATGGGAAAATAGCTACCAACAGACGAGACGGGCGTCCTCACGGGTCATCCGATAGACGAGTCTTTATCCATGAGGAGATCTCAGGGGTCTTCTCCAGGGGGTAGACGGATCTTCATCAGTGGAGAAATCTCAAAGGGTCTTTCCTGAGGGTCACTCTTTTATAGCCCTTCTCCAAAGCGAGTGGCCTCTGGCCAAGAGGTGGGAAGATTTATGGGCCATTGTGTGGTGCTGCAGGAGACAGGTACGGACAAGCAGTCCTCAGTTGGTACAACACAACCTCTGGTTGGTGCCACAACAGCACAGTCCAATGAACACAATACACCAGCACACAGTCACGAGCATCCACCTTGGCGCGGCCAGGAAACCATTGTTGGGAGTCAGCCTGGGTGGGGGTCCTCGAGGTCTCCTTGCGACGGTCGGGAGGCAAAATCGAGGGAAACATCAGACCTACCCTTACAGATAGAGACACTTCAAGAAAGAAATCATGAATGAGCAGAAAGAGCCTGTCCCAGTGTGCCAGAAGTGAGCTAGTGAGGAAAATGACTGGCCCGGCTGGGTATGGAGATTTTTCTAGGCACTCAGGGAAAAATTTGGGTGCATCATATTTGGAAAGAGGTGCAGGCAACTCAGGAAGTGTTTAAGGATGTTATTAAGTCATGCAGAAAGAAAATGTGAGAAGTGAAAGCTAAATTAGGACTTAACCTGGCCACTTCTGTGAAAAAATAATAGAAAGTATTTCTGTAAATAAATTAATTGAAAACTGTTGGATAAGGAGAACCTCTACTCTTTATTTGATGCAGTGGGTAATATAGTAACTAAAGATGAGGAAAAGGCTGAGGTACTCCACCCCTTCATCGCCTCAGTTTTCAACAATAAGACAGGTTGTCCCCAGGACAAGTGTTCTCCTGAGCACGTAGATGGGGACAGGGAGAACTACAGACCCCCTGTAATCCAGGAGGAAGCAGCTGGGGACCTGCTGAGCCACTCAGATGCTCACTGGTGTGTCTGGGAACAGATGGGATCCATCCTAGGGGGATGAGGGAGCTGCTGGAAGAGCTCCCCAAGCTGCTCTCCATCATTTCTCATCAGTGCTGGCTCAGCAGGGAGGTGCCAGAGGACTGGAGGTGCCAATGTGAGCCCATTCCCAAGAAGGGCTGGAAGGAGGATGTGGGGAAGTGCAGGCCTGTCAGCCTGACCTGGGTGCCTGGTGAGGTGATGGAACAGATCACCCTGAGTGCCATCACAGGGCACCTCCAGGATGGCTGAGGGATCAGAGGCAGCCAGCCTGGATTTCAATATCTGCATTGATGATCTAGATGAGGGGATTTAGTGCACCATCAGCAAATGTGCAGATAGCACCAAGCTGGGTGTGAGTGTGGATGTGCTGGAGGGCAGGAGGGCTCTGCAGAGGGACTCAGACACCACTGTGACACTGACACTGCATGGTGTCATGGCACCAAGAAACCATTGTGACACTGCAGGATCTTGTGTCAGCAGGGGTCCATTGTGGCACCGTGTGAACAAGGAGTCCATTGTGGCACTGTGGAGCCTTATGGAATTCGGGGGTCCCTGTGACTCCATGCGACCTCATGAAATCAAGAAGACAGTTGTGACACTTTTTGTCCTTGTGGAAACAAGGAGACCACTGTGACACTGCTGGACCTTGTATAACCAAGAGGCCATTGTGACACTGTTGAACCAAGGAGAGCATTGCTGCACTGTGAGACCTCATGGAACCAAGGATCCATTGTGACACTGCAGGGTACAAGGATCCAAGGGACTTTGTGACACCCTGAGGCTCCATGGAACCAAAGGTACATTGTGACACAGGGAGGCCTCATGAAATTGTGAGATTCTAGGACCTTATGGAATCATGCTGACATTAAGCTGGGTGTGAGTGTGGATCTTCTAGAAGGTAGGAGGGCTCTGTACATGGGCCTGGACAGGCTGGATCCAGGGTCCAAATCCAATGAGAGGTTTAACAAGACCAAATCCTGGCTCCTGCACTTTGGCAACAACAACCCCTGCAGTGCTACAGGCTGGGGACAGATTGGCTGGACAGTGGCCAGGCAGAAAGGGACCTGGGGGCACTGATGGACAGCAGGCTGGACATGAGCCAGCAGTGTGTCCAGATGGCCAAGAAGGTCCATGGCTCCTGGCCAGGATCAGGAATGGTGTGGCCAGCAGGAGCAGGGCAGTGATACTTCCCCTGTGCTCAGCCCTGGTTGGGCAGCACCTCGAGTACTGTGTCCAGTTCTGGGATGCCAATTTAGGAAGGACATGGAGGGGCTGGAGCATGTCCAGAGAAGGGCAACAAGGCTGGTGAGGGGTCTAGAACACAAGTCCTGTGAGGAGAGGCTGAGGGAGCTGGAGTTGTTTATCCTGGAGAAGAGAAGGCTCAGGGGAGACAAGGTGGTGTCAGGACACAGGCTGGACCTGATAATTTACAAGGTCTTTTCCAGCCTGGCTGATTCTGTGTTTCTCTGAAACCACCCGTGGAGCAGTTGCAGGATGAGCCCCGGGCCTCCTCTTGACAAGGTCCAGCAGCCCAGGTCCCTCAGCTTCTCCACACAGCCCCAAAGCCCATCCTGTCAGTCCTGCAGAGCCTCTCCAGCCCCTCCTCATGGCCCACAACAGGGAGCCCCACACCCAGACACAGCAGCCCAGATGTGCCCCCCTGGCCTGAGGTGCCTCTGGCAAGGGAGCAGCAGGAGGCACTGCAGGACCCTGCAGACAATTCCTGAAGCACTTGGAGGATGATCCTGCTCCCCAAGGGACGTTCCCATGGTGCCAACTCAGGAACTGAAATAAGGAGTGAGGCCAGAGGGGAAAGGGCAAACAGGGATGGGCTGTTTTCAGGGGAGGGACAGGGATGGGCAAGAGGAAGAAATCTTGAGAAGGTAAGAGGAAAGAAAGCAAAGGTGAAGCCAAGGAAATGCTCAGGACAGTTTGGGGGTGGCTGCCAGGCAGCCCTGGCTCTGAGCAACAACGTCTGCAGTGGGACAGGAAACTCACAGCTGATGGGAACAAACTTTCTGGCTGACTTCAGAGGCCACTACAAAACTGAGTGGTTTCCCTGCCATCCCCCAGCCCTTGCTGGCCCCAGGGGCTGATGGCATTTGTGCTCACTCAGCTCCATGTCCCCACAGCAGCACCATGGGGGTGCTGAGCCTGCTGTGTGCAATGCAAACAGGGGCTCCTGAGCCAGTGCTGCCGTGTGTGTGCCTGCAAGGATGCGGCTCCTGTGTGAGCTGGGGGAGAGGCCAGGGCTGCAGAGGGGGGATGTTGTTGGCAGGTGCATGAGGACGCTCTGGGACGCTGCCCTGGGGTGTCCAGTGCAGTGGGGATGGATCAGCCCCTGCTTTGCTGCTCCTTGCCAGGGTGTCCCCCTTGCAGGGAGCTTGCAGAGCACCAGCCATGCTGTTTGCCCCCAGCCTGCCCACAGCCAGCCTGGGGCTGCTCCCGGGGCTTTTCTGTGCTCAGCATTGGGCTGGCCAAGTGTTGTGGAGAGAGCCTGGCCAAGGAGCCTGGAGCCCCCAGGCCCTGGCCTGAGGCGTCAGTGCTGCCCCAGCAGTGCCCATGGCCTGTCCCTGCTGCAGCCCCGGCACTGCCACCCCCAGGGCTGTGCCTGGCCCCGAGAGCACTCAGGCCCTGCAGCAACACGAGGGCCAGGAGGGCAGCGGGGCAGTGGCACGGGAGCAGCACTGGCAACACCAAGTGCTGCTGCTGCTGGGCACAGCTGCTGTGCCAGCACTGATCTGCCCCAGCTCTGCACACAGATATTGCTGCTGCAGCTCCAGGGAAGGGAACAAAAGGGGGAGATCTGGAGAAAACTTTGCTGGGAGAGATACTTAGGTTCCTTTAAAGCCAGTGAGACTGCATTCCCTTACTGACCTAGTCTGTGGCCATAGAAATCATGGGGAGAAACAAAATGAAATATGGCGAAAAGAATGGCATTTCTAATTGGAATATGTTAAAATACTAAAGAAAAGGAAATAAAAGAGCAATTCAATAACCAAACCAAAGAAGTGTTATCAAAGACGATTTTTATTGCAAGTGATTTCCAGAAATTGGGAAGCAGTTTACTGTTTCTAAAACCATCCAGTCATCAATGTCTTCACTGCAGCCTTGAGCTCCTGGTTTCTCAGGCTGTAGATGAGAGGGTTCAGGGCTGGAGGCACCACTGAGTACAGAACTGACAGTCCCAGATCCAGAGATGGGGAGGAGATGGAAGGGGGCTTCAGGTAGGTAAAGAAGTCAGTGCTGAGAAACAGAGAGACCACAGCCAGGTGAGGGAGGCAGGTGGAAAAGGCTTTGTGCTGTCCCTGCTCAGAGGGGATCCTCAGCACAGCCCTGAAGATCTGCACATAGGAGAAAACAATGAACACAAAACAGCCAAAAGCTAAACAGATACTAACAGCAAGGAGCCCAATTTCCCTGAGGTTGGATTTGGAGCAGGAGAGCTTGAGGATGTGAGGGATTTCACAGAAGAACTGGCCCAGGGCATTGCCATGGCACAAGGGCAGGGAAAATGTATTGGCTGTGTGAAGCAGAGCAGTGAGAAAGGCACTTGCCCAGGCAGCTGCTGCCATGTGGGCACAAGCTCTGCTGCCCAGGAGGGTCCCGTAGTGCAGGGGTTTGCAGATGGACACGTAGCGGTCGTAGCACATGATGGTCAGGAGAACATACTCTGCACTGATGAAGAACACAAAGAAAAAGAGCTGAGCAGCACATCCTTTGTAGGAGATGTGTCTGGTGTCCCAGAGGGAATTGTGCATGGCTTTGGGGACAGTGGTGCAGATGGAGCCCAGGTCAGAGAGGGCCAGGTTGAGCAGGAAGAAGAACATGGGGGTGTGCAGGTGGTGGCCGCAGGCTACGGCGCTGATGATGAGGCCGTTGGCCAGGAGGGCAGCCAGGGAGATGGCCAGGAAGAGGCAGAAGTGCAGGAGCTGCAGCTGCCGCGTGTCTGCCAATGGCAGCAGGAGGAAGTGGCTGATGGAGCTGCTGTTGGACATTTGCTGTGTCTCGGCATGTGAATCTGTAAAAAAGTAATCATGGAATAGTTCAGTTTGGAGAGGACTGTAAATATCCCAGCCCAGCTTGGTGGCACTTTCCCCCCACTGTCTGCCCAGGGCTCTGCTGCCTGAAGCGTCCCTGTGCCCAGGGCTGAGCCCTGCCAGTGCTGCCAGAGCCCAGCCCAGCCCTGGGGACTCAGCTCTTCCCTGCAGACCCCTCCCAGCACAGGGCACTGCCCAGGGTCAGCTCTGCCTTTGCAGGCTCTGATGGCAACATCGCAGCAACCCTGAGGAGACTGGAAAACCAACACTGATGCAGCCTGTGAGGGACCCTGTACTGATTTCTGTCACTGACTGCAATTTCCCATCTAAGGAACTCAGAGCAGTAGATTTAAAAAGCAGAATTTTCCCTTTTGTGTAGAACTTGCCTCACTGTGCTCCCTGTGTAATCTACCTAGAAATATTCTGCAGTTAAATGTTTTGCTGGGAGCAGTCCTGAACAATGCAGCATCCTCATCACACAAGGAGAACACTTCCAAGCCTCACCAGCTGTCTCCTTCCACCCAGACCTTGTCCCCCAGTGTTGGGAGCAGCTCCCAGGGCTGGCTGAGAGCTGTCCCTGGCAGGCAGCAGAGTCCCTGCCCCAGCACAGCGCCCTGGGCTGCAGGACCCTGCTCTTCATGACAGCCCTGGGCACCCCTGGCTGCTCTACACAAGAGATCATCAGAGAATGTACTCACACAGTCGGCAGGCATTGGGATGTTGCAGCTTTAGGAGATCACTGCAGGAGCTGCAGCTGCATTGTCCTGCATCCAGAGGCTTCCTGTGTCAAGGGCTGGGAGTGATTCTGCCCCAGTCCCTTCTGAGCATCTTCCCAGCCCTGACTGACTGAAGCTCTCTGTGCCTCTGTGCTGTGCCTGGGGTGGCTGCAGGCAGTGCCCCAGCCCTGTTAGGCTGGGAGAAGAGCTGCTCATGAAGAGAAATGTGTTTTTGAAGCTCATCTTGGTTGCCAGGATCACCTTCTGTGTAGGGAGCCCAGCCCAGCTCATCAGCACAGACACAGCACAAGGACTTTAATGACACTCTTGGGGTTTGTGCTGAAGCCCTGAACATCAGTCCCGGAGAGGGAGATGAAGAAACCTCTCAAGAACTCCAAGTCACAATCAAACTCCAATGTTTCCTGAAGTTTTAATGGGTCCCACTGAGGGACTCAACAGAGAAAGTGTTCCCAGGTTCTCATCAGAGCAGGAAATTGGAGGCAGAGATGACAGGTGGGGACAAAGAGAAGCCAAGTCTTGGTGCCCTGGGGCACAGCAGGGTCTGTGCCACCAAGGGCTGGGAGGAGACACCTTGTCCTGAGCCACTGGGGCCTCCTGGCACAGCCCCAGCAAGGCTGGCCACTGTCACCCCTTGTCCTGCCCTCAGCATCCCCCCACATACCAGTGGCCTCAGGGATCTGCTGGGATGAGTCCCTTGGGAGCCTTGGTCAGGAATGGCCCTGGGGGGCTCCTTCATGCTCCCAGGGACTGCAGGTTTTTCAGAGCACTTTGGGTTTTGCTTTTGCCTTGGAGTCTCTGAGAGCTTTCTGTAATCAGGGCCTTCAATTATCTGCTTTAATTAGTCCCTTGAGAGTCTTTGTAAGTAACAACACTCAGTGGAGCTTCAAGGTAGGTCGCCTGTTTAAGGTACTTTCCTTTTCCTTTCTTCTCTGAGTCTCTGAGAGATTTTTGGGTAATCCTGGCCTCCAGTTCTCTCCTCCAAGGTGTCCATGAGGAACCTGTGTTGGGGATGGACCTCAGTGGGACCCATTAATGCTTTGAGACATTTTGGGTTCTTCTGATTGAAGTCCTGGAAAGGTTTGTGCAATCTCCTCTCAGGCCCTGAGGTTCAAGGCTCAGCACCAAATGCACCACGGGGCTGATTGGGATCAAGCAAGTCCTGACAAACCATGGCTCTGCCTTGATTTCCCTCTGCTCTGGTGCCATTCATTAGGAAGATTTTCAAATCCAGTCATGGAGAAATATTTCCAAGAGCTTCTTAGAAATATCCATTCCTATTTTGAAGGGTGTATTTTATTACTGTTCTGTTTAGAGCAGAGGTGATTGCAGCATTCTGTGATTGATGTTGATGCAGGGTCTCTCCTCAGGAGGTCTGGCCTGCTCACAGAAGCTGTGCCTTGAGGTCTGAGCCAGTGTGGACAGCCTTGTTCCACATTGCCCAACCCCATCCTGTCTGTCCTCACTCACCTGGGACCTGCTTTGCTTGGAGAATTGGCTGCACTCAGGCCAAAACGAATTTCCCCTCCCCCATTTTTTTTTTAATTTTGAGACAATCTAAAACTCCTGAATTTCCTCAATGAAAATAGACACCTTCTCTTAGTGTGTGCCAGCCAGGGTGCAACCAAGGAGGTTCCCCTTTCCCAACTCTGAATCCTGTATGGAATGTTTGAGACCTTTGGACTCCTTGGTTCCCTGAGACCCTGCAGTGTCACAAATGCCCCTTGGTTCTGTGTGGTTCAGTTCTGTCACAATGGAGATTTGGGTCCATGGGTGTCACAATGCTCTTTTGGGTTCCATGAGGCCTTGATCTGTCACAATGGACTTTTGTTCCTCGAGGTTCCATACTCTCAGCAATGGTCTCTGTAGTTCCAGAGTGTCACAATGGACTCTTGGTTCCATGTGGCCCCACAGTGTCACCGTGGTCTCCTTGGTTCCACAAGGCCGTGCAGTGTCACAATGGCTCACAGGTTCCATGAGGCCCCACAATGTCACAGTGGCCCCTTGGTCCCATGAGTTTCCCCAGTGTCACAATGGTTCCTTGGCTCCACGTGGCCCAGGTGTCTCACAATGGACTCTTGGTTCCGTGGGGCCCCGCAGTGTCACAGGGGTTTCCTTGGTTCTGTAGGGTCACACTGGACACTGCAGCGCCCCCTGCTGGCCGGGAGGACCAGGCACTGTGCGAGCACCTCCTGGTGGCTGACCCCTGCAACTGTGAATGGCTTGTACTGGTTTGTACTGGTTTGTACTGGTTTGTGCTGGGATGGGGTCCAGAGTGTGCTGGGACAGGGCTGAGGTCACTGGGTTGTACTGGGTTATACTGACAGAGGGTGTGTGAGTGTCCAGGAGGGCCTAGCACTGTGTGTACTGGTTGTACTGGGTTATACTGGTTTGTACTGCGATGGGGTGCTGGGGTGTTAGTGGTTTGTACTGGGTTCCAATGAGAAAGGGAGAAGGGGTGTGTCTGTGCCTCCTGATGACTGGGAGGACCTAGTGGCCGACTGTGAGTTATACTGGGTTATACAGGTTTATACTGGGATGGGGTGCTGGGGATGAGTGGGTTGTAGTGGTTTATAAAGGGTTATACTGGGATAGTCTGGATTTTACTGGGTTAAACTGGGGTGTACTGGATTATACTGGGAGGGGTCTTGGGGACGCTTGGCACTCCACTGTGAGGAACTTCTGGGGATGCTTGCCTTACTGGTTTATACTGGGATGGGGCTTGCGACCTACTGGGAGTGACTTCAGGTTGTGCTGGCCTTACTGTTTTCTCCTGGGAGCTGCCACCATGGGCTCACGGGCTCAGGGGTGGCGCCCAGCGCTTACTGGTTTATACTGGTGCCTTCCCAGTGTAAACCTGGGAGCACCAGGACCACACTAGGAGCCCCTAGACTACACTGAGTATGAGTTTGGGTGCATGAGACCTTACTGGTTTATACTGGGAACTGCTGCCATGAGCCTCAGGAGCTCGGGAGTGGCTCCAAGTGCTCACTGGTTTATACTGGTGCCTTCCCAGTCCATACCTGGGAACACTGGTAGGCACTTGCAGCCAGGCAGGACCTCAAAGTTGAGCTGGCCTTCCCCAGGGCCTTGCTGAGCCACAGCTTCTCCAACTTCTTGGCCTGGCAACACTGCCTGGGGCTGCTGATGCCCACCGGGAACTACGGCAAGGGCACTGCCCCCTGGAAGGCTGAAGGAAGGTGAGGGATTCCCCAAAAAATCTCCCACAATTTTGCGGGATCCCCAGAATTTTTCAGCCCCTCCCTCGCCTAAAGCAGGAGCTGGTGGGTTCTGTTGTGTTGAATGGGTAGACCTGGTGTTCCTGAATCCCCAATGATTTCAATGGGTAGACCTGAACTCCTGGATACCTGGGTGCCCCCAATGAGATATTGGGGTTTCCCCTGCTGCCCCTCTGATATTTTGGGGTGCCTCCTTTGCCCACACAGAGCTGGAGCTGCTGCAGAATACCATCTTCACCAACCCCATGCACCAAAGCACCTGGCTGTACCTGCACTGCATCCTCTCCTGAGGTAACTCAGGGCTCCCTCTCACCCCTGATGTCCTCACCTGGAGTTTTGGGGTACCCCGGAATGTTGGGGTGCACCCTGACAGCCCCGCAGCTGCCAAGGGTCATCTCTGTCCACGTCGCCTGGGAGGACAGTGGCCATCATCTTCTCCTGGCCTGTCAGGGTGAGTCAGGGCACTTGGGTGCCCCAAAAATAACCTGAATATCCCTGAAAATTATCGGGGTATACCTGGATACTGCCCAAAATCACCTGGATCCCTCCCAGCAATCACCTGGGTACACCTGGCTATCCCCAAAAATCACCTGGGTACCCCCAGAAATCACCTGGATACACCTGGTTACCCCTTGGATCCCTGGATCACCAAAAACCCCTTGGGACCCCCGAAAACGAGTGTCTCAAACATCCTCATTGCTTTGATTGGGTAGGCCTGGTGCCCCTAAACCCCATTGCCTTTAAAGGGTAGACTTGCTGTCCCTAAATTCCTCTTAATTTTAACAGGTTAGACCTGGAGTCCTGTTTATCTCCATTTATTGCTACAAATCCCTCCCAGTGGTCCCACGTTTTTTCAGTGCTCTTAGTAACCCCAGTGTCCCCTCTCAGCCCTTCCCAGTGCTCCCAGTTTAAACAGTAACTCTTCCCAATCAAGCCCTATCAATGGGTTGACCTGATGTCCTTCAATCCCCTTTGACTTCAGTGGGCAGAGCTGATGTCCCAAAACTTTTGGCGCTAAAAATCCCAATTTTGGGCTTGGAATTCCCAGCTTTTGGGATGAAAATGGACATTTTTGGACTTACCTGGGAACACAGCTCCAGCATGTACAGCAGGTGAAGGATCAGGGATTTGGGACTGGCCTCCAGGAATTCATCCAGGACATCCAGAGCATAGGCATTGCAATCCTGGAGTGGAAATTCCCAGAATTCAGCCCAAGATTTCCTCCAAATTTACTCAAATTTCCCTATATTAGGGCCAAATTTCCTCAGAATCCCATTGACTTTAATGGAAAGACCAGGTTTCCCTAAATCAATATTGTCTTTAATGGAATAGACCTGGTGTCCATAAGTCCCTATTGATTTCATTAGTCATGTCTGATGTCAAAAAAATGTGTTTTGGGAGATTGATATTACAAGAGATGGGGCAACTGAGAGACGTTGTCAAAGATGGTTTATGGCCTCATGGTGTCAGTCTCATAGAAGGGTGAGACATTAAAGCTGTTACATCCAACACCAAACTATCAGAAGCCTCCTCATTCCTAGTTACAATGCCTTATGTTCGTTTTTAGCCAATCAAATTCTTCTGTGAAGTTTGCCAGCATCCTTTTACACCAATCATTAATTGCTTTCCTTCTCATGGCTTTGCAGTAATGTGTCATTTTTCAACCAATCCTATAACACTTCACAAACCTACATTGATATATCTTAAACTTCTAATTAACTTTATAACAAGTTTTATTGCTAAGCTTTATAATCTTTTACTATTTTACTTAACATACTGCTTTGCTTACACACTGCATATTTCTGTTTGCTGAAAACATATTTCTACTTAAACTAAAAACTTATATTCCTGTTTTATATCTATTTTACTTTTAGTGCTCTGATTGTCCAAGATTTCTCCAAGGTCTTGGGTCAAACCTTGGATCCATCTCAATCTCTGAGCCTGTATGCACAAGGCCCTGAGAGCTCTCCGTGCCTTCATTTCCCACACCACCTGTCATCTCTGCCTCCAATTTCCTGCTCTCACTGGAACCTGGGGACACTTTCTCAGTCGTGTCCCTCAGTGGGACCCATGAATGGCATCAGAAACTTTGGAGTTCGATTATGACTGAATTCTTCAGAGGTTTCCTAGCAATCCACAGTTCTGCTTTGATTTCCCTCTGGTCTGGCGCAGTTCATCAGGATGGTTTTCATCTCCAGTTATGGAGAAATATGACAAAGGGCTTCTTAGAAATATCCATTCCAATTTTCAGGGGTGTATTTTTATTACTGTTCTCTTTAGAGCAGAGGTGACTGCAGCATTCTGTGATTGATATTTGTGAGAAATGGATTTGTAAAGGATTCTCAAAGCCTGACTGAAAGCTCACACAGTCTTGTACTTCTGGATGCAAACTCTGAGATAAGGTGTGCTGACTCAAAAAGGCTCTGGAATAGAGAAGACATTGCTGAGAGACAGATTGAACTAGAAACAAGTTTCAAATGACGGCCTTGCAAAAAGACCAGATTTTTTAAAGAATTAGGGCTGTGAAAGATGCATTGTGGTAAGAGGATGTGGAGTAGAATACTCGGTGATTGGTGTTAGAAGTATTAGCACCATTGTGTGGCAAAAGCTAATAGGCTGAAAAGCATTTCTAAGGTATTGTAACCAGGAAATAACTTGGCTTCAGATAGAATGGCATTGAGTTTTACATCTCTTATGTTTCACTCTTCAATGAGACTGATAATGGAATAAAATCTTTTTTAAAAAGTGCTTCTCAGTTTCCCCATCTCAGGCTCATTTCCACTCGGAAAAGAGGTCCAGTATATTTGAATCCACGTTTGTAATCCTCATGGTCTATTCTTGTTCTGTCCTCAGTCTCCATGCAACCTAGCCAAAGACTTCCTAGCTCCCATAGAGTGATCATTTCCTTGGGGCCTCTAAACCATGTCCTGGGAGATCTGTGGGCCCTCCCAAAGGTGTTCAGCCTTGGAGATTTTGTGATTTAAGTCCAGCAATGGCTGAGTAACTGTCTTGGTTTGAAAGACAGGTATGGTCTAAGGAAAGGCAGGAGCCCCTTTTCTGTGATGCAGAGTGCAACCCCCCTCCCTTTTAATTATTTTAGGTCCAATTCAGACACCTTCAGGCAGGAGATATGGGGATAAGAATAACAGTTCTTTACTGGTATCTAACAAGGCAGAAAAACAACAACGGCTATAAAAATTGGCAACAGAAACAGTCTAGCTCCGCTCCAGTCCCTTCTGGCCGCAGGCCGTCTCCCTGTGCTGTTACCGGTGCTGTGGGGGCAGGGCAGGTCCCGCGCAGTTGAAGAGGGCTGGGTGATGGCGGCCGCGGCCCAGGGGAGAGAGGGGATGGGGAAAGTTACTCCCCCCTCACGGTGTCAGTCGTGGCGCTCAGCAGAGTGTCCAGAGGTAGTAGGGTGAGCTGGGAGAGCAGCAGAGCGATGTCCAAAGGCAGGGAGCGTGGATCTCAGTGCTGGGATGACAGGGGAAGATGCCAGAGCAGAGCCCAGGTTGTCTTCCCACTCCAGGAGCCAAGCGAGAGAGAGAGCCCCGCTCCAGATCCCCCCGTCCCACCTTTCCTTTTCCGGTTCCCCCCCCTTCCCCTCCAGCCACCCCCCTGCGAGAGAACATTATCTGTCGTTTTAAGGTGTAGCCACAATTACTTAGCATAACAATGGGAGAAAATTCCACTGAAAGAAAAGGGCGTAATTCAACCTCCAACACAGTGTGGTCTAGTGAGATGGGGAACATACACGGTTTTGAAAATTCAAAACTTTAGAAGTCTATGATGTGCTTAAGCAGGTAGAGGGGAAATAGATCACATAGCAGAAATGGTATGTAACAAACCATATAGAAACTTATTTGCCAGGAAAAAACTTTAAGATAACATATATTGCGAAAACTCATCAAAGCAAGACCTAGCTATTGTACAAACCTAACAAAACAGAAACCATGGCTCCAGAAACCAGCCAGGACCAGCCAGGTGGTTTTGAGTGGGACAAGCTGACCTGAGGGAGAGCCAAACCTCCACTGCACCTGCCCAAAAGCAGAGCTCAAACAGCGATTACTGAGGAAGACATACGGCCTTCATCCCAAAGACCACCAAACACAACCACCAGGAGGGAAGGCAGCTAATTATAATACAAAGGGAGAGAAGGTGGAGATGGGTGGGCAGGGAGGCGTGGGCTTGTGGGATCAATGTGTATTTATGCCCGGAACCTGTCTTGACCAGGTACACGTGGTTTGGAAGAAATATCCCCCCATGTGCTGCCAATGAAACACTCTCTACAATTTCAGTGTCAAGTGCTGATTCTCAAAATCAGTTGTTGAGCCAGCCAGAAGGTCTTCGTCTGTCTGCTGGAGCACAGGGGACATCGACATCCCAGTGCACCCCAGACTTTTTCTGGAGCTGACCTCTGCTCCTTGGTCACTCTCTGCGGGGACGAGCAACCAACCTCCTATATGGCCTAGAGTTACGTTTTACCAAAATGTTTTGGGGGAGGCCCAAGGTAAGGTGAGCCTGTGAGACACTAGGGATGCCTGCACATGGCTAACAGTGTGTCAGAGACATCTGACACACAGAGCTGACAGGTTTGGGGAAGGTATTTGGAAGCTGGCAAAGGGGTTTCTGTTGACCACTTAGGGTGGCCACTAGCAAGTTTGGGGGTAACTTGAGCAGGAACTACAGTGTTATCAGTATTATTAACAGCATAACTCACTGCTATAACCCTAACTGCCATAAATTGTGCTTGTTGTTTGTTGTAGGGTGATAGAAGGAAGTATTTTATATGGTTGTTGGTGTTTTGTGTTTGCGTCACTCTAATTTTGGTGGTGGAGATTTTGGATTTTGGGTAATGTCTTCTAGGTTTTTAGTCGACCTCTGCAGTATCTGGTGTAACACTGCCCTCTTGTGTTATTAACTGTAATTGCAACAAGTTAAGCTTTCTGGTCTTTTCTGAGCAGTGAGATTCTATTGTTTCTGATGTAATGCTGCCCTCTTGTGTCTGTAACTGTCAATGACAGGACAGTGATTTTTTATTTTTTTTTTAAACTGTCACAGTTAAAAAGGTGCTGGAAGCTGGGAGTGAGTGCAGAGGGCTCGACCAAGCAAGGAGGAAGCCCTTTCTAGGTGGCTCCAGATTGAGCCCCCGGATTTCTTGAGGGATCAAGGGAAACTTGTACGGTTGGTACGGGAAGACAGGGGAGTAGAGCAGGTATACTTGGGAGGAATATTCTCAGATTCCATAGATAGTTATCTGGGTTTTGATTGGGAGCAAACTCTAATCGAAAGGAAACCTAGAAGGGTTAGACCAATTCCTTGCTTTGCGTGTGGACCAGCAACTTGGACACCTGGGTGGCCTCCAGTCTCGGACCTCCTACAGTGTCACTGGTGCAAAAGGAAGTGGCACTGCAGATCTAGGAGGTGGACGCCTACATGCCCCAGGTGTACCCCGGACCCATGGAATCATATTCAGGAATTAATACAGGTTGAGTGTGAGATTGTGAATTTGATCTGTGCAAAGAGTCTTTCAGTTCCAAAGGATGGGCACGTTTTTGATGACCACTGGGAGGAAGTGAAAGAATATTGCCAGCAGAGGTTTGGGAGAGGAGATAAGAGAAATAAGGAGAGAAATCATGGGGACCCAGCAAAATAAAGAGGTGCCTAGAAGGAGCCCTTTAGGAGGCATACTAACCCATTGGAAGGAAGTTGTGGGGACAGGAGAAACGGAGAGCAAAAGGGTTTTCATCCAATACTCTAATCAATGGTGGCCTCTCTAGAAATCAGAAGATGGGGCAAAGTGGCCATTAAATGGAACATGGGACTGTAACACCATGTTAAAGTTAATGTTTTTAAGGTGGGTAGGAATATGGGATGAGGCACCATATGCAGATGTTTTTCATCTTAGAGAACCACCCAGAATGGCAAAGGGATTGTGGTATTAACCCTCCACAAGACCCACTGATCCTAGCAATGGAAAGAGAAAACAGAAGGGTCTCACATATATTAAAATGATGCTGCTCAGCCTGTAGTATTGGTCAGAAGTGCACTAAAAATAACAGGGTATATAAGGAAGAAGACTCTGATCTGGATGATCTCCCCTCCTCAATCACTAGAGTTGGGTGGGAGCCCAGGAAGGGCACTGGATAAAACTCCAACACCCCTGGGAAGTCCAGCATCCTCCCATACAAGGGCAAAGCTAGGGAACAACCAGTAGTTTTGCAGGCACCTCTTAGAGAAGAAGTGGGACCTGATGGAACAGATGCTACTAAAGGTTCCCTTCAATACCAATGATACGGAAATTTGGAAAAGGAATGTAAAGGATTACAGAAAGGACCCTCTAAGTATAGCTGGACACTTTTGGTTAATAGTGAAATCACATAACCCGGATTGGAATGCTATACAGTTACTGTTACATGCAATGACAGAAACAAAGAAACAGCTGATCCCAAAGGTACCCTGGGATTTGGCCAAGGAGCACTGTAAGACATGGGAGAGGATGTAAAGGAATTCTTTCCCCCCCAGGACCCAAAGTGGGATGTGAATAGAATGGCAGGAAGACAGAAGGTACAACAATATCAGGAGTGGATTGCAAAGGGAATAGAGAAAGCCATCCCCGAATCTATTAACTGGTCAGCTTTATATGCTATTAAACAAGGTCCCTTTGAGTCACCACCTGAGTTCTTAGACAGGCTGAGACACAATGTGTCGTAGCACACCTTTGGACCCAGATCAGATATCGGGATACAGCTGTTAGTGTCATTATTTCTAGGCAAATCCACCGGTGATAAGAGATGTAAACTTCAGAAATTCAGACCCACTGAAGGAAGAAACTTAGAAATATTATTGGATGAAACCTGGAGGGTGTTTAACAATCGAGAAGAAGGGAATAAGGGGAAACAAGGAAGGATGATGGCAGTAGTTAAAAAGGAAGATGAAAATTTTAGAAAGGGGCTTCCCCCTCCGTGCCTAGGAAGAAAAGAATGTGCTCTATGTGAGCAATTAGGCCACTGAAAAAATGAATGCCCAGAATGCTGAGGAAAGGGAAACAAACGAGCACGGGTAGTGGCAAATATAAATGAAGACTGACAGGAACCAGGGGGATCTTCCCTAGCTGATCCCTTGGTTATAATGAAGCTAGGGGAAGGAAAATACCAAAAGCAAATAAAATTTTTAATTGATACCGGGGCAATGTGTTCGATTTTAAACACAGCTTTAACTCAGGTGGGGGAAGATTATATTATGGTTAAGGGAGCCACTGGCCAAGCTGAAAAGGCTTATTTTTGTGGAACACTAAGGCTTGCATAAATTCTCATACATGCCTAATTCACCACATGCACTCCTTGGAAGAGATTTGCTTGAAGAATTGAATGCAACCATCAGATTTGAAAAAGGGGAGATTACTCTGGAGGTGGATACTCAAGAATATATTCAAATAATGAGGTTCCCATAGAAGGAAAAATCAGTGAAGATATCATCAACCAGGTGTACCCTGGTGTGTGCGCCACTGAGAAGCCAGGAAGAGCTAAGAATGCATCACCAGTAGAGGTAAAGCTTAAAGAGGGACAATGACCAGTAAGGATAAAACAATATCTCTTAAAAAGAGAGGGTAGGGAAGGAATCCAGCTGGTAATAGAAAAATTCTTGCAATGGGGTCTGTTAAGGGAATGTGAATCTGATTTGAACACTCTCATATTACCAGTTCACAAACCTGGTGGAATGTACAGAGTAGTCCAGGATTTAAGAGCAGTCAATAGAATAACAGAGGATTTATGTCCTGTAGTAGCAAACCCATACACTTTGTTTACAGTGTTGACACCTTAACTAACCTGGTTTACTGGTTTAGATTTGAAAGATGCTTTCTTTTGCCTCCCTCTCCATGAAGCCAGCCAAAAGATATTTGCCTTTGAATGGAAAAGTGGACAAAGGACCCAGCTCACTTGGACTGTACTGCCTCAAGGATTCAAGAATTTCCCCACCATATTTGGCAACCAACTCGCCAAGGATCTCGAGTCTTGGGAAACCCCACCCGGGAAGGGGAGACTGCGACAATACAGAGATGACATCCTGATTGCCACTGAGACAGAAGATATTTGCATGCCTTGGACAGTGAGTCTCTAAAACTCTTTGGGGCTCCAAGGGCACCGAGTGTCTAAGAAGGAAGTCCAGGAAATGCAGCAGGAAGTCACTTACTTGGGGTATGAAATTAATGTGGGGCAAAGAATTGTGGGGCAAGCCTGACAAGAGGCTCTATGCCAAATACCAAAACCACAGACTGTGAAAGAATTGAGAACTTTCCTCAGAATGACTGAGCGGTGTCACCTTTGGATCTATAATTACGAGTTGCTTGTTCAACCCCTGTATGCACTGATCAACTCTGAACAGAAGCATCTGCAATGGGACAAACAGGCCACATGAGCCTTGGAACAATTGCAAAAAGCCCTGATGTCAGCTCCAGTGCTGGGACTCCCTGAACTGGCTAAGCCTTTCTTTTTGTTTTCTCATGAGAAACAGGGAATCACCCTGGGAGTATTGGCACAAGATTTAGATTTAGATATCACAGAGCAGTCACCCACATCTCCAAGCAATTGGATGTGACTGCAAAAGGATAGCCAGGATGCCTGGATGTGGTAGCAGCAGTAGTTATAAATATCCAAGAAGCTTGAAAATTCACTTTGGGACAAAAAAATGACTGTGTTGGTGTCCCATACAGTGTCTGCAGTATTAGAAGTGAAGGGCAGGTAGTGGCTTTCTCCACAGAGGTTCCTGAAATACCAATCCATACTGGTAGAACAGGATGATGTGGAGATTGTGATCACTAACATTGTCAATCCAGCTTCTTTCCTCAGTGGAAACACAGGAGAACCAGTACACCATGACTGCTTGGAAACCATTGGAGCAACATCCTCAAGCTGCCTGGATTTGAAGGATGTCCCTATGGAAGATGCAGAGGACTGGTTCATGGACAGAAGCAGCAATGTCCTGAATGGCAAAAGGCATGCAGGATATGCCATCTCCATCAGCCATGAGGTAACAGAGTCAGAACCATTGCCTGTCAATACCTCTGCACAAAATGTGAAAATCGCCTTGACCCGAGCCTTGGACTTGACCCAATGTGAGAATGTGAACATAGACTTGGATCCAAAGAACACTCTTGGGGCTGTGCACGCTTATGGAGCAATCTGAAAGGAAAGAGGGCTACTGAACTCTCAAAAGAGAGTTCATGCTACTGAACATGCATAGAAATTCTGAAATTGCTGGAGGCAGTACAGCTCCCAAAGAAAATAGCAATTATGCACATCAGAGCACATCAAAAGGCATACTTGGAATCAGAAAAAGGAAATGAGCTGGCAGACAGGGAGGCAAAAGAAGCAGCAAAAAGAGAGGTACAATTGGAAGGAACTCGAATCCCAGACAGGAAAGTCTCCCTTGAGGGTAAACCAAATTATGACAAAGAGGATCTGAAGCTAATTACAAATTTGGATGAGGCATACAGTAAAGAGGGGTGGGCCCCTACCCCACAAGGAAGGGTAATCATACCTAGTGTCACGATCCGCTATTGATACAGAGCGGGGGTCGTGATGGTTCTTTTGATCTTAAAGGTGCAAACAGGCAAAATGCAGGGGACAAAATCAGTTTATTCAACAGCAGAAAATCAGTTTATTCAACAACAGCAATGCATTTCATTAAATGCCAACAATTCAGTTACGATAGAGGGAAGAGGTATAGGAAACAAAGTATAGGGAGAGAGGAAGGAAAGAAAAGGGATGGGAAAAGAGCTACCAACAGACGAGACGGGCGTCCTCATGTGTCATCCAATAGACGAGTCTTCATCCGTGGGGAGATCTCAGGGGTCTTCTCCAGGGGGTAGACGGGTCTTCATCAGTGGAGAGATCTCAAAGGGTCTTTCCTGAGGGTTGCTCTTTTATAGCCCTTCTCCAAAGCGAGTGGCCTCTGGCCAAGAGGTGGGAAGATTTATGGACCATTGTGTGGTGCTGCAGGAGACAGGTACAGTCAAGCAGTCCTCAGTTGGTACAACACAACCATTGGTTGGTGCCACAACAGCACAATCCAGTGAACACAATACACCAGCACACAGTCATGAGCATCCACCTTGGCCAGGCCAGGAAACCATTGTTGGGAGTCAGCCTGGGTGGGGGTCCTCGAGGTCTCTTTCTGACGGTTGGGAGGCAAAATCGAGGGAAACATCAGACCTACCCTTACAGATAGAGACACTTCAAGAAAGGAATGATGAATGAGAAGAAGGAGCCTGTCCCAATGTGCCAGAAGTGAGCTAGTGAGGAAAATGACAGGCCTGGCTGGGTATGGAGAGTGTCATGGCACCAAGAAACCATTGTGACACTGCAGGATCTTGTGTCAGCAGGGGTCCATTGTGGCACCGTGCAAACAAGGAGTACAGTGTGGCACTGGGGACCCTTATGGAATTCGGGGGTCCCTGTGACTCCATGCGACCTCATGAAATCAAGAAGACAGTTGTGACACTTTTTGTCCTTTTGGAAACAAGGAGACCACTGTGATACTGCTGGAACTTGTATAACCAGGAGGCCATTGTGACACTGGAAACAAGGAGAGCATTGCTGCACTGTGAGACCTCATGGAACCAAGGATCCATTGTGACACTGCAGGGTACAAGGATCCAAGGGACTTTGTGACACCCTGGGGCTCCATTGAACCAAAAAGACATTGTGACACTGGGAGGCCTCATGAAATTGTGAGACTCTAGGACTGTATGGAATCATGTTGACATTAAGCTGGGTGTGAGTGTGGATCTTCTGGAAGGTAGGAGGGCTCTATACAGGGGCCTGGACAGGCTGGATCCAGGGCCCAAATCCAAGGAGAGGTTTAACAAGACCAAATGCTGGCTCCTGCACTTTGGCCACAACAACCCCTGCAGTGCTACAGGCTGGGGACAGAGTGGCTGGACAGTGGCCATGCAGAAAGGGACCTGGGGGCACTGATGGACAGCAGGCTGGACATGAGCCAGCAGTGTGCCAAGGTGGCCAAGAAAGTCCATGGCATCTAGCCAGGATCAGGAATGGTGTGGCCAGCAGGAGCAGGGCAGTGAATCTTCTCCTGTACACGGCAGTGGTTGGCAGCATCTCGAGTGCTGTGTCCAGTTTTGGGTCCCCACTTTAGGAAGGACATGGAGGGGCTGGATTGTATCCAGAGAAGGGCAACAACGCTGGTGAGGGGTCTGGAACACAAGTCCTGTGAGGAGTGGCTGAGGGAGCTGGGGATGTTTATCCTGGAGAAGAGGATGCTCAGGGAGACAAGGTGGTGTCAGGGCACAGGTTGGATGTGAAGATCCCCAGGATCTTTTCCAGCATTGCTGATTCTATGATTCCCTGAAGCCACTTGGAGCCACCTTGGAGCAGTTGCAGGATGAGCCCTGGGACTCCTCTTCACAAGGTCCAGCAGCCCAGGTCCCTCAGCTTCTCCACACAGCCCCAAAGCCCATCCTGTCAGTCCTGCAGAGCCTCTCCAGCCCCCCTTCATTGCCCACAACAGGGAGCCCCACACCCAGACACAGCAGCCCAGATGTGCCCCCCTGGCCTGAGGTGCCTCTGGCAAGGGAGCAGCACGAGGCACTGCAGGACACTGCAGACAATTCCTGAAGCACTTGGATGATGATCCTGCTCCCCAAGGGATGTTCCCATGGTGCCAACTCAGGAACTGAAATGGGGACCTGGGCCAGAGAGAAAAGGGCAAACAGGGATGGGCTGTTTGCAGGGGAGGGAATAGGGATGGGCAAAAGGGAGACATTTGGAACAGGGTAGAAGAAAGAAAGCAAAGGTGAAACAAAGAAAATGGTCAGGGAAGTTTGGGGGTGGCTGCCAGGCAGACCTGGCTCTGAGCAACAACGTCTGCAGTGGGACAGGAAACTCACAGCTGATGGGAACAAACTTTCTGGCTGACTTCAGAGGCCACGACAAAGATGAGTGGTTTCCCTGCTGTCCCCCAGCCCTTACTGGCCCCAGGGGCTGATGGCATTTGTGCTCACTCAGCTCCATGTCCCCACAGCAGCACCATGGGGGTGCTGAGCCTGCTGTGTGCAATGCAAACAGGGGCTCCTGAGCCAGTGCTGCCGTGTGTGTGCCTGCAAGGATGCGGCTCCTGTGTGAGCTGGAGGAGAGGCCAGGGCTGCAGAGGGGGGATGTTGTTGGCAGGTGCATGAGGACGCTCTGGGACGCTGCCCTGGGGTGTCCAGTGCAGTGGGGACGAATCAGCCCCTGCTCTGCTGCTCCTTGCCAGGGTGTCCCCCTTGCAGGGAGCTTGCAGAGCACCAGCCATGCTGTTTGCCCCCAGCCTGCCCATGGCCAGCCTGGGGCTGCTCGCGGGGCTTTTCTGTGCTCAGCATTGGGCTGGCCAAGTGTTGTGGAGAGAGTCTGGCCAAGGAGCCTGGAGCCCCCAGGCCCTGGCCTGAGGCGTCAGCGCTGCCCCAGCAGTGCCCATGGCCTGTCCCTGCTGCAGCCCCGGCACTGCCACCCCCAGGGCTGTGCCTGGCCCCCGAGAGCACTCAGGCCCTGCAGCAACACGAGGGCCAGGAGGGCAGCGGGGCAGTGGCACGGGAGCAGCACTGGCAACACCAAGTGCTGCTGCTGGGCACAGCTGCTGTGCCAGCACTGATCTGCCCCAGCTCTGCAAACAGACACTGCTGCTGCAGCTCCAGAGAAGGGAACAAAAGTGGCATCTCTAGAGAAAACTTTGCTGGGAGATTTTTTATCTTGTATACAGCCACCAATAATGCAGCCCACCATTAACACAATTTTTGGCCATAGCAAAGTTGGAGATGAACAAAATGAGGAAGGGCAGAAACAATATTTTGTGGCCAATATAAAGGTAAAACCCAGGAAAAAATATCCACAATCAAACCAACTGAACAATTAAAGATAATTGGTATTACGAGTTATTTGCAGAAATTGGCCCGGAGGTTAGTGTTTTTTAAAATATCCAGTCATCAGTGTCCACACTGCAGCCTTGAGCTCCTGGTTCCTCAGGCTGTAGATGAGGGGATTCAGGGCTGGAGGCACCACTGAGTACAGAACTGACACTGCCAGATCCAGGGATGGGGAGGAGGTCGAGGGGGGCTTCAGGTGAGCAAATGTGCCAGGGAAGATGAAAAGGGAGACCGCAGCCAGGTGAGGGAGGCAGGTGGAAAAGGCTTTGTGCCGTCCTTGCTCAGAAGGGATCCTCAGCACAGCCCTGAAGATCTGCACATAGGAAAAAACAATGAACACAAAACAACCAAATAACAAACATGCACTAACAGCAATGAGTCCAAGTTCCCTGAAATAGGATTTGGAGCAGGAGAGCTTGAGGATGGGTGGGATTTCACAGAAGAACTGGCCCAGGGCATTGCCATGGCACAGGGGCAGGGTAAATGTATTGGCTGTGTGCAGCAGTGAATAGAGAAAGGCACTGGCCCAGGCAGCTGCTGCCATGTGGGCACAAGCTCTGCTGCCCAGGAGGGTCCCGTAGTGCAGGGGTTTGCAGATGGACACGTAGCGGTCGTAGCTCATGATGGTCAGGAGGGAAAACTCTGCTGTCATGAAGAACACAAAGAAAAAGAGCTGAGCAGCACATCCTTCAAAGGAGATGTGTCTGGTGTGCCAGAGGGAATTGTGCATGGCTTTGGGGACAGTGGTGCAGATGGAGCCCAGGTCAGTGAGGGCCAGGTTGAGCAGGAAGAAGAACATGGGGGTGTGCAGGTGGTGGCCGCAGGCTACGGCGCTGATGATGAGGCTGTTGGCCAGGAGGGCAGCCAGGGAGATGGCCAGGAAGAGGCAAAAGTGCAGGAGCTGCAGCTGCCGCGTGTCTGCCAATGGCAGCAGGAGGAAGTGGCTGATGGAGCTGCTGTTGGACATTTCCTGTGTCTTGCCATGGGGACCTATTCATGGATAAAAAGACAGTGAAATATTAGAGGAGACATCTGTAGCCAAAATCAAAACCCTTTTCCAGACACCCTCCCTTGTAACACACACAGACACACCTTTGTTTTTCAGAGTTCTGTGTGTGTTTTCAGAGTTGTGAGGTTTTCTTTTTAAGCTCTCCCCATGTCTCTCCTGGTATTCTTGGATATCAGTAACCCTCATCATTTTTGCTGCTTTCTGGTAGAGCAGAGTGACTTCCCTGACGCAGAATGATCAGTGGAGACTGAGGGAAAATGATCTGTCACTTCATTCGCTGTTTCTCTGTACTTTCATATTTCTCAAATGGAGGATGATCACACTGCCCTGTTTTCCTTAAAGATCAGCAGATACTGCTGAGAGCAATGTATCCACCACAGCCCAGCACCATTTTTGTATCCAAGGACTCACATTGCTCATTTCACCACCCTAACAGAATTTTCAGTTTCAGAACACTTCTGCCTTTCCCCGTGGGTTTTCAGATAACACAAAGATGCTCTAGGACGGGTTTGCATCCTGGATTGGAGCTCCCAGCTTGGACTGAAATCTCAGAGACACTTCCAAGTGTCCCAGTGATGGCATTGGAGTAAGGCAGATCCAGCTCCTTCCCTGGCTGCACTGACAGCACTGCCCACAGCCGGGCACTGGGGACAGCGTCACCCTGAGCCAGCTGTGCCCCCTCCCAGAGCCCCCAGTGCCGGGCAGCTGCTCCCAGCCCTGTGCTCTGCAGAGGGAACTGGGCCCGGGGCTGCAGAGCTGCCCCACGGCTCTGCTGCAGCTCTGCCTGAACAGGAGGGGCTCCACACCTTGGACCCCCTGCCCTGAGGACAGAGGTTTGGCTGGGGGACAGGAGGGAGGGGGCTTGTTCAGAGGGAGGGGCTGCACTGCAGGGGATCCTATGGAGATCTCTGAACTCTCCCTGCCACAACATTTCTGGGTTTATTTTCTCTCATTTTCTGATCTTGCCTCTGCTTCCTGGAGATTTTCTTCTTGGAGGTGTTTCCCTGTGCCTGATCTCTCCCTGCCAGCACTCACGGCCCCCAAATCTCCGTGCACTCTCCTTGGCCCTACAGAACCCTGCCTGTTTGCAGGGCACTGGCTGGGACAGGTTCTGTTTGCAGCTTAGAGAAAGGACAGGTCAGACTGAGCCTGATGGGTCCAGCAGAGGGGATGCTGGTGCTGTCCATGGGCAGAAGAGTGGCTGGAAGCACATTAGGAATCTCGTGTGAACTTACTGATCACTAAAAATAATACTTCAGATGTCTCAGGCACTTGTCAAAATTCATAATACCTTTTATATTTATCCTCTCTCCCTGCCATTCTCCAATAGTAGGAAACTGAACAAAAAGTCTTAGGAAATTTCCGCATTTTTATCAAAATACTTGGAAATATTCCATGATTTATCAGAAGCCCTCAACATGTTAGAGCTTCATGAGAATTTCACCTCCCCTACACCAGACATACCCAGAGAGTTGTACTCACACAGTCTGCAGGCATTGGGATGTTGCAGCTTTAGGAGATCAGTGCAGGAGCTGCAGCTGCATTGTCCTGCAGCCAGAGGCTTCCTGTGTCAAGGGCTGGGAGTGATTCTGCCCCAGTCACTTCTGAGCATCTTCCAGGCCCTGACTGACTGAAGCTCTCTGTGCCTCTGTGCTGTGCCCGGGGTGGCTGCAGGCAGTGCCCCATCCCTGCTGGGCTGGGAGACGAGCTGCTCTTCAGCAGAAATATCTTTTTGAAGCTCTTCTTGGTTGCCAGGAGCTGCCTCTGTGCCAGGAGCCCAGCCCAGCTCAGCAGCACAGACACAGCACAACGACTTTAATGACCTTCTCAGGGCTTTGTGCTTGTTTGCATCAGACTCAGTCCCTCAGAGAGTGTTCAAAAAACTTCTCAAGAACTCCAAGTTAGATTCAAACTCCAAAGTTTCTTGAAGTTTTAATGGGTCCCACTGAGGGACCCAACTGAGAAAGTGTCCCCAGGTTGCAGTCACAGCAGAACACTGGAGGCAGTGATGACAGAATGGGACAAACAAGGGAAAGGTGTCTCTGATGCTGAGCAAACCTGGATGTGTTTCAGGAATGCCAAGGGCCAAGGGCTGAGCCCCAGCCCCTGGTAAGGCACATCCTGTCCCTCCCTCATTGCTCAGGGCTCTTCCCGGCCCACTGGGCTCTGGCCATGTGCAATGCCAAGGGCAGCACCATGGGGCGGCCCCTGCCAGGCTGCTGAGCAGGGACAAGGAGGCAATGAGGCCCCAGCACAGCAAGGCTCACTTGTCCCCTGCTGGCCTCAGGCCCAGGGCCAGCCTGCATGGCCCAAGTGCTGCAGGAGTTGGCTGTGTCAGGGCCTTTCAGCTGCTGCCCATCCCTGTGCCCTCTGCAGCCCAGGCTGTCCTACGGTGTCCATGCCCTGCACAAAATTAGTGTTAAGGAGTCTTATTCTGATATTTTGGAGATTTGCTGACAGCAGGGCCTCACAGAACCAAAGTGTCAACTGTGACACTATGGAACCTCAAGGAACAAAGGGGCCTTTTGACACTGTGGGAGCTCATGGAACCAAAATCTATTTTGACCGAGTGGGGCCACATGGAACCTGTGGTCCCTTGTGACACTGCAGATCCAAGGAGACCATTGTGACACTAAAGATCTTCATGGAACCAGAAGTCCATTGTGACAGAGAAAGGCTTCATGGAACCAATGGTCCGTTGTTATACTGCAGATCCAAGGAGGCCATGGTGACACTGTGGAACCTCCTGCAGTCATGCATGCATTGTGACACTGCAGAACCTCCCAGAACCAAGGTGACCATGTTATACTACAGAACTTCATGGAACAAAGTGTACATGGTGACATTGTGGAAATGTTTCTGAGAGCATGAAAGCTCATGGAACCAGAATTCCATTGTGACCAAGGGGCCGTTCTGACACTGAGGAACCTCATGGAACCAAGGGTCCATTGTTACACTGTGGGGACTCACAAAACCAAAGGTCCATTGTGACCCTGCAGGGCCTCATGGAACAATGGAGACTATTGTGAAAGAGAATCACAGAATTAATGAGTTTGGAAAATACCTTTGAAACCATCAAATCCAACTTATGAACTAACATCACCTCAAAAAATTAACCATGGCTCTGAGTGCCACGTCAAGACTTTTTTTTTGGCTGCTAGGGACCATGACTCCACCACTTCCCTGGGCAGAAGATTCCAGTGCCCAATCACTCTTTTACTGAAGAATTTTTTCCTGATGTCAAATCTATACTGGCTCATCTTCAGTCTGTGTCCTCTCGTTCTGTCAGGTGTTTCCTGGGAGAAGAGAGCAACCCCCACCTGACTACAGCCTCTGTTCAGGTGGTTGTAGAGAGTCTCCCTGGAGACCATTGTAGCCATTGGGGCCATTGTAGCACGGCAGGGCCTCATGGAATCAAGGGGAGCACAGTGACAGTGTGGGGCTGCATGGGACAAAGGGGCCATTCTGACACCGTGGAACCAAGGAGATCTTTGTTACAGTACTGGGCATCATGGAACCAAAGGACCATTGTGACACTGCAGGGCTTCATGGAACTAAGGGGACAAGAGTGACCCTGTGAGCTCCAAGGGACCAAGGGTCCATTCTCACACTGCAAATCAAAGAGACCATTGTGACACTTTGTAGTGTCATGGAGCCGAGGGTCCATTGTGACACAGCTGGGCCTCATGAAACCATGGAGGCCATTTTTAAAATTTGAGGCTTTGTGAAACAAAGAGACCATTGTGACATTTCAGGGCCTTATGAAACCAAGGAAACCACAGAGACACTGTGGGGCTCCATGGAATCGAGGGGTCATTGTGATACTTTGGATTCTCATGGAATCATGGAAACTTCTGTGACACTTTGCAACCCCATTGATTTGAGGAGTCCATTGTGACACTACAGGGCCTCATGGAACTGAGGATTCATGGAACAGTGCTGGACTCCATGGAACCAAAGGTCCATTGTGACACTGTGGGGCCTCATGGAATCCTGGAGGCCATGATGACACTTTGAGGCCTCGTTGAATCAAGGGGCTCTGCAGGACCTTGTGGAACCAAGGAGACCCTTCTGCCATTGTGAGTCCCCATGGAACCAAGGGTCCATTGGGATACTGCAGTGTGGGAAATGCAGGCAGGGAGAGCTCTCAGGGCCTTGTGCATACAGGCTCAGAGACAGAGATGGATACAGGGTTTGATCTAAGACCTTGGAGAAGGCTTAGAGAATTAGATCATTAAAGTGAAACAGACATGAAACAAGACTATAAGTTTGTAGTTTAAATAGAAATATGTTTTCAGCAAACAGAAATATCTATTATGTAAGCAAAGCAGTATGTTAAGTAAGTTAGTAAAAGATTTTAAAATTTAATTAGAAGCTTAAGATGTGTCAATGTAAGTTTGTGAAGTGTTTTATGACTGGCTGAAAAATGACACATTGAAGCAAAGCCATGAGAATCAAAGCAATTAATGATTGGTGTAAAAAGACACTAGCAAACTTTGTAGAAGTATTTGATTGGCTAAAAAACTAACTTTAGGCATTGTAACTAAGAATTACGCAGTTTCTGATATTATGGCATTGGATGTAACACCTTTAATGTCTCACCCTTCTTTGAGATTGATGCAATAAAGCAATAAACCCTCTTTTACAATGTCTCTAAGTTGCCCTATCACTCATAATATTAATCTCCCATTAAGGATTTTTTTGGACATCAGGATTATCCATTAAAATCAAAGGGGATATAGGGATACCGGGTCTTTTCATTAAAGTCAATGTGGATTTTGCAGAAATTTGCTGCTAAAGTGGAGAAATTTGGGGGAAATAGGCTGAATTTCATGAATTTCCACTCCAGTATTGCAGTGCTGATGCTCTGGAAGTCCTGGATGAATTCCTGGAAGCCAGTTCTGAATCCCTGATCCCACACCTGGGGCCTGTGCTGGAGCTGTGCCTCCAGGTAAGCCCAAAAATCTCCATTTTCAGCTCAAAATCTGGGAATTCTGAGCCCAAAACTGGCATTTTTAACACCAAAAAATTTTGTGACATCAGGTCTATCCATTGAAGTCAATGGGAACTGAGGGACACCAGGTCTAACCTATTGAAGTCTTTTGTGGATTTAGGGACCCCAGGTCTACCCATTGATAGGGCTTGATCAGGAAGGGTTACTGGTTAAACTGGGAGCACTAGGAAGGGCTAAGGGGGAGGAACTGGAACTACTGGGGGACAACTGGAAGCACTAGAAAGGAGGAAAGGGACAAACTGGGCAAACTGGGAGCACTGGGAGAAATGGGAGGGCAAATTAGTCAAACTAGGAGCTATTCCTGGGAGCAGATAAGGGGAGCACTGAGGATACTGGGAGCACTGGGGTATAACTGGGACCACTGGGAAAGATTAGTGAATATATAAGGGATTAGTGAATATAACTAGGGATGAACAGGACACCAGGTCTGCCTCATTGAAGTCAATGGGTATTCAGGGACACCAGGTCTACCCAGTCAAAGCAATGAGGATTTAGGGACACCAGTTTTTGGGGACCCCATGGGTTTTGGGTTTGGATCCAGGTGTCCAAGGGGTACCCAGGTGTACCCAGGTGATTTTTGGGGTGATCCAGGATATTTTAGGGGTACCCAGGTGTACCCCAGGTGTAACCAGGTGATGTTTGGGGCACCCAAGTGTTCTGACTGGCCATGACGGGCCTGGAGAAGATGATGACCACCATTGCACCATCCTGGTCGACCTGGACACAGATGACCCTCAGTGGCTTGGAGGCTGTTGAGGGGCACCCCAACATTCAGAGGGCACCCCAAAACTTAGGTGAGGTGTGGTTACTGCGCTGCAAAGAGAAAGAAAAGACAGCAACACACACGGACCTCTTTCAGGGAAAAAAGGCCAACTTTATTGTACAGACATCCCGTATTTAAAGTGTGTTATGTGCAGCTAGGACAGGACAGTAGTTCATTGGACAATTGGGACAAACATCCCTGGGACAGCATGTCCGGATGTCCCATGGGAAAGACACCAGGTGTTAATCTTTATTATGAATTCCTTTCTGTTTTTCACCAAGTTGTCACTCTGGGAGACTGCCTCCTTAACTGAAGCTGTAGTCAGCTTGTCAGCCTGGGAATGGACCTGAGAGACAGGAGAAATCCAGGCCTGAGAGGAATTACCAAGCTGTAGTTTCCTAGCTCTCTAAATGTGTGTGTCCACAGTGAGGGCCCCGGGAGGGGAGAGATCCCCAAGCTACCTTGAGAGAGGATGCAGCACAGGTACACACAGCTACTTTGGACTCTGGGGTCGGTGAAAGCAGCGTTGTGCACCAGCTCCAGCTCTGGGCTGGGAAAGGGGGCACTCAAATATCTGAATACCCAGGTGTGCGGGAGTTCAGGTCTACCCATTAAAATCAACAGGGATTTAAGGCACCAGGCCTACCCATGGAAGTCATTGGAGATTTAGGAACACCAGGCCTACCCATTCAACCTAACAGATCCCACCACCTCCCAGTTTAGGTGAGGGAGGGGCTGGAAAATTTTGGGGATCCCACATAATTGTGGGAATTTTTCCAGGGAATCCCCCACCTTCCTTCAGCTTTTCAGAGGGAAGCATCCTGGCCTCCCCCTTGCCAGATCTCCTGGTGGGCATAAGAGCTGCAGGTGGTGGTGCCAGGCCAAGAAGTTGGAGAAGTCACAACTCATCAGGGCCCAGGGAAAGCCAGCTCAGCCTTGGGGTTCTGCCTGGCCACCAGCACCCACCAGTGTTCCCAGGTGTGGACTAAGAGGGCACCACTATAAACCAGTAAGCACTTGGAGCCACTCCAGAGCTCTTGAGCCCTTTGGCAGCAGCTCCCAGTAGAAACCAGTAAGGCCAAAACAACCTGAAGTCAGTCCCAGTAGGTCCCAAGCCCCATCCCAGCATAAACCACTAAGACCAGCATCCCCAGAAGTTGGTCCCAGTGCCAAGCAACCCCAAGCCTCCTCCCAGTATAACCAAATACATCACAGTTTAACCCACTAAAATCCAGAATATCCAAGTATAACTGAGTAGAAAGCAGTAGAAACCAGTAAAAACCAGTATAACCCTGTCACCCCAGGACCACATCCCAGTATAAACGAGTAAACCCAGTGACCCCCTGCACTGCATCCCAATATAAACCAGAATAACCCAGTATAACTCACAGTTGGCCACCAGGTCCTCCCAGCCAGCAGGGGGCACTCACACACCCCTGCTCCCTTTCCCAGTAGAACCCAGTGCAAACCAGTAACCCCCCAGCAGCCAATCCCAGTACAAACCAGTATAACCCAGTACAACCAGTACACACAGTGCTAGGTCCTCCCGGACACTCACACACCCTCTCCCAGTGCAACCCAGTGACTCCAGCTCTGTCCCAGCACACCCTGGACCCCATCCCAGCACAAACCAGTACAAACCAGTACAAGCCATTCACAGTTGCAGGGGTCATCCACCAGGAGGTGCTCACACTGTGCCAGGTCCTCCCGGCCAGCAGGGGGCGCTGCAGTGTCCAGTGTGACTCTACAGAACCAAGGAAACCCCTGTGACACTGCGGGGCCCCACGGAGCCAAGAGTCCATTGTGAGACACCTGGGCCACGTGGAGCCAAGGAACCATTGTGACACTGGGGAAACTCATGGGACCAAGGGGCCACTGGGACATTGTGGGGCCTCATGGAACCTGTGAGCCATTGTGACACTGCACGGCCTTGTGGAACCAAGGAGACCACGGTGACACTGTGGGGCCACATGGAACCAAGAGTCCATTGTGACACTCTGGAACTACAGAGACCATTGCTGAGTGTATGGAACCTCGAGGAACAAAAGTCCATTGTGAAAGATCAAGGCCTCATGGAACCAGAAAGAGCATTGTGACACTGTGGGGCCCCATGGACCCAAATCTCCATTGTGACAGAACAGAACCTCATGGAACCAAGAGTGCAGGGTGACCCAGCAGGGCCCTGTGGAACCAAGGAGACCAAAGGCTTCAAACCTTCCTTGCAGGGTTCTGAGTTGGGGAAAGGGGAACCTGCTTCGTGGCACATTGGGCTTGGCACACACCTGAGGAGTGTGTCTGTTTTCAGTGAGGAAACTTAGGAGTTTTAGATTGCTTCCAAAAACACAAGGAAAAACAGTGTTTGCCTGAGTGCAGTCAATTCTCCAAGCAAAGCAGGTCCCAGGTGAGTGAGGACAGACAGGATGGGGTTGGGCAATGTGGAGCAAGGTTGTCCACACTGGCTCAGACCTCAAGCCACAACTTCTGTGAGCAGGCCAGACCTCCTGAGGAGAGACCCTGCATCAACACCAATCAGGGAATGCTGCAATCACCTCTGCTCTAAAGAGAACAGGAATAAAATGCACCCTTGAAAATAATAATAAATATTTCTAAGAAGCTCTTCAAATTATTTCTCCATAACTGGATTTGAAAATCTTGTTAATGAACTACCCCAGACCAGAGGGAAATCAAGGCAGAGCCATGGTTTGTCAGGACTTGCTTGATCCCAATCAGCCCCGTGGTGCATTTGGTGCTGAGCCCTTGAACCTCAGGGCCTGAGAGGAGATTGCACAAACCTTTCCACGAGTCCAAGGCAGAAGAAAAACCCAAAGTGTCTCAAAGCATTAATGGGTCCCACTGAGGTCCATCCCCAACACAGGATCCTCATGGACTCCTTGGAGGAGAGAACTGGACACCAGGATTGCCCAAAAACCTCTCAGAGACTCAGAGAGGAAAGGAAAATCCAAAGTACCTTTAAAACCTTGAGTATCTCAAAGTATTATTGAGCCCCACTGAGTGTCAATACAAAGCTCTCAAGGGACTAATTAAAGCAGATAATTGGGGGCATCACTGCATAAACTACTAAAAGAATTCGTGCAAAAAGGGAAACTCCAAGTACCTTAAAAAACTGAGTACCTTGAAGTATTAATGAGCCCCACTGAGTATCATTACTGACAAAGCCTCTCAAGGGACTAATTAAAGCAGATAATTGGAAGCTGTCACTGCACAAACCTCTCAGAGACCCAGTGTCAAAAAGTAGAACTTAAATTAACCCTGAGTACCTTGAAGCATTAATGAGCCCCAGTGAGTGTTGTTACTGACAAAGGCTCTCAAGGGACTCATTAAAACAGATAATTGGAGACCATGATTGCACAAAGCTCTCAGAGACTCCAAGGCAAAAGCAAAACCCAAACCTTGAGTATCTCAAAGTATTAATGAGCCCCACTGAGTGTTAATACAAAGCTCTCAAGGGACTAATTAAAGTAGATAATTGGGGGCATGATTCTATAAACTACTAAAAGAGTTGGTGTCAAAAGGGAAAGACTTGACATTTCTTTGTTTCCTCCTGTCATCTCTGCTTCGAATTTCCTGCTCTAACTGGAACCTGGGGACATTTTCTCAGTTGTGTCCCTCATTGGGACCCATTAAAACTTCAAGAAACTACAGCATTTTAATTTGAGTTCTTGAGAAGTTTTTTGAACACTCTCTCAGGGAATGATTCTGATGTAAACATTTAATGAACCAAGAGATTCATTAAAGTCCTTGTGCTGTGTCTGTGCTGATGAGCTGGGCCGGGCTCCTGGCACAGAGGAAGCTCCCAAGGTGAACCAAGAGAAGCTTCAAAAAGACATTTCTGCTGAGGAGCAGCTCCTCTCCCAGCCCAGCAGGGCTGAGGGCACTGCCTGCAGGCACTGAGGGCACAGGAGCCAGGCACAGACAGGCTCAAGGCAATCAGGACTGGGAAGACATTGAGCTGAGACTGCACTTGGGGAAACATCTTCACAGCCCTGGACATGGTGAGTGTGTGGGTGCAGGGCAATGTCCCCTGTGCTCCTGGAGGCATCTCCTGGAGCCAGCACAGCCCACAGCCTGGGGATGTGTCAGGAGGGCTCTCCCAGTTTCTCTGAGGCACAGGAGGAGGAGGAGGTGGAGGAGGAGGAGGATGTGCTGCAGAGGGGGCTGCCCTGGGCACTGTCAGAGGGACAGGGCAGGACGGCTCCTGCTGCCAGGGATGGCTGCAGGGGCTGAAGCTGGGGCTGCAGCCAGGGCTGCCCAGGGCTGTCCTGCAGAGCAGCTCCTGCGGCCCTCAGGGCTCTTGGCCAGCCCAGCCCATGTGCCACCTGCCAGGGACAGCTCTCAGCCTGCCTGGCAGCTCCCCATGGAATGTGGGGAGAAGTTGGAGGTGCAAGGAGCCACCCCCATCAGGGCAGATTCCTCCTGCTGTGGAGATGGTGCTGCATGGCCAGGGCTGCTCTCAGCTTTCTCCTCAAGGCAAGGCAAAGGGGCTGTCAGGTGTGTCTGTGTCACTGACACTCCTGCACTGTCCCCCTGGGCATCAGCACATCTGCCTCCCATCTCCCTCACAAAGTGCCTCCTCACCCTCCTGTGCCTCCAGACAGCAGCAGCAGCCCCTTGGCTTGCAGCATCTCAGTTTGTGTGAGCTGCCCTTAAGGCCCTGCTGGCAGGGAGATGGTCCTGGGCAGTGCCCTGTGCTGGGAGGGGTGTGCAGGGCAGAGCTGATCCCCAAGGGCTGGGCTGGGCTCTGGCAGCACTGACAGGGACAAGGCTTGGATAGAGAGAAACAGCTCCCAGTAAGCACAACTCCAGGCAGCAGAGAGCCAGAACAACCCTTGGTTTCCCTCTCTCTATTTTGAAATTAGATCATTCAAAAAGGCTACTTTATTTCTCTAGAATATTTAAATGCCATCACCCTGAGTTAGAGGGAGTTGTGAAAAGCAAGGAGCAGCTCTGTGGGACTAGCAGGACTGCCTGCACTGGGGCTCAGAAAGCCCTGTCTTCCCTCTGGGCTCCTCAGTGTTCAGACTGAGAGCACTGCTGAAGATAAGGCAGTAACAAATCAGCAGCAAAAGTCCGATCTCAAAAATGAAATTTTACGGAAGTTCCCCCACAGGAAGAGTAGTAGCTTTGAGAGGTTTCCAAAATTAATTGCACATGATTGACTAGAAGGAATCTGTCCTAGCTTGTCCATTTTTTTTTCAACAGTCCACGATACCTTGAATGATGAAATGTCCAACAGCAGCCCCATCAGCCACTTCCTCCTGCTGCCATTGGCAGACACGCGGCAGCTGCAGCTCCTGCACTTCTGCCTCTTCCTGGCCATCTCCCTGGCTGCCCTCCTGGCCAACGGCCTCATCATCAGCGCCGTAGCCTGCGGCCACCACCTGCACACCCCCATGTTCTTCTTCCTGCTCAACCTGGCCCTCAGTGACCTGGGCTCCATCTGCACCACTGTCCCCAAAGCCATGCACAATTCCCTCTGGAACACCAGACACATCTCCTATAAAGGATGCACTGCTCAGGTCTTCATGCTTGTCTTCTTCATTGGGTCAGAGCTTGCCCTCCTGACCATCATGAGTTACGACCGCTACGTGTCCATCTGCAAACCCCTGCACTACGGGACCCTCCTGGGCAGCAGAGCTTGTGCCCACATGGCAGCAGCTGCCTGGGCCAGTGGCTTTCTCAATGCTCTGCTGCACACAGCCAATACATTTTCCCTGCCCCTGTGCCAGGGCAATGCCCTGGGCCAGTTCTTCTGTGAAATCCCACAGGTCCTCAAACTCTCCTGCTCACACTCAAATCTCAGGGAACTTGGGCTCATTGCTGTTAGTGCCTGTTTAGCTTTTGGCTGTTTTATGTTCATTGTTTTCTCCTATGTGCAGATCTTCAGGGCTGTGCTGAGGATCCCCTCTGAGCAGGGAAGGCACAAAGCCTTTTCCACCTGCCTCCCTCACCTGGCTGTGCTCTCCCTGTTTGTCAGCACTGGCATGTTTGCTAACCTGAAGCCCCCCTCCATCTCCTCCCCATCCCTGGATCTGGCAATGTCAGTTCTGTACTCAGTGGTGCCTCCAGCCCTGAATCCCCTCATCTACAGCCTGAGGAACCAGGAGCTCAAGGCTGCAATGTGGAGACTGATGACTGGAGGGTTTCAAGGACATTAAACTTCCAGAAAAATAATGAAAATCACATAAATAATAGCCATTTTTGATAGTTCTTGTTTTGTTAGTTGTGGGAATCTTTTTCCTTTGTTTTAGTTTTTCTATATTGTCCACAAAGATAAGCCTATGCTCGTGTTATTTCTCATTTTGTTTCTCTCACCCGTCCCATTGGCCACAGATTCTGTCAATGAGGAGCTGCACTCTTGGAGGCTATATATGAACTAAAGGATCTCCCAGCAAAGTTTTCTCCAGAGATGCCCCTTTTGTTCCCTTCTCTGGAGCTGCAGCAGCAATGTCTGTGTGCAGAGCTGGGGCAGATCAGTGCTGGCACAGCAGCTGTGCCCAGCAGCAGCAGCAGCACTTGGTGTTGCCAGTGCTGCTCCCGTGCCACTGCCCCGCTGCCCTCCTGGCCCTCATGTTGCTGCAGGGCCTGAGTGCTCTCGGGGCCGGGCACAGCCCTGGGGGTGGCAGTGCCGGGGCTGCAGCAGGGACAGGCCATGGGCACTGCTGGGGCAGCGCTGACGCCTCAGGCCAGGGCCTGGGGGCTCCAGGCTCCTTGGCCAGGCTCTCTCCACAACACTTGGCCAGCCCAATGCTGAGCACAGAAAAGCCCCGGGAGCAGCCCCAGGCTGGCCGTGGGCAGGCTGGGGGCAAACAGCATGGCTGGTGCTCTGCAAGCTCCCTGCAAGGGGGACACCCTGGCAAGGAGCAGCAGAGCAGGGGCTGATCCATCCCCAGTGCGCTGGACACCCCAGGGCAGCGTCCCAGAGCGTCCTCATGCACCTGCCAACAACATCCCCCCTCTGCAGCCCTGGCCTCTCCCCCAGCTCACACAGGAGCCACATCCTTGCAGGCACACACACGGCAGCACTGGCTCAGGAGCCCCTGTTTGCATTGCACACAGCAGGCTCAGCACCCCCATGGTGCTGCTGTGGGGACATGGAGCTGAGTGAGCACAAATGCCATCAGCCCCTGGGGCCAGCACGGGCTGGGGGATGGCAGGGAAACCACTCAGCTTTGTCGTGACCTCTGAAGTCAGCCAGAAAGTTTGTTCCCATCAGCTGTGAGTTTCCTGTCCCACTGCAGATGTTGTTTCTCAGAGCCAGGGCTACCTGGCAGCCACTCCCAAACTGCCCTGAGCATTTCTATTCCTTCAGCTTTGCTTTCTTTACTCTTTCCTGATCCAGATTTCTTCCTCTTCACCACCCTTGTCCCCTCCCCTGCTAACAGCCCATTCCTCATTGCCCTTTCCTCTCTGGCCCATCTCCCGATTTCTGTTCCTGAGCTGGCACCATGGGAACATCCCTTGGGGTGCAGGATCATCCTACAAGTGCTTCAGGAATTGTCTGCAGGGTCCTGCAGTGCCTCGTGCTGCTCCCTTGCCAGAGGCACCACAGGCCAGGGGGGCACATCTGGGCTGCTGTGTCTGGGTGTGGGGCTCCCTATTGTGGGCAATGAGGAGGGGCTGGAGAGGCTCTGCAGGACTGACAGGATGGGCTTTGGGGCTGTGAGGAGAAGCTGAGGGACCTGGGCTGCTGGACCTTATGAAGAGGAGGCCCAGGGCTCATCCTGCAACTGCTCCAGGGCTGGTTTCAGAGAATCACAGAATCAGCAAAGCTGGACAAAACCCTTGAGATCATCAAGTCTGACCCATGCACTGACCACCCAATGACCACAAGCACTGACCACCCTCACTAACCTCACCAATTGGCCATTCCCCAATGACCACAATCTCTGACTACAACCACTGACCACACTCTAATTGAAACCCAACTGACCCCATCCACTGACCATAAACCCTCACCACACCCCCACTGACCACCTGCATCAACCACATTCACTTACCACACCCATTGACCACACCCACTGACCACACCCACTGACTGCACCCCAGTGACCACCTGACAACATCTACTTACACCTTCCCACTGATACCTTCCCTGACATTACCTGATCACACCCACTCACCACAGTCAGTGATCACACTCCCCTGACCACACCCACTGTGAAGACGCCAATGCCCACACCGCACTGGCCACATCCAACTGACCACCCAAGTGACCACACCCACTGATCAAACCCACTGACCACTCGATATGGCCACACCCACTGACCACACCAAGTGACCACGCAACTGACCATTGCTGATTATGTCACAACTGATCATATCACAACTGACCACACCCACGGACCACAACCCACTGAATTCTCCCACTGACCACACCCACTGCCCACTCCTGACCACAATCCACTGACCACTCAACTGAACAAAGTGACTGAGCACCCAACTGGCCGTATCCTGACTGATCACATGCCACTGACCACACCAACTTACCACCCCTTCACTGACCACACCCACTGCCCAGACACCAATGCCCACACTGCCACTGACCACAGCCACTGATCACCTCCCACTGACCACCCTGTCCTGGTTTGAAAGACAGCTGTCTACTAGGGAAAGCAGGGCCTTCCCTTGAAATGGAGAAAATAAATCCCTCCCTCTGAATTAGTATCATTTTCAAATGAAGGGGCTGTCAGGCAAAGATATGGGGATAGGAATAACAGTTCTTTACTAATATATATATAACAAGGCAAAACAAAACAACAACTATGAAATTAACAACAAACAGAACAGGAACCCAGTAACAGTTCTCTGTTCTCTTGGCTGCGGGGACTTTTCCCCTCTGGTGCAGTTACCCTCCCAGTTGGCAGTGAGCTCTGGCAGGTTCCTGGTGGACAGGGACAGATCCTGCACAGCTGCAGGGGCACTGGAGTGATGGTGGCTGTGTCCCAGACGGGAAGGGTGGAGGAGAGGCTGTGCTCACGAATCCTTGGAACAGTGTCAGTCCCAGTGCCCCAACAGGATGCTTGGAGATAGCAAACTGAAGCAGGAGAGCGTCCTAGCAGGGGTGTGGGGTCCAACACCAGAAGAGGCAGCTCCTGGCATTGGGATGGTGGGGTGAGGTTTTCCAGTGGCCTTCCTCCTCCAATAGCCAAAGCAAGCAAGTGCCAGCAACAGCCCCCCACCCTCCTTTACCCTCTTCTCATCTCGCACTGTTCCCCCCCCTCCACCCCTGCCCTCCAAGAGAAACTCCTAAAGAAACCAGGGAGTCTCTCCCTCCCCCATCTCGAAGTCTCAAGGACCTAGCCAGCAGTGATCCTTAGCATATCAGTGGGAAAAAATTCCACAGGCAGAGAGGGAAGGAAAAAAACAACTCCCAACACCTCTTTACCCATGGGTTCTTCTGTCCTGGGGGTCTCTGTGGGGGTCCCTGGTGGTCGTGGACCCCAATGTTCCAGTTGGCCTGGCTAAGTTGGCAGGACATTGAAGCTGGTGAACTTCTGTGGAAGGAGCAGAAACCCTAACAGAGCCTCCTTGCAAAGCTGTCCCTTAGACAAGAAATTGCTTACTTAGAATGACTAATACTAGAAATATTTCCCCCCTTTGCAAACCTCACTTTATCTCCCTGTGATATAATTGGTCCATTTTCAATCCCCTTAGCAATTGGTCCCTTTTCTCTAAAATCCCTAAGCAGTTGGTCCGTTTTACAATCCCCTAAATAATTGGTCTGTTTTCAAGACACCCTGACCCTACAAAAGCCCCCGTTAGTACCTTGTCCATTGAATTGCTGCCTGGGACCCCTTCATGGAAGAAATAAAGTGTCTGTGGAATCTCCCTGCAGCTTCCTCGGTCTCCTTCCTCTGCTGGCCAAAGGTACTTTGGAAGCAAGGCTCAAATCACAACATGGGCTGAAGGCCTGGACTCCAGGCATTGCTTGCATCCTCCTACCTCGTGGCTGAAATCTGCCTGAGACACCAGGAAAGGCTGTTCCTTGTGGGACATCTTATCCGGGCACGTTGCGGCAGCTGAGGGCCCAAAAGCCCAAAGCCCCAACAGCTACAAACTTCCAGTTCCCCTTCTTATACAACAGGCATTGTGCAGTTTCCAGAGGCCCAGGGTTCTGGAGAATAAGGATTGTGTCAGCTCACTTGTGTGGGCAATTTCTCATCTGGTGACATGAGGTCACAGAGTGGGCTATGACATCACAGAGTGGGCTATGTGAGGTCACTGAGCAGCTATGGCATAGAGCAGACAATGACATCACAGAGCAGGCTGTGACATCACTGGGCTGCTTTGTGACATCACCGCAGGGCTGTGTGACATCACAGCAGGGTTGTGTGTGTGACATCACAGGAGGAGCTGTGTGAGGTCACTGGGTTGGTCACTCTGCCCCAGCCCCCCCTCACAGTTGCCCCAGACAAGTCCAATGCTGTTCATGCCCAGCAGGGTCCCCTGTCCCCCGGGATCCCCCTGCTCCACCTGGAGCCACAGCCTCCCTCAAGGATGTTCCACAAATCAACCCCAGAGCCTGACACGGGGACAAGGGGCCAGGGCTGTGTGACCAGGACATCAAGGCCGTGGATTATCCAGGTCACTGGGGCCTGGTTTGGGTTGCCCAGGGCAGGAAAGATGTCTGGCAGCTGGAGCAGGGTGAGGGAAGGGCCTCCAAGGTGGGGCTGGAGCCCTTTGGCTGTGAGGAGAGGCTGAGGGAGCTGGGCTTGTCCAGCCTGGAGCAGGGAAGGCTGAGGGGCTCCTCATGCCAGCCTGGCAGAGCCACCCAGGAGCTGATGGAGAACACAGAGCCAGGCTCTGCACTGGGGGGTCTGGAGGGGACAAAAGTCAATGGGTGGAAGGGGAATGAGGGGAGATCAGACAGGACATGTGGAAAACCTTTGTTCCCATGGGCTCAGACAGGTTCTGAGATGCTGCCCCATCCCTGCCTTTGGGATTTTCCAATCCACACCAAATCAAGGCTTGAACCACTTGGTCTGATCCAGTTTCTGACAGGTTTGGCTGCAGACTTGCTGAGGTCCCTTCCAACCTCAGCTCCCTGATGATCCCAGGACGATGCTGTTCCCGATTTTGGAATGGGTTGGAGCAGATGTTTATGGGACAGGAGCCCTCTGGGGCTGTAGGGGACCTGCAGCTTGCAAGGTGCACGAGCACATCTCATTAGCTGGGGCATTTGAGTACTTTAAGAAATGTCAAAATTTCCCACCAGAAGAGAAGAGAAATTTCCTGGATGTGTACTGATGGCAGGACAAGAAATACTGATCTTCCCCTGTACCTGTGTTACCACTATACTGTCTATAATTTCATGTCCCTCTTCATTTGGGTGTTTCCACCTCTCCTGTTTAAATGGCCATGTCTAAGGACATCTCTTCCCTAGACCAGCTGGTCCTATGGCCTTGCCATTGCTCCCAGATTGCCTCCTCCCATTGTTCTCTGGTCATTCCACATTAGTCAACATCTTAATTGTGTCTACATCTATCACAGAATCACCCTTTCTAATGTCTGTGTCTAAAACTGTTCCTGTATGGAAATACCTTGTTCATGGTGGATACATCAGATACTGCTTTGACATTGCACAGAGCTGAGGAAAGAATTTTGAAGTTTATTGAATTTTATCATTGGTACTTTTTTTTATGTTGGCCAAGAAGAGAAACCTTCTGTGCCTCTGAGTCTCACCAGTTGCTGACCCCCAAAGGACACAAACCTGATGAGTTGTGGTTCCCACTGCAGTGCTGGCACTTGCACCTCCCTCCATCCCCACAGCAGAGCTCCCTTGTCCCACAAAGTCCCTGGCAATGCAGGGATGAAGGAAACAGGACAGGCTGTGGGGATCAGGGGCAGGGCACAGCCAGGGATTTGGGGTGGTTGTGAGCCCAGGGCAGGAGCCAGCCCTTGGCCTTGCTGAACCTCATCCAATTGTCCTGGGCCCATGGCTCCAGCCTGTCCAGATCCCTCTGCAGAGCTTCCTGCCCTGCAGCACAGCCACACTCCCACCCAGCTTGGCCTCACCTGGACACTGACTCAGGGTGCCCTCCATGGCCTCGTCCACATCAGCAAGAAAGAGATTTCACTGCCCTGGCCCCAACCCTGAGCCCTGGGGACACCCCTGGATGTGACTCCAATGCCCAGCACTCCTTGCTCTGGACTTCTGTTTTTTATGGAGCTGTGTCTGCCTTTGGTTTTGTTTGCTGACAAGAAATGAACATCCCTCTGTGTCTCAGGCAGCTCCTTCTCCAAGGAAAGCAGGTGGGAGTTGGTGCCAAGGAGCTGAAAGCTGCAGGCACAGCCTGGAGGGGAGGGAGCTCAGATTTGCACAAGGCTGCTCTGAGTGCCAGGGCTTGGATGGGGGAAATGGTGGGGTGGGGGTGGGGACAGAGTGTGATTGATTGTCAGCCATAAAGAGTCTTGATTTTCATCTCTGTTCAGACTGCATTAGGATGGGCTGGGGATCAATATCAACTGGAGATTGCTGATATCAGTGTATAAAAAAGAAAATAAGAATAAGAAAAAAAGAGATTCTCTCTTTTTGTCTTTAATTGAAATATGTTTTGAATGGAGTGAAAGCTTAGACAAGTCCTGCCTTATGCTCAGGTTTCTGGCAGTAATTCTGTTTCAGGCGACCTGCACACCAAATTGCTTTTGCTCACAAGAGAATGGCTGATGAGGTCTATTATAAAATGAATTATTTACTGAATGGACTCAAGATTAACAGACAAGACACTTTAACTGGAATACTTACTGCACAGGATAAACAAAAGAAGCCCAGGTAGATACAAACACCGTGCCCAATGAAGTTCCCTATATTACAGCTAGTGAAGGAATAGCAGAGATCAGGAGTCAATGTAACTTAGCACCAAACTGATGAGGGAGTACACATGGAGCCCTTTCACTCAGCTCCCACAAAAGGAACCACAAAGATGCATCCAGACTTGGGGGAGAAGCCCTACCTGTTTGCAGGGACTATGCAGAAGATTTCTGCTTGGTGAAAGTTCTGTGTAGCTTTTCTAGTTTGTAAAGTGAAGTGTGTGTCACTCAGAAATTCAAGGCTCATCTCCCTTCAGGCTGCTCTCAAGGCCAGATGTTCATGGTCAGCTGGGAATTCCACCTCCCTGGCACCAGAGAGAACTCAGGACAGGACAGATGTGGGGCCTGGGTTATCTCAGCAATTCCTGAGAGGGGGAAGATGCCCTGAGTGATGGCCCCAGCTGATGGACAGAAGAGATGAGCTCTGCTGGGCCATAGGGGAAGTCCTGCTGCAGGAACCTCATGGAACCAAGGGTCTGTGGTGACATTGTGATGGCTCCTGGAACCAAGGAGACCATGGTGACACCAATGAACCTCATGGAACCAAGGGGCCTTTGTGACACTGCAAGGCCTCAGGGAACCAAGGAGTCCAAAGATCTCAAATAGTCCTTGCAGGGTTCTGCCTTGGATGAAGGGGAACATCCTGGGTGGCACCCTGGGCATGACACACACTAATAGAAGATGTCTGTTTGTAATGGGGAAAGTTAGGAGTTTTAGATTGCTTTGAAAAAACCAAGAAAGCCCTTGTTTGCTTGAGTGCAGGCAGCTCTCCAAGCTAAGCAGGTCCCAGGTGAGTGAGGACAGACAGGATGGGGCTGGGGAATGTGGAGCAAGGTTGTCCACACTGGCTCAGACCTTAAGGCACAGCTTCTGTGAGCAGGCCAGACCTCCTGAGGAGAGACCCTGCATCAATATCAAACACAGAATGCTGCAATCATCAGCAATGAAATACACCCTTCAAAATAGGAATGTGTATTTCTTAGAATCTCTTGGAAAAAATTCTCCATAATTGGATTTGAAAATCTTCCTAATGAACTGCCCCACACCAGAGGGCAATCAAGGCAGAGCCATGGTTTGTCAGGACTTGCTTGATCCCAATGAACCCCGTGGTGCATTTGGTGCTGAGCCCTTGAACCTCAGGGCCTGAGAGGAGATTGCACAAACCTTTCCACGAGTCCAAGGCAGAAGAAAAACCCAAAGTGTCTCAAAGCATTAATGGGTCCCACTGAGGTCCATCCCCAACACAGGATCCTCATGGACTCCTTGGAGGAGAGAACTGGACACCAGGATTGCCCAAAAACCTCTCAGAGACTCAGAGAGGAAAGGAAAATCCAAAGTACCTTTAAAACCTTGAGTATCTCAAAGTATTATTGAGCCCCACTGAGTGTCAATACAAAGCTCTCAAGGGACTAATTAAAGCAGATAATTGGGGGCATCACTGCATAAACTACTAAAAGAATTCGTGCAAAAAGGGAAACTCCAAGTACCTTAAAAAACTGAGTACCTTGAAGTATTAATGAGCCCCACTGAGTATCATTACTGACAAAGCCTCTCAAGGGACTAATTAAAGCAGATAATTGGAAGCTGTCACTGCACAAACCTCTCAGAGACCCAGTGTCAAAAAGTAGAACTTAAATTAACCCTGAGTACCTTGAAGTGTTAATGAGCCCCACTGAGTGTTGTTACTGACAAAGGCTCTCAAGGGACTAATTAAAACAGATAATTGGAGGCCATGATTGCACAAAGCTCTCAGAGACTCCAAGGCAAAAGCAAAACCCAAACCTTGAGTATCTCAAAGTATTAATGAGCCCCACTGAGTGTTAATACAAAGCTCTCAAGGGACTAATTAAAGTAGATAATTGGGGGCATGATTCTATAAACTACTAAAAGAGTTGGTGTCAAAAGGGAAAGACTTGACATTTCTTTGTTTCCTCCTGTCATCTCTGCTTCGAATTTCCTGCTCTAACTGGAACCTGGGGACATTTTCTCAGTTGTGTCCCTCATTGGGACCCATTAAAACTTCAAGAAACTACAGCATTTTAATTTGAGTTCTTGAGAAGTTTTTTGAACACTCTCTCAGGGAATGATTCTGATGTAAACATTTAATGAACCAAGAGATTCATTAAAGTCCTTGTGCTGTGTCTGTGCTGATGAGCTGGGCCGGGCTCCTGGCACAGAGGAAGCTCCCAAGGTGAACCAAGAGAAGCTTCAAAAAGACATTTCTGCTGAGGAGCAGCTCCTCTCCCAGCCCAGCAGGGCTGAGGGCACTGCCTGCAGGCACTGAGGGCACAGGAGCCAGGCACAGACAGGCTCAAGGCAATCAGGACTGGGAAGACATTGAGCTGAGACTGCACTTGGGGAAACATCTTCACAGCCCTGGACATGGTGAGTGTGTGGGTGCAGGGCAATGTCCCCTGTGCTCCTGGAGGCATCTCCTGGAGCCAGCACAGCCCATAGCCTGGGGATGTGTCAGGAGGGCTCTCTCAGTTTCTCTGAGGCACAGGAGGAAGAGGAGGAGGAGGAGGAGGAGGAGGAGGAGGAGGAGGAGGAGGAGGATGTGCTGCAGAGGGGGCTGCCCTGGGCACCGTCAGAGGGACAGGGCAGGATGGCTCCTGCTGCCAGGGACAGCTGCAGGGGCTGAAGCTGGGGCTGCAGCCAGGGCTGCCCAGGGCTGTCCTGCAGAGCAGCTCCTGCGGCCCTCAGGGCTCTTGGCCAGCCCAGCCCATGTGCCACCTGCCAGGGACAGCTCTCAGCCTGCCTGGCAGCTCCCCATGGAATGTGGGGAGAAGTTGGAGGTGCAAGGAGCCACCCCCATCAGGGCAGATTCCTCCTGCTGTGGAGATGGTGCTGCATGGCCAGGGCTGCTCTCAGCTTTCTCCTCAAGGCAAGGCAAAGGGGCTGTCAGGTGTGTCTGTGTCACTGACACTCCTGCACTGTCCCACTGGGCATCAGCACATCTGCCTCCCATCTCCCTCACAAAGTGCCTCCTCACCCTCCTGTGCCTACAGACAGCAGCAGCAGCCCCTTGGCTTGCAGCATCTCAGTTTGTGTGAGCTGCCCTTAAGGCCCTGCTGGCAGGGAGATGGCCCTGGGCAGTGCCCTGTGCTGGGAGGGGTGTGCAGGGCAGAGCTGAGCCCCCAGGGCTGGGCTGGGCTCTGAGAGCACTGGCAGGGACAAGGCTTGGATAGAGAGAAACAGCTCCCATTAGGCACAACTCCAGGCAGCAGAGCCAGACCAACATTTGGTATGCCTCTCTCTCTTGATCAGAATAGGGAAAAAAAGAGTTTAGGGAAAAGTATTTTGAAATTTGAGCCTTCAAAAAGGCTATTTTAATTTTCCAGCACATTTGAAGTGCAATCACCTTCAATTAGAGGGAGGTATTATAAGCAAAGGGCAGCTGTATGGGATCAGTAGGTCAGACTGCACTGTGTCAAAGGTAGCCTTGTTTCCCCTCTGGGCTCCTGAGCATTCATACTGAGAAAAATGCTGACGATGAATCAGTAAATCAGGAGCAGAAACTCAAAATCAAAAATAAAATTTTTAGTCAAGTTCCCCCACAGGAAGAGAAGCAGTTTTGAGAGGATTTCTACCTGAAATGTACAGGATTGTCTCAAGGAAATGTCTCCCAGCTTATCAATGTCTTCTTTTTACAGTCCACAATGCCCAGAGTGAGGAAATGTCCAACAGCAGCTCCATCAGCCACTTCCTCCTGCTGCCATTGGCAGACACGCGGCAGCTGCAGCTCCTGCACTTCTGCCTCTTCCTGGCCATCTCCCTGGCTGCCCTCCTGGCCAACGGCCTCATCATCAGCGCCGTAGCCTGCGGCCACCACCTGCACACCCCCATGTTCTTCTTCCTGCTCAACCTGGCCCTCAGCGACCTGGGCTCCATCTGCACCACTGTCCCCAAAGCCATGCACAATTCCCTCTGGGACACCAGACACATCTCCTATGAAGGATGTCCTGCATTTTTCTTATTTTCTTCTTTTTTGGATCAGAGCTTGCCCTCCTGACCATCATGTGCTACGACCGCTACGTGTCCATCTGCAAACCCCTGCACTACGGGACCCTCCTGGGCAGCAGAGCTTGTGCCCACATGGCAGCAGCTGCCTGGGCCAGTGGCTTTCTCAATGCTCTCATGCACACAGCCAATACATTTTCCCTGCCCCTGTGCCATGGCAATGCCCTGGGGGGATTCTTCTGTGAGGTACCCCAGATCCTCAAGCTCTCCTGCTCCAAATCCTACCTCAGGGAACTTGGGCTCATTGCTTTTAGTGCCTCTTTGGTATTTGGCTGTTTTGTGTTCATGGTTTTCTCCTATGTGCAGATCATCACCGCTGTTCTGAAGATCCCCTCTGAGCAGGGACGACACAAAGCATTTTCCACCTGCCTCCCTCACCTGGCCGTGGTCTCTCTGTTCCTCAGCACTGCACTGTTTGCCTACCTGAAGCCCCCCTCCATCTCCTCCCCATCCCTGGATCTGCCCCTGTCATTTCTGTACTCAGTGGTGCCTCCAGCTCTGAACCCTCTCATTTACAGCCTGAGGAACCAGGAGCTCAAGGATGCCCTGAGAAAATTGCTGACTCTGTGTTTTCTGAAGCATTAAACTTTTCTGCTGCATAATCTTCAAACTGTAACTCTCTAAAAGCTCACCTTTTTTTTTTTCCATATTTGTCCGTTTTTTCTGCAGTATCTTTTCCTAATGCTGTAAAATTTCTTACAAAATACTGTAGTGTTACTCTTTCCATTTCTACATGAATATCTACATTTCGTTTGAAACACAAAGACATGCAAGAGGCCTTTCACCTGTGCATTGAAATAAAAACAAATGCCTGCCCTGCCCTGTGTGTCCAGGATCCTTCCTGAGCCCTTCTCTGTCTCTGCAGGGCAGTGCCTGTGGGCAGAGGTGGAGGGAAGAGACTCCAAGCACAGCAGCACAGCCAGGGACAATGGCCCTGGCTCTTCCCACATCTGCTCTTCCCAGCTCCACCCTCTCCTTGCCAGCCCTTCTGTGGCTGTGAGGCCCCAGTGCTCTGGCAGCTTGGTCCCTGTCCTGCTGTGTGTCCGTGCTGTGCCCACAGGCAGGGACAGGCCATGGGCACTGCTGGGACACAGCTGGGCTCCAGCACAGCAGCTCCATCAGCAAAGGGCATCTCCTGAGGGCAGGGCAGGAAGGCTTTGCTGTCCTCCAGAGCTGCTGTCAGCAATGTGCTCCAGGAATGCCCTGGCCAAGCAAAGCCCAGTGCCTGGGGCAGAGGGGCAGCGTGCAGGGGGCACACAGCAGTGTCCTGGCACAGCCAGAGCTCCTGGGATGGTCCTGAGGGAGCAGCAGGGCAGGGCCTGGGCTGTGTCTTTGTTCTGGGCACAGCCTGGGAAGGTGCCCCAGGGAAATTGTCCCACACCAGCCCCTGCAATCACCACAGCCAACACTGGCCTCTCCCCCAGATGCACGAGGTTATTTGTCCCTGCATGGAGGGACACCAAGTGACCAGGCCAGCAGGCCATGTTTGGTGTGTCCTGAGGAGATTTCAGCAGTGCATCGTGTGTGTGTGGGGAGATGAACCCGAGTGAGCACAAACACCATCATCAGCACTCGGGGGTGGCACAGTTCTGGTGGCACAAACAGTGCCTTGAGGCCACTACACTCTGGGAAAACACCTGAATTCATTACTGGGCTGTGGTAAGGATTGCATAGAAAGAAACATCCCGGGCAGGGAGGATCCAGGAAAAAAATGTTCAGGACAGCCATGGACTGCACAGAGAGACCATTGGGGTGGGGGTCTGTGGGGAGAAATCAGAGCTGCCTCCCTTCTGAACCACCCTGAGGACCTGGACAGGGTTGTGCTATGCTCTGGGCACTGACCAGGAGCTGAGGGATGTGGAAAAGGCCTTTGGAGTCAGGGATGCTGACAAGGCTGGGTAGTGTCACTGTGACACCTCTCTCAAACCCTTTGGAAAGGCCAGAGCCATCCCAGAGAGTCCTGGGCACTTGGGAAGGGCAGACATGGAACCAGTCTGCAAACAGGGCATGGAGGGGCACTGGGACAGTCACAGACTGGTCAGGCTCAGCAGGGAAGGGCAGGTGGCAAATCCTCCTGCAGCCATTCCAGACACTGGCAGCACAAGGCAGGAATTGCAGAACCCCCATGGGAGGGAAAAGAAGGGGATGTTGTGTGCCCAGACTTTAGCCAGGCCTGGGACATGGTCTGCTGTGCTCTCCTCAGAGCCAGATTGGAGAGAGCTGGGCTGCAGGAGTGGAACATGGGGTGGGTGGGAATTTGGCTGAACGATGAGGGTCAAATGTCATCCATGGTACAGAGTCCTCTGGGCAGCCACTCCCTGGTGACATCCCTCAGTGACCAGCCCTGGACCCCAGTGTGGAACATTTCTATTATCTCTACAACGGCATGAAATGCACTTTCAATTCCTTTGTGGATGCTGCCAAGTTGTAGGGAGTCTGTGACCAAATTCATCTGGTTAATGGTGACTGCAAAATGTAATTTGGCAAAATGACTGAGTTGGGTAAATTTCTCTTGTCATCAGGTGTCCACCAAGCCACAAGAAAAGGTTGAATTTATGTATCAGAAAAAAAGGCAGTTCAATACGGAAAATCAAACTCAAACAAAAAAAAAACAAAGCAAGACCCACCAGTAACAACAAAAAACCCCACAAACCAAGCAAGCACAAAAAGCAAAGGCCATGCACAGAAGCAAAGCAAATGCACAGGAAATCTCCTAGCAGCAGAAAATACTTAACCATATTGTAGCAGGAGTGGATTCTGTATGTGTAGGTGCTGTTTTGAATAAAAATGTTCTCAAAAAAGAAATCAATTCCCTACGCCCCTTGCCCCTCTCTTCTCTCAGTTTATTTCAGCTTATCATGGTGTACCATGGAATGGAACATCCCTTGGTTCATCCAGCCCAGCTGTCCCATCCCTGTTCCCTCAGGAACACTTGCCCACCCCAAGCCCATGGCTTGGAGGGACTTGCAGACACACCTCGTGGGGCGAGCACTGTGACAAGGACAGGAGAACAGAACAACATTTACACTGATCAAGGGCAGAGAACAGAACAGCACAGCCTTGGAGAAACAGATAAAGGATGTAGCTGAGGCAAACAGAAGTCACACAAAATGCAAGGAGGATGCCAGATCAGCTCTGCAAGGCTGATAAAGCAGAAATTATAAAAAAAATAATATTGCCCTCACTCAAAAGTGGAGGTTGAGAAGAAGCTCCCTGAAAAGGGCACTGGATGTTGAAGACAGACCCCAAAGAACCATATAAGGACTTGTGATAAGGAGTGTAACTATGTCCAGTAAATTCAAAGAAAGTGGGGATAGCTAAAGAGTATGTAACCAGTGTGTGTGATAAAACCTCTGTTCATTCAATGCTCAGTGCACTCGAATGGAGGAAGTTTTGCCACAGTGACTACCATGATCTAATAAAGAATATTTGTTTTCAGATATTCAAAACTGTGTTCAAAACTTTCTATCCTGTGGCTTTCAGTGTCAGTGGTGTCCTTGACTCCATTATGGCCCTTGCACAGTTTCACAATGGCCCCTTGGTTCCATGGGGCCCTGCTGTGTCACAATAAAACCTCAGTGCCAAGAGATTCTGGAGTGTCACAATGGTCTCCCTGGTTCAAACAGGCCCTGGAGTGTCACAGTGGCTGCTTGGTTCCATGAGCTTCCATAATATCACAATGCTCTCCTTGTTTCTGCAGTGTCATAGTGGGCCCTCTGCTCCATAAGGCTCCTAAATGTCAGTGGTGTTCTTGGTTCCATGTAGCCCTGCTGTGTCACCACAGCCCCTTGGTTCCATGAGTTTCTGGGCTGTCAACAACGGTTCCTTTGTTCCAATCAGGCACCGCTGTGTCACACTGGACCCTGGCTTCCATGAAGTTCTTCAGTGTCACAGTGGCCCCTTGGATCCATGCGGTCCCATAGTGTCACCATGGTCTCCTTGGATCTGCATTGTCACAATGGACCATTGGTTCCATGTGGCCTGGCTGTGTCACAATGGTCTCCTTGATTCCATGATTCCCCTCAGTGTCACAATGGAGCCTTGTTTCTGTGAGGCTCTGAACTGTCACAATTGTCTCCTTGGTTCCATGAGGATACAAATCTTTGAGTAAACTGAGCAACACCTGCCTAGCACACCTGGACTGTCTGCATTCAAAAGAGGGGTTAAAGGTGAGAAAGGCACCAGCAGATTCCATCTGCAACAGAGATCCAGAGAAAGGACAGGGACAGAGAATTCAGCTGGAAGATTCAGAGAATTCTGCTTACAGACATCATTTCTGGTTACACTGTCCCTTGCGGAAAGATGACAGCATTCCAGGCAGCCTAGACTGGTCATGTGGTTCCTCAGTGGGGTTTGTTGTTTAGGAAACCTGCTCAGGATTTTCCATTCTTTCCTTACAAACAGGAAAACTTCTCCTGGGCCTGTGTGCAGGCAGAGCCCTGAGGAGAGCAGGTGGGACATGGTGCAATGGGCTGGGACACCCAGCTGCAGAGCTCAGGGGACAAGGTTCTGCTGCAGGGCACAGGGATGTCAGTCCCAGCTGGGCCATGTCAGACATGGTGAGGCTGGGGGTGAGGAGCAGGTTGTCCAAACAGGGTCAGCCTGCAAGGGGCTCATTCTTCTGCATGTCCAGGCCTCCTAAGGAGACGTTCAGCATCAAGACAACTTCGGGAATGATTCAATTACCTCTTCTCTGAGCTGAAAAAAAAAAATATTCCATTGATTAAAAACTAAAAATCATGGGATGCACTTGGAAATCTTCCTCATTAATAGAACTCCAAACTGACTCCAATCAGCTGCACAAGCCCTGCAGACTTGAAGACAATTGAAGGAAGACAAGGTACTCCTGTGGGCTTTCAGTATTTTGATCAGTCCTGTGGTGGATTTGGGGCTGAGTCCAGGACCCTCAGGCACTGAGAGAAGGTTGAAGAAGCTGCTCCAGGAGTCAGAAGCAAAACTCCAAGTCCCTTGGAGCATCAGTGGCCCCACTGAGGGCAGGGAGTGCCAAAGGCTCCCCAGGGACTGGTGAGAGCAGATCCTTGAGGGCAGGATTGCAGGAGCCCGAGGCTGTGAGCAGGGAACTGCAATGCTGAGCAAGGCCTGGGCTGGGTGGAGGAAGCAGAAAGGCCAAGGCCTGAGCCCAGGCCTGGCCCAGCAGGGCCTGTCCCTCACGGGTGGCTCGGGGCTGTTCCTGGGGCACTGGGATGGGAGAGGCAGCAAGGACAAATGTCATCAGGCTGTGTGACACTCCAGATGCTCATGGAACCAAGGGCCAGTGTGACACAGCAGGGCCTGATGGAAACAAGAGGCCACGCTGAGCCTGCAGGGCTGGAACACCCCAGAACACTGAAATGCTGGGGGTGACCAAAGATTCCTTTACTTGAGTTTGGTGCACTGGAGAATCCCCAATCAGATATTTTCTAGAGGTAAAAAAGACATAAAATTTTACTTTTAAAGTATAGAAAATCAAGGAACTTTGGGAAAGGATTTAATACAACATCCTAGTCAACATAAAACACTTACCATAGCCAGAATTTCATTAAATTTGCCTATTTAATCTAGAAACCTTTAAACACTTACATTGTTGCGGTGCCCAAAACTGTTCCATATAAAGACCAGTAGAAGGAGAGGAAAGAGAGAGAGACAAAAGGACAGAAGCTCTATAGACAGACACGCACATGGCTCCCAGCTCCTAGGGTTCCAGTGTGGGTGAGACACAGACCCCAGGAGAAGGCAGGGTATGGACCATGGGCTGAGTGCCTGCTCTGTGTTTTAAGCCCCTGGGCCTTCGTGGGCCTCCCCCAGGTGGGACTTGTGATTGCTGGGGCAATCAGAGCCTGGGTCAGCACCACCCCACTGTGTGACTGATTGACAGCTCATCCCCAGGTGTCTGGGACATTGATCTCATCCAGCCTCTGACAGTGACCATGGTGACACTGCAGAACCTCATGGAACCATGGGTCAGTTGAGACAAGGACAGCAGATGATCCAAGGACACCATGGAAACACCATGGAACCCCATGGAACCAAAGAGACCATGGTGACACTCTGATGCCTCATGGAATCAGGGGGACCATTGTGAAACTCAGGACCCATATGGAACCAAGGGTCAGTGATGAAGCTGTGGGGCCTGTAGAACCAAGGAGTCATTGTGACACTGAAACAAGGGGAATAAAAATTGAAATAAAAGAGTAAAATTTAAAAACACAGGTGGATGCTTTAACTAGAAGGGAGTTGACAAGATGCTATGAATCCTTAAAATTCGCTGTCTTTGCAAGAACAGGAGAAAAGAGCAAGGCTACAAGATCAGATAGAGGGGCAAGAATGTGCAAACAGGATGGATGAGAGACGCCCCATCCAGAAAAGGGAAGGAGCCCTTGCTGCAGGAGTTGGCTGTGTCAGGGCCTTTCAGCTGCTGCCCATCCCTGTGCCCTCTGCAGCCCAGGCTGTCCTACGGTGTCCATGCCCTGCGCCTCTGTCCCTGCAGGCTGTCGTCATCCCCCGGCTGCCCCACCTCGCTGGCCCCTTCCTTTGCTGACAGCTCTGCCTCCTGCCTGCCTCTGCCTGCATACACAGAGCCTTGGCCTTGACACCAAAAAGAGCTCATTCCATTTTGACTGTGCCTGTGAATTTTTAGCACAGGAACAAGGCATGCAGGGGCTGCTTTCCCAGCCAGGATGGTTGGAAGAGAAGAAGAAAATATCTGGCTCAAAGGTGGAGTGATAGAACAAACAAGGACACAACCTGGTAACTTGGGGTGGGTTTTATGGAAATGGGTAAATTGTAATACACATGTAGTCACTGAATATAAGCAACACACTTGTAGAATCATGTGTCTACATAAATTTAGTAGTTATTCCACATTGGACCTGAGGTCTGAAAGAAATCATGCCCTTTTTAGAACCAAATTACTGTTAAAAGTGTCATATTCTGATATTTTGTTGATTTGGTGACAGTGGGGCCTCACAGAACGAAGGAGTCAACTGTGACACTATGGAACCTCAAGGAACAAAGGGGCCTTTTGACAGTATGGGAGCTCATGGAGCAAAAATCCATTTTGAAAGAGTGGGACCACATGGAACCTTTGGTCCCTTCTGACACTGCAGCTCCAAGGAGACCATTGTGGCACTGAGAAACCTCATGGAACCAAAAGTCCATTGTGACCTAGAAAGGCCTCATGGAACCAATGGTCCATTGTTATACTGCAGATCCAAGGAGGCCCTGGTGACACTGTGGAACCTCCTGCAATCATGGGTGCATTGTGACACTGCAGGGCCTACCAGAACCAAGGTGACCATGTTATACTACAGAACCTCATGGAACAAAGGGTCCATGGTGACATTGCAGAGCTGTTGCTGAGTGTATGAAAGCTCATGGAACCAGAAGTTCATTGTGACCAAAGGGTCATTGCAACACTCAGAAACCTCTTGGCACCAAGGGTTTGTGATTACACTGTGGGGACTCATGGAACCAAAGGTCCATTGTGACATTGCAGGGCCTCATAGAACAATGGAGACTATTATGAAATCTTCAAATCCAACCTGTGACCTAACATCACCTCAAAAACTAAACCATGACTCTGAGAGCCACATACAGACTTTTTTTGGCTGCCAGGGACCATGACTCCACCACTTCCCTGGGTAGAATATTCCAGTGCCCAATCACTCTTTCAGTGAAGAATTTTTTCCTGATGTCAAAGCTATAGTACCCTTGGCTCATCTTCAGACTGTGTCCTTTCCTTCTGTCAGTGGTTGCCTGGGAGAAGAGAGCGACCCCCACCTGACTACAGCCTCTGTTCAGGTGGTTGTAGAGAGTCTCCATGGAGACCATTGTAGCCATTGGGGCCATTGTAGCACGGCAGGGCCTCATGGAATCAAGGGGAGCACAGTGACAGTGTGGGGCTCCATGGGACAAAGGGGCCATTCTGACACCATGGAACCAAGGAGAACTTTGTTGCACTACAGAGCGTCATGGAACCATGGAGACCATGATGACACTTTGAGGCCACATAGAACCAAAGCACCATTGTGGCACTGCAGGGCCTCATGGAACCAAGGGCACAAGAGTGACACTGTGAGCTCCAAGGGACCAAGGGGGCATTGTCACACTGCAGAACCAAGGAGATCATTGTGACACTATGGGGCACCATGGAACCAAGACTCCATTGTGACACAGCACGGCCTCATGAAACCATGGAGGCCATTTTTATAATTTGAGTATTTGTGAAACAAAGAGACCATTGTAGCATTTCAGGGCCTTATGAAACCAAGGAATCCATAGTGACACTCTGGGGCTCCATGGAACCAGGGGGCCATAGTGATACTTTGGGATCTCATGGAATCATGGAGTCTATTGTGACACTTTGTGGCCCCATGGAATCCTGGAGACCATGATGACACTCTGAGGCCTCGTTGAATCAAGGAGCATTGCAGAACCTTGTGGAACCAAGGAGATCCTTCTGCCATTGTGAGTCCCCATGGAACCAAGGGTCCTTTGGGATACTGTGGCACCAAGGAGAACCCTGTGACACTGCAAGGGCTCATGGAAACAAGGGACCATTGTGACACTGTGCAACCCCATGGAAACAAGAGGCCAGTGTGACACAGCTGGGCCTCGTGGAGCCAAGGATCCAATATGGCACAACCACTGTGACACTGCAGAGCTCATGGGTCCAAGGGAAAAGGTAACAGGTCTGGTTGGCTTGGCATGACTGGTCCAAATGCCCTTGGGATGTTGAGGGTCTCTTCTCATGTGCCCCTGAAACACTGGGGCTCTGGGCCTTCCTTCAAAGGAAAAGAACTGTCCTTCTTATCCAGGCATCAATTGCCAAAATGAGATTTCCCTCTCTAAAATTCTCAATATCAGTGATTGCTGCCAAAGAAAAGTTGACATTTCCACCATTCTGGCTGCCCTTGGCTTCTTTAGGGCTGGGTCTCATCTGTCTTCAAACACTGGGGCTCCATGCTCGCCTTCCTATGGAAAAAAACATCCCTCTTGCAGAGGCACCCATGGCAAAAATTGGTGCTTTTCTTCCAGAATTCCTATCTGCAAGGGTTTCTGCCAGACAAAAGCGGCCAGGACAGACAGGTCTGGCTGGCCTTGGCCTCTGGTGGCTGCAGTTCATGAAACCATGAAACACAGGGGATTCATGGATCCCTTCCTGTGGAGACCATGGTGAAACTGTAGGGCCCCATGGAACCATGGAGACCATTGAGACACTTTGAGGCCTTCTGAAATGAAAGAGCCATTGTAATACTGTGGGGACACCATGGATCTAAGGGATTATTGTGACACTGTGGGGACACCATGGATCCAAGGGACCATTGTGACACTGTGGGGACCCTGTGGAACCAAGGACATCACTTTGGCCCTGCTGGGCCACATGGTGCCAAGGGGTCGGTGTGAAGCAGCACGGCTTTGTGGAACCAAGAGGCCATTGTTGCATTACAGGGCCTGGTGCAGCCAAAGGGCCATTGGGATCCTGCAGGGCACCGTGGATCCATGGAGACCATTGTGGCATTGCAAGGCCCCATGGAATCATGGAGACCATTGTGACACTGTGGGGAACCAAAGGGCCATTGTGACCCTGCAGGGCCTCATGGCAGCAAGGGGTCATTTTGACACTGCAGAAGCAAGGAGAACATTGTGACACTCTGAAGCCCCATGGAAACAAGGTGAGAGCCCAGGAGATAAAACCCACTCGTGTCAGCTGAGCTGTGTGACTCTGCAGGGCCAGGACACGTTCCAGCAGGTGTGTGCTGCTGTGCCAGTCCCCTGGCAGGGATCTCACACAGGCAGGTGCAGCACTGAGGAGTTTGGTCTGTGGCCTTGGTGGCATGGCCAGTGTGAGAAGGTGCCCCAGGGCTTTGAGCATCCCTCCAGCCTCTTCCATCAGCCACTTCCAGACCTGGGCACTCTCCCCACTTTCTTGGTCTATTTGTTCTGTGCTTATCTCCTCCCTCCTGCCCGTTTCAGCACTGCTCTGGGGGCAGCATCAGCCCTGCTGGGGCTCCCTCCTCAGCCAGCCCTTGGCAGAGCCCAGAGCAGGGCTCTCTGTGAAACCTGGCACGGGATGTGGGTGCTGGGACTGGACACTGAGGTGTGGAGTGGACACTCTGGTGGGGAACATTTGCCCACCCAAAACACTCCCTGTGCTGTGCCGTGTCTGATGAGGGGATGTGGGGCCTGTGCTGGCCAGGGGGGCTGTGCTGCCTCAGGGACAAATGACAGGCATGAGCCACAGCACAACGACCAGGAGGTGGAAGTGAGGACAAAGTCCAGAGGAGGAATTCAGAAATCTGCCCTGAGCGTGTGTTCATGTGTTTAGGAAAGGCAAAGCTCAGCTGGAGCTGATGGAGGCTGCAGGCAACATCCAGAGCAAAGTCAATTCATTGCTGTGTTGGAATTCAAAATGCAAGGGTCTGTAAGGCAAGGCATAGAACTAAACACAAGTTTAGCATTAGAATTTAAGATCTAGAAGAAATAAAGGTACTTTCAAAGGGAAGAAGAAGTTTCAGAGTGCAGCCATGTAAGTTTGTGTGTTGGGATATAATTGGCTAAGAAAGTTCACTCTGTGGTATGAGTCAGTAAGACGAAATATCTTAGTATTTAATTAGAAACCTAAATATCTCTGTTGACAGTGCTTTCTTGCTTAATAAAGCCTTAAAGGACCTTGTAACCATAAGTCTTGTGACTTCTAAGCCATGCTGTGACCATTTGTAAGAAAAACTTACCATTTCTGCCTGGATAGAAAATTAAAAAAAATAAATCACACTTTCTAAAGGAACCGTCCCTTCTCTCTGCTTCATTTGCAAAAGCAAAAAACCCCACCAAAAATTACAACATAAAAACAATACGGCCACACTTTAAAAATATATAATAAATACAATGAACACACGTTCTGAAAATATAACGTAAAAACAACAAACCAGCACCTGGAGACACTTTCTTTGTCATGTCCCTCAGTGGGACCCATTAGAACTTCAGGAAACTTTGGACTTTGAATATGACTTTGAGTTCTTGAGAGGTTTCTTTTCCTGTTCTAATTCAATCCATGGGAAACCTCCTTCACATTTATCAGTGGGACTCATTAAAATAAGAGAAACTTTGGAGTTTGAATCTGACTTGGAATTCTTGAGAGGTTTCTTCAACTCCCTCTCAGGGACTGATTTTCAGGGACTCATCCCCAACTCCGAGAGGGTCATTAAAATCCTTGTGCTGTGTCTGTGCTGCTGAGCTGGGCTGGGTTACTGGCAAAGGCAGCACTGCAGAGACAGAGCCAATATTTCCAAAATATTATTTGGAACTCCTTGGCAGCACCAAATGCACCACGGGGCTCATTGGGATCAAGCAAGTCCTGAGAAACCATGGCTCTGCCTTGATTGCCCTCTGGTCTGGTGCAGTTCATTGGGAAGGTTTTCAACTCCAGATATGGAGAAATATTTCAAAGAGCTTCTTAGAAATATCCATTCCTATTTTCAAGGGTGTATTTTATTCCTGTTCTGTTTAGAACAGAGGTGATTGCAGCATTCTGTGATTGATATTGATGCAGGGTCTCTCCTCAGGAGGTCTGGCCTGCTCACAGAAGCTGTGCCTTGAGGTCTGAGCCAGTGTGGACAACCTTGCTCCACATTGCCCAACCCCATCCTGTCTGTCCTCACTCACCTGAGACCTGCTTTGCTTGGAGAACTGGCTGCACTCAGGAAAAGAGATGTTTCTCCTTTTTTTTTTTTATTTTTTAAGCAATCTAAAACACCTAATGTTCCCCACTGCAAACAGACACACTCCTCAGGTGTGTGCCAGCCCAAGGTACCACCAAAACCACTGCCGAGCTGCCCTGGGCCAGCTGTGAGGGTGGATCATCATCCCAACCTGCTCTGGGCCACTGCCAGGGGCTGTGGCCATGGACACTGCACTGACCCCACTGCTGGGTTTGGGTGTCACAGCAACCGGGAGAAGTTCAGGTGTCCTTGGGAACACTGGGGAGCACTGGGACATACTGGGAAGATGGGAAGTGCTGAGGGGGAATCTGGGTGGACTGGAATGGACGGTGGGGTGCACTTAAAAATACAGGGACATCCTGGGACATCCTGGGATTGACAGAGCCCCATTGGAGCCAGGACTACAATGCCTCTCATGTCCCACGTCCCACAGAACCCTGGTGTCCGTCCCCACATGTCCCTTAAGTGGCCCCCAGACCCTCCAGGATTCCCAAGTGCCTCCTCAGCACCCATTCAGGATGCCCTAAAAGTGTCCCCAGATCCCCTGAATGCTCCCAACCTCAGAGATTCCCGTTACAGTCACTTCTGGGAACTCATCCTCTGCCAATCCCCAGGCCCCCAAAGTCCCTCCTAACACAGTTCCGTATCTAAAACTCCTGCTGTGCCCTGGCCCTAAAGAGCCCGGTTAGAGCTCCCCAAGCTCCCCCCAGGTGCTCCTGAAGCGTTCACGCTCCCCCCTGAGCACCTCAAGTCTCTGCTCTGATGCAAAAGCGTCTCCCAGGTGCCTTCCCGGACCCCCAAACGCCCCGTCTGAGCCACTTCCGGGACTACAGCTCCCATCATGCTCTGTGGTTCCCATAGAGTGCTATTGCAGCCATGACTTCATCTCCCATCATGCACCGTGTCCCACCGAGAGACACTGTAGCTGCACCTACAACTCCCATGATGCTCTGCGGCCCTATTGAACTGTATTATACCTGTGCCTACAACTCCCATCATCCCCCGCGCCCCAGAGAGCCCCGTTAGAGCCCCCCAAGTGCCCGCCCGGACCCCAAATGGCCCCAGATTCTCCTCCGTGACCCCCAAGTGTCCCCCTGGACCCCCAAGAGTTCCCCTGGGCCCCGAAGTTTCTGTCAGAATCCTTAAGTGACCACCCGGCTCCCTGAAGTGTCCTCCAGACCATCAAGTTCTCTCTAAATTCCCTTCCCAGAGCCAAAACTTCCTGAAATGTACCCCAGAAATGTCTTCATGGACCCCAAAGTGGCCCCATTTTATCCTGTCTGTGAAAATGATTTAAAAGATGAGAAAGGGATTAAAATAGGACTAATTATCATAATCAGGGGGAAATCAATGGCCAAGAGGGGTGAATTAATTAATGAAGTGAATTGTGTTACTTAGAACCAATGATCATTAATTTTTCTGGTTGCTAAAAATGTATCAATTTTTTCATATAAACATAAAAATTAGGTATAAAAAAAGAATAATACTAATAGAAAAGCATAATCATATTTTTATTACTTAATTAAATTACAATATTAATATTTATAGAGGGTTTTTTATGTTTTAGGATGTCAGTCCCAGATAGGCAATGTCAGACATGGTGAGGCTAAGGAGCAGGTTGTCCAAACAGGGTTGGCCTGCAAGGGGCTCATTCTTCTGCAAGCCCAGACCTCCTAAGGAGACATTCAGCATCAAGATCACTTAAGGAATGCTTCAGTCAGCTGAACTGAAAAATAAAAATAATATGCTCTTGATTAAAACCAGAATTCCTTCTCTTCCCACTGGCAAGGAAAGCTCGGTCTCCTGCTGTTCACAGAGAAGGGCTGGTGGGAGATGTGGTGCTCAGAGGCTGTTTGGGTACAGTGACCATGAAATAATGCAGTTTTTGAAAATAATCTGTGAAAGAAGGAGGGGCAGCAACAAAATTTCTACACTGGAATTAGAGAGAGAAGCCTTTGGCCTATTCAGGATGCAGATTTGGGAATAACTGAATCAGATACTGATTTTGTTTTTTAAGATAAATAGCCCTTAAAAACAACAGATTCCAGGAAGGATGGACACACCTCAAGAATGTAATCTTAAGGGGGAAGAAGCAGCCTGTCCTTGTGTGCAAAAAGATGAGCCAGTGAGGAAAATGAGTGACCTGGCTGCCCATGGAGCTTTTATAGGAACACAGAGAAAATAAAGGGGCTGCATCACCACTAGACAAAAAGTCAGACAATTCAGGAAATGTTTAAGGATATAGTTAGGTCATGCAGAAAGAAAATCAGAGGTGAAAGGTAAATTAGGACTTAACCTGGCCACTTCTGTGAAAAAATAATAGAAAGTATTTCTATAAATAAATTAATTGAAAACTGTTGGATAAGGAGAACCTCTACTCTTTATTTGATGCAGTGGGTAATATAGTAACTAAAGATGAGGAAAAGGCTGAGGTACTCAACCCCTTCATTGCCTCAGTTTTCAACAATAAGACAGGTTGTCCCCAGGACAAGTGTTCTCCTGAGCTGGGAGATGGGGACAGGGAGGAGAACAGACCCCCTGTAATCCAGGAGGAAGCAGCTGGGGACCTGCTGAGCCGCTCAGATGCTCACTGGTGTCTCTGGGAACAGATGGGATCCATCCTAGGGGGATGAGGGAGCTGCTGGATGAGCTCCCCAAGCTGCTCTCCATCATTTCTCATCAGTGCTGGCTCAGCAGGGAGGTGCCAGAGCACTGGAGGTGCCAATGTGAGCCCATGCCCAAGAAGGGCTGGAAGGAGGATGTGGGGAACTGCAGGCCTGTCAACCTGACCTGGGTGCCTGGTGAGGTGATGGAACAGATCACCTTGAGTGCCATCACAGGGCACCTCCAGGATGGCTGAGGGATCAGAGCCAGCCAGCGTGGATTTCAATATCTGCATTGATGATCTGGATGGGGGCATTGAGTGCAGCATCAGCAAATGTGCAGATGGCACCAAGCTGGGTGTGAGTGTGGATGTGCTGGAGGGTAGGAGGGCTCTGCAGAGGGACCTGGAAAGGCTGGATCCAGGGCCCAAATCCAACAAGGTGAGGTTTAACCAGACCAAGTGCTGGGTCCCGTACTTTGGCCACAAGAACCTCTGCAGTATTACAGGCTGGGGACAGAGTGGTGGGACAGCAGCCAGGCAGAAAGGGACCTGGGGGCACTGATGGAAAGCAGGTTGGACATGAGCCAGCAGTGTGCCCAGGTGGCCAAGAAGGCCAATGGCTCCTGGCCTGGATCAGGAATGGTGTGGCCAGCAGGAGCAGGGCAGTGATTCTTCCCCTGTGCTCAGCACTGGTTGGGCAGCACCTCGAGTGCTGTGTCCAGTTCTGGGCCCCCAATTTAGGAAGGACATGGAGGGGCTGGAGTGTGTCCAGAGAAGGGCAAAAAGGCTGGTGAGAGGTGTGGAACACAAGTCCTGTGAGGAGTGGCTGAGGGAGCTGAAGAGAAGACTCAGGGGAGACTTCATCACTCTACAACTCCCTGAATGGTGGTTGTAGTCAGGTGGAGGTTGGTCTCCTTCTCAAGGCAGCAACTGGCAGAATGAGAGGACACAGTCTTAAACTGCATCAGGGGAAATATAGGTTGGATATTAGGAAAAAGCTTTTTACAGAAAGGGTGATAAAGTACTGGAATGATCTACCTGGGGGGTTGGTGGAGACACCATCCCTGGATGTGTTTAAAAAAGCCTGGATATGGCACTCAGTGCCATGGTCTAGTTGAGGTGTTAGGGCATGAGATGGACTAGATGATCTTGAAGGTCTCTTCAGACCTAGGGATTCTGTGAATCCTCTGAGTCTTTCAGCTGAATTCTCCGTACCTGTCCTTTCCCTGGATCTCTGTTGCAGATGGAAGCTGCTGGTGCCATTCTCACCTGTAACCCCTCTTTTGAATGCAGACAGATGTTCCCAGGTGTGTTAAGCAGGTGTTGCTCAGCATTTATGCAAAGCTCTTGTATCCTAATGGAACCAAGGAGACCCTTGTGACACTGTGGAACCTCATGGAACCAAAAAGCCTTTGAGACATTGGGGTAGAATGGTACCAAGGAGACCATTGAGATCCTGTGGCTCCAAGGACACCATGGTGCCACCGTGGAAACTGATGGAACCCTGGGCATTGTGACACAGCAGGGCCTCGTGGAACCAAGGAGTGAATTGTGACTCTACCAAACCTCATGGAACCAAGGGGCCTTTGTGACTCTGAGGAACTGCACAGAACCCAGAGTCTATTGTGACACAGGGTACTCATGGAACCATGGAGAGCATTTTGAAACATCAAGGCCTGCTGGAACCAAAGGGTCTTGTGGAGCCAAGAGGAGCACAGTGACACCGTGGGGCTCCATGGAACCAAGGGGCCATGGTGACACTGTGGAGCCTCAGTGACAAAAGTTTTATTGTGACACTGCAGGACTGTATGGAATCATGGAGATCATTATGACACTACACGGCATCATGGAAACAAGGGGCCATTGTGACACTGTGGGGCCTCGTGGGACAAAGGGGCAGTTGTGGTACCATAGACATTTGGGCAACTGTGTCACCATGGAACCAAGGAGACCATTGTGACACTACAGGACCCCATGGAGCTCAGGATTCACTTAACAGTGCAGGACACATGGAACCGAGGGGACCTTGTGACACTGTGGGGCCTCATGGATTTATAGAGACCTTTGTGACACTGCAGGGCTTCATGGAATGAAGGGGCTGTTGTGACACTGTGTGCCCTCATGGAATGAAGGAGAGAATTGGGACAGTAAGGAACATAATGGAGTTGCTGCAAATGATACAACTCTGAATTTTTTAATGTAACTTCAGTCAGGATTTTGTTTGCATTTGCCCAAGAGGAGGGGAATTGAAGTTTCTCTTCAAAAGACTTGGTTCACCAAGGTTAGGTGAGGCCTGATGAGTTTAACATCTACAGGTTGGGAGTAGCCAGAAGATACACAGGAGGTAAATGAACATTAATAAACATCACCCCCGGTGTGGTTGGAGACACCTGGTCTGGGAAAAGATTGGTAAGAGAATCAAAGAATGAGGACCTAATTTACTCCAAGGGCAAAGGGATCAAAAACCAACAGGAGATCGAATATTAAGAATTGTGTAATTTAAGATCAATGAATATGAATTTCTTTGGGTTTTGTCTGTATAAATATGTGAAAAGCCTAGTAAAGAACCATGTGTGATGGAATGATTTTCACTGTCCAAACCAGGCATGTGTGGGTGGAATGATTTCTATTGCACATGCTGGCTACAATATTATACTGGCCAGAAGAAAGTAATGCCTAAATTCTCTAGCACTGAGAAAATTTTGTTGGAGGGTTTCTGTTTTTCATGCAGTTTCAGTGTCAGTCCCACTGAGGTCCATCACCAACACAGGCTCCTCCTGGACTCCTTGGAGGAGAGAATTGGAGGCCAGGATTGCACAAAGCTCTCAGAGACTCCAAGGCAAAAGCAAAACCCAAAGTCCTCTGAAAAACCTGCAGTCCCTGGGAGCATGAAGGAGCCCCCAGGGCCATTCCTGACCAAGGCTCCCCAGGGACTCGTCCCAGCAGATCCCTGAGGCCACTGGGATGTGGGGGGATGCTGAGAGCAGGACAAGGGGTGCCAGTGGCCAGCCTTGCTGGGGCTGTGCCAGGAGGCCCCAGTGGCTCAGGACAAGGTGTTTCCTCCCAGCCCTTGGTGGCACAGACCCTGCTGTGCCCCAGGGCACCAAGACTTGGCTTCTCCTGGGCACTGCCAGCACTACCAGGGCCCTTGGCCATGTCCAGCACAGCTTGTCCTGCGCTGTCCCACAGCTGCTGCTGTGTCCCTGCAGGCTGCACACTCCCATCTCGCTGCCCCTGCCTCTGCCCTGCCATTGCCACCCCTGCCCTGACCTCTGCCCACCCTCACCCTCTGTGCCTTGGGACACACACACATGCACTGAGCTCATCCACCTCCTCCTGGCTGCTTCTCCTGCCACAGCACTGCCCTGGGAGGGTTCATTCCTCACTGGAGCTGCTGTGTTTGTACTGGTGCATTTGATAGCTCTGCTTCTGCCTCTCTGCCAATTCTGCCTTCAAAGATATCTCCAAAGAAAAGATTCATTGAATGGTGGAATAACAGAGGTGGGAAGAGCCCCCTGAGCCCCCTTGGCCTGGGTGTGGCTGGGATGGAGTTCCCTTTGGCCAGAGCAGCCTCTGCCCTGCTGTGCTTGGCTCCCGTGGCTGGAGTGGGTTTGGTCCCAGCCCAAGGCTTTGGCTACTCCTGAGCAGGACTGGCCCCACATGAGGCATCTCTGCAAACCCCAACCAATGTCCTGGGGGTGGGAGAGTGTTTCTGGGGACACAGGGATGGGACAGCTGGGCTGGACTGACCCAGGGGATCTTCCATTCCATGGGATGTCCAGATCAGCAGGGAAATGTGGGGAACAAGGGGGTCTCTGCATTTTCTGTATTAATACATTTGTCTTCCAAAGCAACCACTACATGTGTTGAAATCTTGTCTCTCCATCATCTTCCTTGCTTCTGCATTTGGCCTTTACTTTTTTAGTCCCCTTAACAATAAACTCTCTTTATGGTTACCCATAATCTTTTCATCATATTTTCTCTTGTTTTCTGATTAATGAGGAAGAGTGGCAGAAGCACTTGGCTTTCATTTGATCCCCAGAGAGGTTTAACCACAGTCATCTTGCCCAACTCTGCTCTTATGGGCACACCCAGCAATGTCAGGGCTCTGTCAGGTGCCCAGCCCTGAGCTGGGCTCATGCCCTGCTCACAGCCCCAGGGGTGCCCAGGGACACGAGTCCTTCCCTGGCACACACACACACAGTTCATTGCAGCATGGGCAGGGGCTCCCTGGGCTCTGCTGCCACTGCCAGAGCCTGGCAGGGACCTCAGCCCTGCGGGTGTCACCCTGCCCTGCCCCTGCCCGAGGTGCCCCACGGCCGGAGGGATGGACACAGGGAGCTCTGGGCACAGGAGCTCATCCCAGCCCTGCATCCAGGGGTTGCCAGGGGATGTTACTCTCTGGGAACTCCAGGAACAGCTGCAGGTGTTTGTGTCACTGGGTTTATGTCCCCTCACACACACACAGGATGTTCAGGGCTATGGAATGTCCCTGCACTGCAAACACAGACTCCTGACCCTGTCACTTGATGTCCCTCCACGCAGAGAAGAACAACCTCTGTGCCCTGGGGTGAGAGGCCACTGCTGGGAGCGGCGCTGGCTTTGCAAGGGCACTGCTGGGACAGCCCCACCCTGAACACTGCCACACTTGTGCTGGTCACTGCTGCTCTCCTCTCCAGGGCTCTGTGTTGGGAACATCCTTGAGAGCAAACTGGGAAGGAGATTGAAGCTTTCAGGCCCTGCACTGGGGAGATGCCCTTGCATGATGGAAATGCTGCTGCAGAGCCTAGCTCTGTCCCAGCAGTGCCCATGGCCTGTCCCTCCCTGCAGTCCCTGGACAGTCACACAGCAGGACTGGGACTGAGCTGAGAGAGCCTTGGGGCCTCAAACCTGCAGAGGGGCTCTGAATGTGAGTGTGGAGGGGAAGGAAGGGGAGGTTGTGGAGCAGAAGCCCTGGGGCTGCCAGGCAGTGAGAAGCAGTGGGGTTCCCTTTTCACCCCAGCTCTGCCCAGAGGCACTGACCCTGCAGCTCCAGAGAAGTCAGGGAGCAATAATGTCAGGGGAACACAGTAATACAGAGCTCTTTATTTTGTGTAATCACAAAAGTAGAATAGCTCCCGGGTTATAGAGTCTCTGGGTTTGCTAGAAGGGCAAACACCCAGTTAAAAATCCTACGGTCAAAGACTTCTGTGCAAACATCGTCTCAATAGTGTAACACCTGTGTGAGCAGCAAAAAACACAGGACGCAGAGTGAGCGTAAATGTAACACAACAACAGCAATGCAGAAAAAGAAGAGTTTACTGCTTCGGAACAGCATTCCTGATAATTTTCCTCAGGCCATTCTTGAGCTCCTGGTTCCTCAGGCTGTAGATGAGGGGGTTCAGGGCTGGAGACACCACTGAGTAAAGAAATGACAGGGACAGGTCTAGAGATGGGGAGGAGATGGAGAGGGGCTTCAGGTGAGCAATCATGGCAGTGCTGAGGAACAGAGAGACAACGGCCAGGTGAGGGAGGCAGGTGGAAAAGACTTTGTGCCTTCCTTGCTCAGAGGGGATCCTCAGCACAGCCCTGAAGATCTGCACATAGGAGAAAACTATGAACACAAAACAGCCCGAATAAAGAAAAGCACTTAGCACAATGAACCCAAGTTCCCTGAGTTTGGAGTGTGAGCAGGAGAGCTTGAGGATGGGTGGGATTTCACAGAAAAATCCCCCCAGGGCATTGCCATGGCACAGGGGCAGGGAAAATGTATTGGCCGTGTGCATGAGAGCATTGAGAAAGGCACTGGCCCAGGCTGCTGCTGCCATGTGGGCACAAGCTCTGCTGCCCAGGAGGGTCCCATAGTGCAGGGGTTTGCAGATGGACACGTAGCGGTCGTAGCACATGATGGTCAGGAGGGAAAACTCTGATCCAAGGAAAAAGATAAGCATAAACACCTGAGTTGCACATCCAGCATAGAAGATGTGTCCGGTGTCCCAGAGGGAATTGTGCATGGCTTTGGGGACAGTGGTGCAGATGGAGCCCAGGTCAGAGAGGGCCAGGTTGAGCAGGAAGAAGAACATGGGGGTGTGCAGGTGGTGGCCGCAGGCTACGGTGCTGATGATGAGGCCGTTGGCCAGGAGGGCAGCCAGGGAGATGGCCAGGAAGAGGCAGAAGTGCAGGAGCTGCAGCTGCCGCGTGTCTGCCAATGGCAGTAGGAGGAAGTGGCTGATGGAGCTGCTGTTGGACATTTCCTGTGTCTTGGCATGGGGATCTGTAAGAAAAGTAATGATGGAATAGTTCAGATTGGAGAGGACTTGAAACATCCCAGCTCAGCTTGGTGGCACTTTCCCCCCACTGCCTGCCCAGGGCTCTGCTGCCTGGAGCTGTCCCTGCCAGCAGCTGCTTCCCTGTGCCCAGGGCTGAGCCCTGCCAGTGCTGCCAGAGCCCAGCCCAGCCCTGGGGACTCAGCTCTGCCCTGCAGACCCCTCCCAGCACAGGGCACTGCCCAGGGTCAGCTCTGCCTGTGCAGGCTCTGATGGCAATATCATAGCAACACTGAGGAGGCTGGAAAAATGACACTGGTGTTACCGCTAAGTGCTGAATTCTGTCAATGACTGCTTTATTAAGATCCGAGATAAAAAAATTTATTTTTCCCATCCTGAACTGAGAGATGAATATATATATGCAATTTCCCCACCTACGCAACACAGAGCAATAGAATATAAAATCAGGATTATCTTTTTTATGCAGTCCCTGCCTCACTGTTCCCCATGTATAATCTGTTTGGAAATGTTCTAGATTTAAATGTCATTCTTGGAGCAGCCCCTAACAATGCAGCATCCTCACCTCACAAGCAGAACACTTCCAAGCCTTACCAGCTGTCTCCTTCCACCCAGACCTTGTCCCCCAGTGCTGGCAGCAGCTCCCAGGACTGGCTGAGAGCTGTCCCTGGCAGGCAGCAGAGTCCCTGCCCCAACACAGCGCCCTGGGCTGCAGGACCCTGCTCTGCACCACAGCCCTGGGCACCCCTGGCTGCTCTACACAAGAGATCATCAGAGAATGTACTCACAGATTCTGCAGGCATTGGGATGTTGCAGCTTGAGGAGATCACTGCAGGAGCTGCAGCTGCATTGTCCTGCAGCCAGAGGCTTCCTGTGTCAAGGGCTGGGAGTGATTCTGCCCCAGTCACTTCTGAGCATCTTCCCAGCCCTGACTGATTGAAGCTCTCTGTGCCTCTGTGCTGTGCCTGGGGTGGCTGCAGGCAGTGCCCCAGCCCTGCTGGGCTGGGAGAAGAGCTGCTCATCGAGAGAAATGTGTTTTTGAAGGTCTTCTTGGTTGCCAGGATCGTCCTCTGTGCCAGGAGCCTGGCCCAGCTCATCAGCACAAACACAGCACAAGGATTTTAATGACCCTCTCAGGGCGTTGGTGCTGTCTGCATCAGACTCAGTCCCTCAGAGTGTGCTTAAAAAACTTCTCAAGAACTCAAATTTTAATTGAAACACTGAAGTTTCTTCAAGTTTTAATGGGTCCCACTGAGGGACAGGACTGAGAAAGTGTCCCCAGGTTCCAGTTAGAGCAGAACACTGGAGGCACTGATGACAGGTGGGGACAAACAAGGGAAAGGGGTCTCTGGTGCTGAGCAAACCTGGATGTGTTTCAGGAATACAAAGGGCCAAGGGCTGAGCCCCAGCCCCTGGCAAGGCACATCCTGTCCCTCCCTCATTGCTCAGGGCTCTTCCCGGCCCACTGGGCTCTGGCCATGTGCAATGCCAAGGGCAGCACCATGGGGCTGCCCCTGCCAGGCTGCTGAGCAGGGACAAGGAGGCAATGAGGCCCCAGCACAGCAAGGCTCACTTGTCCCCTGCTGGCCTCAGGCCCAGGGCCAGCCTGCATGGCCCAAGTGCTGCAGGAGTTGGCTGTGTCAGGGCCTTTCAGCTGCTGCCCATCCCTGTGCCCTCTGCAGCCCAGGCTGTCCTACGGTGTCCATGCCCTGCGCCTCTGTCCCTGCAGGCTGTCGTCATCCCCCGGCTGCCCCACCTCGCTGGCCCCTTCCTTTGCTGACAGCTCTGCCTCCTGCCTGCCTCTGCCTGCACACACAGAGCCTTGGGCTGCTCCAGATTCCTTCTGGGGGATGTGTTGCACCCCAGCCCTGCCCTGGGAGGGAAATTCCTTTCTCCTTGGGTCCATTCTGAATCTCTCCACCTACACTTGGTGTCATTATTTCTATCTCAGGCTCATTTCCACTCTGAAAAAGAGATCCAGTATATTTGAATCCACATTTGTAATCCTCACAGTCTATTCTTTTTCTGTCCTCAGTCTCATTCAAGTGAGCCAAAGACTTCCTAACTCCCATAGAGTGATCCTTTTCTTGGGGCCTCTAAACCATGTTCTGGGAGATCTCTGGGCCCTCCCAAAGTTCTTCAGCCTTGGCGATTTTGTAATTTAAGTCCAGGCGTTGTTGAGTAACCTTTTTCCTTGAAGTTTTATTGCCTGAATAATAGAGAATATCTTTAAACTTAATGAGGGCAGATTTAGATTTTCCATAAGGATGAAATATTTATGATGAGGGTGGCTGGACACTGGCACAGGTTGTTGCCCTCTGAATAGAAACCCCATCCCTGGAAGTGTCCAAGGTCAGGGACTTTGTATTACCTGAATGAATGAAGGTATCCCTGGGTAATGGACTGGGAGTTGGACCAGAGGCTTTTTTTGGTCTCTTCTCACTCAAACCATTTGACAATTTTTTTATTCTTATATCCCCCACTGCTTCTCCACAGGGTACAGCCAGGGGGTGGTTGGGCTCTTCTTCCCAGGGAGCAGTGACAGGACAAGGGATACAGCCCTAAGCTGTTCCAAGGGAGGTTTAGGCTGGACATTAGGAAATATTCTTCACAAAAAGGGTGATGGAGCATTGGAATGGGCTGCCCAGGGAGGTGGGTGAGTCATTGTTCCTGAAAGTGTTTAAGGAAAGACTGGATGTGGCACTGAGTGCCATGGTCTGGGTGACAAGGTGATGTTGGGTCACAGGTTAGGCTTGATGCTCTCAAAGATCTTTTCCAGCCTGGGTGATTCTGTGATTCTGTGATGATTGTGACACTGCAGGGCTCTGAAGAAGCAAGGTCCCATTGTGACACCACTGGGCTAAATGGAACCAAGGTCCATTGGTGACTCTGGGTCATCGTGGAACCACAGAGGCCACAGGGACACAGTGGGCTTTGTTGAACCAAGGGGCCCTTGTTACACTGTGGGGGCTGGTGGAACTGAGGGAACAATTTTGACACCTAGGTGACCCCTGGAACTAAGGGCCCACTGTGATACTGCAGGGCCTCATGTACTCAGACACCACGGGGACACTGACACTGCAGGGTGTCAGGGCACCAAGAATCCATTGTGACACTGCAGTCTCTTGTGTCACCAGGGCTCCATTGTGGCACTGTGCAAACAAGGAGTCCATTGTGGACCTCTGGAGCCTTATGGAATTTGAGGGCACCTGTGACTTCGTGGGGCCTCATGAAATCAAGAATACTGTTGTGACACTTTTTGGCCTCGTGGAAACATGAAGTCCATTGTGACACTGTGGAACCTGATGTAACAATGGGGCCATGGTGACACTGCAGAGCCCCACGGTACCAAGGGGCCAGTGTTAATCTTTGGGGTCTTGTGGAACCATGGAGACCACTGTGACACTGCTGGACTCGCAACAGAGCCCCAGTTTTTCAAAGGCACATGAGTGCCAGCCCTCAGGAAGCCACGGCCAGCCAGCTCTGTCTCTCCTGGCTGATTTCATCTGGGAATAATCTTTGAATATACGGAAATTTGGAGGACAAATACCAATTTTGGCACTGGACACCTGGAGGAGTTCTTTTCCATAGGAAGGAAAGCACAGAGCCCCAGTGCTTCAGGGACAGATGAGAAGTGGCCCTGGACATACCAAGATCAGCTGGACTTGCCAGGTGGCCCCCTGGAGGCCCAGCCAGCCAGATCTGTTCAATGTTCCCTTGGTTCCATGGGGCCCTGCAGTGTGACAATGTTCTCCTTGCTTCTGAAGGGTCACAATGGCCCCATGCTGCCATGACACCTTGCAATGTCACTGTGGGTTCTTGGTTCCACAAAGCCTTGAAGTGTCACAATGGCCCCTTGGCTTCATGTGCACTCGCTGTGTCACAATGGCTCCTCTGTAACACTACAGGCTCCACAAGGTCACCATAAACCCTTGGTTCCTTGGGGCCCTCGGGTGTCACAATGGTCTCCTTGGTTCCATGAGGCACCACAGTGTCACCATGGTGTCCTTGGACCCGCATTGTCACAACTGGCCCATGGTTCCATGAGGTTCCACAGTGTCACCATGGTGGGTGTCAGAGGCTGGATGAGATCAATGTCCCAGACACCTCGGGATGCTTGGAATGCCTGTGTGGGGCCAGGGCCGGGTCAGGCCTGAGATTATGGTGGGACAGAGCCCCAGCCCCAGCCTGTGACTGGCACAGCTGTCAATCACACAGCAGGGGTGGTGCTAACCCAGCTCTGATTGGCTGAGCTGTCAATCAATCACACCGCAGGAGTGGTGTTAACCCAGCTTGGATTGGCCAAGCTGTCAATCACACCATAGGGGTGATCTTATCCCAGCCCAGATTCTCTTTTTATCGACCTTCTCTCCTGGTGTTGTTCTCTATTTCTTCTCCTTCTAATCCTGCTTACCTGGAACATTTTTGGATAGCTTAGCATCTTAATGGTTAAAGGTTTCTAGGTTAAATGACATCAGTGAAGTTAACAATATGATAAGACACTTATTTTGGATTGGATCTGGTATTAAACTCTTTGCCAATGTTCCTTGATTGTCTATATCTTTCCAGTAATTTTGTGTTATTTGGACCTCTTAGCTCAGTTGGTTGGAGCAGGGTGCTGGTATCACTGAGGTTGTGGGTTCAATCCGTGTGTGGGCCATTGACTCAAGAGCTGGAGTTGATGATCCTTGTGGATCCCTTACTACCAAGAATCTTCTGTGCATCTGACCATGTTGAGAATACCTGGCTGGGGTTTCTCCTGTGCATCAAACTCAGGTAAAGGAACTTTTGGTCACCCCCAGCATTTCAGTGTTCTGGGGTGTTACAGTCCTGCAGGCTCACCATGGCCTCTTGTTTCCATCAGGCCCTGCTGTGTCACACTGGCCCTTGGTTCCATGAGCATCTGGAGTGTCACACAGCTTGATGACATTTGTCCTTGCTGCCCCTGCCATCCCACTGCCCCAGCAACAGCCCCGAGCCACCCGTGAGGGACAGGCCCTGCTGGCCCAGGCCTGGGCTCAGGCCTTGGCCTTTCTGCTTCCTCCAGCCAGCCCAGGCCTTGCTCAGCATTGCAGTTCCCTGCTCACAGCCTCGGGCTCCTGCAATCCTGCCCTCAAGGATCTGCTCTCACCAGTCCTTGGGGAGCCTTTGGCACTCCCTGCCCTCAGTGGGGCCACTGATGCTCCAAGGGACTTGGAGTTTTGCTTCTGACTCCTTGAGCAGCTTCTTCAACCTTCTCTCAGTGCCTGAGGCTCCTGGACTCAGCCCCAAATCCACCCTGGGGATCATTAAAATACAGAAAGCCTTTAGGAACTCTTTGTCTTACTTCAAAGCTTGTGCAGCTGCTTGGAGTCAGTTTGGAGTTTTGTTAAGGAGGAAGATTTCAAAGTGAGCCTCATTACTTTTTCTCTTTAATCAAGTGAGTATTTTGTTTTAAATTACAGTTCAGAGAAGAGCTGATAGAAGCATTCCCCAAGTGACCTTGATGCTGAATGTCTCCTTAGGAGGTCTGGGCACACAGAAGAATGAGCCCCTTGCAGGCTGACCCTGTTTGGACAACCTGCTCCTCACCCCCAGCCTCACCATGTCTGACATCGCCCACCTGGGACTGACATCCCTGTGCCCTGCAGCAGAACCTTGTCCCCTGAGCTCTGCAGCTGGGTGTCCCTGCCCATTGCACCATGTCCCACCTGCTCTCCTCAGGGCTCTGCCTGCACACAGGCCCAGGAGAAGTTTTCCTGTTTGTGAGGACAGAATGGAAAAGCCTGAGCAGGTTTCCTGAACACCAAACCCCACTGAGGAACATACTCAGTCCAGGCTGCCTGGAATGATGTCACCTTTCTACAAGGGCCAGTGTGGGCAGAAATGATCTCTGTAAGCAGAATTTTCTGAGTCTTTCAGCTGAATTCTCTGTCCCTGTCCTTTCCCTGGATCTCTGTCTCAGATGGAAGCTGCTGGTGCCATTCTCACCTTTAACCCCTCTTTTGAATGCAGACAGATGTTCCCAGATTTGTGAGGGAGGTATTGCTCAGTGTTTATGCTAAGCTTTTGTATCCTCATGGAACTAAGGAGACCATTGTGACACAGAGGGGGCTCATGGAACCAAGGAGACAATTGTGACAGTTCAGAGCCTCACAGAAACAAGGCTCCATTGTGACACTGAGGGGAATTAGGGAATCAAGGAGACCATTGTGACACAGCCAGGCCACATGGAACCAATGGTCCATTGTGACAGTGCAGATCCAAGGAGGCCATGGTGACACTATGTGACCTCATGGATCCAAGGGGTCACTGTGACACTGAAGAACTTCATGGAACCCAAAGTCCAGTGTGACACTGCAGCCCCCATTGGAATAAAGGAACCACTGTTGACAGCACAGAAACTCATGGAACCAAGGGGCTGTGGTGACACATCAGGGCCACATGGAACCAAGGAGACCTGTGACATTTAGGAACCTAATGGAACCAAGAGTCCACTATGACACTGCAGAAACAAGGAGACCATTGTGACACTATGGAAGCTCATGGAACCAAGCACATATTGTGATATTCCAAATCCATGTTGAATCAGGGAGACCATTGTGACACTCAGAATCTCATGGCACTAAGGGTTAATGTGATACAGCAGGTTATAATGGAATCAGTTGTCCATTGTGACAATCTGGATCCCAGGAGACCATGGTGACACTATGGAAGCTCATGGAACCAAGGCTCCATTGTGACACTCCAAGGCCTTGTGGAACCAAGGGTCTGTCATTAAACTGTGTCACGTCATGGAGCCAAGGGGCCATTGTGACACTGTGGATCCAAGGGGGCCATTGTGACTGAGGAACCTCATGGAACCACGAGTCCATTGTTACACTGTGGGGCCCTGTGGAACCAAGGGGACCACAGTGACATTGCAGGGCTTCATGGAACAATGGTGACCATTCTGACACTTTGGGACCCACTGGAACCAAGGGGCCAGTACAGCATGGCAGGGCCTCATGGAATCAAGGGCACTACAGTGACTCTGTGGGTGTGCATGGGATGAAGGGTCCATTCTGAGATTATGGAACCAAGGATACCATTGTGACACTATGGGGCACATATGGGACCCAAGGTCCATTTTGACACAGCAGGGCTGAAACTGTGGAGGCCATTTTTACACTTTGAGGCCTTGTGAAACTAAAGAGCCATTGTGGCACTTCAGAACCTTGTGGAGCCAAGGGGGCCATAGTGACACTGTGGAACCCCATGGAAACAAGAGGTCAATGTGACACAGCTGGGCCTCATGGAACCAAGGATTCAATATAACACAACCATTGTCACACTGCAGGGCCCCATGGATCCAAGGGAACAGGTAACAGGTCTGCTTGGCTTGGCCTGACTGGTCCAGCTGCCCTCGGCATGTCGAGGGTGTCTTCTTATGTGCCCCTGAAACACTGGGGCTCTGGGCTTTCATTCAAATGAAGAAGAAATGTCCATCTCATTCAAGCATCCATGGCCAAAATGGGATTCCTCCCCCAGAATTCTCAATATCCAGGGATTGCTCCCAGACAAAAGCTGCCAGGACAGATTGCTTTGGTTGGCCTTCAGCTATGGTAGTCGCCTCTAATCTGCCCTGAAACACTGAGGCTCAGTGCTTTCCTTCCTATGGAAAAGAACCTTCCTTCTTCTCCAGGTACCCATGGCCAAAATTGGGATCCCCCTCCTAAAGTCCTAGATCCAAAAATTGCTCCTACACAAAAGGTGCTATTACAGACAGGTCTGGCTGGTGTTGGCCTCCTGAGGGCTGACTCTCACCTGCCTTCCAAAAAACTGGGGCTGCATGCTTTCCTTTTGTATGGAAGTGGCCATCTCCTCCAGACAAAAAGGGCTGAACTTGGGATTCTACATTCAAAATTCTGTATATCCAAGGGTTGCTCCCAGACAAACCTTCCAGGACAGACAGGTGTGTCTGGCATTGGTCTCTGGTAACAGCAGTTCATCACTTTCAGCGTCCTGAAACACTGGGGCTCTGTGGTTTCCTCCCTGGGGAGAATACTGTGACACTGTGAGGACCTCATGGAAGCAAGGAGCCATTATGAATCTACAGGACACCATGGATCCAAGGGACCATTGTGACACTGTGGGGACCCCATGGAACCAAGGACATCACTGTGGCTCTGCTGGGCCGCATGGTGCCAAGGGGCCGGTGTGAAGCAGCAGGGCTTTGTGGAACCAAGAGGCCATCGTTGCATTACAGGGCCTGGTGCAGCCAAAGGGCCGTTGGGATCCTGCAGGGCACCGTGGATCCATGGAGACCATTGTGGCATTGCAAGGCCCCATGGAATCATGGAGACCATTGTGACACTGTGGGGAACCAAAGGGCCATTGTGACCCTGCAGGGCCTCATGGCAGCAAGGGGCCATTGTGACACTGCAGAAACAAGGAGAACATTGTGACACTGTGGGGCCTCGTGGAACCAAGGGACCATGGAACAGATCTGGTGGGTTTGGCTTCCTGGGGGCCGCCTGAAAGGTCTGGCTGATCCTGGCATGTCAAGGGCTGCCTCTCACCTGCCTCTGGAGCACTGGGGCTCTGTGCTTTCCTTCCTGTGGAACAGAACTTTCCCTTCTTCCTGGTGCCCAAGGCTGAAATTGGTACTCCCCCTAAAATATAAAAAATATTAAAGAATCACTATATAGAGCCAAAATCCCAGCCAAAATCTGCCAGCACAGACAGTTGGCTGGCCTTGGCCTCCTGCAGGCTGTCTCTCATCTGCCACCAAACACCAGGACTTTGTGCTTTCCTTCCAGTGGAAAAGAACTGCCCTTCTCACTTAGGTGTCATTGGCAAAACTGGGATTTTACTTCTAAAATTGTATCTATTCAGGTATTGGGCCCAGAGAAAAGTAGCCAGCAGAGACAGGTCTGGCTGCCTTGCTCTCTGGTGATTTTCTAAGACCATAAGCAGAATGTTTTCCTTTGCCAACACCTTGGAGAGGGCCCAAAAATCTCCCAAGGTGGGGTTTGTAGGCTGCAAGAACATGACCACTATAGAAGGACAAAGGAGCTCTGTGCTCAGAGCAGTGGAGACTGAGGACAGCAGAGAAGAGCCCTGGGAGGGTTTGAAAGGTGGTTTCAGAGATGGTGGATCCTTTTGACACAGTACAAAACAGCCAAAGAAAGAAAGAAAGAATTAATGCCAGGAGAAGCTGGGGACATCCAGACTGGACAAGAAGAGAAAGGAATTTCTCTCTCATGGCAGGGCTGTGGTGCAACAAATCCCCCAGAAGGAGTCTGGAGCAGCCCAAGGCTCTGTGTGTCCAGGCAGAGGCAGGCAGAGGCAGAGCTGTCAGCAAAGGAAGGGGCCAGCGAGGTGGGGCAGCCGGGGGATGACGACAGCCTGCAGGGACAGAGGCGCAGGGCATGGACACCGTAGGACAGCCTGGGCTGCAGAGGCCACAGGGATGGGCAGCAGCTGAAAGGCCCTGACACAGCCAACTCCTGCAGCACTTGGGCCATGCAGGCTGGCCCTGGGCCTGAGGCCAGCAGGGGACAAGTGAGCCTTGCTGTGCTGGGGCCTCATTGCCTCCTTGTCCCTGCTCAGCAGCCTGGCAGGGGCCGCCCCATGGTGCTGCCCTTGGCATTGCACATGGCCAGAGCCCAGTGGCCCGGGAAGAGCCCTGAGCAATGAGGGAGGGACAGGATCTGCCTTGCCAGGGGCTGGGGCTCAGCCCTTGGCCCTTTGCATTCCTGAAACACATCCAGGTTTGTTCAGCATCAGAGACACCTTTCCCTTGTTTGTCCCCACCTGTCATCACTGCCTCCAGTGTTCTGCTCTAACTGGAACCTGGGTGTTGAAATTCAAAATGCAAAGAATTCTCAGAACATTGGCCCTGTAAGCCAAAGCTTACAACTATGCATAGTTAAGTAGAGATAGGTTTAGCTTTAGAATTTAAGATATAGAAAAAAGAAAGGTAGTTACAAAGGGAACAAGAAGTTGTAGAATGCAGCAATGTTAAGTTTGTGTGTCGGGATATAATTGGCTAAGAAAAGTCACACTGTAGTATGAGTCTGTAAGACAAAATAACTTAGTATTGAATTAGAAATTTAAATATCTCTATTGACAGGGTTTTATTGCTTAATAAATACTTTAAAGACCTTGTAACCATAAGTCCTGCTACTTCTAAGCCACGATGTGACCATCTGTAAAACAAATTTACCCTTTCAGACTGGATAGAAAATAAAAAAAGTAATCCAAACTTTTTAAAGCAACTCAGAAATCCTGTGTCTCTGCGTCTTTCAGAAAAAGAAAAAATCCAGACAAAAAAAGGCAATATAAAAACAATAAGTCCACTTAAATATTATATCATAAGAAGAAAAAACTGATAGTTTAGAAATGCAACATAAAAACAATAAATCTGTACCTGGGGACACTTTCTTTGTCATGTCCCTCAGTGGGACCCATTAGAACTTCAAGAAACTTTGGACTTTGAATCTGACTTTGAATTCTTCAGAGGTTTCTTTTCCTCCTTTACCCTATTTTTTCCTATCTGACATCATTGTCATCAATTTTCTGCTCAAATTCAACCCTTGGGAAACTTTCTCTTTCATGATTATCAGTGAGAGTCACTAAAAGTAAGAGAAATTTTGGAGTTTGAATCTGACTTGGAATTCTTGAGAGGTTTCTTCAACTCCCTCTCAGGGACTGATGTTCAGGGACTCAGCCCCAACCCCAAGAGGGTCATTAAAGTCCTTGTGCTGTGTCTGTGCTGCTGAGCTGGGCCGGGCTGCTGGCAAGGACAGAGCTGAAGAGAATGAGCCAATATTTCCAAAATATTATTTGGAGCTCCTTGGCAGCACCAAATGTACCACGGGGCTCATTTGGATCAAGCAAGTCCTGACAAACCATGGCTCTGCCTTGATTTCCCTCTGCTCTTGTGCAGTTCATTAGGAAGGTTTTCAACTCCAGATATGGAGAAATATTTCAAAGAGTTTCTAAGAAATATCCATTCCTATTTTCAAGGGTGTATTTTATTACTGTTCTCTTCAGAGCAGAGGTGATTGCAGCATTCTGTGATTGATGTTGATCCAGGGTCTCTCCTCAGGAGGTCTGGCAAAGAGGAGTTTCCTTTCTTTGTCAGAGCCACTTCCGGGACTACAGCTCCCATGATGCTTCGCAGTTCCCATAGAGTGCTATTGCAGCCGTGCCTTCATCTCCCATCATGCACCGCGCCCCCTGAGAGACATTATAACTGCACCTACAACTCCCATGATGCTCCACGGCCGTATTAAACTGTATTATACCTGTGCCTGCAACTCCCATCATCCCTCGCGCTCCAGAGAGCCCCGTTAGAGAACCCCAAGTGCCCGCTTGGACCCTGAATGGCCCCAGATTCTCCTCCCTGACCTCCAAGTGCCCTCCTGGACCCCCAAGAGCTCCCCCAGGCCCTGAAGTGTCCATCACAATCCCTCAGTGCTCCTCCTAGTGCCCACTCAGGTCTCCCAAGTTTCTTCCGGACTCTCAAGTTCTGTCTAAAATCCCTGCCTAGACTGAAAACTGCCTCAAATGTACCCCAGAAATGTCTCCATGAATCCCAAATGGGTACCTTTTATAAGGTCTGAGAAAATGATTAAAAAGATGACAATGGTACTAAAATAGGAGAAATAATCATAAAGCTGGAGAAATACTTAGCCAGTAGTGGTCAATTATTAATGAAGGGAATTGTGTTACTTAGAACCAATGACCAAAAAAAAATTTGGTTGCCAAAAATGTATGGATTTTTTTACATAAATAGAAAATTAAGGTGTGATAAATGTGATCCGTACTAATTAAATTGTAACTATATTAGCAAAATTGTATTTAGATCAATAGCAGACAATGGTTACAGAGTGAGGGGGGAGATGGGTGAGACAGGACAAAGGACATCTTCCAGATGTTGGGAGTTGAAGAAGAAGGTTGGAAGAAAGTCAAACAAGAATAGTAGAAGGACGTAGGTCTGACAAGCAGCATCTAGAAATAGAAAGTTTTGACCTTGAAATGGGCCAAAATGGGATGATTCCAAGCATGGGACTCAATTAAAGTCTTGTTATGGAAAACATCTGCTCAGTCACACAGTGCACCTGAGCTACCTGCAGGTCACACCTCGGTCACTGATGAAGACGATGAGCCTTCATCGGAAATAAGACCCTCAAAAGGATGAGAGACTCCCTAACCCATTAGTAGAGCATGCACCGTACACACAGTGACGGAGATTTTAGGAATAGAAGGTAGGAGGAGTTTTCTAGAACCTTCTGTAGCCTACAGTATATAAGTGGGATTGTTAGCCTGGATGCTTTGGTACGTGAGGAATGGGAGCCACTCCCTGTACCCCCGGTCAGTTTTGCTTATGCTTTATACGAACCTCAATTATACTGAATTACTTACTGCCAAATTTTGTATATTCTCAAATATATGCTCTTTGATTGTATTCATCTCCAATACTTTAATTGTCATCTCCAATACTTTGATTGTATTCCTTTTGTTACTATTTAAAAATTTACTATTAAATTTAATCTTGTTGCTTGATAAATTGGAAAAATAGAACATCATTCATAACACCAGGTAAGCAGTGGTGGTCGAATAAACGTCCTTATCCCAATTCACAAACTCTCCGGAGACAGTCAGTCTCACAGATAACCGTCTGGTCCTTGTAGATAACCACCAGTGAAATCTGGAAGTCTGCTCCTTGAGATTGGCAGCACTGATCAAACAAAGGCAGGAAGGGCTATCGGGAAGACTGATATTGCAAGCTGGTAGTCCATGCAGCTTACTTGGAAAACATAACATAGCATAATATAACAAGGTGATTTTAAACAGAACTATTTAATCATATCATTTCTTTTATCTAGTGTCCATGCTTCACTTCAGAGCTTAGTATTCTGGTTTATACAAGCCCCAATGCTTTTGTGATTAACACGGATCTTTTATCGATGGTCCCAGGATGGAGGCAGAGGGGATGGAGCCGGCTGGGGTGGAGAAGGATGCCCCGAGAGTGGAGGGGGATGGGGATGGAGGCGGGGGAGATGAGGGTGGATCCAGGGCAAGGCGGGCACGGCCCGGGAGCGGATCCTGGCGGCGGCTCCTCCTCCCGGGGCAGCGCGGGCGGATGATCCTGGGGAGCGGCCGCGGGGTGCGGGACGGGACCGGGAGAACGGGGGGATAGCGGGGAACGGGGGGATAGCGGGGATTGGGGGGATAGTGGGGATTGGGGGGATAGCGGGGAACGGGGGGGATAGCGGGGAACGGGGGGATAGCGGGGATTGGGGGGATAGCGGGGATTGGGAGGATAGCGGGGATTGGGGGGGATAGCGGGGATTGGGGGGATAACGGGGATTGGGGGGATAGCGGGGAACGGGGGGATAGCGGGGAACGGGGGGATAGCGGGGATTGGGGGGAATAACGGGGAACGGGGGGGATAGCGGGGATTGGGGGGAAAACGGGGAACGGGGGGATAGCGGGGAACGGGGGGATAGCGGGGATTGGGGGGATAGCGGGGATTGGGGGGATAACGGGGATTGGGGGGATAGCGGGGAACGGGGGGATAACGGGGATTGGGGGGATAGCGGGGATTGGGGGGATAGCGGGGAACGGGGGGGATAGCGGGGATTGGGGGGATAGCGGGGAACGGGGGGGATAGCGGGGATTGGGGGGATAGCGGGGAACGGGGGGGATCCTCTGTGTGGGTGCCGGTGCCGGGGCTGTGGAAGGAAGGGGAGGAGGAGGAGGAGGAGGCGCTGGCCGGCCCGGGATGAGCGCTGGCATGTATTATCTGAGGCGAGCTGATGTCTCTCACCGCTTTAGCTCTAGAATTACTCTGAGGCCCGGCCATCCCTCCCTCCCTCCCTCCGGCAGCGCAGCTTTTGCCCGCGGTGCCATCGAGTCCCCGGGCCGGGCTCTGAGCCCGGAGCTCTGCTCAGGCCGGCCCTAAAGCCGCAATGTTTTGTGCTTCCCGCAGGTGTGTGGTTAAAGCCGGGACATTCCAGGCCCGGTGTCTGATGCAGCGTTTTGGAGAGTGCCCAGAGCTGCAGGTGCCAGTGGCACAGGTGAGGTTTGGGGTGACCCAGGCGCTCCCAAGGCTTTGGATGTGCAGCCCCTGGGAAGGCTCCCTGGGCCTGTGCTGGGCTCCTGTCAGCTCCCCAGGCATGGGTTTGTGGGCAGGGAAAGGAAAGGAGCCAGGGCCTCGTGTTCATCTGGGTCCTTTTGTATCTAAAGTCCAGATTGGCTTCTGGTGCTCTATTTTCTACTGCAATTTAAACATTCTGTTTTTAATAAAACTATTTCTGGTGTCGTTTTCGTGTCCCTGGAGACACAGTGGTCATCGTGTGGGGAGGAGGGAGAGCTCAGGAAGGAGAAAGGATGGGGGAAAGGTGCTTGTAATTTTACTTCTCAATGTCCTCTGATTTTTTGGGCAATAACTTCAGGTCATTCTCCTCCATGGAGTGTGTTTGGCCAGTGATCAGGGCGAGGTTTCTCCCCGTTCTTATCCCAGGGCAGGAGCCTTTCAGCGTGGGCTCTGTGCCACTGGGTGGCCTCGTGGTTTTCTGTCTCTTGTGATCGCTGTGTGCATCTCCAGGGAGGCAAACGAGGCCATGCTGAGCCTCGAGATGCAAAATGTTCCCATTTGCCAGGGAAATGTTCGTGTTGGCCAGGCTGGGAACATCTCAGCATGTCCAGGGCCGGTGAGGGATGGGGTCCAGCACTCCAAGTGACGCTGGGACCAGAACCACAAGGACCATTTGGAGCCACACTTGAGCCTGGGGATGACCTTGACCTCAGCCTGACGCTGCTTCACCCCAGGACAGGAGAGCCACCATCAGCTTTTATTACCCACCCATAAAAGCTTCACCTTTGAACCTCCCCAAATCCCATCTGGGACCCCCCCAGGGGACCCCCCAAACTCTGGGACCCCCCTCCAGCCCCCTCAGCCACGCTGTGGCCGCAGCTTCATCTCAGTGAAGGGGATGGAGACGTTGAAGCCTTTCCAGGGGAACCAGTGGATGCCCTGTGGGGGAGCTGGGGGGTCAGAACCCTTGGAGAGTTCCAGAGATCCCCATAAATCCCCATAGAGACCCCACAGAGGCCCCCCAGATTCCTATGGGCACTCATGGACCCTTAGGGATCCCCATAGACACCCCAGAGACCACAGAGATCCCCACAGGCCCTACAGGACCACACAGGCCCTATAGATCCCACAGACCCTTTTTCCACAGGGCCCTATGGAACCCTATGGACTCCCACAGACCCCTATGGACCCTCAGAGAACCCCATGGACCCTCCCAAAGATTCCCTCATACACCCCCAGACCCCTCCATAGTACTATAGCCCACCCTAGACCTCCCCTAGCCCCCTTAAAATACCCAAAGCCCCTTGCAAAGACCCCCAGATCCCCTCCGGACTCCCCCAAAATCTCCTCCAGACTCCCCCAAATCTTCTCCAGACCCCACAAATACCCCCCATATTTCCCCATACCCCCTTAAATCCCCTCGAGACCCCCCGAAATCCCCCCCAGACCGGCCCAATCCCCCACCCCGTGCCCCCCCCGGCCCAGGTGGGTACCTGGTTGTCCCGGGGGTCCCGTAGAGCCCGTTCAGGTTGGCACAGTGGCAGTTTCGGTACCACCAGGCTCCCCCGGAGGCCGCGGGGTGGGGGGGGTGGTGGGGGCGGCCCGAGGGGTCCCGAGGGTCCCGGGAGTCCCGGTCCCGTGTGGAGAAGGGGCTGCCCGAGTGGTAGGAGAGGGCATCTCCTGTGGGGGGACATGTCAGGGACCCCCAAACTCAGCAGGAGCCACCAAAACCCACCCGAAACCCCAATACCCCCAGGGACCCCAAAACCCACCAGGGACCCCACAGACCCCTGTCAGCCAGTGAACCCCAAAACCCCCAAGGATCCCAAATCCCAGCAGGACCTCACAAAATTCCCCAACACCCCAGGGACCCCCAAACCCACCAGGAACCACCAAAACTCAGCAGAAACCCCAAAATACCCCAAGGACCCCAAAACTTATCAGGCACCCCGAAATCCACCAGAAACCCCAAAACCACCAGGGACCCCCAGGGACCCCAAAACCCACCAGCGACCCCACAGTCCTCTGCCATCCAGTGAACCCCCGAACCCCCCATGGATCCCAAATCCCATCAGGACTCCCAAAAATTCCACCCCAAACCCCCCCGGAACCCCCCCCGGCCCCGGCGGTGCCGCTGAACGCTCCCACGCGGAGCCGGTACCGCTCCTGGGCGCTGCCCACGGCCAAGTCGCGATAGATCGCCAAGGCCGAGTCGCGACCGGCCCGCAGCTCCACGCGCAGCTCCGTGGGGGTCGCGGCCGTCGGCTCGTGCAGCGCCTCGTTCCCTGCACCCCAAAAATCCTCCGGTACCCCCAGGACTCCTGCGGGGTCCCCTCGAGATCCCCCGTCCCCCGCCAGTGCTCTCCCTGAAATATTGGGGACCCCCAAACTGCTGGGGACCCCAAAAGTGCCCCATGAACTCCTGGAGACCCCCCAAATCCTTCCCGGACCCCAAAACCGGATCTGAATATTTGGGGGAGACCCCCAAACTCCTGGAGACCCCAAAAGTGAACTCCTGGAGACCCCCCCCAAATCCTTTCCGGACCCCAAAACCAGATCTGAATATTTGGGGGGACCCCCTCTGAATCCTACGAGTTCCCCCCTCGGACCCCTGGGGATCCCCCAAATTTTGGGGTCCCACCGAGTACCCCCTGCTGCCGCCCCAGGCTCTCCTCAAAGTTCCCCCAAACCCTGGCAGTGCCTCCCAGTCCCCCCAGATATTTTTATAGGTTCCCCCCAAAATCCCCAGGGCCCCCCAAAATCCCCAGGGCCCCCCCGGCCGAGCCAGAATTCGCCGCTGACGTTGCCGAAGCCGCGGGCGTACGAGTCCCACCCCCTCCAAAACCCCCAAACCCCTCTGATCCCCCAAACCCCAATTTCCATCCCATAAACCCTAGAGAACCCCTCCAGTCCCTCCCAGTGCCCCCCCAGTCCCCTCCCAGTGCCTTTCCAGCACCCCTCAACCTCTCCAATGCCCTCCAACACCCCCTGCGGGACCCCCCCAATTACCCCAAACCCCCTCATTTCCCCCCCATAATCCCTGTAGAGCCCCCACCCCCTCCCAGTATCCCAAAGTTCCCTCTCAGTGCCCCCCAGCACCCCTCAACCTCCCCAACACCCCCTGCAGAACCCCCAACTGCCCCCAAACCCCCTCAGGACGCCCCAGTTGCCCCCACACCTCCAAATTTCCGCCCCAAAAACGCCATAAATCCTCCTCTAATCCCCTGTAGGACCCCCCAGCATTGCTCCCAGTGCTCCCAGTGCTCCCAGTCGCACCAGGCAGCCGCCGCCGTCCGTGTCCATGTCACAGAAGACGCGGAGGGGCCGGGCCGGGTCCCCCCCGAGGAAGATGAGGGTGTCCCGGGAGGGTCCCGGCCCGTTCCGCTGCTCCTCGGCGCAGTCCCGGGGATGGGGGTGCGGGAGTGGGGCTGGGGGGAGCATTGGGGTCACCTCAGACACCCCAAAAAGTTTCTGGGAATTCAGGGGTGACCCCTCCCCAAAATGACACAGGCACCCCCCAATGCCTCCATTCGAAATTTGGGGGTCTGGGTGACACCCCCAGGATCTGACACCCCCCTCAGATGATCCAGGGCTGGAGCTGTCCCCCCAAAATACACAGATCTCCCAAAAAAGCACCCAGGGGTACAGCTGTCCCCCCTCAAAGGACACAGACCCCCCAAAAAAGGGCCCCAAATAACCCCCAAATGACTTCCAAAATCCCAAATAACCCCCAGAAACCCCAAATAACCCCCAAAACCTCAAAATAACCCCCAAATCACTCTCTAAACCCCAAATAACCCCCAAATAACCCCCAAATAATCCCCAATTAACCCCCCAAACCACCCCAAAAACCCAAATAACCCTAAATAACCCCAAATAACCCCCAAACACCCCCCACTTCCCCCAATAACCCTACCCCCATTTTTGGGGGTCCAGGTGCCCCTCCCTCCCCCATAGCTCCCCCCACTCACGAGTGTCAAATGAGGCCTCCAGGGGGGCACTTTTGGGGTGTCCCCCTCGGCCCCACAGCCGCACCCCATAGCGCCCCGCGGGCTCCAGCCCCCAGAGCTGCTGCGATGTCGCCTCGGGGGGCAGCCACAGAGTCTGGGGGGGCACGGGGGGTTTTGGGGTACCCGAATGGGGACAGCAGGGTCCCCAGGGGGGGTATTGGGGTCTCAAAGGGATTATTGGGGTCCCCCAAAGCTCTATTGGGGTGCCATTACCAAAGGAGGGTAATGAGAGACCCCGAGGTGTTATTGGGGTTCCCAGGTGGGTATTGGGGTCCCCCAGAGCTGTATTGGGGTTCCCAGAGGGTCACTGGTGTCCCCCAAGGAGATATTGGGGTGCCATTACCAAAGGAGGGTAATGGGATATCCCGAGGTGTTACTGGGGTCCTAAGCAGATATTGGGGGACACCCGGGGGTTTTTAGGTTCCTTTTGGGGGGTCGTTACCTGCTGGGGCCCCCCGGGGGGGCCGTACTCCAGCTCGTAGCCATCGGGGGGGCGCGGGGGGGGGTCCCAGTGCAGCCGGGCACTGCGGGGTCACAGCGAGCCCACCCACAGGGTCCCTGGGCCACCTGGGGAAGGACACACTGCTGACATCTACAGCAGCCCCAAATCCCCTTCTGATACCCCAAAAATCACTGTGGTCACCCCAAACCCCCCACCCTCACACCCCAAACCCTCCCATGGGCCCCCCAGCCCTGCCCTCACACCGTGCCCAATGGACATGGCCCAACTCCCCCAAATTTTCCCCCAAAGACCCCCCCAGTCACCCTCAGCCCCCAGTTTCCCCCAATGCCTGCCAGACCTGTTCCCTCCAGGACCTCCCAGTCCCCCGAGTTCTTCCCAGTTTCCCCCAGTCCTCTCCAGTCCCCAACTCCACCCCAATTCAACCCCTGACTCAGTTTCCCCTCATTCTCCAATTTTCCCCCCCATTCCCAGTTCACCTCGATCTCCACCAGTCCCTTCAGTCCCCAGTTCCCTCCAGTTCCTCCCAGTTACCCCCAGCCCTCAGAGCCCTCAGTTGCCATCAGTTCACCCCAGTCTCCTGTTTCCCCCAGTTCTCCAAACCTCCCAGTTATCCCCAGTTCCTCCAGTTCCCCCAGTCCCCAGTTCCCTCCAGTTCCTCACAGGCCCAGTTCCCCCAGTTTCCCAAACCCCCCAGTTGTCCCAAGTTGTCCCCAATTCCTCCAGTTCCCCCAGTTCTCCTGCCAGTTGCTCCCAGTGCTACATTGCCCCTAATCTCCAGTTTCCTCCAGTCCTCTGGCTACCCCCAGCTCCCAGTTTTGCCCAGTTCTCCCAAGGACCCTCAGCCCCAGTTGCTCCCAAGTACCCTCAGCCCCAGTTGCTCCCAGTCCCCCTCTAATCCCACTGTTCTCCCTGGTCCCTGAGCTGTCCCAATCCCCCCAAAACTGTTCCCAGTCACCCCAATAACGAATCCCTCATATTCCTCCAGTTTCCACAAGTCCCTCCCAGTTCACCCCCAGTACCCCCCAAATCCTCCCCAGTGCCCAGTTTCCCCCAGTCTTTGCCAGTCCTCAGCTCCACCCCAGTTTGCCCCAGTTTGCCCCAGTTCCACGCAGTTTCAGCCAGGCCCCACATGACCCCAGACCCCATTTCCAACCTGTCCCCCTTAGCTTTTCCCAGTTCCTCCCAGTCCCCAGGTGATCAGAGTCCCTCCAGGAGTTACACTCCCCCAAATCTCCACTCCCCTCCAATCCCTGCTCTCACTTTCCCCTGAATCCCCAAGTCCTCAGTGCCCTCCGAGCTGCCCCTGGGCCCCACTCCCAGCCCTGTCCCCACTCCAGCTCCATTCCCAGAGGGGTCCTGGGGGAATCCCCGCAGCCCCTCACCAGTGGTGGCCTCACTGGAGACGTGGTCGCTCCTTTTGCCTCCCCTCAGCCCATAGAGGTGGAAGCGGTACCGGCGGGACGGGGACAGCCCCGGCACCGTCACCGAGCGGGACTCGCCATCGATGGGCAGGGCCTGGGGCTGGCCCTGGGCATCCCGGTACTGCAGCACAAAGGAGTCAAAGGAGCCCTCAGGGATGTTCCACTGCAGCTGCACAGAGTTGGGGCTGGCACTGGAGACCTTCAGCTCTCCCAGCACTGCCTGTGTCAAGGGGGCCTCAGATGGAGGGGCCTCAGTTTGGGGATGTGCACTTTGGAGAACGTCAGCTCTGGGGGCCTCAGTTGAGGTGTCCATTGAGGGTGAGGGCAGATCCTCGGGGTCGGCTGCAGCAACAACAGAGAGGGGACACTGACGGGTGTGGGCATTGGTATGTCCATCCATTTGTCCATCCATCATCCACCCAACTATCCATTATCCATCATGCACCATCTCCTCCCAGTCCCTTCTCACCATTCCCTCCTCACCCATCACTGAGCACCCAATGACCCCAGCCCATCCAATCAACCACTGACTCTTCCATGGACTTACTGACCAGCATCTGCCATCATCCACCAACTTCATCATCGTCATAATCAACATTATCCATCATCCTGATTTCTCCAATATCCACCATCATCCATCCATCCATCATCCAGCCATGTATTCATCCATCATTCATTCATCTGTCCATCCATCATCCATCCATCCATCCATCCATCCATCCATCATCCAGCCATCCATCCATCCATCCATCCATCCATCCATCCATCATCCATCCATCATCCATCCATCATCCATCCATCTGTCCATCCATCTGTCCATCCATCCATCCATCCATCCACTCATCCATCCAATCCATATCCATCCATTCCTTCAATCATGTGTCTTTCCATGAAACTTTTGGTTCAACTGCATCTTTTACTTCTCCATCCATTGCATCATCCAACCATCAAATGACTGATCTGATCCTCAAAACCACCGATAAACTGCCCCAAACCCATCATCCATCCATCCATCCATGCATGCATCCATCCATCCATCCATCCATCCATCCATCCATCCATCCTCCATCCACTGTCCATCCACTGCCATTCCATTGTCCATCCATCATCCATTGTTCATCCATCTTCCATCACCCATCATCATCATCCATCCATCTGTCTTGGGGTGACTGTATGATGCCTGTATCCCCAAATCGTCTGTTCTGTTGGTGTTGAATATTAAATTCTGCAACTTTAAGACTGGTTCCAGGAGTGAAGGGGGGGGAAAGAAGAAGTGCAGAGTTTGTTATCAGAGACTGCACGGGCTCCCCCACATTCCTGCTCACAGACTGTGTTGTCTGCAGTGGACAGAGAGAGAGAGAGCTCTCCTTTGCTCTTGGTTAGTTTTTTGGCTAGCTGAGGCAGAGAAACTCCCTGGATTCTTTGTTTTGTTGTTGTTTTTTTTTGTTGTTGTTTTGTTTTTTTTTGTTTTTTGTTTTTTGGTTTTTTTTTTATTTTTATTTTTTTCCTGGAAGTGTTTGAACCTGCTCTGGACTGAAAACCCAGAGGAGCACTGGGAGCTCACACCTGTGGCCCACCAGGCCTGGCCTGGGCATTCCCCAGCACAGGAGGGACTGAGAACAGACTGAGTGAGCTGGGCAGCCACGGAAAGAACTCTTCTAAATCTGCCATCTCCTCGGAACGGCGAGAGGTTTTGCTGTTTGATATTGTTCATTGTTGTGCTGGGAGGTGTGTTGCCTGTTGAATAAACAGTTTTCTTTTTTTTCCACTTCTCTCCAATTTTTTTCCTTTTTCCTAGAGGGATCTCATTCAGAAGTTTCCTCCCAGATTTGTACTAAACCAGGTAAGGGGGAAATGAAACAAAATTTTGGGCTTTTTCCCACCAAAAATTGGGAATTTTCAGCCCTGAAACTGGCACTTTTAACCCAAAACTTTTAGGACATCAGGTCTACACATTACAATGAATTGAGGTTTTCTTGGAAGTCTTTAAAATCAATGGAGATTTTTAGGGACACCAGGTCTACCCTATTGAAGTGGAAAAGGGTTTTGGAACACCAAGTCTATCCATTAAAGTCAATGGGCATTTTGCAGAAATTTGGGGCTAAAATGGGGAAAATTGGGTAAATTTGAGGGAAATATTGGGCTGAATTCTGGGAATTTCTGCTTAAGGATTGCAGTGCTGACACTCTGGAAGTCTTGGATGAATTCCTGGAAACCAATCCGGAATCCCTGATCCAATACCTGTGGCCTGGGGTGGAGCTGTTGCCTCCAGATAAGCCGAAAAATCTCAGTTTTCAGCCCAAAGTGTGGGAATTCTGAGTCTAAAAGTGGGATTTTTAGCACCAAGAATTTTGAGACATCGGGTTTACACACTGAAATCAATGGGGATTTAAGGACACCAGGTCTACCCATTCAACCCAGCAGAGCCACCACCTTCCACTTTAGGCAAGGAGGGACTGGAAAATTTTGGGAATGCCGTGAAATTGTGGGAATTTTTCCTGTGAATCCCTCACCTTCCTTCAGCCTTTCAGGGGGCAGCATCCCAGCCTCGCCCTTCCCAGAGCTCCTGGCAGGCACCAGCAGACGGTGGTGCCAGATGGAGAAGTTGGAGATGGCACAGCTCAGCAGGGCTCTGGCAAAGGTCAGCTTGGCCTCGGGGTCCTGCCTGGCTGCCAGCTCCCACTGGTGTTCCCAGGCCTGGACTGGGAGGGCACCAGTATAAACCAGTAAGCACTGGGAGCCACCCTCGAGCTCCTGAGGCCTGTGGCAGCAGCTCCCAGAATAAACCAGTAAGGGTAAATGCACCTGCTCTCAGTGTGATCTAGAGGCTCTCAGTGTGGTCTGGGGGCTCCCAGGTTTATACTGGGAGGGCACCAGTATAAACCAGTAATGCCTCATGCACACAAACCCAGTCTCAGTGCAATCTCGAGGCTCCCAGTGCAGTCTCAGTGCTTCCAGGATTATACTGGTTGATCCCCAGGACCACATCCCAATCTAAACCAGTATAACCCAGTATAAACCAGTGACCCCCAGGACCACATCTGTAGAAGTCGGTCCGGAGTTTCCCTCATTTGCCTCACGACCATTGCAAGAAGACCCCGAGGCCCCCCACCCAATTGTGGCCTGGCCAAGGTGGATGCTTGCCAAGGGACTGTGTGCAGGTGCTCGCTGTGCTCCATGGTACACTGCTCTCGAGCAGGCACTAGCTGGAGCAGCAGGTTCTGTACACCTGTTTATTGCAGCAACCCTCACAATGGTCCATCAATCTCCCTACTCCTTGGCCAGAGGCCACTTGCTTTGGAGAAGGACTATAAAAGAGTGGCCCTCTGGGGAAGACTCCTGAGATCTCCCCACGGATGAAGACTCATCTCTTGGCTGGCCCGTGAGGACGCCCGTCTCGTCTGTTGGTAGCTCTTTTCCCATTCCCCTCTTTTTCTCTCTATACTTTGTTTCCTATATCTTCCCCTCTATTGCAACTGAGTTGTTGGCATTCAATAAAAATGCTTTGCTGTGAATAAACTGATTTTGTCCCCCACTGTTTGCCTTTTTGCACCTCTGAGATCAACGAACCATCACGACCCCCGCCCTGTATTAACAGCGGATCGTGACAACATCCCAGTATAACCCAGTGCAACCCAGCAACCCCCAGCACCCAATCCCAGTAAAAAACAGTTCAACCCAGTAACCCCAGTAACTCCAAGCACCCCCAGCACCCCATCCCAGTATAAGCCAGTGCAACCCAGTATAACTCACAGTTGGCCACCAGGTCCTCCTGGCCAGCAGGGGGCGCTTACACACCCCCATTCCTTCTCCCAGTTCAAGCCAGTAACCCCCAGCATCCCATCCCAGTATGATCAAATGTAAACCAGTACAACCAGTACACACAGTGCCAGGTACTCCTGGCCAGCAGGGGATACTCACACACCCTCTCCCAGTTTAATCCAGTACAACCCAGTGATCCCAGCCCCATCCCAGCACGTCCTGGACCCCATCCCAGCACAAACCAGTACAAACCAATACAAACCAGTACAAACCACTCATAGTTGTGGGGATCAGCCTCCAAGAGGCACTCACACAGAACCAGGTCCTCCTGGCCAGCGGGGGCCACCATGGTGCAGCCCAGCACCCAGCCCCTCCCCATAGGATTTGGGATTCACCCCCAGGCACTGCTCCATGAACAAAAGCTCCAACGGCACCCTGAAACCTGTATAAACCAGTATAAACCAGTACAGCCCAGAATGGACCAGTATAAGTTATAAAAAACAATGCAAAACAGTAAAAATCAGTGTAAGGCAAACCAGTATAGACTATTATAGGCCATTACAGACCAGTGCTACCAGTATAAACCAGTGTTGACTGATACAAACCAGTGTAAGTAGTGAAAACCAGTAAAAAACAGTGTAATGCAAAGCAGTAGAGACCAGTAAAAAGCAATATGGACCAGTAAAAAGCAGTATGGACCAGTACAAACCAGTATAAGTGGTAGAAATCAGTACAATGATTCAGGGGGCAGCGCCCCGGCCTTGCCCTTCCCAGAGCTCGTGGTGGGCACCAGCAGCCACAGACGGTGGTGCCAGGAGGAGACGTTGGAGACATCGCAGCTCAGCAGGGTCCTGGCAAAGGTCAGCTTGGCCTCGGGGTCCTGCCTGACTGCCAGCTCCCACCGTGTTCCCAGGCGTGGACTGGGAGGGCACCAGTATAAACCAGTAAGCACTGGGAGCCACCCCTGAGCCCCTGAGGCCTGTGGCAGCAGCTCCCAGTATAAACCAGTAAGAGTTGATGCAGCCAAACCTGCTCTCAGTGCGATCTAGAGGCTCCCAGTGCGGTCTGGGGGCTCCCAGGTTTATACTGGGAGGGCACCAGTATAAACCAGTAATGCTTCATGCATCCAAACCCACTTCCAGTGTGGACTAGAGGCCCCCAGTGCAGTCTCAGGGTTCCCAGGTTTATACTGGGGGAGCACCAGTACAAACCAATAAGCACTTGGAGTCACCCCCGAGCCCCTGAGGTTCATGGTGGCAGTTCCCAGTATAAACCAGTAATGGCAGCACAACCTGAAGTGACTCCCAGTAGGTCCTAAGCTCCATCCCAGTATAAACCACTAAGGCCAGCATCCCTAAATGTCACTCCCATTATAAACCAGTAAGGCCAGCACCCCCAGAAGTTGCTACCAGTGGTTACTAAGTGTCCCCAAGACCCCTCCCAGTAGAACCCAGTAAAATCCAAAATACCCCAGTATAACTCAGTACAAACCAGTATAACCCAGTCACCCCCAGGACCACATCCTAGTATTAACTAGTATAACCCAGTATAAACCAGTGACCCCCAGCACCCCATCCCAGTATAAAACAGTTCAGCCCAGTAACCCCAGTAACTCCCAGCACCCCCAGCACCCCATCACAATATAAACCAGTATAACCCAGTATAAGTAACAGTTGGCCACCAAGTCCTCCCGGCCAGCAGGGGGCGCCATGGTGCAGCCCAGCACCCAGCCCTGGTGGTGCCACTCCCCATAGGATTTGGGATTCACCCCCAGGCACTGCTCCATGAACAAAAGCTCCAATGGCACCCTGAAAACTGTATCAACCAGTATAAACCAGTATGGACCAGTGTAAGTTATAAAAACCAGTAATAAGCAGTAAAATCCAGTGTAAGGCAAACTGGTAGAGACCAGTAAAAATCAGTATGGACCAGTAAAAAGCAGTATGGACCACTGTGTAACGGCTTTTTCCCGGCCTATACAGAGTCTTTCACCCTCCACCGGTCTAGCTCAGGTGTTGGGGTGAGATTCCCCTGGGCCCTAGCCACAGAGACGTAGATAAGATATCAAAAGAGGCTCTTTCCCCTGATAAAGTTACAGGTTTATTTCTCGTGGGTAGTGAGTGAAAAGGGAAGGGAAAAGAGCGGGGGGAGAGAGAGAAAAGAGGGGGAAGAACAGGGTAAAAGCGTGGGGGGGGGGGAAGAGAACGGGGGAAGAGCAAAAAGGGGGGAAAAAGAAAAAGCGGGATAAGAGATTTGGGGGAAAAAAGAGATGCGGGAAAAGAGTGGGGGGAAAAAAGAGAGAACGGGATAAGAGTGGGGGAAAAAAGAGAGAACGGGATAAGAGTGGGGAAAAAGAGAACGGGGCAAGAGAGCTAGGTCAGCGGGTCCTGACCTTTCCTAGGGTCTGGAAAGGGGGGGCGGGGAGAAATTGGATCCCAGCCAGCTCTGTGTGGCCAGGAGGGGAGAGGGACCAAGATACAGGGTACAGCAGGGGTCACGGGATGTACCATTTACAATGTATCTAGGGAACGCAACACCACTGCAAACCAGTATAAGTGGTAAAAACCAGTACAAAGCAGTGAAAACCAGCATAAACCAGTGAAAAATAAGGCAAACCAGTATAGGCCAGTGTAGCCCAACATTAACCAGTATGAACCAGTACAAACCAGCAAAACCATTAAAACCAGGAACAACCATTAAAAACCAGTATAAATCAATAAAAATCAGTATAAGGCAAACCAGTATAGACCAGGATAGCCCCGCATAAAGCAGTAAAAACCAGTACAGACCAGTATGGACCAGAACAGACCAGTCAGGGCTCTCCCACTCCCTCCCAGTCCCTCTTTAACCCTTCCCAGTGCCCTCCCAGTATAAACCAGGATAAACAGTTATAAACCAGTATAAACCAGTAACCACAGACTCCCTTTTAACCCTTGTTTACCCCCTCTAGACTCCTACCAGTGCCCTCCAGTCCCAACCAGTGCCCTTCCGGCCCCTCCCAGTCAAAAGCAGTATAAACCAGTACAAACCAGTATAAACCAGTACACACCAGTCCCCTCCCAGTGCTCCCAGTGCTCGTCTCTGCAGGCTCAAGCAGGTGACCACGTCGGGATTGGCCACCAGGACTGACCCTGTGAGGGACAGCACCTGGGTGGGCAGCGCCCCCTGCTAGCCAAGTGAATCCCAGTATAAACCAGTATGAACCAGTATAGACCAGTATGAACCAGTATAAATCAGTAAATCCCAGTTTCTTCCCAGTAACTTCCAGTTCCAATAAGAGATAACACCTGGGCATGAGGTGCCCCCTGCTGGTCAGGTAACTCCCAATTCAAACCAGTATAAACCAATATGAACCAGTATAGGCCCAGTAAATCCCAGTGCCCTCCCAACCCCTTCCCAATCCATCCCAGTATATCCCAATAACCCTCCCACGGACTTCTCAGTTCATCCCAGTAACTCCCACTTACCTCCCAGTATGGCCCAGTCACCCTCCCAGTTCAAACCAGTAACTCCCAGTTCAAACCAGTTCCCTCCCATTAACCCCCCAGTTCAAACCAGTGACTCTCCAATATAAACCAGTAAAGCCCACTGACCTCCCAGTGAACTCCCAGTATAAACCTGTATAAATCAGTGACCTCCCAGTCCCCCCAATCCCCTCCCAGTTTGTCCCAGTCCATCTCAATCCCTCCCAGTACACACTAGTCCCAAAACAGCTAAAAACCAGTATAAACCAGTACAAACCAGTATAAGCCACTACAAAAATCACCCTTCAACCCAGAGTTCTCCCTCTTCTTAACCCTTGAATCCCATCCCAGTTCCTCCCAATCCCCCCAGTCCCCTTCCAGTACAAACCAGTACCCCCAGTAAGGCGTCCGTGGCCTCCCAGTACTGCCTCAGTTTCTCCTCCCGCTGCCGGTGCAGGGCTGGTTCCATGAGTTTCCATTCCATCAGGATGATCTCCTGCATTCCATGAGGCCCTGCAGTGTCACTGGGGAGCCTTTGTTCCGTGTGTTCCCATTGTGACACAATGGTCTCCAGCGCTCTGTGAGGCTGAGCCCTGAAACTGTGGACACTTGGTTCCATGAGATTCCCTGTTGTCACTGCCAGGAGAATCCACAAACACCAGAGGTTTATGTCCAAAAAGGAGACAGAGCAGTCCTTCAACTTTATTTGAATAAAGGGAGAGAGTTCACCAGGGCACAATCCCCTGGGGTTTTGTCTCTCCAGGTTTCAGAGGGCGCAGCCTCCTTTTATCCTGAACTCCCGGCTGCACGTTGCCCTCTTCCTTTCCCCACTGGCCAATGCAATAGGAAGGTAAAGCCTTCCTGAACATCCTGCCCCATATCCCCCCTTGAACCTGGCATTTCCCCCCAAAGTTCAGGAGTTCAGCCTTGTGCAGAGCCTTGTCTGTGTCAGGAGCCAAGCTGGCTGGGCCCGGTAACAAACCTGCTGCCCAAAGTCAGTAGAAATGTTACGACCCATTTCAAACCCCTTAACACCCATCCCTGCACCCACCAAATGATTTGGAAAGACATGAGCACACATCTTTCCTCTCACATTGATGGTTCCTGTGCTGGTGACAGTCTTTTAAACCCAGCCTTCAGCCTGAGCTCTCTGCTGTTGCAGTTCCATGCACAGAGGTTGTTGTCTCTCAGCCCTTCCATGGGCAGGCCGGTGTTCAGCCATCTCCAGGACAGCAGGGCCCCAGCCCACGTCACTGTGCCCTGGGGAGACAAAAACCATCACTCCAAATGTCCCCTACTCCTTCTTCCCAGGCATTTGGGCCTGCCAGTGGGGTTTGCTGCTGGGTGCCACAGGGAAAAGGAGACCCCTGTGACACTGTGGGGCACATGGAACCAAACATCCATTGTGACACTACAGAACCTCACAGATCCAAGAGTGCATGGTGACACTGCAAAGCCTCAGGGAGCCAAGGGTGTCCAAAGGTCTAAAGCAGTTCATGCGTGGCTCAGCCTTGAGAAGAGAAACCTCCTTGGGGGCAGCTTGGACTTGGCACACAATTAAGAAGGGCGGTTTTTGTAATGGGGAAACTCAGGAGTTTTAGATTCCTTCAGAAAAAGAAAAGGAAGAAAACCATCTCTTTTCCTGAGTGCAGGCAGTTCTCCAAGCAAAGCAGGTCCCAGGTGAGTGAGGACAGACAGGATGGGGTTGGGCAATGTGGAGCAAGGTTGTGCACACTGGCTCAAGACACAGCTTCTGTGAGCAGGCCAGACCTCCTGAGGAGAGACCCTGCATCAACATCAATCACAGAATGCTGCAATCACCTCTGCTCTAAAGAGAACAGTAATAAAATACACTCTTCAAAATAGGAATGGATATTTCTTAGAATCTCTTGGAAATATTTCTCCATAACTGGATTTGAAAATCTTCCTAATGAATGGCACCAGACCCGAGGGAAATCAAAGCAGAGCCATGGTTTGTCAGGACTTGCTTGATCCCAATCAGCCCCGTGGTGCATTTGGTGCTGAGCCCTTGAACCTCAGGGCCTGAGAGGAGATTGCACAAACCTTTCCAGGAGTCCAAGGCAGAAGAAAAACCCAAAGTGTCTCAAAGCATTAATGGGTCCCACTGAGGTCCATCCCCAGCACAGGCTCCTCATGGACTCCTTGGAGGAGAGAACTCAGAGACCTCTCAGAGACTCAGAGAGGAAAGGAAAATCCAAACTAACTTTACAACCTTGAGTATCTCAAAGTATTAATGAGCCCCACTGAGTGTCAATACAAAGCTCTCAAGGGACTAATTAAAGCAGATAATTGAGGGCATCACTGCATAAACTACTAAAAGAATTGGTGTAAAAAGGGAAACTCCAAGTACCTTAAAAAACTGAGTACCTTGAAGCATTAATGAGCTCCACTGAGTATCATTACTGACAAAGCCTCTCAAGGGACTAATTAAAGCAGATAATTGGAGGCCAGGATTGCACAAATATCTCAGATACTCCAAGGCAAAAGCAAAACCCAAAGTGCTCTGAAAAACCTGCAGTTTCTGGGAGCATGAAGGAGCCCCCAGGGCCATTCCTGACCAAGGCTCCCCAGGGACTCGTCCCAGCAGATCCCTGAGGCCACTGGGATGTGGGGGGATGCTGAGGGCAGGACAAGGGGTGCCAGTGGCCAGCCTTGCTGGGGCTGTGCCAGGAGGCCCCAGTGGCTCAGGACAAGGTGTCTCCTCCCAGCCCTTGGTGGCACAGACCCTGCTGTGCCCCAGGGCACCAAGACTTGGCTTCTCTTTGTCCCCACCTGTCATCTCTGCCTCCAATTTCCTGCTCTAACTGGAAATAGGGAACACTTTCTCAGTCATGTCTCACAGTGGGACCCATTAAAACTTCAAGAAACTTCAGTATTTTAATTTAAATTTTAGTTCTTGAAAAGTTTTTTGAACACTCTCTCAGGGAATGATTATAATGTAAAGCAAACTAAAGCCTCAAGAGATTCATTAAAGTCCTTGTGCTGTGTCTGTGCTGCTGAGCTGGGCCGGGCTCCTGGCACAGAGGCAGCTCCCAAGGTGAACCAAGAGAAGCTTCAAAAAGACATTTCTGCTGAGGAGCAGCTCCTCTGCCAGCCCAGCAGGGCTGAGGGCACTGCCTGCAGGCACTGAGGGCACAGGAGCCAGGCACAGACAGGCTCAAGGCAATCAGGACTGGGAAGACATTGAGCTGAGACTGCACTTGGGGAAACATCTTCACAGCCCTGGACATGGTGAGTGTGTGGGTGCAGGGCAATGTCCCCTGTGCTCCTGGAGGGATCTCCTGGAGCCAGCACAGCCCACAGCATGGGGATGTGTCAGGAGGACTCTCCCAGTTTCTCTGAGGCACAGGAGGAGGAGGAGGAGGATGTGCTGCAGAGCGGGGCTGCCCTGGGCACCGTCAGAGGGACAGGGCAGGACGGCTCCTGCTGCCAGGGACGGCTGCAGGGGCTGAAGCTGGGGCTGCAGCCAGGGCTGCCCAGGGCTGTCCTGCAGAGCAGCTCCTGCGGCCTTCAGGGCTCTTGGCCAGCCCAGCCCATGTGCCACCTGCCAGGGACAGCTCTCAGCCTGCCTGGCAGCTCCCCATGGGCTGTGGGGAGAAGTTGGAGGTGCAAGGAGCCACCCCCATCAGGGCAGATTCCTCCTGCTGTGGAGATGGTGCTGCATGGCCAGGGCAGCTCTCAGCTTTCTCCTCAAGGCAAGGCAAAGGGGCTGTCAGGTGTGTCTGTGTCACTGACACTCCTGCACTGTCCCCCTGGGCATCAGCACATCTGCCTCCCATCTCCCTCACAAAGTGCCTCCTCACCCTCCTGTGCCTACAGACAGCAGCAGCAGCCCCTTGGCTTGCAGCATCTCAGTTTGTGTGAGCTGCCTTTAAGGCCCTGCTGGCAGGGAGATGGCCCTGGGCAGTGCCCTGTGCTGGGAGGGGTGTGCAGGGCAGAGCTGAGCCCCCCGGGCTGGGCTGGGCTCTGGCAGCGCTGGCAGGGACAAGGTTTGGATAGAGAGAAACAGCTCCCAGTAGGCAGAACTGCAGGCAGCAGAGCCAGACCAACACTTATTATGCCTCTCTCTCTTGATCAGAATAGGGCAAAAAAGAGTTTAGGGAAAAGTGTTTTGAAATTTGAGCCTTCAAAAAGGCTATTTTAATTTTCCAGCACATTTGAAGTGCAATCACCTTGAATTAAAGGGAGGTATTATAAGCAAAGGGCAGCTGTATGGGATCAGGTCAGACTGCACTGTGTCAAATGTAGCCTTGTTTTCCCTCTGGACTCCTCAGCATTCATACTGAGAAAAATGCTGACGATGAGGCAGTAACTCAGCAGCAGAAACTCAAATTCAAAAATAAAAGTTTTTAGTGAAGTTCCCCCACAGGAAGAGAAGCAGTTTTGAGAGGATTCCTATCTGAATTGTACAGGATTGTCTCAAGGAAATGTCTCTCAGCATATCAATGTGTTCTTTTAACAGCCCACAATGCCCAGAGAGAGGAAATGTCCAACAGCAGCTCCATCAGCCACTTCCTCCTGCTGCCATTGGCAGACACACGGCAGCTGCAGCTCCTGCACTTCTGCCTCTTCCTGGCCATCTCCCTGGCTGCCCTCCTGGCCAACGGCCTCATCATCAGCGCCGTAGCCTGCGGCCACCACTTGCACACCCCCATGTTCTTCTTCCTGCTCAACCTGGCCCTCACTGACCTGGGCTCCATCTGCACCACTGTCCCCAAAGCCATGCACAATTCCCTCTGGGACACCAGACACATCTCCTATGCTGGATGTGCTGCACAGGTGTTTTTCTTTCTGTTCTTCATGTCAGCAGAGTATTATCTCCTGACCATCATGTGCTACGACCGCTATGTGTCCATCTGCAAACCCCTGCACTACGGGACCCTCCTGGGCAGCAGAGCTTGTGCCCACATGGCAGCAGCTGCCTGGGCCAGTGCCTTTCTCAATGCTCTGCTGCACACAGCCAATACATTTTCCCTGCCCCTGTGCCACGGAAATGCCCTTGGCCAGTTCTTCTGTGAAATCCCACACATCCTCAAGCTCTCCTGTTCACACTCATACCTCAGGAAATTTGCAGTTTCTGCATTCACTAGCTCCTTAGCAGTCATCTGTTTTGTGTTCATGGTTTTTTCCTATGTGCAGATCTTCAGGGCTGTGCTGAGGATCCCCTCTGAGCAGGGAGGCACAAAGCCTTTGCCACCTGCCTCCCTCACCTGGCTGTGGTCTCCCTGTTTCTCAGCACTGCAGTGTTTGCCTACCTGAAGCCCCCCACCATCTCCTCCCCATCCCTGGATCTGGCAGTGTCAGTTCTGTACTCAGTGGTGACTCCAGCTCTGAATCCCCTCATCTACAGCCTGAGGAACCAGGAGCTCAAGGCTGCAGTGTGGAGAATGATGACTGGATGGTTTAACAAAGAGTAAACTCCTTGCCAATTTCTACAAATCACTTGCAATAAAGTCATCTTCGACAGAACTTGTTTGGTTTGGTGGGTGAATTTTTCGTTTCTGTCACTTGCCTTAGTATTTTATTATATTCCACAAAGAAATGTCATTTGTTGTGCATTATTCCATTTTGTTTCTTCCCATGTTTTTTGCAGACCCACATAGTGTCACTAAGGGGCTGCCATCTCAGTGACTTTAAATTAATTGAAGGATCTCTCTCCCAGTAAAGATTTCTCCAGAGATGCCCCTTTTGTTCCCTTCTCTGGAGCTGCAGCAGCAATGTCTGTGTGCAGAGCTGGGGCAGATCAGTGCTGGCACAGCAGCTGTGCCCAGCAGCAGCAGCAGCACTTGGTGTTGCCAGTGCTGCTCCCGTGCCACTGCCCCGCTGCCCTCCTGGCCCTCGTGTTGATGCAGGGCCTGAGTGCTCTCGGGGCTGGGCACAGCCCTGGGGGTGGCAGTGCCGGGGCTGCAGCAGGGACAGGCCATGGGCACTGCTGGGGCAGCGCTGACGCCTCAGGCCAGGGCCTGGGGGCTCCAGGCTCCTTGGCCAGGCTCTCTCCACAACACTTGGCCAGCCCAATGCTGAGCACAGAAAAGCCCCGGGAGCAGCCCCAGGCTGGCCGTGGGCAGGCTGGGGGCAAACAGCATGGCTGGTGCTCTGCAAGCTCCCTGCAAGGGAGACACCCTGGCAAGGAGCAGCAGAGCAGGGGCTGATCCATCCCCACTGCACTGGACACCCCAGGGCAGCGTCCCAGAGCGTCCTCATGCACCTGCCAACAACATCCCCCCTCTGCAGCCCTGGCCTCTCCCCCAGCTCACACAGGAGCCGCATCCTTGCAGGCACACACACGGCAGCACTGGCTCAGGAGCCCCTGTTTGCATTGCACACAGCAGGCTCAGCACCCCCATGGTGCTGCTGTGGGGACATGGAGCTGAGTGAGCACAAATGCCATCAGCCCCTGGGGCCAGCAAGGGCTGGGGGACGGCAGGGAAACCACTTGGGTTTGTCGTGGCCTCTGAAGTCAGCCAGAAAGTTTGTTCTCATGAGCTTTGAGTTTCCTGTCCCACTGCAAATGTTGTTGCTCAGAGCCAGGACTGCCTGGCAGCCACCCCCAAACTGCCCTGAGCATTTCCTTGGCTTCACCTTTGCTTTCTTTACTCCTTCCTGATCCAGCTTTCTTCCCCTTGCCCATTCTGGTCGCATCCCCTACAAACAGCCCATCCCTGTTTGCCCTTTCCTCTCTGGCCTCACTCCCTATTTCTGGTCCCATATTGCCACCATGGGAACATCCCTTGGGGAGCAGGATCATCCTCTAAGTGCTTCAGGAATTGTCTGCAGGGTCCTGCAGTGCCTCGTGCTGCTCCCTTGCCAGAGGCACCTCAGGCCAGGGGGGCACACCTGGGCTGCTGTGTCTGGGTGTGGGGCTCCCTGTTGTGGGCAATGAGGAGGGGCTGGAGAGGCTCTACAGGACTGACAGGATGGGCTTTGGGGCTGTGTGGAGAAGCTGAGGGACGTGGGCTGCTGGACCTTGTGAAGAGGAGACCCAGGGCTCATCCTGCAACTGCTCCAGGGGTCGTTTCAGAGAATCACAGAATCAGCCAGGCTGGAACAGGACTTGGAGATCACCAGGTCCAAGCTGTGCCCTGACACCACCTTCTCTCCTCTGTGCCTCCCCTTCTCCAGGATAAACCTCCTCACCTCCCTCAGCTGCTCCTCACAGGACTTGTGTTCCAGATCCCTCACCAGTCTTGTTGCCCTTCTCTGGACACACTCCAGCTCCTCCATGTCCTTCCTAAATTGGGGGCCCAGAACTGGACACAGTACTCGCAGTGCTGCCCAACCAGTGCTGAGCACAGGGGAAGAATCACTGTCTTGCTCCTGCTGGCCACACCTTTCCTGATCCAAGCCAGGAGCCATTGGCCTTCTTGTCCACCTGGGCACACTGCTGGCTCATGTCCAGCCTGCTGTCCATCAGTGCCCCCAGGTCCCTTTCTGCCTGGCTGCTGTCCAGCCACTCTGTCCCCAGCCTGCAGCACTGAAGGGATGGTTGTCGGTAAAGTTCAGGGCCCAGCACTTGGACTGGTGTGGTGGGTTGACTTAGGAAGAGGAGACTCAGGGGAGATTCTTCCTAAGGGAGTTTCGTCTCTGGGGGTTGGGATACCTGCAACAGCCAATTAGAGGGGGTTGGTTCGCTCTGTGAGCACACATTTTGAGGGGGGTGGTCCGGAACTGACCCTCTTTGTCTTCCGGCGGCTGAGCAGGTAACACCAACCCGAGCTTCCCTCTCCCCCGTGCAGGGGGGGGGAGGCTCGGGAGGCCGCTTGGGCCCCGTTTGCCAACGAGGGGGACCCGATGGCCGGGGGGAGAAAAAGTTGTGTGCTAAGACCTTCACAGCTTCCTCCTCCCCGGGCCTGCGGCTCTGGCGTGGGGGGGAGGCCGACTCTTGCTGCTGCCGGACAGGCCGGGCCTGCCCGGGTGGCCATGAGCAGTGTGGGGCTGCAGCCCAGCCCCAGAAAGGCTGATTGATACCTCAGCTGCCCCCCCAGCACAGCCTGAGCCTGGCCCAACTCTTGTAGTTGTGTTAAACTTTAACTCTTTAGTGTTCAGATAAGATTTGCAAAGCCTCCAGCCTTTCCTTTGAATATGAAAGGGAATAAGAAGATTCCTGAAGTCAGTGATGTAAGAGCTAAGTTTTTAAGATAGAAAGAGAATGAGAAGATGCTGAAATGGCTGAAAATCTTTTTGTGAAATCGTAGGAACGAACTGATGTACTGAATATTCCTATAAACCATGGAAAGAGACATGGGGGGATGGAAATGTTCCATTTAATAGATGATTTGACTAAAGAGCACCTGTGTTAAGAATTTCTGTCCTGAGAAAAAAGGAGATTTTGGTTTTCTGAAGATAAAGCCTGAGCAGAGAAAAAGGAGACAAAGAGAATCTTTGCTGTCGAACATTTCATTCTTAAAAGTAATACCCCATGGAGCAGACATGGCCCACATCTACAACTTTGGGACGGCTGTAGAGTTGGGAGGAGCGTCACGGTTGCAGGTTCCCAGGCGGATGCAAATCGTGAAAAATAAAACCACAAGAAAACTGTTTTTTTCCTTCTGGTGGGAGAAATCCCTACAACTTCAACAAGAAGAAGCTTCTCTCTCCAGAAGTGAACTGAGAAAGACTAAATTGGGCACTGACCGAAGTATTTGTTATATGTTTGTTTTGTTGTTATGAAGATTGGGAGAGGGAGGGAAGGAGTGATCTAAAAAATCTTATTCTGAATTTTTTTTTCCCTCTCTTTTTTGTTTGTGCAGTTAATAAATTTTCTTTTATACTCTCTCAAGTTTTAGGCCTGCCTTGCTCTTTTGCTCCTGGTTCTGTCTCACAACAAGAAAAAAAAGTTTATTCAAATTGGCAACTCAAACTCAAGACAGCCCAGAGCAGGGCTCTCTGTGAACCCTGGCACGGGATGTGGGTGCTGGGACTGGACACTGAGGTGTGGAGTGGACACTCTGGTGGGGAACATTTGCCCACCCAAAACACTCCCTGTGCTGTGCCGTGTCTGATGAGGGGATGTGGGGCCTGTGCTGGCCAGGGGGGCTGTGCTGCCTCAGGGACAAATGACAGGCATGAGCCACAGCACAACGACCAGGAGGTGGAAGTGAGGACAAAGTCCAGAGGAGGAATTCAGAAATCTGCCCTGAGCATGTGTTCATGTGTTTAGGAAAGGCAAAGCTCAGCTGGAGCTGATGGAGGCTGCAGGCAACATCCAGAGCAAAGTCAATTCATTGCTGTGTTGGAATTCAAAATGCAAGGGTCTGTAAGGCAAAGCTTAGAACTAAACACAGTTAAGTAGATATAGGGTTAGCTTTAGAATTTAAGAGAAGAACTAAAGGTACTGACAAAGGGAACAAGGAGTTGTGGAGCCAGAAATGCTAGTTTCTGTGTCAGGATATAATTTGCTAAGAAATTTCACTGTCTTATAAATCAGTAAGACGAAATATCTTAGTATTGAATTAAAAACAGAAATATCTTTGTTGACATTGTTTTATTCATTAATAAATCCTGGAAAAAAACCTGTAAACATAAGTTTTGTGACTTCTAAGTCATGCTGTGACCATTTGTACGACAAACTTACCCTTTCTGCCTGGATAGAAAAGAAAAAAAATAAATCGCACTGTCTAAAGCAACTCAGAAGTCCTGTCTCTCTGCTTCATTCAGAAAAAAGAAACAATCCTCACCAAAATTGTAACATGAAAGCAGTAAGCCCACACTTTATAAATATATCATGAAAACAATAAACCCACACTTTATAACATAAAAACAATAAACCTGCAACTGGACACACATTTTCAGTCATGTCCCTCAGTGAGACCTATTAGAACTTCAGGAAACCTTGGGGTTTGAATCTGACTTTGAATTCTTCAGAGGTTTCTTTTCCTCCCTTACCCTATTTTTTCCTACCTGACATCATTGTCATCAATTTTCTGCTCTAATTCAGCCTTTGGGAAACTTTCTCCTTCATGTTTATCAGTGAGACACACTAAAATTAAGAGAAACTTTGGAGTTTGAATCTGTTATGAATGATATTCTAGTTTTCCAAGTTATCAAACAACAAGATTAACTGTGGCAGCAAATTTTTAATAGTAACCATTATAAATGAATACAAGTATTGGAGATGAATACAATCAAAGTGCATATATTTGAGAATATACAAAATTTGGCAGTAAGTAATTCAGTATAATTGAGGTTCATATAAATCATAAGCAAAACTGACCGGGGGTACAGGGAGTGGCTCCCATTCCTCACGTACCAAAGCATCCAGGCTAACAATCCCACTTATATACTGTAGGCTACAGAAGGTTCTAGAAAACTCCTCCTAGTTTCTATTCCTAAAATCTCCGTCACTGTGTGTATGGTGCATGCTCTACTAATGGGTTAGGGGGTCTCTCATCCTTTTGAGGGTCTTATTTCCGATGAAGGCTCATCGTCTTCATCAGTGACCGAGGTGTGACCTGCAGGTAGCTCAGGTGCACTGTGTGACTGAGCAGATGTTTTCCATAACAAGACTTTAATTGAGTCCCATGCTTGGAATCATCCCATTTTGGCCCATTTCAAGGTCAAAACTTTCTATTTCTAGATGCTGCTTGTCAGACCTACGTCCTTCTACTATTCTTGTTTGACTTTCTTCCAACCTCTTTCTTCGACTCCCAACATCTGGAAGATGTCCTGTGTCCTGTCTCACCCATCTCCCCCCTCACTCTGTAACAATTGTCTTCTATTCATCTAAATACAACTTTGTTAATATAGTTACAATTTAATTAGCACGAATCACATTTATCACACTGAGAACAGTGTTGGGAAGACTGGGGGACACTGAGGCATACTATGCATGACACTGGGGGGAACTGGAAGGGAATAGGAATGAACTCAAGTGTACAAGGAGGGCCTGGAGGGGCACTGGGGTGTACTGGGCTGTCCTGGGGATGAACTGGGCTGTACTGGGAGGGACTGGAGGGGTTGAATGGGCTCCTCCCGCCTCTGCCCATCGTTGCCTGCAAACAATCAGCGCCGGGGATCGAGGCTTAGGGGCGCTGCCTGGTGTCAGCGCCATCTTTTCTTTTTGCCTATAACTCCCATCATGCCCCGCGGACCGATAGAACCCCATTGGAGCTGGGACTACAACGCCGTCATGCCCCACGCCCCACAGAACCCCGGTATCCGTCCCCACATGTCCCTTAAGTGTCCCCTAAACCATCCAGGATTCTGAAGTGCCTCCACAGCACCCATTCTGGACCCCCTAAAAGCATCCCCAGATCCCCTGAATGCTCCCAACCCCACAGATTCCCGTTACAGTCATTTCTGGGAATTCATCTCCTCTCATCCCTGGCGGCTTCTGAGTTTCACATTACATAATCTGGCGCCTAAAACTCCTGCCCTTCCCTGCACACTAAAGAGCCCGGTTAGAGCTCCCCAGGTTCCTCCAGAGTGCTCCCGAACCGTTCACGTTCTCTCCTGAGGACCTCAAATCACGGCTCGGACGCAAAAGTGTCCCCGAAATGCCTTCCCGGGCCCCCAAACACCGAGCTACTTCCGGGACTACAGCTCCCATCATGCTCCGCGGTGCCCGTAGCATGGCATTGCGGTTGTGACGTCATCTCCGGTTATGCCCCAGGCCTCACCGAGACACTTGGGAGCTGCGCCTACAACTCCCATGGTGCTCCTCAGCTCCATTGAACCGTGTTATACCTGTGCCTACAACTCCCATGAACCCCCGCGGCCCAGAGAGCCCCGTTAGAGCCTCCCAAGTGGCCGCCCGGATCCCGAAGTGTCCATCAGAATCCCTCAGTGCCGCATCGAATTCCCACCCGGCTCCCCCAGAGTGGCCCCTGTAAAAATAGGACTTATAAACATAAAGAGGGAGGAATCAATACCCAATAGTGGTCAATTGACAAATTAATTAATGATGGGAATAGTGTTACTTAGAACCAATGAACAAAATCTTTTTTGCTTGCTAAAAATGTATTGATTTTTTTACATAAATATAGAAGTAAGAAAAATATAGAACAATATTAGTATAAACAAAAAACTATTACTAAAATTTTATTAATAGGCACCTTTTAATTCCAAGTAAAAATTAATAATTTTTATTTTAATGTTTTGACTCAGTCCCAGGTGGGCGATGTCTGACATGGTGACTGAAGGGGTGAGGAGCAGGTTGTCCAATCAGTGTCAGGCTCACTCTTCTACACGCCCAGACCTCCTAAGGAGACATTCAGCATCAAGATCACCTGGCGAATGCTTCCATCACCTCTACAATGAACTGAAAAATAAAAAAATACTCAACTGAATAAAAACAAAAATCATGAGGTGCACTTCGAAATTTTCCTCCTTAACTGAACTCCAAACTGACTCCAATCAGCTGCACAAGCCCTGCAGACTTGAAGACAATTGAAGGAAGACAAAGAGATCCTGAGAGCTTTCTGTATTTTAATGATCCCCACAGTGGATTTGGGGCTGAGTGCAGGACCCTCAGGCACTGAGAGAAGGTTGAAGAAGCTGCTCAAGGAGTCAGAAGCAAAACTCCAAGTCCCTTGGAGCATCAGTGGCCCCACTGAGGGCAGGGAGTGCCAAAGGCTCCCCAAGGACTGGTGAGAGCAGATCCTTGAGGGCAGGATTGCAGGAGCCCGAGGCTGTGAGCAGGGAACTGCAATGCTGAGCAAGGCCTGGGCTGGCTGGAGGAAGCAGAAAGGCCAAGGCCTGAGCCCAGGCCTGGGCCAGCAGGGCCTGTCCCTCACGGGTGGCTCGGGGCTGTTGCTGGGGCAGTGGGATGGCAGGGGCAGCAAGGACAAATGTCATCAAGCTGCCAGCCCTGGCAGCCTCCTGAGGGAGGGCCGAGGCAGAAGCAAAGTGCAGCCCCTGCCAGGAAAGTTCCTTCTGTGGGGCTGCAGAGGCCCTGCCCGAGCCCAGGGCACAAAGGCCTGGGTGCCTCTGGCCCTGCCAGCCCTGCCCAGCCCTCGGCCATCTCTCCTGCAGGCTGTGCCCCCTGTGCGTGCTGCTCCTGTGCCCTGGCCGGCTGCACACGCCCATCTCGCTGTCCCCCCCAGCATTTCTCAGCCCAGCATTGCTGTGCCCTCCCTGGGCTCCCTGCACCCAGCGCTGCCGGCTCCTGGCACACAGAGCCATGGCCTGGCCCAGCCTCACGCTGGGACACCTCGGGCACCAACATTCTGCCCTGGGAGGGACTTTTCTGTTTCCTCACCTCCAGGCTGAGCCTTCCAGGCTGCACTTTGGGGAGGTTTCCTTCTCTTCCCACTTGCAATGGAAGCTCTGTCTCCTGCTGTTCACAAACAGAGAAGGGCTAGTGGGAGATGTGGTGGTCAGAGGCTGTTTGGGCTACAGTGGCCATAAAATTATTGAGTTTTTAAATATTCTGTGAAAGGAGGAGGGGCATCAACAAAACTTGTACACTTGAGTCACAGCAGATTTCAGTTTATTCAGGATGCAGATTTTGACAGTACTAAATCAGGTACTGATTTTTTTATGGCAAAGCGCCTTTTCAAACAAAGGATTCAAGAAAGAATGGACACACTACAAGAAAGAAATCTTGAAGGCGCAGCCTGTCCATCTGTGCCAAAAAGTGATCAGTGATGTAGCAAGAAAACTGACTGGCTTGGCTGAGCATGGAGCTTTTTCCAAGCACTCAGGGAAAAAAAGAGGCTTTGGACGGAGAGGTAGACAACGCAGAAGGGTTTAAAGATATTTTTTAATCATGCCAAAGAGAGAATTAGAGAAGTGAAAAAAAATTAAGAGAAGTGAAACCTCAATTAGGACATAACCTGGCTACTTCTGCAGAAGATATCAGAAATGATTTTATTAAAACATTAAAGGCAAAACGAGGGACAAGTAGAAAATCCATTCTTTTTTTGGTGGGATATTGTTGCCAAAGATGAGGAAAAGACTGGGATGCTTAACCCTTTCTTTGCCTCAGTTTTCAACAAAGAGTCAGTCAGGTTGTCCTCAGGACAAGTGTTCACCTGAGCTGGTAGATGGGGACAGGGAGCAGAACAGACCCCTGAAATCCAGGAGGAAGCAGCTGGGGACCTGCTGAGCCACTCAGATGCTCACAGGTGTCTCTGGACCAGATGGGATCCATCCTAGGGGGATGAGGGAGCTGCTGGATGAGCTCCCCAAGCTGCTCTCCATCATTTCTCATCAGTGCTGGCTCAGCAGGGAGGTGCCAGAGGACTGGAGGTGCCAGTGTGAGCCCATGCCCAAGAAGGGCTGGAAGGAGGATGTGGGGAACTGCAGGCCTGTCAGCCTGACCTGGGTGCCTGGTGAGGTGATGGAACAGATCACCTTGAGTGCCATCACAGGGCACCTCCAGGATGGCTGAGGGATCAGAGGCAGCCAGCGTGGATTTCAATATCTGCATTGATGATCTGGATGAGGGCACTGAGTGCAGCATCAGCAAATGTGCAGATGGCACCAAGCTGGGTGTGAGTGTGGATGTGCTGGAGGGTAGGAGGGCTCTGTACACAGACTTAGAGAGGCTGGATCCAGGGCTCAAATCCAATAAGGTTGAGTATAACCAGTCCAAGTGCCGGGCCCTGAACTTTAGCCACAACCATCCCTGCAGCGCTACAGGCTGGGGACAGAGTGGCTAGACAGTGGCCATGAAGAAAGGGACCTGGTAGCACTGATGGACAGCAGGCTGGACATGAGCCAGCAGTGTGCCCAGGTGGCCAAGCAGGCCAATGGCTCCTGGCCTGGATCAGGAATGGTGTGGCCAGCAGGAGCAGGACAGTGATTGTTCCCCTGTGCTCAGCACTGGTTGGGCAGCACCTCGAGTGCTGTGTCCAGTTCTGGGCGCCCAATTTAGGAAGGACATGGAGGGGCTGGAGTGTGTGCAGAGAAGGGCAACAAGGCTGGTGACGGGTCTGGAACACAAGTCATGTGAGGAGTGGCTGAGGGAGCTGGGGATGTTTATCCTGGAGAAGGGGAGGCTCAGGGAGACAAGGTGGTGTCAGGGAACAGGTTGGACTTGATGATCTCCAAGGTATTTTCCAGCCTGGCTGATTCTGTGATTCTCTGAAACCACCCCTGGAGCAGTTGCAGGATGAGCCCTGGGCCTCCTCTTCACAAGGTCCAGCAGCCCAGGTCCCTCAGCTTCTCCACACAGCCCCAAAGCCCATCCTGTCAGTCCTGCAGAGCCTCTCCAGCCCCTCCTCATTGCCCACAACAGGGAGCCCCACACCCAGACACAGCAGCCCAGATGTGCCCCCCTGGCCTGTGGTGTCTCTGGCAAGGGAGCAGCACGAGGCACTGCAGGACCCTGCAGACAATTCCTGAAGCACTTGGAGGATGATCCTGCTCCCCATGGGATGTTCCCATGGTGCCAACTCAGGACCTGAAATGAGGAGTGGGGCCAGAGAGGAAAGGGCAATCAGGGATGGGCTGTTTGCAAGGGAGGGGACAGGGATGGGCAAGAGGAAAAAATCTAGAAACATTTCTAGGAAGAGTAAAGGAAAGAAAGCTGAAGCCAAGGAAATACTCAGGACAGTTTGGGGATGGCTGCCAGGCAGCCCTGGCTCTGAGCAACAACATCTGCAGTGGGACAGGAAACTCACAGCTCAGGGGAACAAAATTTTTGGCTGACTTCAGAGGCCACGACAAAGCTGAGTGGTTTCCCTGCCGTCCCCCAGCCCTTGCTGGCCCCAGGGGCTGATGGCATTTGTGCTCACTCAGCTCCATGTCCCCACAGCAGCACCATGGGGGTGCTGAGCCTGCTGTGTGCAATGCAAACAGGGGCTCCTGAGCCAGTGCTGCCGTGTGTGTGCCTGCAAGGATGCGGCTCCTGTGTGAGCTGGGGGAGAGGCCAGGGCTGCAGAGGGGGGATGTTGTTGGCAGGTGCATGAGGACGCTCTGGGACGCTGCCCTGGGGTGTCCAGTGCAGTGGGGATGGATCAGCCCCTGCTCTGCTGCTCCTTGCCAGGGTGTCTCCCTTGCAGGGAGCTTGCAGAGCACCAGCCATGCTGTTTGCCCCCAGCCTGCCCACAGCCAGCCTGGAGCTGCTCGCGGGGCTTTTCTGTGCTCAGCATTGGGCTGGCCAAGTGTTGTGGAGAGAGCCTGGCCAAGGAGCCTGGAGCCCCCAGGCCCTGGCCTGAGGCGTCAGCGCTGCCCCAGCAGTGCCCATGGCCTGTCCCTGCTGCAGCCCCGGCACTGCCACCCCCAGGGCTGTGCCCGGCCCCGAGAGCACTCAGGCCCTGCAGCAACACGAGGGCCAGGAGGGCAGTGGGGCAGTGGCACGGGAGCAGCACTGGCAACACCAAGTGCTGCTGCTGCTGGGCACAGCTGCTGTGCCAGCACTGATCTGCCCCAGCTCTGCACACAGACATTGCTGCTGCAGCTCCAATGAAGGGAACAAAAGGGGCATCCCTGGAGAAAACTTTGCTGGGAGAGAGATCCTTCAATTCATTTAAAGTCACTGAGATGGCAGCCCCTTAGTGACATTATGTGGGTCTGCAAAAAACATGGGAATAAACAAAATGGAATAATGCACAAAAAATGACATTTCTTTGTGGAATATAATAAAATACTAAGGCATGTGACAGAAAAGAAAAATTCATCCACCAAACCAAACAAGTTCTGTCAAAGATGACTTTATTGCAAGTGATTTGTAGAAATTGGCAAGGAGTTTACTCTTTGTTAAATCATCCAGTCATCATTCTCCACACTGCAGCCTTGAGCTCCTGGTTCCTCAGGCTGTAGATGAGAGGGTTCAGAGCTGGAGGCACCACTGAGTACAGAACTGACACTGCCAGATCCAGGGATGGGGAGGAGATGGAGGGGGGCTTCAGGTAGGCAAACGCTGCAGTGCTGAGAAACAGGGAGACCACAGCCAGGTGAGGGAGGCAGGTGGAAAAGGCTTTGTGCTGTCCCTGCTCAGAGGGGATCCTCAGCACAGCCCTGAAGATCTGCACATAGGAGAAAACAATGAACACAAAACAACCAAAATATAGAACAGCACTTATCACAATGAGCCCAAGTTCCCTGAGTTTGGAGTCTGAGCAGAGGAGCTTGAGGATCTGGGGAATTTCACAGAAGAACTGGTGTAGGACATTGCCTTGGCACAGGGGCAGGGAAAATGTATTGGCTGTGTGCAGGAATGAATAGAGAAAGGCACTGGCCCAGGCAGCTGCTGCCATGTGGGCACAAGCTCTGCTGCCCAGGAGGGTCCCGTAGTGCAGGGGTTTGCAGATGGACACGTAGCGGTCGTAGCACATGATGGTCAGGAGGGAAAACTCTGATCCAAGGAAGAAGAATATCAGAAATACCTGTGCTGCACATCCTGCACAGGAGATGTGTCTGGTGTCCCAGAGGGAATTGTGCATGGCTTTGGGGACAGTGGTGCAGATGCAGCCCAGGTCGCTGAGGGCCAGGTTGAGCAGGAAGAAGAACATGGGGGTGTGCAGGTGGTGGCCGCAGGCTACGGCGCTGATGATGAGGCCGTTGGCCAGGAGGGCAGCCAGGGAGATGGCCAGGAAGAGGCAGAAGTGCAGGAGCTGCAGCTGCCGCGTGTCTGCCAATGGCAGCAGGAGGAAGTGGCTGATGGAGCTGCTGTTGGACATTTCCTCACTCTGGGCATTGTGGACTGTTAAAAGAACACATTGATAAGCTGGGAGACATTTCCTTGAGTCAATCCTATACAATTAATTTAGGAATTCTCTCAAAACTGCTTCTCTTCCTGTGGGGGAACTTCACTAAAAACTTTTATTTTTGAATTTGAGTTTCTGCTCCTGAATTACTGCCTCATCATCAGCATTTTTCTTAGTATGAATGCTGAGGAGCCCAGAGGGAAAACAAGGCTACCTTTGACACAGTGAAGTCTGACCATCTGGTCCCTTACAGATGCACTTTGCTTATAATATCTCACTCTAATTCAAGGTGATCACACTTCAAATGTGCTGGAAAAATACAGTAGCCGTTTTGAAGGCTCCAATTTCAAAACACTTTTCTCTAATCTCTTTTTTTTGCTCTATTCTGATTGAGAGAGAAAGGAATACTAAGTGTTGGTCTGGCTCTGCTGCCTGCAGTTCTGCCTACTGGGAGCTGTTTCTCTCTATCCAAGCCTTATCCCTGCCAGTGCTGCCAGAGCCCAGCCCAGCCCGGGGGGCTCAGCTCTGCCCTGCACACCCCTCCCAGCACAGGGCACTGCCCAGGGCCATCTCCCTGCCAGCAGGGCCTTAAGGGCAGCTCACACAAACTGAGATGCTGCAAGCCAAGGTGCTCCTGCTGCTGTCTGTAGGCACAGGAGGGTGAGGAGGCACTTTGTGAGGGAGATGGGAGGCAGATGTGCTGATGCCCAGGGGGACAGTGCAGGAGTGTCAGTGACACAGACACACCTGACAGCCCCTTTGCCTTGCCTTGAGGAGAAAGCTGAGAGCAGCCCTGGCCATGCAGCACCATCTCCACAGCAGGAGGAATCTGCCCTGATGGGGGTGGCTCCTTGCACCTCCAACTTCTCCCCACAGTGCATGGGGAGCTGCCAGGCAGGCTGAGAGCTGTCCCTGGCAGGTGGCACATGGCCCGGGCTGGCCAAGAGCCCTGAGTGCTGCAGGAGCTGCTCTGCAGGACAGCCCTGGGCAGCCCTGGCTGCAGCCCCAGCTTCAGCCCCTGCAGCCGTCCCTGGCAGCAGGAGCCGTCCTGCCCTGTCCCTCTGACGGTGCCCAGGGCAGCCCCCTCTGCAGCACATCCTCCCCAAACCAGAAATAGCAGCAGAACCATCCTTACATTCATGTCAGTGTTTCATGGATCAGCTTTAGGAGATCCCTGCAGCCAGAGACTTACTGTGTCAGAAGAGGTGAAGATTTCTCCATGAATAAACTCAGAATAGTCCTTGCAGTTGCTTTAAGCCTCTGTCTGGTTCACTCCTCTCAGGTACATGCAGGCAGTGCCCTCAGCCCCAGTGGGCTGGGAAAGGAGCTGTTCCTTAGTAGCAATGTCTTTTTGAAACTCTCCTTCCTTGCCAGGAGCTGCCTCTGTGCCAGGATCCCAGCCCAGCTCAGCAGCACAGACACAGCACAAGGATTTTATTTAATCTCTCGGGGCTTTGGTTCTGTTTACATCATAATCATTCCCTGAGAGAGTGTTCCAAAACCTTCTCAAGAACTCAAATTAAAATGCTGTAATTTCTTGAAGTTTTAATGGGTCCCAATGAGGGGGACAACTGAGAAAATGTCCCCAGGTTCCAGTTAGAGCAGGAAATTCGAGGCAGAGATGACAGGAGGGAACAAAGAAATGTCAAGTCTTTCCCTTTTGACACCATCTCTTTTAGTAGTTTATAGAATCATGCCCCCAATTATCTACTTTAATTAGTCCCTTGAGAGCTTTCTATTGACATTCAGTGGGGCTCATTAATACTTTGAGATACTCAAGGTTTGGGTTTTGCTTTTGCCTTGGAGTCTCTGAGATCTTTGTGCAATCATGGCCTCCAATTATCTGCTTTAATTAGTCCCTTGACAGCCTTTGTCAGTAATGATACTCAGTGGGGCTCATTAATGCTTGAAGGTACTCAGTTTTTTTAAAGTACTTGGAGTTTCCCTTTTGACACCAACTCTTTCAGTAGTTTATGCAATCATGCCCCCAATTATCTGATTTAATGAGTCCCTTGAGAGCTTTGTACTGACACTCACTGGGGCTCATTAATACTTCAAGGAACTTCAGTTTTTTAAGGTACTTTCCTTTTTCCTTTCTTTTCTCAGTCTCTGAGACATTTTTGGGCAATCCTGGCCTCCAGTTCTCTCCTCCAAGGAGTCCATGAGGAGCCTGTGTTGGGGATGGACCTCAGTGGGACCCATTGATGCTTTGAGACACTTTGGGTTTTTCTTCTGCCTTGGACTCCTGGAAAGGTTTGTGCAATCTCCTCTCAGGCCCTGAGGTTCAAGGGCTCAGCACCAAATGCACCACGGGGCTGATTGGGATCAAGGAAGTCCTGACAAACCATGGCTCTGCCTTGATTGCACTCTGGTCGAGAATATATTCAGCAATTAGTTATATTGAGTATTTTGGCTACTTTGATATTTATATTTTCATCACAATTTTCATGACTAATCCTTGGTAAAACTAGAGGTGTTTCTGGCAAACAAAGATTCTGGCTGCCTATCAAGATATAATTTACAGACTTCAGTAGCACTTTAGTGACACGGCTCTTCATTCTTTTTCCTCAGTGTCATTTGGGTTAGGAACAATAATTCTGTTGCCCACAGAGCTGATGCCTTTTTAATTCCAGAATAATGTCCCCAAGGTCCTTTGCTGTTCAGCTCTACTGTGCTGTCTGTGGCTGACAAGGCTTGGTGGGGTCCTTTCCCCTCTGGCTGGAGAGGTGCCAGGTCCCAGTCCCTGAGGACACCCAGGCTCCTGGCTGGAATTCGTGTGGAATTCCACATCCTCAGTGTCACATCAGCCTTCACATGGAGCCCCGTGGATCATTTTCCAAAGAGCTGTTGGGGCAAACAGGGAGATTTGGTCTGGCAGGATCTGTAAAACAATATCCCATAACATCCACTTGTTCTGGCACAGAACACTTGGCTGCAGGGACACATTCCCATTGTTCTCACCCAGGTTTCAGGAGTCAAACAGTGTTGTCTTTGCCCAGAGCTGTTCCTTCAGCTGGCCTGGGAGGGCCATTGGGCCTCTGCACCCACACTCTGGCTCCATTATTAGGACTGGTGCATCCAAACCCTTTATCTCCATCAACAGCAGTGATTTGAGCTGGATGTCCTTTTCTCACGGATGTTTTAAAAACTGTATTTAAAAAATATCAACAATTGTGCTACTCTTCCACAATTGAATTTGGGGTTGTATAATCCAATTGTTCACTGCTGTTTAGCAGAATTACTTTAATTTCTCTTTAATAATCTGCACCAATTCCTCCTTCCATGACATGACCAATTCAAGGCCAAGACTGAGTGAGCAATCATCAAACTGAGAGGAATGTTGAATTTGTCTACAAATGAGTTGTGGATCAGCCTGTAGATAAGGCTAGCACTGAGAGATAAAAGAAACAATGGGATGGATTCCGCTGATTGATGAATGGAAAGAGATATTTGCCTTTACAAACAAACTGTAGGGCTGCTGATAAACGAAATTGGATATCGAAAGATGAAAGAAGCAACGGGGGGAAAACTATGAATTCTATAAGAATTAAAAATTAAAAGGGAGGGTTATACATTAGAGGGGAATTTCAGGTATCAGGCTTTCCGGGAAGTCTGTGCCTCTCAAGTACCTCAGCCAATGGGGAAAGAGAGAGGGAAATGGGGCCGGGAAAACAGGATAAAAAGGAGGCTGCATCCTCCAAAAATTAGAGAGATCCCAGGGGAATGTCCCATGGCCTCTCCCTTTATTCGAATAAAGCAAAAAGGACTCCTCTGTCTCCTTTTTGGACATAAACCTCTGGTGTTTGTGGATTAATTTTACTGACAAAACCAAAGTGTCCTGGAGGAATCTGAATCACTGTTCCAGTATTGATAACTCTCACTTGCTTCTGATTTATCCTAATTAATTCCTATGCATGAAGGGCCAGCCCTGCAGCCTCTGGGGTGGCCCTGTCAGGGGCCATCACACCCGGAATAATTTCCCAGGCAGTCACAGTGTCACTGTCCTTGGCTGTATTTGCAAACTGGGTGCAGCCATGCACATCCAGGGGGTTCCCATTTCCCAGTGGGGCCATTGTTAAGGGTATGGAGCACATCTGGGAGATGGGATTTTCATTGTGACACGTTCCCATCTCCTCGTTTGTTCAACTGCTCTTTTAACAACCCCTTCATCTGTTCAATGAATGATGCAGCTTATGGGTAGTCTGGTATATGAGAAATCCAGCAGTCTTACTCACTGTATTTTTCACAGAAATAAAGCACTCCACATCCTAGTGTCAGCAAACCCTGTAAAAACTGCCAATTTCATCCTTTCCTCTTTCATTCATTGTATAAAATCTCACAGTTTACCAGTGATATTTGTGTCCTGGCCAATAATTTTCAGTAGGGTATTTAGTGTTACATCCCTGAGCAGTCAAAGCTAAAAAATTACTATTTGGACCACTATTTTACAATGTCATTATACATATGTGAAATTTTATATTATATTTTATTTTATATATATATAATTATTTATTATATTATTACTCTTTCTTTTGCACAAATGAATCCAAGTTAAGATTTAAAACCTTTTTTGTTGCTACATGCAGGAGCATTTTGACAGCAATCATTCCCTCTGTTGAGGCTGTTTCTGAGATGTTGTTAGCAAAATTCATCCTCATCTTTCCAAACTCACGAGTTCTTTTCATTTTTCCATATTTTAATACATCCAGGGGTTCAGCTTCTTTCAGCTGCCTTCCCCATTGCTCACACTGTGCTCCAACCTCAGCCCACTGCAGAGCCAGCAAACTCTAGGGAAGGTTCTCCCTATACCTGGGAATTCCAGACAACACTGATTCCTTACATTTACATTTAAAAAGCAACATTTTGTGGTGATCTGGCCAGACTACACCAGCTTTGTTTTAGCAGTGGGCAGGGGCAGCAGCAGAGACACAGACACAAGTTCAGCAATCAGTGTCATTTACTGCAGTTCAAAGCAGCAAAGAATCACAAAAGGAGAAGCTCAGCAATGCAGCCAACCATCAGCACCAAAGATTGCCTGCAGGGATTAAGAGACAGCACCAGTCACCCTCAGACTTTGCCATCAGCCAGGTGCACACATCAGCTGGGGAAGCTGTCACAGCCAAGGACTGCAGAGCCACTCCTGGACACTGGGAATTCCTGCAGGTGCCTCCAGCCACAGGTGAGGCTTCCAACCCCGCTGTGAGAGGGCCCAGCTCTGATAGTGCTGAATAAACAAACTGACAGCACTTCTAGTGCAGGAACAGCTGCTTTCATTCTCCTCTTGGGCTCCTCCCAAAGCCTGGCCAGGCCTCAAGGAGGAACCAAGGGAGCTGCCTTTGACCATACAGCCCCAAACAAGGCCAGATGTCAGATTTCATGGCCTTGTCTGGTTTCTAAATGCACAAAGGTCAATCCATGTTTCACTCATGAGTGGATACATCTATCACAGCACTAATGACCATGTATATTTGCTAATACAAGGATAACCTTTGGTTGGAAGGTTCATCCAGAGGTCACCTTGGGCTCAGGGCCTGTTGTCCAGGCCTTGGCACTTCAGGGACTGGGTTTAGTGCTGGGCTTGACAGTGCTGGCTGAACAGCTGGACTCCATGTGCTCAGAGGTCTTTTCCAACACAAAGGATTCTGTAATTCCAGGATTCCATCTGCTGCATTCAGTTAGGTCCATGTTGGCAGCATTACTTTGGTCAAAAGTTCCCTCTTGGTCAGCTCTTGTGGCCTAAGGCTTCAGCTCCTTTAGCTCCTGGTGCTGAGCTGCTCATGCTGAACGAGATGGCTCAGGGAGAAGAATACAGTTCATCCAATTCCTTCTGGGACACTGAGAGGGGAGGCTGTGGAAACAGGAGCATTGTTTGCTGTGCTCTCCTCCCTGCCCTTCACACCTTTCAGCACTTTGAAGCAGCCAAGAGCTTTCTCCAAGGCTGCAGTGAAGCAGCTGCTCCTGCTCCCAGCTCTGGCTCTTCCCACTCTCTGACCTTGACTGGTTTTGTCCCTCTTGCTGTGCCCTCTGTTCCCCCTGTGCTCGGTGGCTGCTGCCCAGGACTGTGGCACTGGCACAGATCAGGGGCTCCAGCCCCTCCTTTCTGTGCCCTTGGAGCTGCCTGCTCACAGCAGCCTTTTCCATCTGGAAGCTCCACACGGACAGGGAGTCCCCACCTCTGTTCCCTGCACAACCTCCAGGAGCCCAGGGCTGCCATCTCCAGTCCCTGCTGGCCCTGGGGGCTCCCAGGTGGCCCAGGCTGCTGTGACACCACTGCACACGGGAGGGAAGAGTGGCAGGGGCTGTGCTGAAACTCAGGTCCATGTGCTGCTGCTGCTGCTGCTGCTGCTGTGGGGTCATTTGTCCAGCCCTGCCCCAGAGTCAGGGATCAGATCCAGGCCCTGCTGCTGCTCCCTCGGGATCAGCCACAATTTGGGGGTTGCTGTCAGTGCCAGCAGAGGCGGTGGCTGCAGCAGTGGGTGCTGACAGTGCCCCAAGCCCCGGGGCCAGAGGGGTCCCTGCGCTGGGGGCTGGGAGGGAGCTGCCCCTTGTTCTCCCTCTGCCCCACACAGAGCTGGGCTGGGCACAAGTGGGGCAGCACAGCAAACAGGAGCCTGTGAGTCTCTGCCAGCCCTGTCTGCTCAGAGTTTGGCCCTTGCAGCTCCAGGTGGACAAAGGCAGCTGCTCCTGGTCCCTCTGTGTGTCCCCGTGCTCTGCAGTGCTGCTCCATCAGTCTGTGCCCAGCAATGGGGAAAAGCCTCAGCCCTGCAGGGCCAGGAGCTGCCGGGCTCTGCCTGAGCAGCTCAGCCAGCGGGAAGGAGCTGCTCCTCATGGGAACCAGGAGCAAAGGACACTCCTTTTTTATGGCATGTTTTCTGTTTAAAGGAAAAGAAAGACGATAAAGAAAAAAAACCTCTATAAAATGTGAAGATAAAAACACCCAAGTGTGCAGTGAAAAATCTTCTGTAACTATGAATTAAGATGTTACAGATCTTCTGAAACAGAAAACTCATTTATTTACTTTGTAAATGAGATGATGGCATTGATGCATCTTACTGGCCTCAGTAACCTTTTAAAAAAAGATTTTGGCGTTTGTTTTCAATATTATTATTTTAAATTCTGGTGAAACTGGTGGGAAGCAAGAAGAAATTCCTTTGTGCCCTGTCAGCTCCAAGCAGGACTGGGAATCTAAATTCTGTCACAACCCAAATCCTTTAGAAGATGCCCTTCCTTCTCACTGTGAATGAGCTCCACATTCCCTTTGAAATTATCAGGGTTTTTTTAAAGAAAGCCTCACTTATGGCTTTTTGCTTGGTTTGGAAGTGCAGAAGGGCAATTCTCCATCCCTCAGCTCCAGACTGCACTGCCTTAGGAGCACGGCCCACTCGCCAGGTTTTGTCCACTCGGGGCACTTCTAGAGGAAAAAGAAAAGTGCAATTGCACAATTCCAGCCAAGAAGGAATGAAGAGTGGGACCAACAAAACATCCTGTGGAGATCCAGGTGTTCAGCTGGGACTGTGGAGAGTTTGGGCTCTTGCCAACTGGATGTGTGTCCCTAACTGCAATGTCTTGGCCTGCAGGAGAGTCTCCCTCACCTGCAGAAGCACAAAGCTCAGGTGCTGTGCTCGGAATGGGTTTGTCTGATGCAAAGCTGTCAGAGCCATGTGAGGGCAGAGCGGGCCCAGCCGTGCCCAGGGCTGAGCCCAGCAGAGCCCTGGCAGAGCCCAGAGCAGCCTCAGCATCTGCAGAGCCCGGCTGCAAGGAGAGAAACCAGAAACCGCCCGTCAGCTGAAGGCTCCTGTCCCCCTTGTCCCAGCTCCCGCCGTGCCCAGGCCATGCTGGCCGTGCCCAGAGCGGTGCCCAAAGCTGCCCATCATTGCTGCCTTGGGCACAGAGCAGGAGGGCAGGGCTGTGCCCAGCCTGCAGCCAGCCATGGCACATCCAGCCCCTCAGAAACTGCCCAGAGCCAAAAAGCAGCTTGGCAGCCACTGAAGAATTCATTGCATCTGCCCCAGCAAAGGGCGGAACCTTTGGTGCCCGGCCAGGCCACGCTGTGCCCAGATCTGGGAGCATCCCCCTGGCTGTGGACTCACCCACAAATTGGGTGTGGATCTGTGCAGAAGGTGCCAGAATCCAAGTCCATCATCTTCAGCTGGCCAGGCTGAGGAAGAGATTGTCATCACTGAGGTTGTCCTTGGTGTCTCCAGCACCAGCCCCACCTGGTACAGCTTCTCCAGGGGCTCCTTCTCCTTCCCTGGGGGCCAGACCAGGCTGTCAGTGTTCTGCCCAGGGCCCCAGCCATCAATGAACGAGACAAGCAAACCCAGGGTGGATGGTGGCCACCAGTGCTTGCCACACCAGGTCTCCAGCTCAGCTCCAGCCCAAGAGCTGCGTGTTCCCTTCTCATGATCCCTGCCCAGAGCTACAGCAGGACAAAACCAGTCTGGTTTGCTTTGCCACTGATTGCCAAGAGATGTGTGCAGCTGTTACCTGCCAGGCTCCTGGATCCAACTGTGCCCGTGGATCTCTCCCATCTTCTAGGGCAGATGAACACCCTGCAGCCAAGGATCACAGAAAAGATCTTCTAAGGACAGTCTGTCCAAGGGTTGCATGGACAAACACCTCTTAATAACATCTTGGCACTCTGAAGAGAGAAACCAGAAAACACCAGTCAGTTGGAGAAGTTGTTCCCCCGTTCCTGTGCCCAGGCAATGCTGGGTGTGCCCAGGATTGTGCCTAAACTTCCCCATGGATTCTCTGTTTGGAGGAGAGCAGGAGAGCAGGACATGTGCCACCTCCTCAGCAGCTGCCAGAGCAGGATGCTCACGAGCCTGCTGCTGTCTCCCAGCACTGGTATTCCCCCTGTGCCCAGAGATGAGGATCCACCTTGAGAGAGCCCTCGTGGGAACAGGATCCATCCCCAGATGATCTCCCGGCCCCTCCTGAACAGCTGCTTCCCCATGACCAGGTGGTACAGCAGGAGGCCCAGGGACCAGATCGTTGCTGCCTCGCCATGGTAGCGTTGGTGGTGGATCCACTCTGGTGGGCTGTAGGACAGGGCTCCTATGGAATCCAGATGGAGTTCATCAGGGGGATGCTGCTGCTCCCAGAGCCTGGCCCCAACATCCCTGGGCATGTGGGGGCTGCCCCAGTGGCACAGGGTGTGACCCACTGCCCTCTCGCCAGTACCTGGGACTTGTGTACAAACTCGGGGTTGAAAAAGAATCCACTGGTGCTGGAAGAGGGCAGCAGAAGTCCCAGGGAGGCCCAACCATGACATGCAAAAGAAAACCCCACCCAGAGGTGGAGAAAACCCACTCTTCTCCCCACCTGCATGGCCCCGAAAATAAGCCAAGGTAAACAAGCAGTGCAGAGCAGTTCAAGCCCTTTCTTGCCTGCACACCAAACTGGCTGGGGCATGAGGTCTGACCTCCCCCCTCTCTGCTGTCCCCATGGGGTTTTTGTCAGCCTGGCTGCCCCAGCTCCAGCCCCAGCTCAAGGCAGAGTGGGTGATGAAAGCTGTCAGCAGGGCTGGGAGCTGGCACCCCTCACACCCCCACCCAAATCAATTTGGCTCAAGCATTGATCCCATCCCGGCTGCAATAGGGGGAAGCCCCGGTGCTACACCCAGGCTGGGCCATGAGATGCCCAGGAGCATCCCCTGGGAGGGCTCATCTGCAAACTGCGTGTAGGCTGTGTCCTGGAGGAAGGTGCCACAGCCAAAGTCGATCAGTTTCAGCTGCCCAGTGGCCAGGTCGAGCAGGATGTTCTCTGCTTTGATGTCCCTGAGCAGGACCCTGCAGCTGGTGCAGTGCACAGCCTCCAGCACCTGCTGGAACAGCTCCTGCACCTCCTGCTCCAGCAGCAATCTCCACTCTGCCTGCAAACCCGAGAGGTCCTGGCACCGCTCCGGACGCTCCAGCACCAACAAGAAGCTGTTGGGCAGCTCAACCCAACCCACTCCAGGAGCTGAATGACCCCAGCACACCCAGAGGACACCTTGGCGAGCAGCACGATCTCCAGGGGCACGATCTCAGTGGAGCTGGGGCCGTGCCAGGGCTCTGGGACCCCTCAGCCAGCCCGGGATGCTCTGCATCAGGGATGCAGCGCTCAGCCCACGCCCGCTCTCCCAGCAGCGAACCCAGCCGGTACCGCTCCTTCAGGCCCTGCTGCGCCTTCCCTGCCGGCGAGACGCGGCTGTCAGCGCTCGGCCCGGGGCCAGGAACGGCCCCCGAGCGCCCCTCAGCCGCCCCGGGCCGGGCAGCCCCAGGCGTTCGCTCTGTGGAACGGGACAGCGGCGGCTCGGGGCCGGCGGCCGCGCTGCCGAGCGGCGGAGCTCGGGCCGGGGGAGCCGCAGCGCAGGCGGCGGGAGCGGCCGCGCCGCGTGTGTCCTCCGCGGGCCCCGGGAGGAGCCGGGGCCGGGGCCGGGGCCGGGACAGGCGGAGCCAAAGGGAGGCGATGCCGCCCCAGCCCCAGGCACTGATGCCCGCCCAGCAGCGGCACCGCCAGCACGGGCAGAGCCGGGCGGAGGCGAGACCGCGGCGGGACGGCCGGGGACGGGGACGGGGACGGGGACGGGGACGGGGACGGGGACGGGGACGGGGACGGGGATGGAGACGGGGACGGAGCAGCCCCGCCCGGGACCAGGGGCATGGCCTGGTCCGGAATAGGGAGAGGGAGGTCGGGGAAGGAGGGGCTGGTAAAGCACGAAAGAGAGAGAGGGAGAGGGAGAGGAGAAGCATGAAGGAGTCGACAAAATCACTTCTTTCGCTGCTGTCGCTGCCACTGAAGCGCCAGGGCCATTTGTCCGTGTGTCCGTTCCCTTCTCGTCCCTGTACCGAGCCCCGCGCTCCCCGTTGGCAGCTCCTGGGTCTGTCCAAACACGGGAACTTTGCCGTGTCGAGCAAAGATCCAGAGTCCTGACTCCTGCACAGTGGCACAGGAATCTCCTTGGCTGCTGCTGTGCATTGTCCCTGCTGAGGCTCAAACACTATCTGAGCACATTCCCTGAATGCAGAATTTGTACATGACCCAAACACTGCACTCTGTCTCCAGCACTGCTTTCCAAGAAAAAAAGGGAAAGGCAAACTGTGTGCAGCTCATGGTATTTTACAGTGTCTAAAACTTGCCAAGTCACGGATCTTAGAGCTGAGATCCATTTGGAATTAAAGGGATGGAGAAGTAGTGCAAGATGGAAAATGGAACCACAGAAATAAATAGAGAAAAACATCTTGGATTGTTTCTTTCCATTTTAATTTCACTTCTTTAAAGCTGTTTTCAGTTTTCCCAGAATCTTCTCCACAGTCCTGTTTCCTCTTTCCAAAAACCTTTCCTGGAGAACAAGGTGCAGCTCCTGTCACAAGATGTGCCACCAACTGCAGCTTCTCTTGGCTTTCCACACTGGGCGTGCAGCACAACTTATGCAGTAAAGCAGGACAAAGGTTTTAAGAACTTGACAGCATGTCCTTTATTTTCCTTGTGGGCTGGGGAGTTGTGCCATGGGTAAGGTTTCCATTGTTTGTGTTCTAACCTAAGAAAACAGGAGGTGGTACCAAGAATTGTTAGGGAATGCAACCCTGACTGAATGCAGAGAAAGACTCTGCAGAGCCTGCAGCCAGAAGTGGAGAGTTGTGTGATAATCATTCCAACACTCCCATGGACATCTTGACAGTGATCTAGAACATGAAAATGTGCTGACAGAGGGAGTTTGTTTCTGTGTTCAGTTCAGCTGATTCTACATCTCTTGCACTGGTATAAATCCAGAGTACCATCAGTTCATGAAAAGCACCAGAACAAGCTGGACCTATCCAAGTAGATGACTGAAAGAATCTGAAAAGGAGAAATGCAGGGAATGAACTTTGTCTGTAAGAAGGGTCATTTTTTCCTCATAATTTCCAATTCATTCCCTCTGCTTTTGTCCTTTTTAGCAAGGCATTTCCATCCCAGATTCCCCATGAAATGAGAACCCTGAGCTTGTGGAAGTGCCTGAAGGATGCCCTGTTGCTCTGCAGGGACACTCAGGCTGAAAGAGGAGCCTGAGGCCTGTGTGGGGAAGCCTCCTCGGAGCTGGAATTTGTGCCGTGCTGGGAGAGGAGGAGCAGGGGGAGAAGGCTGGGCGCTGTGTGGCAGGAGCAGGAGGTTTGGGCTCAGGACATTCCGCCTGCGCCGCTGCCCCGCAATGGGCGGCCGTGCCCGGGGCTCTGGGCCTGGCCCCGCGTGCGCTGAGCTCCCGACACTGCGGGAGCTGCCCGGGCTGGGCTCAGGATCCCGCTGGGGCTGGGCAGCAGGCTGGGCTCCCACTGGCATCAGCAGCAGCTGGAAATACCTCTGGGCATCTCCATTTCCTGCTGCTGCTGGGAAAGAACAATGAAGCGAGTTGAAGAGTTCTGGTTTCTCTTTGTCCTGGTGGATTTTTCATTTTATTTGACACTCCATGGCAATTTCTGTGATGGCTTCTGTCAGCTGCTTCTATTTTAGCAGCACCAGCAACAGGGCTGTGTTTGAGTGCTGCAAATGTGGCCTGTGTGGCTTTAATTCTCCTTGACTTTGTGCTCATGGACTTGTGAGCAATACAAGATGTGCTACTCATGATGGCTGCAACGAACAGCCCGAGTTCCCCATCACAAAAGCACTCTGGATAGCACTGATCGAAAAAGGCAATTGCAGTATTAAGGATAAAATTCAAGTGGCAAACAGAAGAGGGTCAAGAGCAGCCATGAGCTACAATTCCCAAGGCAAAGGCAACAACAGCCTCCTGCTGTCAGCTCAAGGTGAGTAAAACAGGGCTGAAAGCAGCACTGGAACCCGATCATTTCTGTCTCTGCAGGCTGGGTCAGGGCAGCACAGGCGGGCCCTGAGGAATCAGGGCTGTGTGTGGGTGATTGTTGCTGTACTCCAGAATTGCCCTGGACAAAGGCCTTGGAAGCCGAGGCAGGAGCAGGAGGGAAGGGGCCGGCGCTGCTGCTGCTCCTGCCCGGGAGCCCCGGCTGGGCCGGGCCGGCGCCCATTGCACTGCGGCTGCTGCTGCTGCCAGAGCCGGGCGGGACTCGGGGACAGGGAATGGACACGGGGGGACAGCAAAGGCCTTGGGGGCTGCAGGGATGTTGGTGCTGGGGCAGTGCCAGCACAGAGCTTCAGGCTGCAATGAACCCCGAGGGAAATGCTGGGGAAAGGCTCCATTTCAGCCTTTCTTTACTCATCGCTCTGAAGGGACCAAAATAAAAGGGGAGCAAGCAGGGCCCGACCCCTTCTCCTTTGTGAGGAACCATGAGGGGCTGTGAGGGGCCATGAAGGGTTGTGAGGGGTCCTGAGGGGCTGTGAAGAGCTGTGAGGGGCAGTGAGGGGTCATGAGGGTCTCTGAGGAGCCATGAGGGGCTATGAAGGGTTGTGGGAGACTGTGAGGGGCTGTGGGAGGCCAGGCACCTCATGGAACAAAGGGTCCATTGTGACACCGTAGAACCGAGGAGATCGTTGGTGGTTGTACAAAAGCTCGTGGAACCAAAAGCCCATTGTGACATTGTGGGGCCTCAGGGAGCCATGGAGACCATTATGACACTTCAGGACCCATTGGAACCAAGGGGCCATTGTGACAATGCAGGGCCTGGTATAACCAAGGGGTCATTTTAGCACGGCAGGGCCTCATGGAATCAAGGGGATCGTAGTGACACTGTGGGGCTCCATGAGACCACGGGGACATTCTGACTCTGTGGAACCAAGGATCCCATTGTTACACATTGTGACACCAAAGGGCCATTGTGGAACTGCAGGGCCTCATGGAACCAATGAGACCATTGTGACATCACAGGGCCTCATGGAACCAAGGAGCCATTGTGACACTGTGTGGCACCATGGAACCAAGGGGCCATTGTGACAGTGTGTGGCCTCATGGAATTCTGGAGACCATTCTGACACTCTGGGTCCCATGGATAAAGACGCCATTGTGACACTGCAGGGCCTCATGGAACCAAGGCAACCATTGTGACACTGCAGGGTCTCATGGACACAAGGGCCCAGTGTGACACTCTGGGTCTCCATGGAAGCAAGAGGACAGTGACACAGCCAGGCCTTGTGAAACCAAGGGGTCATTCTGGCATTGTGCAGTCCCATGGAACCAAGGAAACCATTTTGACACTGCAAGGCCTCATGGAAGCAAGGGACCATTGTGCCACTGTGGAGCCAAAGAGACCATTGTGATATTACTGGGCCTCATGGAAACAAAGATCTGTTGTGATACTATGGGGCCACATGGAACCAAGGGAGAATCATGATGCTGCAGGGCCCCAAGGATCCAAGAACATGGAACAGGTCTGGTTGACTTGGCCTCCTAAGGGCCACCTGAGTGGTCCAGATGACACTGGAATGTTGAGGATCGCTTCTCATCTGCCCCTAAAACCTTGGCATTCAATGCTTTCCTTCCTGTGGGAAAGAGATGTCCTTTAAATCCAGGGGTTCACGGCCAAAATTGGGATTCCTCCTCCAAATTTGATTATGTCCTTGGATTTTTCCCTTATGAAGCCTGCCAGGATAGAAAGCTCTGTCTGGCCTTGGTCTCTTGGGGGCCACCTTTCATCTGCCTTTAAAACACTGGAAGGCTGTGCTTCTCTTCCCATGGAAAAAAGCATCTTTCACTTCCAGGGTTCCATGGCTAAAATTTGGAATCTGCCTCCAAAATTCCTTATAACCAAGGATAACTCCCAGACAAAAGCTGTCAGATTCCCTTGGCTTTCTGAGGGCCAGCTCTCATCTGCCACTGAAACACTGGGGGTCTGCCCTTTCCTTCCCATGGAGAAGAACTGTCATTACAATCCAGGGACTCACAGCTGAAATGGAATTCCACATGCAAAACTCCACAAATATCCAAGAGTTACTTTCAGGCAAAAGATGCAAGGATAGACAGGTGTGGCTTGCCTTGGCCTCTGGTGAGTGCTTCTGATCTGCCTTCACAACCCTGGGGTTCTGTAGTTTCCTTCTTAGAGAGAAGAATTGTCCTTCTTGTCCAGGCACCCATGGCCTCAAGCACATGATCACTGTACAGGGACACAGAAGTTCTCTGCTTAATGGAGTGGAGTCTGAGGACAGCACAGGAGAGCCCTGGGAGTGTTTCCAGGACGGATTCAGGGATGGTGGATCCCTTTGAAATAATAGAGAATTCCATGAAAAAGAAAGAATTAATGCCAGGAGCAGCTGGGGAGGTCCAGACTGCACCCAAGGAGAAAGGAATTTCTCTCCCAGAGCAGGGCTGTGGTGCAACACATCCCCCAGAAGGAGTCTGGAGCAGCCCAAGGCTCTGTGTGTCCAGGCAGAGGCAGGCAGGAGGCAGAGCTGTCAGCAAAGGAAGGGGCCAGCGAGGTGGGGCAGCCGGGGGATGACGACAGCCTGCAGGGACAGAGGCGCAGGGCATGGACACCGTAGGACAGCCTGGGCTGCAGAGGGCACAGGGATGGGCAGCAGCTGAAAGGCCCTGACACAGCCAACTCCTGCAGCACTTGGGCCATGCAGGCTGGCCCTGGGCCTGAGGCCAGCAGGGGACAAGTGAGCCTTGCTGTGCTGGGGCCTCATTGCCTCCTTGTCCCTGCTCAGCAGCCTGGCAGGGGCCGCCCCATGGTGCTGCCCTTGGCATTGCACATGCCCAGAGCCCAGTGGGCCGGGAAGAGCCCTGAGCAATGAGGGAGGGACAGGATGTGCCTTGCCAGGGGCTGGAGCTCGGCCCTTGGCCCTTTGCATTCCTGAAACACATCCAGGTTTGCTCAGCTTCAGAGACATCTTTCCCTTGTTTGTCCCCACCTGTCATCAGTGCCTCCAGTGTTCTGCTCTAAGTGGAACCTTGGGACACTTTCTGAGTTGTGTCCCTCAGTGGGACCCATTAAAACTTGAAGAAACTTCAGTGTTTTAATTAAAATTTGAGTTCTTGAGAAATTTTTCAAGCACACTCTGAGGGACTGAGTCTGATGCAGACAGCACCAATGCCCTGAGAGGGTCATTAAAGTCCTTGTGCTGTGTCTGTGCTGATGAGCTGGGCCAGGCTCCTGGCACAGAGGACAATCCTGGCAACCAAGAAGAGCTTCAAAAACACATTTCATGAGCAGCTCCTCTCCCAGCCTAACAGGGCTGGGGCAATGCCTGCAGCCACCCCAGGCACAGCACAGAGGCACAGAGAGCTTCAATCAGTCAGGGCTGGGAAGATGCTCACAAGTGACTGGGGCAGAATCACTCCCAGCCCTTGACACAGGAAGTCTCTGGCTGCAGGACAATGCAGCTGCAGCTCCTGCACTGATCTCCTAAAGCTGCAACATCCCAATGCCTGCAGACTGTGTGAGTACATTCTCTGATGATCTCTTGTGTAGAGCAGCCAGAGGTGCCCAGGGCTGTCGTGCAGAGCAGGGTCCTGCAGCCCAGGGCGCTGTGCTGGGGCAGGGAGTCTGCTGCCTGCCAGGGACAGCTCTCAGCCAGTGCTGGGAGCTGCTCCCAGCACTGGGGGACAAGGTCTGGGTGGAAGGAGACAGCTGGTGAGGCTTGGAAGGGTTGTCTTTGTGTGGTGAGGATAGTGCAGGGCTGCACTCAGCATGACATTTAATTGCAGAACATTTCCAAGGAGATTATACATGGGGAGCACAGTGAGGCAGGGGCTACATAAAAGGGAAAATCCTGCTTTATTAATCTACTGCACTGGGCTGAATCGCTGGGAGATTGCACATTGATATTCATCTCTCAGTTCAGGTTGAGAAAAAATTTTTAAAATTCTCTTAGATCTCAATAAACCAGGCAAAGAAAGAAATCAGCACAGGACCCCATACAGGAAGCATCAGTTTCGTTTTTCCAGCCTCCTCAGGGTTGTTGTGATGTTGCCATCTGAGCCTGCAGAGGCAGAACTGGCTCAGGGTTGTGCCCTGTGCTGGGAGGGGAGTGCAGGGCAGAGCTGAGCCCCCAGGGCTGGGCTGGGCTCTGGCAGCACTGGCAGGGCCCAGCCCTGGGCACAGGGAAGCAGCTGCTGGCTGGGACAGCTCCAGGCAGCAGAGCCCTGGGCAGGCAGTGGGGGGAAAGTGCCACCAAGCTGGGCTGGGATACTTCAAGTCCTCTCCAAACTGAACTATTCCATGATTATTTTTTTACAGATCCTCATGCCAAGACACAGCAAATGTCCAACAGCAGCTCCATCAGCCACTTCCTCCTGCTGCCATTGGCAGACACGCGGCAGCTGCAGCTCCTGCACTTCTGCCTCTTCCTGGCCATCTCCCTGGCTGCCCTCCTGGCCAACGGCCTCATCATCAGCGCCGTAGCCTGCGGCCACCACCTGCACACCCCCATGTTCTTCTTCCTGCTCAACCTGGCCCTCTCTGACCTGGGCTCCATCTGCACCACTGTCCCCAAAGCCATGCACAATTCCCTCTGGGACACCAGACACATCTCCTACACTGGATGTGCTGCACAGGTGTTTATGCTTATCTTTTTCCTTGGATCAGAGCTTGCCCTCCTGACCATCATGTGCTACGACCGCTACGTGTCCATCTGCAAACCCCTGCACTACGGGACCCTCCTGGGCAGCAGAGCTTGTGCCCACATGGCAGCAGCTGCCTGGGCCAGTGGCTTTCTCACTGCTCTGCTTCACACAGCCAATACATTTTCCCTGCCCCTGTGCCATGGCAATGCCCTGAGCCAATTCTTCTGTGAAATGCCCCAGATCCTCAAGCTCTCCTGCTCAAACTCAAACCTCAGGGAACTTCTGCTTCTGGCTGTCGGTGCCTATTTAACTTCTGGATGTTTTGTGTTCATTGTTTTCTCCTATGTGCAGATCTTCAGGGCTGTGCTGAGGATCCCCTCTGAGCAGGGATGGCACAAAGCCTTTTCCACCTGCCTCCCTCACCTGGCCGTGGTCTCCCTGCTCTTCTGCACTGTCATGTTTGCCTACCTGAAACCCCCCTCCATCTCCTCCCGGTCCTTGAATCTGGCCCTGTCAATTCTGTACTCAGTGGTGCCTCCAACCCTGAACCCCCTGATCTACAGCCTGAGGAACCAGGAGCTCAAGGATGGCCTGAGGAAAATGATCATGAATGCTTTTCAGAAGCAATAAACTCTCATTCTCCTGTATAGCTATTATGATATTACTTATTAATGCCCACTCTGTGTTTTTTATGCTTGCACAGGTATAATATTTTTTAGAATTTGTTCACAGGAAAATCTTTGTACCATTTTTAATTCAGTACTTGCATTTCTAGTGTGAACTACATCCTGTATAAACCAAGAGTTTTACTACCTATGTGCTTATACAAAATAAAGAACTCTGTATTGCCCTGTTCTCCTGACATTTTTCCTCCTGACTTCTCTGGGGCTGAAGGGTCGGTGCATCTGGGCAGAGCTGGAGAGAAAAGGAAACCCCAGTGCTCCTCACTGCCAGGCAGCCCCAGGACTTCTGCTCCATAACCTCCCCTTCCTTCACCTCCACACTCCCCTTCAGAGCCCCTGGGCTGGTTTAAGGCCTCAGGGCTCTCTCAGCTCATACCCAGTCCTGCTGCGTGATTGTCCAGGGACTGCAGGGAGGGACAGGCCATGGGCACTGCTGGGACAGAGCTAGGCTCTGCAGCAGCATTTCCATCATGCAAGGGCATCTCCCCAGTGCAGGGCCTGAAAGCTTCAATCTCCTTCCCAGTTTGCTCTCAAGGATGTTCCCAACACAGCGCCCTGGAGAGGAGAGCAGCAGTGACCAGCAGAAGTGTGGCAGTGTTCAGGGTGGGGCTGTCCCAGCAGTGCCCTGGCAAAGCCAGCGCCGCTCCCAGCAGTGGCCTCTCACCCCAGGGCACAGAGGTTGTTCTTCTCTGCGTGGAGGGACATCAAGTGACTGGGTCAGGAGTCTGTGTTTGCAGTGCAGGGACATTGCACAGCCCTGAACATCCTGTGTGTGTGTGAGGGGACACAAACCCAGTGACACAAACACCTGCAGCTGTTCCTGGAGTTTCCAGAGAGTAACATCCCCTGGGAACCCCTGGATGCAGGGCTGGGATGAGCTCCTGTGCCCAGAGCTCCCTGTGTCCATCCCTCCGGCCATGGGGCACCTTGGGCAGGGGCAGGGCAGGGTGACACCCGCAGGGCTGAGGTCCCTGCCAGGCTCTGGCAGTGGCAGCAGAGCCCAGGGAGCCCCTGCCCATGCTGCAATGAACTGTGTGTGTGTGTGCCAGGGAAGGACTCGTGTCCCTGGACACCCCTGGGGCTGTGAGCAGGGCATGAGCCCAGCTCAGGGCTGGGCACCTGACAGAGCCCTGACATTGCTGGGTGTGCCCATAAGAGCAGAGTTGGGCAAGACGACTGTGGTTAAATCCCTCTGGGGATCAAGTGACAGCCAAGTGTCTCTGTCACTGGCCCACCTTACTCAGAAAATAGGGAAAAATAAGGTGAAAATATTGTGGGTCAGCATAAAAAGAGATTAATGGTTGGGGTGGGGAAGTAAAAATCAAAGGCCAAATGCAAAATCAAGAAAAATCATGGGCAGACAAGAATTCAGCACCAAAATTCAGCACATGTAGTGTTTACTTTGGGAGACAAATGTACTAATAGAGCAAATCCAGAGACCCTCTTGTCACCTTCATTCCCCTGCTGATCAGGACATCCCATGGAATGGAAGATCCCTTGGGTCAGTCCAGCCCAGCTGTCCCATCCCATCCCATCCCATCCCATCCCATCCCATCCCTGTGTCCCCAGGATCACTTGCCCACCCCCAGGACATTGGTTGGGGTTTGCAGAGATGCCTCATGTGGGGCCAGCCTTGCTCAGGTCCAGCCAAAGCCTCAGGCTGGGACCAAACCCACTCCAGCCACGAGAGCCAAGCACAGCAGGGCAGAGGCTGCTCTGGGCAAAGGGAACTCCATCCCAGCCACACCCAGGCCAGGGGGGATCAGGGGGCTCTTCCCACCTCTGTTATTCCACCATTCAATGAATCTTTTCCTTGGAGAGCTCTTTGAAGACAGAATTGGCAGAGAGGCAGAAGCAGAGCTATCAAATGCACCAGTACAAACACAGCAGCTCCAGTGAGGAATGAACCCTCCCAGGGCAGTGCTGTGGCAGGAGAAGCAGCCAGGAGGAGGAGGATGAGCTCAGTGCATGTGTGTGTGTCCCAAGGCACAGAGGGTGAGGGTGGGCAGAGGTCAGGGCAGGGCTGGCAATGGCAGGGCAGAGGCAGGGGCAGCGAGATGGGAGTGTGCAGCCTGCAGGGACACAGCAGCAGCTGTGGGACAGTGCAGGACAAGCTGGGCTGGACATGGCCAAGGGCCCTGGCAGGGCTGGCAGTGCCCAGGAGAAGCCAAGTCTTGGTGCCCTGGGGCACAGCAGGGTCTGTGCCACCAAGGGCTGGGAGGAGACACCTTGTCCTGAGCCACTGGGGCCTCCTGGCACAGCCCCAGCAAGGCTGGGCACTGGCACCCCTTGTCCTGCCCTCAGCATCCCCCCACATCCCAGTGGCCTCAGGGATCTGCTGGGACGAGTCCCTGGGGAGCCTTGGTCAGGAATGGCCCTGGGGGCTCCTTCATTCTCCCAGGGACTACAGGTTTTTCAGAGCACTTTGGGTTTTGCTTTTGCCTTGGAGTCTCTGAGAGCTTTGGGCAATCATGGCCTCCAATTCTCTCCTCCAAGGAGTCCAGGAGGAGCCTGTGTTGGTGATGGACCTCAGTGGGACTGACACTGAAACTGCATGAAAAACAGGAACTCCCCAACAACATCTTCTCAGTGTTAGAGGATTTAGGCATTACTTTCTTCTGGCCGGGATAATATTGTAGCCAGCAATAGAAATCATTCCACCCACACATATCTGGGTCGTGCAGTGAAAATCATTCCATCACACATGGTTCTTTACTAGGTTTTTCACATACTTATACAGACAATACTCAAAGAAATTAATGTTCATTGATCTTAAATTACACAATTCTTAGTATTTGATTGGCTGTTGGCTGTTGATCCCTTTGCCTTTGATGTCAGTTAGGCCCTCATTCTTTGATTCTCTTACCAATCTTATCCTAGACCAGGTGTCTCCAAGCACACTGGGGGTGATTTTTATTAATGTTCATTTACCTCCTCTGTATCTTCTGGCTACTCCCAATCTGTAGATGTTAAACTCATCAGGCCTCATCCAACCCTGGTGAACCGAGTCTTTTGAAGAGAAACTTCAATTCCCCTCCCCCTGGGCAAAGGTGAACATAAATCCTGACTGAAGTTACATTAAAAAATTTAAAGTTGTATCATTTGCAGCAACTCCATTATGTTCCTTAGTGTTCCAATTCTCTCCTTGGTCCCATGAGGGCACACAGTGTCACAAGAGCACCTTCATTCCATGAAGCCCTTCAGGGTCACAAAGGTCTCTATAAATCCATGTGGCCCCACAGTGTCACAATGGCCCCTTGGTTCCATGTGTCCTATGCTGTGACATGAATCCTGAGCTCCATGGTGTCCTGTAGTGTCAGAATGGACTCCTTGGTTCCATGGTGACACAGTTGCCACAATTTCCAAGGTACCACAACTGTCCCTTGGTCCCACAAGGACTCACAGTGTCACAATGGCCCCTTGATTCTATGACATCATATTGTGTCACAGTATTCTCCGTGATTCCATTACATACACAGAATTCAGACTCAGAGAATTCACAGAATCACTGGGTTGGAAGAGTCCTTCAAGATCATCAAGTCCAATCCCTGCCTTAACACTTCAACTAGACCATGGCACTGAGTGCCATATCCAGTCTGTTTTTAAACACATCCAGATGGTGACTCCATCAACCCCTCTGGGCAGATCATTCCAGTACTTCATCACCCTTTCTGTAAAAAATACTTTCCTAATATCCAACCTATATTTCTCTTGGCGCAGCTTAAAACTCTGTCCTCTCATTCTGTCATTGTTGCCTGAAGGAGACCAACTCCCACCTGACTACAACCACTTTTCAGGGAGTTGTAGTCATAAGGTCATCCCAAATCCTCCTTTTATCTAGGATAAACATCCCCAGCTCCCTCAGCCCGACCTCACAGGACCTGTGTTCCACACCCCTCACCAGCCTTGTTGCCTTTCTCTGAACACTCTCCAGCCCCTCCATGTCCTTCCTAAATTGAGGGGCCCAGAACTGGACACAGCACTCGAGGTGCTGCCCAACCAGTGCTGAGCACAGGGGAACAATCACTGCCCTGCTCCTGCTGGCCACACCATTCCTGATCCAGGCCAGGAGCCATTGGCCTTCTTGGCCACCTGGGCACACTGCTGGCTCCTGTCCAGCCTGCTGTCCATCAGTGCCCCCAGGTCCCTTTCTGCCTGGCTGCTGTCCAGCCACTCTGTCCCCAGCCTGGAGCACTGCAGGGGTTGTTGTGGCCAAAGTTCAGGACCCAGCACTTGGTCTGGTTAAACCTCACCTTGTTGGATTTGGGCCCTGGATCCAGCTTGTCCAGGTCCCTCTGCAGAGCCCTCCTGCCCTCCAGCACATCCACACTCACACCCAGCTTGGTGCCATCTGCACATTTGCTGATGGTGCACTCAATGCCCTCATCCAGATCATCAATGCAGATATTGAAATCCACGCTGGCTGGCTCTGATCCCTCAGCCATCCTGGAGGTGCCCTGTGATGGCACTCAAGGTGATCTGTTCCATCACCTCACCAGGCACCCAGGTCAGGCTGACAGGCCTGCAGTTCCCCACATCCTCCTTCCAGCCCTTCTTGGGCATGGGCTCACATTGGCACCTCCAGTCCTCTGGCACCTCCCTGCTGAGCCAGCACTGATGAGAAATGATGGAGAGCAGCTTGGGGAGCTCATCCAGCAGCTCCCTCATCCTCCTAGGATGGATCCCATCTGGTCCCAGAGACACCTGTGAGCATCTGAGTGGCTCAGCAGGTCCCCAGCTGCTTCCTCCTGGATTCCAGGGGGTCTGTTCTGCTCTCTGTCCCCATCTACCAGCTCAGGAGAACACTTGTCCTGGGGGCAACCTGTCTTATTGTTGAAAACTGAGGCGATGAAGGGGTGGAGTACCTCAGCCTTTTCCTCATCTTTAGTTACTATATTACCCACTGCATCAAATAAAGAGTAGAGGTTCTCCTTATCCAACAGTTTTCAATTAATTTATTTACAGAAATACTTTCTATTATTTTTTCACAGAAGTGGCCAGGTTAAGTCCTAATTTACCTTTCACCTCTGATTTTCTTTCTGCATGACCTAACTACATCCTTAAACATTTCCTGAATTGTCTGACTTTCTGTCTAGTGGTGATGCAGCCCCTTTATTTTCTCTGTGTTCCTATAAAAGCTCCATGGGCAGCCAGGTCACTCATTTTCCTCACTGGCTCATCTTTTTGCACACAAGGACAGGCTGCTCCTTCCCCCTTAAGATTACATCCTTGAGGTGTGTCCATCCTTCCTGGAATCTGTTGTTTTTAAGGGTTATTTATCTTAAGAAACAAAATCAGTATCTGATTCAGTTATTCCCAAATCTGCATCCTGAATAGGCTAAAGGCTTCTCTCTCTAATTCCAGTGTAGAAATTTTGTTGCTGCCCCTCCTTCTTTCACAGATTATTTTCAAAAACTGCATTATTTCATGGTCACTGTACCCCAAACAGCCTCTGAGCACCACATCTCCCACCAGCCCTTCTCTGTGAACAGCAGGAGACCGAGCTTTCCTTGCCAGTGGGAAGAGAAGGAATTCTGGTTTTAATCAAGAGCATATTATTTTTATTTTTCAGTTCAGCCAACTGAAACATTCCTTAAGTGATCTTGATGCTGAATGTCTCCTTAGGAGGTCTGGGCATGCAGAAGAATGAGCCCCTTGCAGGCCAACCCTGTTTGGACAACCTGCTCCTTAGCCTCACCATGTCTCACATTGCCTATCTGGGACTGACATCCTAAAACATAAAAAACCCTCTATAAGTATTAATATTGTAATTTAATTAAGTAATAAAAATATGATTATGCTTTTCTTTTTATATTAGTATTATTTTTTTTATACCTAATTTTTATGTTTATATGAAAAAATTGATACATTTTTAGCAACCAGAAAAATTAATGATCATTGGTTCTAAGTAACACAATTCACTTCATTAATTAATTCACCCCTCTTGGCCATTGATTTCCCCCTGTTTATGATAATTAGTCCTATTTTAATCCCTTTCTCATCTTTTAAATCATTTTCACAGACAGGACAAAATGGGGCCACTTTGGGGTTCATGAAGACATTTCTGGGGTACATTTCAGGAAGTTTTGGCTCTGGGAAGGGAATTTAGAGAGAACTTGATGGTCTGGAGGACACTTCAGGGAGCCGGGTGGTCACTTAAGGATTCTGACAGAAACTTCGGGGCCCAGGGGAACTCTTGGGGGTCCAGGGGGGCACTTGGGGGTCACGGAGGAGAATCTGGGGCCATTTGGGGTCCAGGCGGGCACTTGGGGGGCTCTAACGGGGCTCTCTGGGGCGCGGGGGATGATGGGAGTTGTAGGCACAGGTATAATACAGTTAAATAAGGCCGCAGAGCATCATGGGAGTTGTAGGTGCAGCTACAGTGTCTCTCGGTGGGACACGGTGCATGATGGGAGATGAAGTCATGGCTGCAATAGCATTCTATGGGAACCATGGAGCATGATGGGAGCTGTAGTCCCGGAAGTGGCTCAGACGGGGCGTTTGGGGGTCCGGGAAGGCACCTGGGAGACGCTTTTGCATCAGAGCAGAGACTTGCGGTGCTCAGGGGGGAGCGTGAATGGTTCTAGAGCCTTTGGGGGGAACTTGGGGAGCTCTAACCGGGCTCTTTAGGGCACGGGGCACAGCAGGAGTTTTAGATACGGAACTCTGTTATGAGGGACTTTGGGGGCCTGGGGATTGGCAGAGGATGAGTTCCCAGAAGTGACTGTAACGGGAATCTCTGAGGTTGGGAGCATTCAGGGGATCTGGGGACACTTTTAGGGCATCCTGAATGGGTGCTGAGGAGGCACTTGGGAATCCTGGAAGGTCTGGGGGACACTAAAGGGACATGTGGGGACGGACACCAGGGTTCTGTGGGACGCGGGACATGAGAGGCATTGTAGTCCTGCCTCCAATGCGGCTCTGTCAATCCCAGGATGTCCCAGGATGTCCCTGTATTTTTAAGTGCACCCCACCGTCCATCCCAGTCCACCCAGATTCCCCCTCAGCACTTCCCATCTTCCCAGTATGTCCCAGTGCTCCCCAGTGTTTCAAAGGAAACTTGAACTTCTCCCGTGGCACCCAAAGCCAACATGGGGTCAGTGCAGTGTCCATGGCCACAGTCCCTGGCAGTGGCCCAGGGCAGGTTGGGATGATGATCCACCCTCACAGCTGGCCCAGAGCAGCTCTGCAGTGGTTTTGGTGGTACCTTGGGCTGGCACACACCTGAGGAGTGTGTCTGTTTGCAGTGGGGAACATTAGGAGTTTTAGATTGCTTAAAAAATAATAAAAAAAGGATAAACATCTCTTTTCCTGAGTGCAGGCAGTTCTCCAAGCAAAGCAGGTCCCAGGTGAGTGAGGACAGACAGGATGGGGTTGGGGAATGTGCAGCAAGGTTGTCCACTCTGGCTCAGACCTCAAGGCACAGCTTCTGTGAGCAGGCCAGACCTCCTGAGGAGAGACCCTGGATCAACATCAATCACAGAATGCTGCAATCACCTCTGCTCTAAAGATAACAGGAATAAAATACACCCTTGAAAATAGGAATGGATATTTCTAAGAAGCTCTTTGAAATATTTCTCCATACCTGGAGTTGAAAACCTTCCCAATGAACTGCACCAGAGCAGAGGGAAATCAAGGCAGAGCCATGGTTTCTCAGGACTTGCTTGATCCCAATGAGCCCCGTGGTGCATTTGGTGCTGCCAAGGAGTTCCAAATAATATTTTGGAAATATTAGCTCTGTCTCTGCAGTGCTGCCTTTGCCAGGAACCCAGCCCAGCTCAGCAGCACAGACACAGCACAAGGATTTTAATGACCCTCTCGGAGTTGGGGATGAGTCCCTGAAAATCAGTCCCTGAGAGGGAGTTGAAGAAACCTCTCAAGAATTCCAAGTCAGATTCAAACTCCAAAGTTTCTCTTATTTTAATGAGTCCCTCTGATAAATGTGAAGGAGGTTTCCCATGGATTGAATTAGAACAGGAAACCTCTCAAGAACTCAAAGTCATATTCAAAGTCCAAAGTTTCCTGAAGTTCTAATGGGTCCCACTGAGGGACATGACAAAGAAAGTGTCTCCAGGTGCTGGTTTGTTGTTTTTACGTTATATTTTCAGAACGTGTGTTCATTGTATTTATTATATATTTTTAAAGTGTGGCCGTATTTTTTTTATGTTGTAATTTTTGGTGGGGTTTTTTGCTTTTGCAAATGAAGCAGAGAGATGGGACGGTTCCTTTAGAAATTGTGATTTATTTTTTTTTTATTTTCTATCCAGGCAAAAACGCTAAGTTTTTCTTACAAATGGTCACAGCATGGCTTAGAAGTCACAAGACTTATGGTTACAAGGCCTTTTAAGGTTTTATTAACCAATAAAGCACTGTCAACAGAGATATTTAGGTTTCTAATTCAATACTAAGGTATTTCGTCTTACTGACTCATACCACAGAGTGAACTTTCTTAGCCAATTATATCCCAACACACAAACTTACATGGCTGCACTCTGAAACATCTTCTTCCCTTTGAAAGTACCTTTATTTCTTCTAGATCTTAAATTCTAATGCTAAACTTGTGTTTAGTTCTATGCTTTGTCTTACAGACCCTTGCATTTTGAATTCCAACACAGCAATGAATTGACTTTGCTCTGGATGTTGCCTGCAGCCTCCATCAGCTCCAGCTGAGCTTTGCCTTTCCTAAACACATGAACACACGCTCAGGGCAGATTTCTGAATTCCTCCTCTGGACTTTGTCCTCACTTCCACCTCCTGGTCGTTGTGCTGTGTCTCATGCCTGTCATTTGTCCCTGGGGCAGCACAGCCCCCCTGGCCAGCACAGGCCCCACATCCCCTCATCAGACACGGCACAGCACAGGGAGTGTTTTGGGTGGGCAAATGTTCCCCACCAGAGTGTCCACACCTCAGTGTCCAGTCCCAGCACCCACATCCTGTGCCAGGGATCACAGAGAGCCCTGCTCTGGGCTCTGCCAAGGGCTGGGTGAGGAGGGAGCCCGGGCAGGGCTGATGCTGCCCCTAGAGCAGTGCTGAAATGGGCAGGAGGAAGGAGATAAGCACAGAACAAATAGACCAAGAAAGTGGGGAGAGTGCCCAGGTCTGGAAGTGGCTGATGGAAGAGGCTGGAGGGATGCTCAAAGCCCTGGGGCACCTTCTCACACTGGCCATGCCACCAAGGCCACAGACCAAGCTCCTCAGTGCTGCACCTGCCTGTGTGAGATCCCTGCCAGGGGACTGGCACAGCAGCACACACCTGCTGGAACGTGTCCTGGCCCTGCAGAGTCACACAGCTCAGCTGACACGAGTGGGTTTTATCTCCTGGGCAGTTCTCAGTCTAGCCCAGCTTCTGCCCAGCTCTGCCCACCTCCCCTGCCCTCACCACAGCCCAACCCACTCTGGGTGAACCCCATGGCAGTGCCTGCTCTGGGGTGCTCCAGCACTGGGGGCACTCACCCCACAGCCCTGGCCCCCTTGAAGGGCTCAGCAGCTGCTGAGGGGCAGAGAGGGAGCTCAGCCTCCACAGCAGCCCCAGGGCTGGATCTCCCCATGGCAGGGGAAATGGAGCTCAGGGACAGTGCAGAACTGCTGGTCCTGGCTCCAGGAGATGCCCAGCACAGGCTGCCTCTGCCTGCTCAGTGCCAGCCCCTGTCTCTCCCCAGGCCAGCAGAGCAGCCTTGGGCAGGGGACAGAGGGGCCTGGCCAGAGCTGGTGCCTGCAGCAGCAGCAGCTTCCTCTGCATTCCTCCCTGCAGGCACAGAAACGCTCCCTTGCTCCTCTCCCTGCACATCCCTTTCCCCAGCTGAGCGTGTCCTGCCTGGCCGGGCTGGCTTGTCCTGCTGGCCCAGCCCCTGCTCCCCACAGGGCCCTGAGCTGGCCCTGCTGCTCAGGATACACCAGGTTCTGCTGCTGTCCACGGCCGGGGCTGCAGGGAAGCAGCAGCTCCAGGGGGAAGGTTGCAGAAAGGCTCTGGGCAGGGAGGCTGAAAGGGGCACCCCAGGGTCTGCAAGGTCTCTGTGTGGGAGCTGAGCTTGTGACCCCTTGAGCCCTGCCAAGTGCTGGGGATGCACCTGCAGCTCCAGAGGAGATGTGACAGCTGGGAGCAGAGGCAAATAATTCCTGCTGGATTCTTTAGTGTGTTTGCTTCTACAGGTGACCTGCATTCATATGTAGAGGAGGTGTTTTGTGTCAGATAACACAGGATAGTGATATGAATAATATTTTTTTATTCTTATGAAATATTAAAAATTAAAATATATTCAATATATTTTAATATAAAAATAATATAAATATTATACATAATAATAATAATAAAAAAATATTTTGTGCATAATCCACAATGAGAAAAAAATATATATATGATCTGAAGAGCACCTGAGCTTTTCAGTGGATGAGAGAATCATTGATATTCCAGTAGTCAAACCTGTTCAAATACTTTCCTTAGACCTTCCTTGAGATGAGAGGTGACCACCAGTGGGAAAGGCCATCCAGAGCTCTCCATCCTGTCCTGGCAACTTTTGTGTGGGAGAACCCTTGCATAAAGGGAATTTTTTAGAGAGAGTACCAATTTCAGCCTTGGGCACCTGGGAAGACCTAGTGCTCCAGGGTCTGATGAAAGGCAACCCTCAACATTCCAAGATCAGCCAGACCTGTCAGGTGGCCCCCAGGAAGGGAAACCATGCAGATCTGTTCCATCTCTCCTTGCTTCCATGAGGCCCTGCAGGGTCACAATGGCCCTTTGGTTCCATGGGGTCCCACAGTGTCACAGTGGCCCCTTCATTTCAGAAGGCCTCCAAGTGTCACAATGGTCTCCATGGTTCCATGGGGCCCCACAGTGTCCCCATGGTCTCCACAGGAAGGGAACCACAGAGCTCCAGTGTTTCAGGGGCTGATGAACTGCAGTCATGAGAGGCCAAAGTCAGCCAGACCTGTCTGTAATGGCAGCTTTTGTGTAGGAGCAATCTTGGGATCCAGGACTTTTGGAGCTGGAATCGCAATTTCAGCCATGAGTGCCAGGAGAAGGATTTTGTTTGTTTCCATAGGATGGAAAGCACAGAGCCCCAGTGTTTCAGGGTAGAATAGAGATGGCCAGCAGAGGCTAAGGCCAACCAGACCTCAGTGTCCTGGCAGCTTTTATTCCTTGCAGATAGGAATTTTGGAGGAAAAGTTCCAAATATGACCATCAGTGCCTGTGCAGGAAGAAACGTTCTTTTCCATAGGAAGGAATACACCGAGTCCCAGTGTTTGAAGGCAGGGTGAGAGCTGGCCCTCAGGAAGACAAGGGCAGCAAGACTTGTTGGAAATCGCAGCTTTTGTCTGGGAGCAATCCCCGGATATTGGGAATTTTGGAGGGGAAATCCCATTTTGGCTAGGGATGATTGAATGAGAAGGACAATTATTTTCCATTTGAAGGAAAGCCCAGAGCCCCAGTGTTTCAGGGGCACATGAGAAGAGAACCTCAACATGCCAAGGTCAGTTGGACCAGTCAGGCCAAACCACTGGACCTGTTACCTGTTCCCTTGTTTCCATGGGGCCCTGCAGTGTCATACTGGTTCCATGAGGCCCAGATGTGTCACACTGGACTCTTGTTTCCTTGGGGCTCCACAGTGTCACAATGGTCCCTTGTTTCCATGAGCCCTTGCAGTGTCACAATGGACTCCTTGGTTCCATGGGGCCACAAAGTGTCACAGTGGCCCCTTGGATCAGTAAGGCCTGTGATGCCTTAAGATTTTAACCTCTATATTTTTGAAATCCTGTACTGCATTTTGGCATAACTCTAAACTCTATATGAAGTGTTAGTTAACTTTCTTTACATTTAGGTCAGACAAAACAATTCCTCTAGGCCTGAAACTCAAGGACACCCTAAAGCCTCAGGCTCTGAAAAGTATAAACAAAAGTGAATTGGGGAGAGGGAGCAAACTGGGGGAATATGACTTCAATATCTGAAGCTGTAATTAGAGGATTAACCCCTGATATGCAAACAGACCAAACTTAAATCTATCTGAAAAACTTGTCACCCCTGTCCATCTTGGGTGTAGCCTTTGGGAGGCTTTTGACTGTCCAAGGTGAATCTATTGAAGGCCTTTAATAAATACCCACTTTATTTCCTTAACCTTGTCTAGCCTCTGTTCCAGATAGCCACTCCAAGGCATCACGTGTAGAGTCAGAATTGTCTCCATGATTCCATAAGGCCCTGCAGTGTCACAACAGACCATTGATTCCATGAGACCCCACAGTGTCACAATGGCCCCTTAGTTCCACTGAGCCCAGGAGTATCACTAGGGTCCCCTTGTTTCCAAAATGCCCCAAAATGCCACAATGGCCCTTTAGTTTCAGAAAGCCTCAAACTGTAAAAATGGTCTCCTTTGTACCATGATGCCCTGTGCTGCAACAAAGTTCTCCTTGGTTCCACGGTGTCAGAATGGCCCCTTTGTCCCATGCAGCCCCACACTGTCACTGTGCTCCCCTTGATTCCATGAGGCCCTGCCATGCTACAATGGCCCCAATGGCTACAATGGTCTCCAGGGAGACTCTCTACAACCACCTGAACAGAGGCTGTAGTCAGGTGGGGGTCGGTCTCTTCTCCCAGGCAATCACTGACAGAACCAGAGGACACAGTCTGAAGGTGAGCCAAGGACAGATTAGCTTTGATATCGGGAAAAAATTCTTCACTGAAAGGGTCATTGGGCACTGGAATCTTCTGCCCAGGGAGGTGCTGGAGTCACCATCCCTGGAGGCATTAAAAAATCAACCTTGGATATGGCACTCAGAGCCATGGTTTAGTTGATGAGGTGATGTTAGGTCATAAGTTGGACTTGATAATCTCAAAGGACTTTACCAACCTCATTCATTCTCTGATTCTGTTTCATAGGAGTCTCAACTGTTCCATGAGGGCCTGCAGTGTCACAATGAATGTTTGGTTTCATGAGTCCCCACAGTGTAATAACGGACCCTCAGTGCCAAGAGGTTTCTCAGTGTCACAATGGTATTTTGGTTACAATGAACTTCTGGTTCCATGAGCTTTCATAGACTCATCAACAGTTCTGCAATGTCACAATGCACCCATGGTTTCAGGAGGTTCCACAGTGTCACCAGGGCCTCCTTGGATCTGCAGTAAAACAGTGGGCCTTTGGTTCCATGTGGCCCCACTCTGTCAAAATGGATTTCGGTTCCATGAGCTCCCACAGTGTCAAAAAGCCCCTTTGGTCCTTGAGGTTCCACAGTGTCACAGTTGATTCCTTGATTCAGTGAGGCCCCGCTGTCACAAAATCTCCAAAATATCAGAATAAGACTCCTTAACACTAATTTCGTGCTAAAGAGGGTATCATTTATTCAGGCCCGAGGTCCAGCAGGGGAAAACACCAAACCTTACATAGACATGTGATGCTAAAAGCATGTTGTTCATGTACAATTGCTACATGTGTATTACAATTTATCCATTACCATGAAATCAACCCCAAGTTCCCAGTTCACTCCTTGCTTTTTCTATCACTGCACCCTTGAGCCAGCTGTCATTTTCTTTTGCAACCATCCCTGCCAGGAAAAGAGTCCCTCAATGCCTCGTTTCTCTAATGAAAGTCCAAACACAGTAAAAATTGATTGAAACCTTTTGACATCAAGGCCAAGGCTCTGTGTGTGCAGGCAGAGGCAGGCAGGAGGCAGAGCTGTCAGCAAAGGAAGGGGCCAGCGAGGTGGGGCAGCCGGGGGATGACGACAGCCTGCAGGGACAGAGGCGCAGGGCATGGACACCGTAGGACAGCCTGGGCTGCAGAGGGCACAGGGATGGGCAGCAGCTGAAAGGCCCTGACACAGCCAACTCCTGCAGCACTTGGGCCATGCAGGCTGGCCCTGGGCCTGAGGCCAGCAGGGGACAAGTGAGCCTTGCTGTGCTGGGGCCTCATTGCCTCCTTGTCCCTGCTCAGCAGCCTGGCAGGGGCCGCCCCATGGTGCTGCCCTTGGCATTGCACATGCCCAGAGCCCAGTGGCCCGGGAAGAGCCCTGAGCAATGAGGGAGGGACAGGATGTGCCTTGCCAGGGGCTGGGGCTCAGCCCTTGGCCCTTTGCATTCCTGAAACACATCCAGGTTTGCTCAGCATCAGAGACATCTTTCCCTTGTTTGTCCCCACCTGTCATCAGTGCCTCCAGTGTTCTGCTCTAACTGGAAACTGGGGACACTTTCTCAGTCCCTCATTGGGACCCATTAAAACTTGAAGAAACTTCAGTGTTTCAATTAAAATTTGAGTTCTTGAGAAGTTTCTCAAGCACACTCTGAGGGACTGAGTCTGATGCAGACAGCACCAATGCCCTGAGAGGGTCATTAAAATCCTTGTGCTGTGTCTGTGCTGATGAGCTGGGCTGGGCTCCTGGCACAGAGGGTGATCCTGGCAACCAAGAAGAGCTTCAAAAACACATTTCTCTTCATGAGCAGCTCTTCTCCCAGCCCAGCAGGGCTGGGGCACTGCCTGCAGCCACCCCAGGCACAGCACAGAAGCACAGAGAGCTTCAATCAGTCAGGGCTGGGAAGATGCTCACAAGTGACTGGGGCAGAATCACTCCCAGCCCTTGACACAGGAAGCCTCTGGCTGCAGGACAATGCAGCTGCAGCTCCTGCAGTGATCTCCTAAAGCTGCAACATCCCAATGCCTGCAGACTGTGTGAGTACATTCTCTGATGATCTCTTGTGTAGAGCAGCCAGGGGTGCCCAGGGCTGTGGTGCAGAGCAGGGTCCTGCAGCCCAGGGCGCTGTGCTGGGGCAGGGACTCTGCTGCCTGCCAGGGACAGCTCTCAGCCAGCCCTGGGAGCTGCTCCCAGCACTGGGGGACAAGGTCTGGGTGGAAGGAGACAGCTGGTAAGGCTTGGAAGTATTCTCCTTGTGTGATGAGGATGGTGCATTGTTCAGGACTGCTCCCAGCATAATATTGAACTGCAGAATATTTCTTAGTAGATTACATAGGGACCAGAGTGATGCAGGGGCTGCATAAAAAGGAAACTCCTGATTTTATAATCTATTGCTCTGCATTGCCTAGGTGGGAAATTGCATATAGATATTTATCTCTCAGTTCAGGATGGGAAAAACATAAAATTTTTTTCTTGGATTTTAATAAAGCAGTCAGTGACAGAAATCAGCACAGGGTCCCTCGCAGGCAGCATCAGTGTCACTTTTCCTGCCTCCTCAGGGTTGCTGTGATGTTCCCATCAGAGCCTGCAAAGGCAGAGGTGGCCCTGGGCATTGCCCTGTGCTGAGAAGCGTTTTCAGGGCAGAGCTGAGCCCCAGGGCTGGGCTGGGCTCTGGCAGCACAGGCAGGGCCCAGCCCTGGGCACAGGGAAGCAGCTGCTGGCAGGGACAGCTCCAGGAAGCAGAGCCCTGGGCAGGCAGTGGGTGGAAAGTGCCACCAAGCTGGGCTGGGATATTTAAACTCCTCTCCAAACTGAACTATTCCATGATTACTTTTCTTACAGATCCCCATACCAAGACCTAGCAAATGTCCAACAGCAGCTCCATCAGCCACTTCCTCCTGCTGCCATTGGCAGACACGCGGCAGCTGCAGCTCCTGCACTTCTGCCTCTTCCTGGCCATCTCCCTGGCTGCCCTCCTGGCCAATTGCCTCATCATCAGCGCCGTAGCCTGCAGCCACCACCTGCACACCCCCATGTTCTTCTTCCTGCTCAACCTGGCCCTCACTGACCTGGGCTCCATCTGCACCACTGTCCCCAAAGCCATGCACAATTCCCTCTGGAACATCAGGAACATCTCCTATGCTGGATGTGCTGCTCAGGTCTTTTTCTTTATCTTCTTTATTTCCACAGAATTTTCCCTCCTGACCATCATGTGCTACGACCGCTACGTGTCCATATGCAAACCCCTGCACTACGGGACCCTCCTGGGCAGCAGAGCTTGTGCCCACATGGCAGCAGCTGCCTGGGCCAGTGCCTTTCTCAATGCTCTCATGCACACAGCCAATACATTTTCCCTGCCCCTGTGCCATGGCAATGCCCTGGACCAATTCTTCTGTGAAATCCCACACATCCTCAAGCTCTCCTGCTCCAAATCCTTCCTCAGGGAACTTGGGCTTCTTGCGCTAACTGCTCTGCTATATTTTGGTTGTTTTGTGTTCATTGTTTTCTCCTATGTGCAGATCGTCAGAGCTGTGCTGAGGATCCCCTCTGAGCAGGGACGGCACAAAGCCTTTTCCACCTGCCTCCCTCACCTGGCTGTGGTCTCTCTGTTCCTCAGCACTGGCCTTTTTGCCTACCTGAAGCCCCCCTCCATATCCTCCCCATCATTGGATCTCTCCTTGTCAGTTGTGTACACGTTGGTGCCTCCAGCCCTGAACCCCTTTATCTACAGCCTGAGGAACCAAGAGCTCAAGGATGGTCTGAGGAAAATTATCATGAATGCTGTTTAGAAGCAATAAACTGTTCTTTTTCTGCATAGCTCTTGTTGTGTTACATTTAAGCTCACTCTGTGTCCTGTATTTTTTGCTGCTCACACAGGTGTTACACTATTGAGAATTCATTTGCACAGAAGTCTTTTACTATAGAATTTTAAATTCAATGGTTGTCCTTCTAGCAAACCCAGAGACTCTATAACCCGGGAGCTATTCTACTTATGTGCTGACACAAAATAAATAACTCTGTATTACTGTGTTCCCCTGACATTATTCCTACCTGGGTTCTTTGGAGCTGCAGGGTCGGTGCCTCTGGGCAGAGCTGAGGCAAAAAGAGAACCCCAGTGCTCCTCACTGCCAGGCAGCCCCAGGGCTTCTACTCCACAACCTCCCCTTCCTTCACTTCCACACTCCCCTGCAGAGCCCCTAGGCTGGTTTAAGGCCTCAAGGCTCTCTCAGCTCAGTTCCTGTCCTGCTGTGTGACTGTCCAGGGACTGCAGGCAGGGACAGGCCATAGGCACTGCTGGGACAGAGCTAGGCTCTGCAGCAGCATTTCCATAATGCAGGGGCATCTCCCCAGTGCAGGGATGAAAGCTTCAATCTCCTTCCCAGTTTGCTCTCAAGGATGTTCCCAACACAGTGCCCTGGAGAGGAGAGCAGCAGTGACCAGCACAAGTGTGGCAGTGTTCAGGGTGGGGCTGGCCCAGCAGTGCCCTTGCAAAGCCAGCGCCGCTCCCAGCAGTGGCCTCTCACCCCAGGGCACAGAGGTTGTTCTTCTCTGCGTGGAGGGACATCAAGTGACCGGGTCAGGAGTCTGTGTTTGCAGTGCAGGGACATTGCACAGCCCTGAACATCCTGTGTGTGTATGAGGGGACACAAGCCCAGTGACACAAACACCTGCAGCTGTTCCTGGAGTTCCCAGAGAGTAACATCCCCTGGCAACCCCTGGATGCAGGGCTGGGATGAGCTCCTGTGCCCAGAGCTCCCTGTGTCCATCCCTCCGGCCATGGGGCAGCTTGGGCAGGGGCAGGGCAGGGTGACACCCACAGGGCTGAGGTCCCTGCCAGGCTCTGGCAGTGGCAGCAGAGCCCAAGGAGCCCCTGCCCATGCTGCAATGAACTGTGTGTGTGCCAGGGAAGGACTCGTGTCCCTGGGCACCCCTGGGGCTGTGAGCAGGGCATGAGCCCAGCTCAGGGCTGGGCACCTGACAGAGCCCTGACATTGCTGGGGGTGCCCATAAGAGCAGAGCTGGGCAAGACGACTGTGGTTAAACCTCTCTGGGCATCAAGTGACAGCCAATTGTCTCTGTCACTGGCCCACCTTACTCAGAAAATAGGGGAAAATAAAGTGAAAATATTGTGGGTCAGCATAAAAAGAGATTAATGGTTGGGGTGGGGAAGTAAAAATCAAAGGCCAAATGCAGAATCAAGAAAAATCATGGGCAGACAAGAATTCAGCACCAAAATTCAGCACATGTAGTGTTTACTTTGGGAGACAAATGTACTAATAGAGCAAATCCAGAGACCCTCTTGTCACCTGCATTTCCCTGCTGATCAGGACATCCCATGGAATGGAAGATCCCTTGGGTCAGTCCAGCCCAGCTGTCCCATCTCAGTGTCCCCAGGAACGCTTGCCCACCCCAGGACATTGGTTGGGGGGTTGCAGAGATGCCTCATGTGGGGCCAGCCCTGCTCAGGAGTAGCCAAAGCCTCAGGCTGGGACCAAACCCACTCCAGCCACGAGAGCCAAGCACAGCAGGACAGGGGCTGCTCTGGGCAAAGGGAACTCCATCCCAGCCGCACCCAGGCCAAGGGAGATCAGGGGCCTCTTCCCACCTCTGTTATTCCACCATTCAATGAATCTTTTCCTTGGAGAGCTCTTTGAAGACAGAATTGGCAGAGAGGCAGAAGCAGAGCTATCAAATGCACGAGTACAAACACAGCAGCTCCAGTAAGGAATGAACCCTCCCAGGGCAGTGCTGTGGCAGGAGAAGCAGCCAGGAGGAGGAGGATGAGCTCAGTGCATGTGTGTGTGTGCCAAGGCACAGAGGGTGAGGGTGGGCAGAGGTCAGGGCAGGGCTGGCAATGGCAGGGCAGAGGCAGGGGCAGCGAGATGGGAGTGTGCAGCCTGCAGGGACACAGCAGCAGCTGTGGGACAGCGCAGGACAAGCTGGGCTGGACATGGCCAAGGGCCCTGGCAGGGCTGGCAGTGCCCAGGAGAAGCCAAGTCTTGGTGCTCTGGGGCACAGCAGGGTCTGTGCCACCAAGGGCTGGGAGGACACACCTTGTCCTGAGCCACTGGGGCCTCCTGGCACAGCCCCAGCAAGGCTAGGCACTGGCACCCCTTGTCCTGCCCTCAGCATCCCCCCACATCCCAGTGGCCTCAGGGATCTGCTGGGACCAGTCCCTGGGGAGCCTTGGTCAGGAATGGCCCTGGGGGCTCCTTCATGCTCCCAGGGACTGCAGGTTTTTCAGAGCACTTTGGGTTTTGCTTTTGCCTTGGAGTCTCTGAGAGCTTTGTGCAATCATGGCCTCCAATTCTGTCCTCCAAGGAGTCCAGGAGGAGCCTGTGTTGGTGATGGACCTCAGTGGGACTGACACTGAAACTGCATGAAAAACAGAAACCCTCCAACAACATCTTCTCAGTGTTAGAGGATTTAGGCATTACTTTCTTCTGGCCAGTATAATATTGTAGCCAGCAATAGAAATCATTCCACCCACACATACCTGGGTCGTGCAGTGAAAATCATTCCATCACACATGGTTCTTTACTAGGTTTTTCACATACTTATACAGACAATACTCAAAGAAATTAATGTTCATTGATCTTAAATTACACAATTCTTAGTATTCGATTGGCTGTTGGCTGTTGATCCCTTTGCCTTTGATGTCAATTAGGCCCTCATTCTTTGATTCTCTTACCAATCTTATCCCAGACCAGGTGTCTCCAACCACACCGGGGGTGATGTTTATTAATGTTCATTTACCTCCTGTGTATCTTCTGGCTACTCCCAATCTGTAGATGTTAAACTCATCAGGCCTCATCCAACCTTGGTGAACCGAGTCTTTTGAAGAGAAACTTCAATTCCCCTCCCCCTGGGCAAATGCAAACAAAATCCTGACTGAAGTTACATTAAAAAATTTAAAGTTGCATCATTTGCAGCAACTCCATTATGTTCCTTACTGTCCCAATTCTCTCCTTGGTCCCATGAGGGCACACAGTGTCAGAACAGCCCCTTCATTCCATGAAGCCCTTCAGGGTCACAAAGGTCTCTATAAATCCATGTGGCCCCACAGTGTCACAATGGCCCCTTGGTTCCATGTGTCCTATGCTGTGACATGAATCCTGAGCTCCATGGTGTCCTGTAGTGTCAGAATGGACTCCTTGGTTCCATGGTGACACAGTTGCCACAATTTCCAAGTTACCACAACTGTCCCTTGGTCCCACAAGGACTCACAGTGTCACAATGGCCCCTTGATTCTATGACATCATATTGTGTCACAGTATTCTCCGTGATTCCATTACATACACAGAATTCAGACTCAGAGAATTCACAGAATCACTGGGTTGGAAGAGTCCTTCAAGATCATCAAGTCCAATCCCTGCCTTAACACCTCAACTAGACCATGGCACTGAGTGCCATATCCAGTCTGGTTTTAAACACATCCAGATGGTGACTCCATCAACCCCTCTGGGCAGATCATTCCAGTACTTCATCACCCTTTCTGTAAAAAATACTTTCCTAATATCCAACCTATATTTCTCTTGGCACAGCTTAAAACTGTGTCCTCTCATTCTGTCATTGTTGCCTGAAGGAGACCAACTCCCACCTGACTAAAACCACTTTTCAGGGAGTTGTAGTCATAAGGTCATCCCAAATCCTCCTTTTATCCACGATAAATATCCCCAGCTCCCTCAGCCCCACCTCACAGGACCTGTGTTCCACACCCCTCACCAGTCTTGTTCCCCTTCTCTGCACACACTCCAGCCCCTCCATGTCCCTCCTAAATTGGGGGCCCAGAACTGGACACAGCACTCGAGGTGCTGCCCAACCAGTGCTGAGCACAGGGGAACAATCACTGTCCTGCTCCTGCTGGCCACACCATTCCTGATCCAGGCCAGGAACCATTGGCCTTCTTGGCCACCTGGGCACACTGCTGGCTCATGTCCAGCCTGCTGTCCATCTGTGCCCCCAGGTCCCTTTCTGCCTGGCTGCTGTCCCACCACTCTGTCCCCAGCCTGGAGCACTGCAGGGGTTGTTGTGGCCAAAGTGCAGGACCCAGCACTTGGTCTGGTTAAACCTCACCTTGTTGTATTTGGGCGCTGGATCCAGCCTGTCCAGGTCCCTCTGCAGAGCCCTCCTACCCTCCAGCACATCCACACTCACACCCAGCTTGGTGCCATCTGCACATTTGCTGATGCTGCACTCAATGCCCTCATCCAGATCATCAATGCAGATATTGAAATCCACGCTGGCTGCCTCTGATCCCTCAGCCATCCTGGAGGTGCCCTGTGATGGCACTCAAGGTGATCTGTTCCATCACCTCACCAGGCACCCAGGTCAGGCTGACAGGCCTGCAGTTCCCCACATCCTCCTTCCAGCCCTTCTTGGGCATGGGCTCACATTGGCACCTCCAGTCCTCTGGCACCTCCCTGCTGAGCCAGCACTGATGAGAAATGATGGAGAGCAGCTTGGGGAGCTCATCCAGCAGCTCCCTCATCCCCCTAGGATGGATCCCATCTGGTCCCAGAGACACCTGTGAGCATCTGAGTGGCTCAGCAGGTCCCCAGCTGCTTCCTCCTGGATTACAGGGGGTCTGTTCTGCTCCCTGTCCCCATCTACCAGCTCAGGTGAACACTTGTCCTGGGGACAACCTGTCTTATTGTTGAAAACTGAGGCGATGAAGGGGTGGAGTACCTCAGCCTTTTCCTCATCTTTAGTTACTATATTACCCACTGCATCAAATAAAGAGTAGAGGTTCTCCTTATCCAACAGTTTTCAATTAATTTATTTACAGAAATACTTTCTATTATTTTTTCACAGAAGTGGCCAGGTTAAGTCCTAATTTACCTTTCACCTCTGATTTTCTTTCTGCATGACCTAACTACATCCTTAAACATTTCCTGAATTGTCTGACTTTTTGTCTAGTGTTGATGCAGCCCCTTTATTTTCTCTGTGTTCCTATAAAAGCTCCATGGGCAGCCAGGTCACTCATTTTCCTCACTGGCTCATCTTTTTGCACACAAGGACAGGCTGCTCCTTCCCCCTTAAGATTACATTCTTGAGTTGTGTCCATCCTTCCTGGAATCTGTTGTTTTTAAGGGCTATTTATCTTAACAAACAAAATCAGTATCTGATTCAGTTATTCCCAAATCTACATCCTGAATAGGCCAAAGGCTTCTCTCTCTAATTCCAGTGTAGAAATTTTGTTGCTGCCCCTCCTTCTTTCACAGATTATTTTCAAAAACTGCATTATTTCATGGTCACTGTACCCAAACAGCCTCTGAGCACCACATCTCCCACCAGCCCTTCTCTGTGAACAGCAGGAGAGAGAGCTTTCCTTGCCAGTGAGAAGAGAAGGAATTCTGGTTTTAATCAAGAGCATATTATTTTTATTTTTCAGTTCAGCCGACTGAAGCATTCCTTAAGTGATCTTGATGCTGAATGTCTCCTTAGGAGGTCTGGGCATGCAGAAGAATGAGCCCCTTGCAGGCCAACCCTGTTTGGACAACCTGCTCCTTAGCCTCACCATGTCTGACATTGCCTATCTGGGACTGACATCCTAAAGCATAAAAAACCCTCTATAAATATTAATATTGTAATTTAATTAAGTAATAAAAATATGATTATGCTTTTCTTTTTATATTAGTATTATTCTTTTTTTATACCTAATTTTTATGTTTATATGAAAAAATGGATACATTTTTAGCAACCAGAAAAATTAATGATCATTGGTTCTAAGTAACACAATTCACTTCATTAATTAATTCACCCATCTTGGCCATTGATTTCCCCCTGTTTATGATAATTAATCCTATTTTAATCCCTTTCTCATCTTTTAAATCATCTTCACAGACAGGATAAAATGGGGCCACTTTGGGGTCCATGAAAACATTTGTGGGGTACATTTCAGGAAGTTTTGGCTCTGGGAAGGGAATTTAGAGAGAACTTGATGGTCTGGAGGACACTTCAGGGAGCCGGGTGGTCACTTAAGGATTCTGACAGAAACTTCGGGGCCCAGGGGAACTCTTGGGGGTCCAGGGGGGCACTTGGGGGTCACGGAGGAGAATCTGGGGCCATTTGGGGTCCAGGCGGGCACTTGGGGGGCTCTAACGGGGCTCTCTGGGGCGCGGGGGATGATGGGAGTTGTAGGCACAGGTATAATACAGTTCAATAGGGCCGCAGAGCATCATGGGAGTTGTAGGTGCAGCTACAGTGTCTCTCGGTGGGACACGGTGCATGATGGGAGATGAAGTCATGGCTGCAATAGCACTCTATGGGAACCACAGAGCATGATGGGAGCTGTAGTCCCGGAAGTGGCTCAGACGGGGCGTTTGGGGGTCCGGGAAGGCACCTGGGAGACGCTTTTGCATCAGAGCAGAGACTTGAGGTGCTCAGGGCGGAGCGTGAATGGTTCGGGAGCACCTGGGGGGAGCTTGGGGAGCTCTAACCGGGCTCTTTAGGGCACGGGGCACGGCAGGAGTTTTAGATACGGAACTGTGTTAGGAGGGACTTTGGGGGCCTGGGTATTGGCAGAGGATGAGTTCCCAGAAGTGACTGTAACGGGAATCTCTGAGGTTGGGAGCATTCAAGGGATCTGGGGACACTTTTAGGGCATCCTGAATGGGTGCTGAGGAGGCACTTGGGAATCCTGGAGGATCTGGGGGACACTAAAGGGACATGTGGGGGATGGATACCAGGGTTCTGTGGGACGCGGGACATGAGAGGCATTGTAGTCCTGGCTCCAATGGGGCTCTGTCAATCCCAGGATGTCCCAGGATGTCCCTGTATTTTTAAGTGCACCCCACAGTCCATCCCAGTCCACCCAGATTCCCCCTCAGCACTTCCCATCTTCCCAGTATGTCCCAGTGCTCCCCAGTGTTCCCAAGGAAACTTGAACTTCTCCCAGTTGCTGTGGCACCCAAAGCCAGCAGTGGGGTCAGTGCAGTGTCCGTGGCCACAGTCCCTGGCAGTGGCCCAGAGCAGGTTGGGATGATGATCCACCCTCACAGCTGGCCCAGGGCAGCTCTGCAGTGGTTTTGGTGGTACCTTGGGCTGGCACACACCTGAGGAGTGTGTCTGTTTGCAGTGGGGAACATTAGGACTTTTAGATTGCTTAAAAAATAAAAAAAAAAAGGATAAACATCTCTTTTCCTGAGTGCAGCCAGTTCTCCAAGCAAAGCAGGTCCCAGGTGAGTGAGGACAGACAGGATGGGGTTGGGCAATGTGGAGCAAGATTGCCCACACTGGCTCAGACCTCAAGGCACAGCTTCTGTGAGCAGGCCACACCTCCTGAGGAGAGACCCTGCATCAACATCAATCACAGAATGCTGCAATCACCTCTGTTCTAAACAGAACAGGAATAAAATACACCCTTGAAAATAGGAATGGATATTTCTAAGAATCTCTTTGAAATATTTCTCCATACCTGGAGTTGAAAACCTTCCCAATGAACTGCACCAGACCAGAGGGAAATCAAGGCAGAGCCATGGTTTGTCAGGACTTGCTTGATCCCAATGAGCCCCGTGGTGCATTTGGTGCTGCCAAGGAGCTCCAAATAATATTTTGGAAATATTGGCTCTCTCTCTGCAGTGCTGCCTTTGCCAGGAGCCCAGCCCAGCTCAGCATCACAGACACAGCACAAGGACTTTAATGACCCTCTCAGGGTTGGGGCTGAGTCCCTGAAAATCAGTCCCTGAGAGGGAGTTGAAGAAACCTCTCAAGAATTCCAAGTCAGATTCAAACTCCAAAGTTTCTCTTATTTTAATGAGTCCTACTAATAAATGTGAAGGAGCTTTCCCACGGATTGAATTAGAATAGGAAAAGAAACCTCTCAAGAACTCAAAGTCATATTCAAAGTCCAAAGTTTCCTGACGTTCTAATGGGCCCCACTGAGGGACATGACAAAGAAATTGTCTCCAGGTGCTGGTTTGTTGTTTTTACGTTATATTTTCAGAACGTGTGTTCATTGTTTCTATTATATACTTTTAAAATGTAGCCATATTTTTTTTATGTTGTAATTTTTGGTGGGGTTTTTTGCTTTTCCAAATGAAGCAGAGAGACGGGACGGTTCCTTTAGAAAGTGTGATTTTTTTTTATTTTCTATCCAGGCAGAAATGCTAAGTTTTTCTTACAAATGGTCACAGCATGGCTTAGAAGTCAGAAGACTTATGGTTACAAGGTCTTTTAAGGATTTATTAACCAATAAAGCACTGTCAACAGAGATATTTAGGTTTCTAATTCAATGCAAAGATATTTCGTCTTACTGACTCATACCACAGAGTGAACTTTCTTAGCCAATTATATCCCAACACACAAACTTACATTGCTGCACTCTAAAACTTCTTCTTCCCTTTGTAAGTACCTTTATTTCTTCTAGATCTTAAATTCTAAAGCTAAACTTGTGTTTAGTTCTATGCCTTGCCTTACAGACCCTTGCATTTTGAATTCCAACACAGCAATGAATTGACTTTGCTCTGGATGTTGCCTGCAGCCTCCATCAGCTCCAGCTGAGCTTTGCCTTTCCTAAACACATGAACACATGCTCAGGGCAGATTTCTGAATTCCTCCTCTGGACTTTGTCCTCACTTCCACCTCCTGGTCGTTGTGCTGTGGCTCATGCCTGTCATTTGTCCCTGAGGCAGCACAGCCCCCCTGGCCAGCACAGGCCCCACATCCCCTCATCAGACACGGCACAGCACAGGGAGTGTTTTGGGTGGGCAAATGTTCCCCACCAGAGTGTCCACTCCACACCTCAGTGTCCAGTCCCAGCACCCACATCCCGTGCCAGGGTTCACAGAGAGCCCTGCTCTGGGCTCTGCCAAGGGCTGGGTGAGGAGGGAGCCCGGGCAGGGCTGATGCTGCCCCTAGAGCAGTGCTGAAATGGGCAGGAGGAAGGAGATAAGCACAGAACAAGTAGACCATGAAACGGGTGAGAACCCAGGTCTGGAAGTGGCTGATGGAAGAGGCTGGAGGGATGCTCAAAGCCCTGGGGCACCTTCTCACACTGGCCATGCCACCAAGGCCACAGACCAAGCTCCTCAGTGCTGCACCTGCCTGTGTGAGATCCCTGCCAGGGCACTGGCACAGCAGCACACACCTGCTGGAACGTGTCCTGGCCCTGCAGAGTCACACAGCTCAGTTGACACGACTGGGTTTTATCTCCTGGGCACTTCTCAGTCTAGCCCAGCTTCTGCCCAACTCTGCCCACCTCCCCTGCCCTCACCCAGCCCAGCCCATTCTGGCTGAGCCCCATGGCAGTGCCTGCTCTGGGGTGCTCCAGCACTGGGGGCACTCACCCCACAGCCCTGGCCCCTTGAAGGGCTCAGCAGCTGCTGAGGGGCAGAGAGGGAGCTCAGCCTCCACAGCAGCCCCAGGGCTGGAGCTCCCCATGGCAGGGGAAATGGAGCTCAGGGACAGTGCAGAACTGCTGGTCCTGGCTCCAGGAGATGCCCAGCACAGGCTGCCTCTGCCTGCTCAGTGCCAGCCCCTCTCTCTCCCCAGGCCAGCAGAGCAGCCTTGGGCAGGGGACAGAGGGGCCTGGCCAGAGCTGGTGCCTGCAGCAGCAGCAGCTTCCTCTGCATTCCTCCCTGCAGGCACAGAAACGCTCCCTTGCTCCTCTCCCTGCACATCCCTTTCCCCAGCTGAGCGTGTCCTGCCTGGCCAGGCTGGCTTGTCCTGCTGGCCCAGCCCCTGCTCCCCACAGGGCCCTGAGCTGGCCCTGCTGCTCAGGATACACCAGGTTCTGCTGCTGTCCATGGCCGGGGCTGCAGGGAAGCAGCAGCTCCAGGGGGAAGGTTGCAGAAAGGCTCTGGGCAGGGAGGCTGAAAGGGGCACCCCAGGGTCTGCAAGGTCTCTGTGTGGGAGCTGAGCTTGTGACCCCTTGAGCCCTGCCAAGTGCTGGGATGCACCTGCAGCTCCAGAGGAGATGTGACAGCTGGGAGCAGAGGCAAATAATTCCTGCTGGATTCTTTAGTGTGTTTGCTTCTACAGGTGACCTGCATTCATATGTAGAGGAGGTGTTTTGTGTCAGATAACACTGGTAGAGTGATAAGAATAATATTTTTTATTCTTATGAAATATTAAAAATTAAAATATATTGTATCATATTTTAATATAAAAATAATATTAAAATTATACATTATAATAATATAAAAAATAATATTTTGTGCATAATCCACAATGAGAAAAATATATATATATGATCTGAAGAGCATCTGAGCTTTTCAGTGGATGAGAGAATCATTGATATTCCAGTAGTCAAACCTGTTCAAATACTTTCCTTAGACCTTCCTTGAGATGAGAGGTGACCACCAGTGGGAAAGGCCATCCAGAGCTCTCCATCCTGTCCTGGCAACTTTTGTCTGGGAGAACTCTTGCATAAAGGGAATTTTTTAGAGAGCGTAGCAATTTCAGCCTTGGGCACCTGGGAAGACCCAGTGCTCCAGGGTCTGATGAAAGGCAACCCTCAACATTCCAAGATCAGCCAGACCTGTCAGGTGGCCCCCAGGAAGGGAAACCAGCCAGATCTGTTCCATCTCCCCTTGCTTCCATGAGGCCCTGCAGGGTCACAATGGCCCTTTGGTTCCATGGGGTCCCACAGTGTCACAGTGGCCCCTTCATTTCAGAAGGCCTCCAAGTGTCTCAATGCTCTCCATGGTTCCATAGGGCCCCACAGTGTCCCCATGGTCTCCACAGGAAGGGAACCACAGAGCTCCAGTGTTTCAGGGGCTGATGAACTGCAGTCACAAGAGACCAAAGTCAGCCAGACCTGTCTGCAATGGCAGCTTTTGTGTAGGAGCAATCTTGGGATCTAGGACTTCTGGAGCTGGAATTGCAATTTCAGCCATGAGTGCCAGGAGAAGGATTTTGGTTTTTTCCATAGGATGGAAAGCACAGAGCCCCAGTGTTTCAGTGTAGAATAGAGATGGCCAGCAGAGGCTAAGGCCAACCAGACCTCAGTGTCCTGGCAGCTTTTATTCCTTGCAGATAGGAATTTTGGAGGAAAAGTTCCAAATATGACCATCAGTGCCTGTGCAGGAAGAAACGTTCTTTTCCATAGGAAGGAATACACCGAGTCCCAGTGTTTGAAGGCAGGGTGAGAGCTGGCCCTCAGGAAGACAAGGGCAGCAAGACTTGTTGGAAATCACAGCTTTTGTCTGGGAGCAATCCCTGGATATTGGGAATTTTGGAGGGGAAATCCCATTTTGGCTATGTATGATTGAATGAGAAGGACAATTATTTTCCATTTGAAGGAAAGCCCAAATCCCCAGTGTTTCAGGGGCATATGAGAAGAGAACGTCAACATGCCAAGGTCAGTTGGACCAGTCAGGCCAAACCACTAGACCTGTTACCTGTTCCCTTGTTTCCATGGGGCCCTGCAGTGTCATACTGGTTCCATGAGGCCCAGATGTGTCACACTGGACTCTTGTTTCCTTGGGGCTCCACAGTGTCACAATGGTCCCTTGTTTCCATGAGCCCTTGCAGTGTCACAATGGACTCCGTGGTTCCATGGGGCCACAAAGTGTCACAGTGGCCCCTTGGATCAGTAAGGCCTGTGATGCCTTAAGATTTTAACCTCTATATTTTTGAAAACCTGTACTGCATTTTGGCATAACTTTAAACTCCATATAAAGTGTTAGTTAACTTTCTTTACATTTACATTGTTTTGTCTATCAATTCCTCTAGGCCTGAAACTCAAGGACACCCTAAAGCCTCAGGCTCTGAAAAGTATAAACAAAAGTGAATTGGGGAGAGGGAGCAAACTGGGGGAATATCACTTCAATATCTGAAGCTGTAATTGGAGGATTAACCCCTGATATGCAAACAGACCAAACTTAAATCTGTCTGAAAAACTTGTCACCCCTGTCCATCTTGGGTGTAGCCTTTGGGAGGCTTTTGACTGTCCAAGGTGAATCTATTGAAGGCCTTTAATAAATACCCACTTTATTCCCTTAACCTTGTCTAGCCTCTGTTCCAGATAGCCACTCCAAGGCATCACCTGTAGTGTCAGAATTGTCTCCATGATTCCATAAGGCCCTGCAGTGTCACAACAGACCATTGATTCCATGAGACCCCACAGTGTCACAATGGCCCCTTAGTTCCACTGAGCCCAGGAGTATCACTAGGGTCCCCTTGTTTCCAAAATGCCCCAAAATGCCACAATGGCCCTGTAGTTTCAGAAAGCCTCAAACTGTAAAAATGGTCTCCTTTGTACCATGATGCCCTGTACTGCAACAAAGTTCTCCTTGGTTCCATGGTGTCAGAATGGCCCCTTTGTCCCATGCAGCCCCACACTGTCACTGTGGCCCCCATAATTCCATGAGGCCCTGCCGTGCTACAATGGCCCCAATGGCTACAATGGTCTCCAGTGAGACCTTCTACAACCACCTGAACAGAGGCTGTAGTCAGGTGGGGGTCGGTCTCTTCTCCCAGGCAACCTCTGACAGAATGAGAGGACACAGTCTGAAGATGAGCCAAGGACAGATGAGGTTTGATATCGGGAAAAAATTCTTCACTGAAAGGGTGATTGGGCACTGGAATCTTCTGCCCAGGGAGGTGCTGGAGTCACCATCCCTGGAGGCATTAAAAAAACAACCTTGGATATGGCACTCAGAGCCATGGATTAGTTGATGAGGTGATGTTAGGTCATAGGTTGGACTTGAGAATCTCAAAGGACTTTACCAACCTCATTCATTCTCTGATTCTGTTTCATAGTAGTGTCCATTGTTCCATGAGGGCCTGCAGTGTCACAATGAATGTTTGGTTTCATGAGTCCCCACAGTGTAATAACGGACCCTCAGTGCCAAGAGGTTTCTCAGTGTCACAATGGTATTTTGGTTACAATGAACTTATGGTTCCATGAGCTTTCATAGACTCATCAACAGTTCTGCAATGTCACAAGGCACCCATGGTTTCAGGAGGTTCCACAGTGTCACCAGGGCCTCCTTGGATCTGCAGTATAACCGTAGGCCTTTGGTTCCATGTGGCCCCACTCTGTCAAAATGGATTTCGATTCCATGAGCTCCCACAGTGTCAAAAAGCCCCTTTGGTCCTAGAGGTTCCATAGTGTCACAGTTGACTCCTTGATTCAGTGAGGCCCCGCTGTCACAAAATCTCCAAAATATCAGAATAAGACTCCTGAACACTAATTTGGTGTTGAAGAGGGCATCATTTATTCAGGCCTGAGGTCCAGCAGGGGAAAACACCAAACCTTACATAGACATGTGATGCTAAAAGCATGTTGCTCATGTACAATTGCTACATGTGTATTACAATTTATCCATTACCATGAAATCAACCCCAAGTTCCCAGTTCACTCCTTGCTTTTTCTATCACTGCACCCTTGAGCCAGCTGTCATTTTCTTTTGCAACCATCCCTGCCAGGAAAAGAGTCCCTCAATGCCTCGTTTCTCTAATGAAAGTCCAAACACAGTAAAAATTGATTGAAACCTTTTGACATCAAGGCCAAGGCTCTGTGTGTGCAGGCAGAGGCAGGCAGGAGGCAGAGCTGTCAGCAAAGGAAGGGGCCAGCGAGGTGGGGCAGCCGGGGGATGACGACAGCCTGCAGGGACAGAGGCGCAGGGCATGGACACCGTAGGACAGCCTGGGCTGCAGAGGCCACAGGGATGGGCAGCAGCTGAAAGGCCCTGACACAGCCAACTCCTGCAGCACTTGGGCCATGCAGGCTGGCCCTGGGCCTGAGGCCAGCAGGGGACAAGTGAGCCTTGCTGTGCTGGGGCCTCATTGCCTCCTTGTCCCTGCTCAGCAGCCTGGCAGGGGCCGCCCCATGGTGCTGCCCTTGGCATTGCACATGCCCAGAGCCCAGTGGCCCGGGAAGAGCCCTGAGCAATGAGGGAGGGACAGGATGTGCCTTGCCAGGGGCTGGGGCTCAGCCCTTGGCCCTTGGCATTCCTGAAACACATCCAGGTTTGCTCAGCATCAGAGACACCTTTCCCTTGTTTGTCCCCACCTGTCATCAGTGCCTCCAGTGTTCTGCTCTAACTGGAAACTGGGGACACTTTCTCAGTCCCTCATTGGGACCCATTAAAACTTGAAGAAACTTCAGTGTTTCAATTAAAATTTGAGTTCTTGAGAAGTTTTTCAAGCACACTCTGAGGGACTGAGTTTGATGCAGACAGCACCAATGCCCTGAGAGGGTCATTAAAATCCTTGTGCTGTGTCTGTACTGATGAGCTGGGCTGGACTCCTGACACAGAGGGTGATCCTGGCAACCAAGAAGAGCTTCAAAAACACATTTCTCTTGATGAGCAGCTCCTCTCCCAGCCCAGCAGGGATGGGGCACTGCCTGCAGCCACCCCAGGCACAGCACAGAGGCACAGAGAGCTTCAATCAGTCCGGGCTGGGAAGATGCTCACAAGTGACTGGGGCACAATCACTCCCAGCCCTTGACACAGGAAGCCTCTGGCTGCAGGACAATGCAGCTGCAGCTCCTGCAGTGATCTCCTAAAGCTGCAACATCCCAATGCCTGCAGACTATGTGAGTACATTCTCTGATGATCTCTTGTGTAGAGCAGCCAGGGGTGCCCAGGGCTGTGGTGCAGAGCAGGGTCCTGTAGCCCAGGGTGCTGTGCTGGGGCAGGGACTCTGCTGCCTGCCAGGGACAGCTCTCAGCCAGCCCTGGGAGCTGCTCCCAGCACTGGGGGACAAGGTCTGGGTGGAAGGAGACAGCTGGTAAGGCTTGGAAGTGTTGTCCTTGTGTGGTGAGGATGCTGCATTGTTCAGGACTGCTGCTCCCAGCATGACATTTAAATCTAGAACATTTCCAAACAGATTATACAGGGACCACAGTGAAGCAGGGGCTGCATAAAAAGGAAAATCGTGATTTTATAATCTACTGCACTCTGTTGCGTAGATAGGAAATTGCATATAGATATTAATCTCTCAGTTCAGGTTGGGAAAAATATAGATTTTTTTATCTCGGATCTTAATAAAGCAGGCACTGACAGAAATCAGCACAGGGTCCCTCACAGGCAGCATCAGTGTCACTTTTCCAACCTCCTCAGGGTTGCTGTGCTGTTGCCATCAGAGCCTGCATAGTCAGAGCTAATTCTGGGCAGTGCCCTGTGCTCGGAGGGGTCTGCAGGGCAGAGCTGAGTCCCCAGGGCTGGGCTGGGCTCTGGCAGCACTGGCAGGGCCCAGCCCTGGGCACAAGGAAGCAGCTGCTGGCAGGGACAGCTCCAGGCAGCAGAGCCCTGGGCAGGCAGTGGGGGGAAAGTGCCACCAAGCTGGGCTGGGATATTTCAAGTCCTCTCCAAACTGAACTATACTATACTGCTTCTTTACAGATCCCCAAGCCAAGACACAGGAAATGTCCAACAGCAGCTCCATCAGCCACTTCCTCCTGCTGCCATTGGCAGACACACGGCAGCTGAAGCTCCTGCACTTCTGCCTCTTCCTGGCCATCTCCCTGGCTGCCCTCCTGGCCAACGGCCTCATCATCAGCGCCGTAGCCTGCGGCCACCACCTGCACACCCCCATGTTCTTCTTCCTGCTCAACCTGGCCCTCACTGACCTGGGCTCCATCTGCACCACTGTCCCCAAAGCCATGCACAATTCCCTCTGGGACACCAGACACATCTCCTATGAAGGATGTGCTGCACAGGTTTTTTTTTTTGTGTTCTTCATGTCAGCAGAGTTTTATCTCCTGACCATCATGTGCTACGACCGCTACGTGTCCATCTGCAAACCCCTGCACTACGGGACCCTCCTGGGCAGCAGAGCTTGTGCCCACATGGCAGCAGCAGCCTGGGCCAGTGGCTTTCTCCTTGCTCTGCTTCTCACAGCCAATACATTTTCCCTGCCCCTATGTCAGGGAAATTCCCTGGGCCAGTTCTTCTGTGAAATCCCACACATCCTCAAGCTCTCCTGCTCTGAATCCTATTTCAGGGAACTTGGGCTTATTGCAGTTAGTGCCTCTTCATCATTGTGTTGTTTTGTGTTCATGGTTTTCTCCTATGTGCAGATCTTCAGGGCTGTACTGAGGATCCCCTCTGAGCAGGGACGGCACAAAGCCTTTTCCACCTGCCTCCCTCACCTGGCCGTGGTCTCTCTGCTTATCAGCACTGCAGTGTTTGCCTACCTGAAGCCCCCGTCCATCTCCTCCCCATCCCTGGATCTGGCCCTGTCATTTCTGTATTCAGTGGTGCCTCCAGCCCTGAACCCCCTCATCTACAGCTTGAGGACCCAGGAGCTCAAGGCTGCAGTGTGGAGCATGATGACAGGATCTTTTAAGAAACATTAAACTTCTGGTCAATTTCTGCAAATAACTTGTAATACCAATTACCTTTAATTGTTTTGTTGGTTTGACTGTGTATACTTTTTTCCTGGGTTTTACCTTTATATTGGCCACAAAATAAAGATATTATTTGTGCCCTTCCTCATTTTCTTTATATCCAACTTTGCTATGGGCAAAGAAGGTGATAATGGTGGCCTGCAATATTGGTGGCTGTAAAAGAAATAAATCTCCCAGCAAAGTTTTCTCCAGAGATGCCCCTTTTGTTCCCTTCTCTGGAGCTGCAGCAGCAATGTCTGTGTGCAGAGCTGGGGCAGATCAGTGCTGGCACAGCAGCTGTGCCCAGCAGCAGCAGCAGCACTTGGTGTTGCCAGTGCTGCTCCCGTGCCACTGCCCCGCTGCCCTCCTGGCCCTCGTGTTGCTGCAGGGCCTGAGTGCTCTCGGGGCCGGGCACAGCCCTGGGGGTGGCAGTGCCGGGGCTGCAGCAGGGACAGGCCATGGGCACTGCTGGGGCAGCGCTGACGCCTCAGGCCAGGGCCTGGGGGCTCCAGGCTCCTTGGCCAGGCTCTCTCCACAACACTTGGCCAGCCCAATGCTGAGCACAGAAAAGCCCCGGGAACAGCCCCAGGCTGGCCGTGGGCAGGCTGGGGGCAAACAGCATGGCTGGTGCTCTGCAAGCTCCCTGCAAGGGGGACACCCTGGCAAGGAGCAGCAGAGCAGGGGCTGATCCATCCCCACTACGATGGACACCCCAGGGCAGCGTCCCAGAGCGTCCTCATGCACCTGCCAACAACATCCCCCCTCTGCAGCCCTGGCCTCTCCCCCAGCTCACACAGGAGCCGCATCCTTGCAGGCACACACACGGCAGCACTGGCTCAGGGGCCCCTGTTTGCATTGCACACAGCAGGCTCAGCACCCCCATGGTGCTGCTGTGGGGACATGGAGGTGAGTGAGCACAAATGCCATCAGCCCCTGGGGCCAGCAAGGGCTGGGGGATGGCAGGGAAACCACTCAGCTTTGTCGTGGCCTCTGAAGTCAGCCAGAAAGTTTGTTCCCATGAGCTGTGAGTTTCCTGTCCCACTGCAGATGTTGTTGCTCAGAGCCAGGACTGCCTGGCAGCCACCCCCAAACTGCCCTGAGCATTTCCTTTGCTTCACCTTTGCAGTCTTTATTCTTCCCTGTTCCACATTTTTTCCTCTTGCCTATTCCTATCCCCTCCCTTGAAAACAGCTCACACCTCTTTGCCCTTTCCTCTCTGGCCTCACTCTTCATTTCAGTTCCTCAGTTTCCACCATGGGAACGTCTCTTGGGGAGCAGAATCATCCTCCCAGTGCTTCAGGAATTGTCTGCAGAGTCCTGCAGAGCCTCGTGCTGCTCCCTTGCCAGAGGCACCACAGGCCAGGGGGGCACATCTGGGCTGCTGTGTCTGGATGTGGGGCTCCCTGTTGTGGCCAATGAGAAGGGGCTGGAGAGGCTCTGCAGGACTGACAGGATGGGCTTTGGGGCTGTGTGGAGAAGCTGAGGGACCTGGGCTGCTGGACCTTGTGAAGAGGAGGCCCAGGGCTCATCCTGCAACTGCTCCAGGGCTGGTTTCAGAGAATCACAGAATCAGCCATGCTGGAAAAGAACTTGGAGATCATCAGGTCCAAGCTGTGCCCTGACACCACCTTGTCTCCTCTGTGCCTCCCCTTCTCCAGGATAAACATCCCCAGCTCCCTCAGCCGCTCCTCACAGGACTTGTGTTCCACACCCCTCACCAGTCTTGTTGCCCTTCTCTGCACACACTCCAGACCCTCCATGTCCTTCCTAAATTGGGGGCCCAGAACTGGACACAGCACTCGAGGTGCTGCCCAACCAGTGCTGAGCACAGGGGAAGAATCACTGCCCTGCTCCTGCTGGCCACACAACTACTGATCCAAGCCAGGAGCCATTGGCCTTCTTGGCCACCTGGGCACACTGCTGGCTCATGTCCAGCCTGCTGTCCATCAGTGCCCCCAGGTCCCTTTTCTCCTGGCCACTGTCCAGTCACTCTGTCCCCAGCCTGCAGCACTGCAGGGATGGTTGTTGGTAAAGTTCAGGGCCCAGCACTTGGACTGGTTATACTCAACCTTATTGGATTTGGGCCCTGGATCTAGCTTGTCCAGGTCCCTCTGCAGAGCCCTCCTACCTTCCAGAAGATCCACACTCACACCCAGCTTGGTGCCATCTGCACATTTGCTGATGGTGCACTCAATGTCCCCATCCAGATCATCAATGCAGATATTGAAATCCACGCTGGCTGGCTCTGATCCCTCAGCCATCCTGTGGGTGCCCTGTGATGGCACTCAAGGTGATCTGTTCCATCACCTCACCAGGCACCCAGGTCAGGCTGACAGGCCTGCAGTTCCCCACATCCTCCTTCCAGCCCTTCTTGGGCATGGGCTCACATTGGCACCTCCAGTCCTCTGGCACCTCCCTGCTGAGCCAGCACTGATGAGAAATGATGGAGAGCAGCTTGGGGAGCTCATCCAGCAGCTCCCTCATCCCCCTAGGATGGATCCCATCTGGTCCCAGAGACACCTGTGAGCATCTGAGTGGCTCAGCAGGTCCCCAGCTGCTTCCTCCTGGATTACAGGGGGTCTGTTCTGCTCCCTGTCCCCATCTACCTGCTCAGGAGAACACTTGTCCTGAGGATATCCTGGCTTATTGTTCGAAACTGTGGCAAAGAATGGGTTAAGTAGCTCAGTCTTTTTGCTCATCTTCAGTTACTATATTCCCCACAGCATCCAATAAAGAGCTTGGATTCTCCTTGTCCCATGGTTTGTTAATAATTTATTTATAGAAATATTTTCTATTATTTTTCACAGAAGTGGCCAGGTAATGTCCTAATTGAGTTTTTACTTCTCTCATTTTCTTTCTGCATGACCTAACAACATCCTTAAACACTTCGAGAGTTGCCTGCACCTCTGTCCAAAGGTGATGCACCCTCTTTTTTCCCAAAATGCCAGGAAAAAGCTCCATACCCAGCCAGGCCAGTCATTTTCCTCACTAGCTCACTTCTGGCACACTGGGACAGGCTCCTTCTGCTCATTCATGATTTCTTTCTTGAAGTGTCTCCATCTGTAAGGGTAGGTCCTAAGTTCCCCTCGATTTTGCCTCCTGACCTCGAGGACCCCATCCAGGCTGACTCCAAACAATGGTTTCCTGGCCTGGCCAAGGTGGATGCTCGTGACTGTGTGCTGGTGTATTGTGCTCACTGGACTGTGCTGTCATGGCACCAACCAGAGGTTGTGTTGTACCAACTGAGGACTGCTTGACCGTACCTGTCTCCTGCAGCACCACACAATGGTCCATAAATCTTCTCACCTCTTGGCCAGAGGCCACTCGCTTTGGAGAAGGGCTATAAAAGAGTGTCCCTCTGGAAAAGACCCTTTGAGATCTCTCCACTGATGAAGACCCGTCTACCCCCTGGAGAAGACCCCTGAGATCTCCCCACAGACAAAGACTCGTCTATCAGATGACCCGTGAGGACGCCCGTCTCGTCTGTTGGTAGCTATTTTCCCATCCCTTTTCTTTCCTTCCCCTCTCCCTATACTTTGTTTCCTATACCTCTCCCCTTTACCGTAACTGAGTTGTTGGCATTTGATGAAATGCATTGCTGTTGTTGAATAAGCTGATTTTCTGCTGTTGAATAAACTGATTTTGTCCCCTGCACTTTGGCTCTTTGCACCTCTGAGATCAAAAGAACCATCACGACCCCCGCTCTGTATTAATAGCGGATCGTGACACCATCGTCCTTGGCTCAGGCAGTCTCAGAATACCAAATCCTCCTGAATATTGCCCTGAACCCCAAATTCATGCTCAAATGCCAGTAAAATGATTCAGCTTGAGATCTCTTTGCTTAATTTTTTTATTTGTATCCCAATTCTGGGTGTTTTGATGGGATCGACATGGAAATTATTCAGGTAGGAAAAGATCTCCAAGATCATCCAGCATTGCTTGATGCCGCCAGAAGAAACAACTGGACAGAGCAGATGAGATTTTTTGGGCTGTAAAGTCAAAAAATCATCTCCTCAATTAATTTCCAATGTCGATCTGAGTCCCCATGGATGTTCCTGCCCCAGGGTTCATCCAGGTGCCCATGGGGATCCAGGAGGACTTGAAGAGCACCAGCCAGGTGTCATCCCAACCTGGATCACCAGGCATGTGGGCCACCAGGGCTCTGCCCAACCAGCGTGGCTCCTGTGATGGGGGATGAGGTTGGAGATGCACACGAAGCTCTTCCCACAGTTGGGGCACTCACAGGGCTTCCCTTACTGGTGCCTGCGTTGGTGTTTGGCCAAGAGAGAGCTCTGGGTGAAGCTCTTCCCACACTGGGGACACTCCTATGGCCTCTCCCCAGTGTGGATGCTCCAGTGCCTGATGAGGGTGGAGTTGCAGCTGCAGCACTTCCTGCAGTCAGGGAAGCAGAAGGGCCTCTCCTCTCTTACAGCAGAGGACAGCAGACCTGTTCTGAAACCTCTTCAAATACCCGGGACACTCAGAGGGCCTTCCCTGGTGTGAGTCCTCTGGTACTGGATCACCTTGTTGCTCCACCCAAAGCTCTTCCCACATTCCCCACCCTCATAGGACCTTTCCCCAGTGCAGAGGCACTGGTGGGTGATGAGGTTGGAGCTGCAGTTGAAAACCTTCCCACACTTGTAAAGCCATTCCATGGTATATGGATCATTTGGTGCTTTATCAGGTAAAATCTCTCACTGATACTCCTCCTGTGGAGGCTCAGACAGCTTTGTGACTTCAGCCCTGGAGGGACAACAACAGGCAAGGAGAAACACCCCTCTAGATCATGGCGAGATGTTCCTCCCTCCCACAGGCCTTTGTAGGCACATGTGAATTCCTTCAGTTCTATTGGTTATTGTAGTTGATGTCACCAATGTTCACCCCAGCTCTGTGAGAATTGGATTTGTGAAGGATTCTCAAAGCCTGACTGAAAGCTCACACAGTCTTGTACATGTGCATGCAAACTCTGAGATAAGGTGTGCTGACTTAGAAAGGCCATGGAAGAGAGAAGACACTGTTGAGAGAGAGATTGAACTAGAAACAAGTTTCAAGCAATGGCCTTGCAAAAAGACCAGATATTTTGGAGAATTAAAACTGTGAAAGATGCACTGTGGCAAGACCATGTGGGATACAATAATAGGTGACTGGTGTTACAATTATTAGCACCATTGTGTGGCAAAAGCGAATAGGATGAAAAATATTTCTAAGGTATTGTAACCAGGAAATAACTTGGCTTCTGATACAATTTTACACGTCTTATGTTTCACCCTTCAACAAGACTGATAAAGGAAGAAAATCTTAAAAACAAGAAGCCACTCAGTGTCCCCATCTCTATAGAGCAGGGATATTCCAACATGCAGGCAGGGCTCCAGCCCTGCTGGGCTGGGAGAGGAGCTGCTCATCCAGAGAAATGTTTTGAAACTCTTCTTCCTTGCCAAAATCACCCTCTGGGCCAGGAGCCCAGCCCAGCTCAGCAGCACAGACACAGCACAAGGACTTTAATGACCCTCTCAGGGTTTTGGGGCTATTTACCTCAGAATCCTTCCCTGAGGGTGTCTTCAGAAATCTTCTGAAAACTTAAATTGAAATTCCAAAGTTTCGTGAAGTTTTGATGGACTCCACTGAGGGTCACAACTCACATGAAAATGTCCCCAGGTTCCAGTTAGAGCAGAACACTGGAGGCAGTGATGACAGGTGGGGACAAACAAGGCAAAGGTGTCTCTGGTGCTGAGCAAACCTGGATGTGTTTCAGGAATGCAAAGGGCCAAGGGCTGAGCCCCAGCCCCTGGCAAGGCAGATCCTGTCCCTCCCTCATTGCTCAGGGCTCTTCCCGGGCCACTGGGCTCTGGCCATGTGCAATGCCAAGGGCAGCACCATGGGGCGGCCCCTGCCAGGCTGCTGAGCAGGGACAAGGAGGCAATGAGGCCCCAGCACAGCAAGGCTCACTTGTCCCCTGCTGGCCTCAGGCCCAGGGCCAGCCTGCATGGCCCAAGTGCTGCAGGAGTTGGCTGTGTCAGGGCCTTTCAGCTGCTGCCCATCCCTGTGCCCTCTGCAGCCCAGGCTGTCCTACGGTGTCCATGCCCTGCGCCTCTGTCCCTGCACGCTGTCGTCATCCCCCGGCTGCGCCACCTCGCTGGCCCCTTCCTTTGCTGACAGCTCTGCCTCCTGCCTGCCTCTGCCTGGACACCCAAAGCCTTGGGCTGCTCCAGATTCCTTCTGGGGGATGTGCTGCACCCAGCCCTGCCCTGAGAGAGGAATTGCTTTATCTTTTTGTCCAATCTGGGCCTCTTCATGTGCCCTTTGCATTAATTCTTTTTTCTCCAGCTGTCATCTGCTATGTCAAAAGGATTCACCAGCTCTGAAATCACCCTTCTATTCCTCCCATGTCTCTCCTCTGCTGTTCTCAGTCTCCACTCCATTGAGCACAGCGCTCCTTTGTCCCTATATTGTCCTTTGTTGCCCCAAAGCCCCACCTTGTCAAGGTGTTGTCAAATGAATATTTTGCCCTCATAGTCTTAAGAAAATCACCAGAGGCTTAAGCCAGCCAAACCTGTCTGTCTTGGCTACTTTTTCCCTCTAAGCAATCATTGTATATAGAAAATTTGTGAGGTGGAATCTCAGTTTTGGCCCATGGGCACATGGACAAGAAGGATGCTTCTTTTCCATTGGAAGGGAAGCACAGAGCCCAGTGTTTTGGTGGTCGATGAGAGGCAGTGATGCCAAACCAGTCACATTTGTCTCTCCTGGAGGTTTCTACTGGGAGCAATCCTTGGCTCTATGGAGTTTTGGAACAAAATCATATTTTGGCCATGGGCGCCTGGATGAGATGGATTGTTCTTTCTATAGGAGGGAGAGCACAGATTCCTCTTTTTCAGGGGCAAATGAGAGGTGACCACCAGAGGCCAAGGCTGGCCAGAGCTGCCTGTCCTGGCAGCTTTTGTGTGGGAGAAACACTTGCATATAGGGAATTTTTTAGGGGGATTGGCCCCACACACTTGGAGGAGGAGGATTCTTTTCCAGTTTCTTTTCCTCTGTTCTTTTCCAGAGGAAGAAAAGGACAGAGCCTGAGTGCTCCAGGGGCTGATGAGCAGTGGTCCTTGACATTCCAAGGTCAGCCAGACCTGTCAGGCAGCCTCTGAGATGACAAGCCAACGAGACCTGTTCCACATTCTCTTTTTTCTATGAGGCCCTGTAGTGTTTCCATGTTCTTTTTTCTGAAATGTCAAAATGGCCCCAGCTTTCCATGAGGCCCTGCAGGGTCACAATGGCCTTTTGGTTCCATGGGCCCCACAGTGTCACAATGGTCTCCATGATTCCATGGGGCCCTGCAGTGTCACCATGGTAGTGTCATATTGGATTCTTGGTTCCATGAGGCCCAGCTGTGTCACACTGGCCTCTTGTTTCCGTGGGCCTCCTTAATGTCACAATGGTCCCTTGCTCCCATCAGGCCTTGCAGTGTCAGAATGCTTTCCTTGGTTCCATGGGACTACACAATGCCATAATTGGTGTCACAATTTCCATGCTCTCCATTTTTCCATAAGGTCTTGCAGTGTCACAATGGCCCCTTGGCTGCACAAGTCCCTGTTGTGTCACAATGGGCCCTCCTTTCTTCCATGAGGCTTTGCAGTGTCACAGGAATCTCCTTGGTACCACAGTATGAGAATATAAATATTACTAGAGATGGAGCAACTGAGACACTTGTAAAAGATGGTTTGTTGCCTTATGGCATCAGTTTCATAGAAGGGTGAGACGTTAATTCTCAGTTACAATGCCTTATGTTAGTGTTTTAGCCAAATACTTCTACAAAGCTTCCTAGTGTATTTTTACAGCAATCATTAATTGCTTTATTTCCCATGGCTTTGCTTCAATGAATAATTTTTCAGCCAATCATATAACACTTCACAAACATTCACTGATACATCTTAAACTTCTAACTAGCCTTACAAAGGTTCTATTGCTAAACTTTAAAATCTTTTACTATTTTAATGTATTGCTTTGCTTACATAATATTAATTTCTGTTTGCTTAAAACATATTTCTACTTTAACTACAAACTCATATTCTTTGTTCATGTCTGTTCCACTTAAATGCTCTAATTCTCTAAGTCTTCTCCAAGGTCTTAGGTCAAACCCTGTATCCATCTCTGTCTCTGAGCCTGTATGCACAAGGCCCTGAGAGCTCTCCGTGCCTGCATTTCCCACACTGCAGTATCCCAATGGACCCTTGGTTCCATGGGGACTCACAATGGCAGAAGGGTCTCCTTGGTTCCACAAGGCCCTGCAGAGCCCCTTGATTCAACGAGGCCTCAAAGTGTCATCATGGCCTCCAGGATTCCATGAGGTCCCACAGTGTCACAATGGACCTTTGGTTCCATGGGATCCAGCACTGTTCCATGAATCCTCAGTTCCATGGGGCCCTGTAGTGTCACAATGGACTCCTCGGTTCAATGGTGCCGCACAGTTGGCACCCCAGCCCTTGGTGTGATGAGACCCATAGTGTCACAATGGTTCCTTGCTTCCATGAGGCCTTGAAGTGCCACAATGATCTCCTTGGTTCCATGGGACCATAAAGTGTCACAATAGTCTCCATGATTCCACGACACCCCACAGTGTCACAATGACCCCTTGGTTGCATTGAGCTCCACAGCATCACTACGATTTCTGGAGTTTTATAAGGCCCTAAAATGCCACAATGGTCCTGTTGTTTCACAAAGCCTCAAATTGTAAAAATGTCCTCCATGTTGCTGAGTCACAATGGACCTTTGGTTCCATGGAGCCCCAAAGTGCCACAAAGGTCTCCTTGGTTCCACGGTGTCAGAATGGTCCCTTTGTCCCATGGAGCCCCACACTGTCACTCTGGTCCCCTTGATTCCATGAGGCCCTGCCGTGCTACAATGGCCCCAATGGCTACAATGGTCTCCAGGGAGACTCTCTACAACCACCTGAACAGAGGCTGTAGTCAGGTGGGGGTCGCTCTCTTCTCTCCCAGGAAACACCTGACAGAAGGAGAGGACACAGACTGAAGATGAGTCAGTATAGATTTGACATCAGGAAAAAATTATTCACTGCAAGAGTGATTGGGCACTGGAATCTTCTGCCCAGGGAAGTGGTGGAGTCATGGTCCCTAGCAGCCAAAAAAAGTCTTGACGTGGCACTCAGAGCCATGGTTAATTTTTTGATGTGATGTTAGTTCATAAGTTGGATTTGATGGTTTCAAAGGTCTTTTCCAAACTCATTAATTCTGTGATTCTGTTTCACAATAGTCTCCATTGTTCCATGAGGCCCTGCAGGGTCACAATGGACCTTTGGTTTTATGAGTCCCCACAGTGTAACAATGGACCCTTGGTTCCATGAGGTTCCTCAGTGTCAGAACGGCCCCTTGGTCATAATGGACTTCTGGTTCCATGAGCTTTCATGCTCTCAGAAACATTTCCACAATGTCACCATATACACTTTGTTCCATGAGGTTCTGTAGTATAACATGGTGACCTTGGTTCTGTGAGGTTCTGCAGTGTCACAATGCACCCATGACTGCAGGAGGTTCCACAGCGTCACCATGGCCTCCTTGGATCTGCAGTATAACAACGGACCATTGGTTCCATCAAGCCTTTCTCTGTCACAATGGACTTCTGGTTCCATGAAGATCTTTAGTGTCACAATGGTCTCCTTGGATCTGCAGTGTCTCAAGGGACCATAGGTTCCATGTGGCCCCACTCGGTCAAAATGGATTTAGGTTCCATGAGCTCCCACAGTGTCAAAAGGCCCCTTTGTTCCTTGAGGTTCCATAGTGTCACAGTTGACACTTTGGTTCTGTGAGGCCCTGCTGTCAGCAAATCTCCAAAATATCAGAATAAGACTCCTTAACACTAATTTTGTGAAGGGCATGGACACCATAGGACAGCCTGGGCTGCAGAGGGCACAGGGATGGGCAGCAGCTGAAAGGCCCTGACACAGCCAACTCCTGCAGCACTTGGGCCATGCAGGCTGGCCCTGGGCCTGAGGCCAGCAGGGGACAAGTGAGCCTTGCTGTGCTGGGGCCTCATTGCCTCCTTGTCCCTGCTCAGCAGCCTGGCAGGGGCCGCCCCATGGTGCTGCCCTTGGCATTGCACATGGCCAGAGCCCAGTGGCCCGGGAAGAGCCCTGAGCAATGAGGGAGGGACAGGATGTGCCTTGCCAGGGGCTGGGGCTCAGCCCTTGGTCCTTTGCATTACTGAAACACATCCAGGTTTGCTCAGCACCAGAGAGCACCCTTTCCCTTGTTTGTCCCCTTCTGTCATCACTGCCTCCAGTGTTCTGCTGTGACTGCAACCTGGGGACACTTTCTCAGTTGGGTCCCTCAGTGGGACCCATTAAAACTTCAAGAAACTTTGGAGTGTGAATCTAACTTGGAGTTCTTGAGAAGTTTTTTGAACACTCTCTGAGGGACTGAGTCTGATGCAAAGAAGCACAAAGCCCTGAGAGGGTCATTAAAGTCCTTGTGCTGTGTCTGTGCTGCTGAGCTGGGCTGGGCTCCTGGCACAGAGGCAGCTCCTGGCAACCAAGAAGAGCTTCAAAAAGATATTTCTGCTGAAGAGCAGCTCTTCTCCCAGCCCAGCAGGGCTCGAGCACTGCCTGCAGCCACCCCAGGCACAGCACAGAGGTACAGAGAGCTTCAATCAGTCAGGGCTGGGAAGATGCTGAGAAGTGACTGGGGCAGAATCACTCCCAGCCCTTGACACAGGAAGCCTCTGGCTGCAGGACAATGCAGCTGCAGCTCCTGCAGTGATCTCCTAAAGCTGCAACATCCCAATGCCTGCAGACTCGGTGAGTACATTCTCTGATGATCTCTTGTGTAGAGCAGCCAGGGGTGCCCAGGGCTGTCATGCAGAGCAGGGTCCTGCAGCCCAGGGCGCTGTGCTGGGGCAGGGACTCTGCTGCCTGCCAGGGAGATCTCTCAGCCAGCCCTGGGAGCTGCCCACAGCACTGGGGGACAAGGTCTGGATGGAAGGAGACAGCAGGTGAGGCTTGGAAGGGTTTTCCTGGTGTGCAGAGGATGATGCATTGTTCAGGACTGTTCCCAGGATAACATTTAACTGCACAATATTTCTAGGTAGATTACACAGGGAGCACAGTGAGGCAAGGGCTAGCTAGATAAAAAGGAAAATCCTGATTTATAATCTACTGCTCTGGGTTGCATAGATGTGAAATTGCATATAGATATTAATTATTCAGTTCAGATTGGGAAATATATAAAATTTTTTTCTTGGATCTTAATAAACCAGGCAAAGAAAGAAATCAGCACAGTGTTCTTCACAGGCAGCATCAGCGTCACTTTTCCATCCTGCTCAGGGTTGGTGTGATGTTGCCATCAGAGCCTGCATAATCAGAGCTTACACTGGGCAGTGCCCTGTGTTGGGAGGGGTCTGCAGGGCAGAGCTGAGAACCCAGGGCTGGACTGGGCACTGGCAGCACTGGCAGGGCCAAGCCCTGGGTACAGGGAAGCAGCTGCTGGCAGGGAAAGCTCCAGGAAGCAGAGCCTGGGCAGGCAGTGGGGGGAAAGTGCCACCAAGCTGGGCTGGGATATTTAAAGTCCTCTCCAAACTGAACTATTCCATTATTAATTTTTTTCTAGATCCCCATGCCAAGACACAGGAAATGTCCAACAGCAGCTCCATCAGCCACTTCCTCCTGCTGCCATTGGCAGACACGCGGCAGCTGCAGCTCCTGCACTTCTGCCTCTTCCTGGCCATCTCCCTGGCTGCCCTCCTGGCCAACGGCCTCATCATCAGCGCCGTAGCCTGCAGCCACCACCTGCACACCCCCATGTTCTTCTTCCTGCTCAACCTGGCCCTCTCTGACCTGGGCTCCATCTGCACCACTGTCCCCAAAGCCATGCACAATTCCCTCTGGGACACCAGACACATCTCCTACACTGGATGTGCTGCACAGGTGTTTTTCTTTCTGTTCTTCATCTCAGCAGAGTTTTATCTCCTGACCATCATGTGCTACGACCGCTACGTGTCCATCTGCAAACCCCTGCACTACGGGACCCTCCTGGGCAGCAGAGCTTGTGCCCACATGGCAGCAGCTGCCTGGGCCAGTGGCTTTCTCACTGCTCTGCTTCACACAGCCAATACATTTTCCCTGCCCCTGTGCCATGGCAATGCCCTGGGGGGATTCTTCTGTGAAATCCCACCCATCCTCAAGCTCTCCTGTTCACACTCATACCTCAGGAAATTTGCAGTTTCTGCATTCACTAGCTCCTTAGCAGTCATCTGTTTTGTGTTCATGGTTTTCTCCTATGTGCAGATCTTCAGGGCTGTGCTGAGGATCCCCTCTGAGCAAGGAAGGCACAAAGCCTTTTCCACCTGCCTCCCTCACCTGGCTGTGGTCTCCATGTTTCTCAGCACTGCAGTGTTTGCCTACCTGAAGCCCCCCTCCAGCTCCTCCCCATCCCTGGATCTGGCAGTGTCAGTTCTGTACTCAGTGGTGACTCCAGCTCTGAATCCCCTCATCTACAGCCTGAGGAACCAGGAGCTCAAGGCTGCAGTGCGGAGAATGATGACTGGATGGTTTAACAAAGAGTAAACTCCTTGCCAATTTCTACAAATCACTTGCAATAAAGTCATCTTTGACAGAACTTGTTTGGTTTGGTGGGTGAATTTTTCTTTTCTGTCACTTGCCTTAGTATTTTATTATATTCCACAAAGAAATGTCATTTTTTTGTGCATTATTCCATTTTGTTTCTTCCCATGTTTTTTGCAGACCCACATAATGTCACTAAAGGGCTGCCATCTCAGTGACTTTAAATGAATTGAAGGATCTCTCTCCCAGTAAAGTTTTCTCCAGGATGCCCCTTTTGTTCCCTTCTCTGGAGCTGCAGCAGCAATGTCTGTATGCAGAGCTTGGGCAGATCAGTGCTGGCACAGCAGCTGTGCCCAGCAGCAGCAGTACTTGGTGTTGCCAGTGCTGCTCCCGTGCCACTGCCCCGCTGCCCTCCTGGCCCTCGTGTTGCTGCAGGGCCTGAGTGCTCTCGGGGCCGGGCACAGCCCTGGGGGTGGCAGTGCCGGGGCTGCAGCAGGGACAGGCCATGGCCACTTCTGGGGCAGCACTGACGCCTCAGGCCAGGGCCTGGGGGCTCCAGGCTCCTTGGCCAGGCTCTCTCCACAACACTTGGCCAGCCCAATGCTGAGCACAGAAAAGCCCTGGGAGCAGCCCCAGGCTGGCCGTGGGCAGGCTGGGGGAAAACAGCATGGCTGGTGCTCTGCAAGCTCCCTGCAAGGGGGACACCCTGGCAAGGAGCAGCAGAGCAGGGGCTGATCCATCCCCACTGCGCTGGACACCCCAGGGCAGCGTCCCAGAGCGTCCTCATGCACCTGCCAACAACATCCCCCCTCTGCAGCCCTGGCCTCTCCCCCAGCTCACACAGGAGCCGCATCCTTGCAGGCACACACACGGCAGCACTGGCTCAGGGGCCCCTGTTTGCATTGCACACAGCAGGCTCAGCACCCCCATGGTGCTGCTGTGGGGATATGGAGCTGAGTGAGCACAAATGCCATCAGCCCCTGGGGCCAGCAAGGGCTGGGGGACGGCAGGGAAACCACTCAGCTTTGTCGTGGCCTCTGAAGTCAGCCAGAAAGTTTGTTCCCATCAGCTGTGAGTTTCCTGTCCCACTGCAGATGATGTTGCTCAGAGCCAGGTCTGCCTGGCAGCCACTTCCAAAATGTCCTGAGCATTTGCTTGGCTTCATCTTTCCTGTCTTTACTCTTGCTAGAAATTTTTCTAGATTTCTTCCTCTTGCCTATCCCTGTACCCTCCTCTGCAAACAACTCATCTCTTCCCTTTCCTCTCTGGCCCCACTCCTCATTTCTGTTCCTGAGCTGGCACCATGGGAATGTCCCTTGGGAAGCAGGATCATTCTCCCAGTGCTTCAGGAATTGTCTGCAGGGTCCTGCAGTGCCTCGTGCTGCTCCCTTGCCAGAGGCACCACAGGCCAGGGGGCACATCTGGGCTGCTGTGTCTGGGTGTGGGGCTCCCTGTTGTGGCCAATGAGGAGGGGCTGGAGAGGCTCTGCAGGACTGACAGGATGGGCTTTGGGGCTGTGTGAAGAAGCTGAGGGACTTGGGCTGCTGGACCTTGTGAAGAGGAGGCCCAGGGCTCATCCTGCAACTGGTCCAAGGGTGGTTTGAGAGAATCACAGAATCAACCAGACTGGAAAAGCCGTTGGAGATCATGAAGTCCAACCTGTGCCCTGACACCACCTTGTCTCCCTGAGCCTCCTCCAGGATAAACATCCCCAGCTCCCTCAGCTGCTCCTCACAGGACTTGTGTTCCAGACCCGTCACCAGCCTTGTTGCCCTTCTCTGGACATGCTCCAGCCCCTCCATGTCCTTCCTAAATTGGGGACCCAAAATTGGACACAGCACTCGAGGTGCTGCCCAACCACTGCCGTGTACAGGAGAAGATTCACTGCCCTGCTCCTGCTGGCCACACCATTCCTGATCCTGGCTAGTTGCCATGGATTTTCTTGGCCACCTGGGCACACTGCTGGTTCATGTCCAGCCTGCTGTCCATCAGTGCCCCCAGGTCCCTTTCTGCATGGCCACTGTCCAGCCACTCTGTTCCCAGCCTGTAGCACTGCAGGGGTTTTTGTTGCCAAAGTGCAGGAGCCAGCATTTGGTCTTATTAAACCTCTCATTGGATTTGGGCCCTGGATCCAGCCTGTCCAGGCCCGTGTATAGAGCCCTCCTACCTTCCAGAAGATCCACACTCACACCCAGCTTAATGTCAACATGATTCCATACAGTCCTAGAGTCTCACAGTTTCATGAGGCCTTCCAGTGTCACAATGTCCCTTTGGTTCCATGGAGCCCCAGGGTGTCACAAAGCCCCTTGGATCCTTGTACCCTGCAGTGTCCCAATGGATCCTTGGTTCCATGAGGTCTCACAGTGCAGCAATGCTCTCCTTGGTTCCACAGTGTCACAATGGCCTCTTGGTTATACAAGTTCCAGCAGTATCACAGTGGTCTCCTTGTTTCCACAAGGACAAAAAGTGGCACAACTGTCTTCTTGATTTCATGAGGTCGCATGGAGTCACAGGGACCCCCGAATTCCATAAAGGTCCACAGTGCCACAATGGACTCCTTGTTTGCACGGTGCCACAATGGACCCCTGCTGACACAAGATCCTGTAGTGTCACAATGGTTTCTTGGTGCCATGACACTCTCCATACCCAGCCAGGCCAGTCATTTTCCTCACTAGATCACTTCTGGCACACTGGGACAGGGACCTTCTGCTCATTCATCATTCCTTTCTTGAAGTGCTTCCATCTGTAATGGTAGGTCTGATGATTCCCTCGATTTTGCCTTCCAACCGTGGGAAAGACACCGCGAGGACCCCCACCCAGGCTGACTCCCAACAATGGTTTCCTGGCCTGGCCAAGGTGGATGCTCGTGACTGTGTGCTGGTGTATTGTGTTCAATGGACTGTGCTGTTGTGGCACCAACCAGAGGTTGTGTTGTACCAACTGAGGACTGATTGACCGTACCTGTCTCCTGCAGCACCACACAATGGTCCATAAATCTTCCCACCTCTTGGCCAGAGGCCACTCGCTTTGGAGAAGGACTATAAAAGAGCGACCCTCTGGAAAAGACCCTTTGAGATCTTTCCACTGATGAAGACCCATCTACCCCCTGGAGGAAACCCCTGAGATCTCCCCTCGGATGAAGACTCGTCTATCAGATGACCCGTGAGGACGCCCGTCTCGTCTGTTGGTAGCTATTCTCCCATCCCTTCCTTTCCTTTCCCTTTCCCTATCCTATACCTCTCCCCTTTACCGTAACTGAATTATTGGCATTTGATGAAATGCATTGCTGTTGTTGAATAAACTGATTTTCTGCTGTTGAATAAACTGATTTTGTCCCCTGCACTTGGGCTGTTTGCACCTTGGAGATCAAAAGAACCATCACAACCCTGGCTCTGCATTAATAGCAGATCATGACACTACATTAATATCTACCTTTTATTTGAAAGACAAAAACATTCAAGAGGTCTGTTCCCTGTGCATTTAAATAAAAACAAGTGCATGCTTTGTCCTCTATATCGAGGATCCTTCCTGAGCCCTTCTCTGTCTCTGCAGGGCAGTGCCTGTGGGCAGAGGTGGAGGGAAGAGACTCCCAGCACAGCAGCACAGCCAGGGACAATGGCCCTGGCTCTTCCCACATCTGCTCTTCCCAACTCCACCCTCTCCTTGCCAGCCCTTCTGTGGCTGTGAGGCCCCAGTGCTCTGGCAGCTTGGTCACTGTCCTGCTGTGTGTCCGTGCTGTGCCCACAGGCAGGGACAGGCCATGGGCACTGCTGGGACACAGCTGGGCTCCAGCACAGCAGCTCCATCAGCAAAGGGCATCTCCTGAGGGCAGAGCAGGAAGGCTTTGCTGTCCTCCAGAACTGCTGTCAGCAATGTGCTGCAGGAATGCCCTGGCCAAGCAAAGCCCAGTGCCTGGGGCAGAGGGGCAGTGTGCAGGGGGCACACAGCAGTGTCCTGGCACAGCCAGAGCTCCTGGGATGGACCTGAGGGAGCAGCAGAGCAGGGCCTGGGCTGTGTCTTTGTTCTGGGCACAGCCTGGGAAGGTGCCCCAGGGCAATTGTCCCACACCAACCCCTGCAATCACCACACCCAGCACTGGCCTCTCCCCCAGCTGCACGAGGTTGTTTGTCCCTGCATGGAGGGACACCAAGTGACCAGGCCAGCAGGCCATGTTTGCTCTGTACAGAGGAGATTTCAGCAGTGCATCGTGTGTGTGTGGGGAGATGAACCCGAGTGAGCACAAACACCATCATCAGCACTCGGGGGTGGCACAGTTCTGGTGGCACAAACAGTGCCTTGAGGCCACTACACTCTGGGAAATCACCTGAATTCATTACTGGGCTGTGGTTACGACTGCACAGGAGAAACATCCCGGGCAGGGAGGGTCCAGGAAAAAAATGTTCAGGACAGCCATGGACTGCACAGAGAGACCATTGGGGTGGGGGTTTGTGGGGAGAAATCAGAGCTGCCTCCCTTCTGAACCACCCTGAGGACCTGGACAGGGTTGTGCTGTGCTCTGGGCACTGACCAGGAGCTGAGGGATGTGGAAAAGGCCTTTGGAGTCAGGGATGCTGACAAGGCTGGGTAGTGTCACTGTGAGACCCCTATCAAACCCTTTGGAAAGGCCAGAGCCATCCCAGAGGGTGCTGGGAACTTGGGAAGGGCAGACATTGAACCAGTCTGCAAACAGAGCATGGAGGGGTACTGGGACAGTCACAGACTGGTCAGGCTCAGCAGGGAAGGGCAGGTGGCAAATCCTCCTGCAGCCATTCCAGGCACTGGCAGCACAAGGCAGGGATTGCAGAACCCCCATGGGAGGGAAAAGAAGGGGATGTTGTGTGCCCAGACTTTAGGCAGGCCTGGGACATGGTCTGCTGTGCTCTCCTCAGAGCCAGATTGGAGAGAGCTGGGCTGCAGGAGTGGAACATGGGGTGGGTGGGAATTTGGCTGAACAATCAGGGTCAAATGTCATCCGTGGCACAGAGTCCTCTTGGCAGCCACCCCCTGGTGACATCCCTCAGTGAGCAGCCCTTGACCACCAGTGTGGAACATTTCTATTATCTCTACAATGGCATGAAATGCACTTTCAATTCCTTTGTGGATGCTGCCAAGTTGCAGGGAGTCTGTGACCGAATTCATCTGGTTAATGGTGACTGCAAAATGTAATTTGGCAAAATGACTGAGTTGGGTAAATTTCTCTTGCCATCAGGTGTCAACCAAGCCACAAGAAAAGGCTGAATTTATGTATCAGAAAAAAAGGCAGTTCAATACCCAAAATCAAACCCAAACAAAAAAAACAAAGCAAGACCCACCTGCAACAACAAAAACCCCACAAACCAAGCAACCACAAAAAGCAAAGGCCATACACAGAAGCAAAGCAAATCCACAGGAAATCTCCTAGCAGGAGAAAATACTTAACCATATTGTAGCAGGAGTGGATTCTGTATGTGTAGGTAGTGTTTTGAATAAAAATGTTCTTAAAAAAAAATCAATTCCCTACACCCCTTGCCCCTTGCTTCTCCCAGTTGATTGCTGATCATGGTGTGCCATGGAATGGAACATCCCTTGGGTCATCCAGCCCAGCTGTCCCATCCCTGTTCCCTCAGGAACACTTGCCCACCCCAAGCCCATGGCTTGGAGGGGGTTGCAGACACGCCTTGTGGGGTGAGCACTGTGACAAGGACAGGAGAACAGAACAACATTTACACTGATCAAGGGCAGAGAACAGAACAGCACAGCCTTGGAGGAACAGATAAAGGATGTAGCCGAGGCAAACAGAAGTCACACAAAATGCAAGGAGGATGCCAGCTCAGCTCTGCAAGGCTGATAAAGCAGAAATTATAAAAACAATAATATTGCCCTCACTCAAAAGTGGAGGTTGAGAAGAAGCTCCCTGAAAAGGGCACTGGATGTTGAAGACAGACCCCAAAGAACCATATAAGGACTTGTGATAAGGAGTGTAACTGTGTCCAATAAATTCAAAGAAAGTGGGGATAGCTAAAGAGTATGTAACCAGTGTGTGTGATAAAACCTCTGTTCATTCAATGCTCAGTGCACTCGAATAGAGGAAGGTTTGCCACGGTGACCACCATGATGTAATAAAGAATATCTGTTTTCAGATATTCAAAACTGTGTTCAAAACTTTCTTTCCTGTGGCTTTCAGTGTCAGTGGTGTCCTTGTCTCCATTATGGCCCTTGCACAGTTTCACAATGGACCCTTGGTTCCATTTGGGTCTGTACTGTCAAAATGGCCTCCTAGGTTCTGCACTGCCACAATGCTCTCCTTGGTGCCACGAGGCCTTGGTGTGTCACAACAACCCCTTGGTTCCATGAACTGCCATGGTGTCACCATGGTCTCTTGGATCCGCAGTATCACAATGGACAATTGGTTAAAGCAGCCCTGCAATGTCACAATGAATATTTGGTTCATGAGGACCCACAATGTCACCATGGCCCCTTGGTTCCACGAGGCCTCCCTGGATAACAATGACCCCTCAGTTCCATGAGGTTTTGTACTGTCACAATGCTCTCCTCGGGTCCACAGTGTGAAAATGGCTGTATGGTTCCATGAGGTTTCTCAGTGTCACAGTGGTCTCCTTGGTTCCATGGGGCTCTGCAATGTCACAATGTCCCATTGTTTCCATGAGGTCCTGTCCCATCAACCATGTCCTTTGTTCAAATGAAGCCCTGCAATGTCACCATGGTCTCTTGGTTCCATGAGGCTCCATAGCCTAACATGGTTGCCTTGATTCCAAGAAGTTCTGCTGTGTCACTCTGGACTCTTGGTTCCATGAGGTTCTGTGGCATCACCATGGTGCCCCTGGATCCGCAGTATCACTATGGACCATTGGTCCCATGTGGCCCTGCTGTGTCTCAGTGGCTCCTTGGTGCCATGAAGCCCCACTGTATAAAAATGGAATCTTGGTCCCATGAGGTTCTGGACTGTCAGAATGGTCTTCTTGGTTCTGGACTGTAACAATGGACCCTTGGTTCCATGAGGTTCCATAGTGTCACCATGGTCTCTTGGGATCCACATTGTCACAATGGACAATTGGTTCCATGGGACCAGGCTTTGTCACAATAAACCCTCAGTGCCATGAGGTTCTGAGTGTCACAATGGTCTCCCTGGTTCAACGAGGCCCTGGAGTGTCACAGGGGCTGCTTGGTTCCATGAGTTTCCATAGTGTCACAATGGTCTCCTTGTTGCTGCAGTGTCATAGTGGACCCTCAGTTCCATAAGGTTCCTAAATGACACTGGTCTCCTTGGTTCCATGAGGCCCTGCTGTGACACTCTGGACCCTGGGTTCCATGAAGTTCTTCAGTATCAAAATGGCCCCTTGGACCCATGCGGTCCCATAGTGTCACCATGGTCTCCTTGGATCTGCATTGTCACAAGGGAACATTGGTTCCATGTGGCCTGGCTGTGTCACAATGGTCTCCTTGATTCCATGATTGCCCTCAGTGTCACAATGGAGCCTTGTTTCTGTGAGGCTCTGAACTGTCACAATTGTCTCCTTGGTTCCATTAGTTCCCGCTCTGTCACAGTTGTCGCCTTGGTTCCATGAGGATCCAAAAGCTTTGAATAAACTCAGTGACACCTGCTTAACACACCTGGACTGTCTGCATTCAAAAGAGGGCTTAAAGGTGAGAATGGCACCAACAGCTTCCATCTGCAACAGAGATCCAGAGAAAGGACAGGGACAGAGAATTCAGCTGAAAGACTCAGAGAATTCTGCTTCCAGAGATAATTTCTGCTCACACTCGCCCTTGCAGAAAGGAGAGCCTTCCAGTCAGCCTGGACTGAGCATGTGCTTCTACAGTGGGGGTTTGTCGTTTAGGAAATCTGCTCAGGCTTTTCCATTCTTTCCTCACAAACAGGAAAACTTCTTCTGGGCCTGTGTGCAGGCAGAGCCCTGAGGAGAGCAGGTGGGACATGGTGCAATGGGCAGGGACACCCAGCTGCAGAGCTCAGGGGACAAGGTTCTGCTGCAGGGCACAGGGATGTCAGTCCCAGGTGGGCAATGTCAGACATGGTGAGGCTGGGGGTGAGGAGCAGGTTGTCCAAACAGGGTCCTGCAAGGGGCTCATTCTTCTGTGTGCCCACACCTCCTAAGGAGACATTCAGCATCAAGATCACTTGGGGAATGCTTTTATCCCCTCTTCTCAGAAATGAAAACTAAAAAAAATGCTCACATGATTAAAGAAAAAAAGTAATGAGGTGCACTTTGAAATCTTCTTCCTTAAAAGAACTCCAAGCATTCTCCAAGCAGCTGCACAAGCCCTGGAGACTTGAAGACAATTGAAGGAAGACAAAGAGCTCCTGAGAACTTTTTGTATTTAATGATCCCCCTGGTGGATTTAGGGCTGAGTGCAGGACCCTCAGGCACTGAGAGAAGGTTGAAGAAGCTGCTCCAGGAGTCAGAAGCAAAACTCCAAGTCCCTTGGAGCATCAGTGGCCCCACTGAGGGCAGGGAGTGCCAAAGGCTCCCCAGGGAGTGGTGAGAGCAGATCCTTGAGGGCAGGATTGCAGGAGCCCGAGGCTGTGAGCAGGGAACTGCAATGCTGAGCAAGGCCTGGTCTGGGTGGAGGAAGCAGAAAGGCCAAGGCCTGAGCCCAGGCCTGGCCCAGCAGGGCCTGTCCCTCACGGGTGGCTCGGGGCTGTTGCTGGGGCAGTGGGATGGCAGGGGCAGCAAGGACAAATGTCATCAAGCTGTGTGACACTCCAGATGCTCATGGAACCAAGGGCCAGTGTGACACAGCAGGGCCTGATGGAAACAAGAGGCCATGGTGAGCCTGCAGGGCTGGAACACCCCAGAACACTGAAATGCTGGGGGTGACCAAAGGTTCCTTTACTTGAGTTTAGTGCACAGGAGAAACCCCAGACAGATATTCTCAAGAGGTCAAAATGACACAAAATTTTAGTGGTATAGAAAACCAAGGAACTTTGGAAAAGGATTTAATATAACATCCAACTCAACATAAAACACTTATCATAGCAGAAACTTCATTAACTTTTTCCACTTAACCTCAAAATCTTTAAACATTTAGGTTGTTGCGGTGCCCAAAAATAATGGTGTTCCATATAAAGAGCATTAGAAGGAAAGAGAGACAGAAGGACAGAAGCTCTATAGACAGACACACACATGGCTCCCAGCTCCTAGGGTTCCAGTGTGGGTGAGACACAGACCCCAGGAGAAGGCAGGGTATGGACCATGGGCTGAGCGCCTGCTCCGTGTTTTAAGCCCCTGGGCCTTCGTGGGCCTCCCCCAGGTGGGACTTGTGATTGCTGGGGCAATCAGAGCCTGGGTCAGCACCACCCCACTGTGTGACTGATTGACAGCTCATCCCCAGGGGTCTGGGACATTGATCTCATCCAGCCTCTGACAGTGACCATGGTGACACTGCAGAACCTCATGGAACCAAGGGTCAGTGTCACGATCCGCTGTTAATACAGGTGAGATTCGTGAGAGTTTGTTTTTGATCTCAAAGGTGCAAAACACAAAGTCAGGGGACAAGTCAGTTTGCTCAAAGCAGAAATGCACTTTTATTGAGTGCCAACAACTCTGTTTTGCGATCGCAGGAGAGTTAAAGGAAACAAAGTAAAGAGACAGAGAGAGAAAGAGGGGGATAGGGAATAGCTACTGAGAGATGAGATGGATGTCCTCGTGGTCTGGCCCAACAGACTCCGGTGTCCTCGTGGTCCCAGCCAATAGACTCATCTTCTGTGGGGAGATCTCAAAGGCTTCTCCAGAGGGTCGCTTTCTTATAGTCCTTTTCCAAAGCGAGTGGAGTCTGGCCAAGAGGTGGGAGATTTATGGGCCATTGTGAGGTGCTCGAGACAGAACATGCATTGCTGCCCCGAGAAGCAGCTGTAGGTGCAGTACCTGTTCAAAGGCTCTGTACCGTGGACAGCACAGCAAGCACAGAGCACCACCAAACAGTCCCTTGGCCAGCATCCACCTCGGCCAGGCCAGAACTCCTGTCCAGAAGTGGGTGGGGGCCCTTGGGACAGCCTCTATCCTCACGACAGTCGTGAGGCAAATGAGGGAAACTCCAGACCAACTCTTACAGGAGCCTTTGCTCCCCATTTTTCTATTCTGTCACAATGGTCTCCAGCGCTCTATGAGGCTGCAACATGAAACATGAAACAGTGGACATTTGCTTCCATGCAATTCCACGGTGTCACAATGGTCTCCTGGCTTCCATGAGTCCCTGCTGTGTTTACAATTGACACTTAATTCCCCAAGATTCCATGGCATCACTGTGCTCTCCTGTGGTTCATGAGGCTGTGCTGTGTCACAATGGACACTTGCTTCCTCCAAGGCTGGAGATGTCCCAGTGGCACTGGGTTTCCATCAGCCCACTCTTTGTAACAATGGGGCCTTGGTTCCATGAGAGTCCACTGTGTCACAATGGTCTCCTGGGTGCCATGAGGATGTTCTTTGTCACAGTGGAGCCTTGCTTGCACGAGCCTTGGCAATCTCCCAGTGGCACATGGGTGCCATCAGGCCATGCCATGTCACAATGGACACTTGCTTCCATGAGATCCCATTGTGTCACAGTGCTCTCCTGGGTGCCCTGAGGCCCTGCTGTGTCACAATGGACACTTGCTTCCATGAGATCCCATTGTGTCACTGTGCTCTCCTGGGTGCCCTGAGGCCCTGCTGTGTCACAATGGACACTTGCTTCCATGAGATCCCATTGTGTCACTGTGCTCTCCTGGGTGCCCTGAGGCCCTGCTGTGCAATAATGGAGCCTTGTTTCCCCTACGCCTGGCAATGTCCCAGTGGCACCTGTGTGCCATGAGACCCCACTAGAGCCTTGGGCAGAGGTAGGTGAGAGTCTGTAGTGATGCAGAGTCCCCAGGGGCAAAGGAGAGACACTTTATTGTAAAAACCAGGCCTTTTTAAGCAGTTAGCCATTATTAGTTACATTGTTCTAAAGCATAATGAACACAACTCAACCAACCACCACACACCATGATGTGAACACACGATGGTTATGTAACATGATTTTCTACCCCTAATTCAGCTGAGTCTCTTTCCCACAGTCTTTTTCTACTTAGCTGAAGTATCAGGCCCATGATTTTGCAAGGCCTTCCTTTTTGTTAAGTTCTATTTATCGGTAATATTTCCCCCTTCTTTCACTGTTGCACAGCTACAATTGTTTGTGCTAGTAAAGCCATTATCTTATTAAGGATACTATTGATCATTTGTCCCACACAAGATAGATAAAATACATAGGATACATATCACAATCATTAAGATCACACCAAAGATAACTATACCATACATTACTAAATGCGTAAACCATGCTCCAAATCTGTGGTTGTCAAGCCATGAAGACAGCCCCCACCAATCACCCTCATCATGTTTCATGTAGCTGTTTAGTGAGCTGCTCAGGATTACCAATACTCTTGTGAATGGACTCTGAATGATCCCTTCAGTTCATGCAGCACATCCATCAAAATCTTCACACCCATGGCCTTGAGCCAACAGCAAGAAGTCAACGGCTGCCCTGTTTGGCAGTGTTTCATGTCACACCAATTTAACATCAATTAGCATTGCTGAAAGAGCAGCACTAGTGGCATTAGCTTCCTTTGCAAGCCAGCAGCCAAGCTTGTTTAAAGAAGCCAAAGCCTGAGCAGTACCAATTGCTGGTATTAAGCACACAAAGTCCCTGGCGTATCTAGTTCCTGTGGCTGGGAGGGCAAAGCTGCAAAGTCGTGCATCCTTCTCAGATCCTTGTGTCATGTCTCATCCCATCCTGTGATCTTTTGCCAGGTGTCCTGGCTCCACCACCTGGGCTGCAATATACCTGGGGCTGTGCAGTTTTGCTGCACGCTCTCATTATACAGCTTACCAAAACGCTTCTGGCCAATGGACATCCCCACCAGGCACGTGTGGCAGGGATCACCAGGGGTTGTCACAGAGATGCACACAGTATCAGTGTGAGCAGCATTTGCAGGGGTGATCCCTACGTTTGTGCCATCCAGTGTAGGGGGTCAGACACTCACAGTGCTTTCTCCAATCAGGAAAATGCAACAAATGGTCACACACACCACAAAGGAACCCATTTCATGTGGTGACCTGTGGAGACACAAGCATAACTGATTCCCCACATTAACAAGTCTACAGGTCCTTTCCACTGCCTTGTTACTGGGTCCTTTACTGTCACTGGAGGCCAGGGATGAGCCTTTGTATCAAAAGAATATTGCCTTTTGGGTGCTGTTTGGCCAACTCCATCTCAATTCAGAAAGCTGAGAATGTACAGGGCTTTTGCTAACCTGTCATGTGGGCACTCCAACTCCCCCTTCTTTTGTTTCTCAAGAATAGGTTTTAATGCTCTGTTGAAGCAAAAATCAAAGGATTAAGAGCTTAGCTGAGGGATAGAAGCTATACATATAATGATTAGAGTAGAAAACATTGCAGAAAGCAGCTGAGCCAGTAGAGCCAAAACAATAAATCACTTGCTTGGCTTTGTTGTGTTAAGATTGGCAGTCGGGATATTGTTAAAGTGAAGGAATCGTAACTGCACCTGCTCCCCAAAACCAACCAGAACCAGGCTGGGAGCTTGAACTATGGCCAAGGGGCCCGAGAACCTAGCAACTAGACAAAGGTGAAAGTTAAAGGTGAGGAAGACTCCCTGACTTCATCATTAGGAGACTACTGACCCATTTCAAACACCCACTGACCCATTTGAAGGAAGGAACTGTGCAAGAGTAAAAGGACTTTGAGCTCATTTTAATACGAAGCAGGGGTAGGCAGGGTTAGGTAATGCATATACAGGCGTACTAGATAATTATATGAATATGTAAAATTTTGGGGATAAAAGAAGGCAAGAGCCCTGTGCACTTCACACATCCCAGTGGGAGATTTCTCCCGGGTGTGCCCAGTGTTGTAATAACCATATCACTCTTTAACTGGTTAGAGAGTTTTTGTTCCTGCATCAATTTGGTGACCGTGGCAGGACTCCTCTGTTTGTCTGTGAGAACAGCCCGGGCTGGGGACATCTCTGGCGCTGCCGGGACCTTCCTGGAGGGATCTCTGCTCCCCGGCTGCTCATCACAGGGACAGACAAGACCTGTTACTGCACTGCAGACAAAACAGTGTGTTTAAAATTATGTGGGGTAGCCTGTAAGGCGTACACAGAGCTAAAAGGCAGCTGATAAGTCCCAGAAGACGTTCTGTGCTCAGCTCAAGCTGTGCAGTTTTGCTTGCAAGCATCAGGAGGGTGCAGTGGCCGGAGAAAGGATTTGTTGGGTCAGGGGACCGCCAGCAGTTCTGGGGGTGAACTGGACAAACCCTTGTTCATTGCTGCTATTTTTGTTGTTGCTATTTTAATCGTTATTATTTTGACTGTGTCCTGACTGTGTGGTGAGGCGTGCTTAGTACAAGGCAAATGGGAGCTCGGATCTGCGTTTTCATTTTCAGGAGACCGAAATGGCTGGAGAAGGGAGAAGCGATTGGGGTGAACATTTAAAATTGCCGCATGCTGTGTGCTGTGTTGAAAAGAGGTGAATACTTTGTGCCTTGATAAAGAAATACCCTTCCTCGCAGTGATTTTGACTTTGGGATTCGGGTTGTATGTGGCGATTCCTGGTTTTGGGGACGGTATTCCCTGTAACTCTTGGTGTTCGGGTTTAACCGGTCCCTGCCACCGCTGTCATTGTGTATTTTTGGATTTGAAATTGTGTATTTTAATACTGCCTTCTTGTGACAAAAGTTACAATTGTAACAAACCGGTAATTCTGCGCTGTGTTTGCTGTGTTGTTACTCGGGCTGTGTTGTTGGCTGCTCTGTTGTACTTTGCTGATGGAAGTGGCTGCTGAAGCCAAGTTCAAAGAGCCCGGCAGTTTAGGCAAGCTCTTGCTCGATAGTTTTAGATTAAGCCAGGAGAGTTTTTGAATACAAAGGGCGAAAGGACAGTGTAAACCTAGCAGGACAAATTAAAATAATCTCTCTCCTGCAGCTGTGTGTCCTTAACCTTTTAAAAATTAAGGGGGGGAGGTTCGTATTTGTGGACTGTCAGAGTTAGAGTGTGGTGGTTTGAGCATATTTTAAACCATGGCTAGAAGAATAGAAGGAGTCCCTTTCTCTCCTTGGTTTAGACTAAATCCTTGGGAATTTTTGTGAATCCAGGGAACTACTGGATAGAAAGAGGAAACGATCATGTTCATCTGGAAGGAATATACAGAACCTCAGCATGGAGGTTGGTAGCTTTGGACTGGAAAGAGAGAGTCTGGTCATTCAAGAGAGAAGAGGAGCAGCTTGCTTTTGTGGGTGTTATGAGGCTTTTGGGGCTTCTGGAGGTTGGCACTCCACGTGGTTACTGTTACAGTGTAGGACTTGTGAAAAACGTTGGTCCCTGATTTATCGGTGTAAAACTCAGCTGTCCTGCCAAGAACTTTATTTTGCTGTCATGTTATCAGGCTGGCAGTTGCTTGTATGTGGGTGTCATCTGCCCTCTAGGGAAGAGAAGGGAGAACTTGCTTAGAAAGAGCTGTACCCTAAGAGCCACAATTTAGGATGAATTGTAACAGAAAATAAAACTAAAACCCAAGATAAACCAGTAGTGCTAATCATGGAACACATTATCTTCACATACAATAATAAATACACTTAAAGTTAGGCAATTCTTCTCCTGAACAGCCTGGTAATAACTCGATTTAATAATTTTAGATGGACTGGTGCAATGTGAAAGGTGTTGATTTGCTTTAGCAGGATCTGAAATCCATGGGTGGATGCAGTTCAGAATCTCTGTGACTCCTTCAGCTGCAGCACTGAAATGTTCCTTTGCTCTGGGCAGTGCCCGAGTACAGCCAGACCAGCAGGAGTAGGGATGGATGTTTGGGATGTGTGCCCAGCTGACTCACCGGGATTCAAGATCCTGCTGTGTAAACAAGGCATGCATGGGATGGGAGCAGGCAGATTTTTAGATCCCGAGGGCCTTTTTGCACACGAAAAAACGAAAAAAGGAATTAGACTTGATTTTCTTGCAACTCAATAAAAAGTGATTGATGTGTATATGATACTAAAGAAAAGGAGAGAACCATGCCCAAGTCCTCTCCCACAGGAAGGATGCCCTACTTTGGTACCAAATTCTGCTCTTGGACACTCCCTGAGACCACCAGTGCTTGCAGGCAATTACCCAAATGCAAAATGTGCCTTATGTTCCACATTCAGCCACTTAATCTCTCCTTTATCAGAAGAGATTCCTGTCCCTGGAAGCTTTCAGACTCACAACAATGCCCAAGCAGTCCCAGGCACCCACTGCAGTTTCCCAGCCTCACCAACCCAAATGCCAAGAAGCAGCCCAAGTGTGAATCCTCCCTGCGAGTCCCATCCCTCCAGCACAGGAGACAGGCAGAGCTGTTTCCAACCACACCTTGGGGGTCATTCTGCCACCCAAACTTGGGTCTGACAAGGCTGAAACTGAGCAAGACCCTCAGGAACAATCTGAGTGCAGATTTCCTGTCAGCAATAGGTGGCAATATTGTCCTGTTAGTTATTCATAATAGACAGGTTTATAGACCACCAGCACATGGGCCCATCCCGAAAATTCCTTGCACTTGGTTATTTTAAAGGCAGGTACCACCCTCCATCTCTTCTTTTGCAAGGCAGAAAAGCATTACCCTCAAAAACCACAAAGATTTCCTGAGATAGCCAAAATAACTTCAAACTGTATTTAAAACAAACAAAAAAACCATGCAGGTGCTTTGCATTGAACAGTAAGAAAATGAACAAAACAAAACTGTTTCTGAGGCTCCAAAAGAACAGAGAACATGGAACTATTTACATCCTGGAGACCCAGTTAAGGCACTTGGGCTCCAGTCTCAGTCACTGTAAATTCTGTCTCGTTCAGTGGATGAGCTCAGGCTGGCTCCTGGTCACGTCTCTTGGCTTTGTTCAGCAGAAATCTCTGGAACAAAAGGAGGGATAGAGAAAACATTTGGTTAGATTCATCCAACAGGCACGTCTGGCAGAAGACACTCAATGACTGGAGTGACTTTACTCAAAGAGAACCTGCAGAGCTCTTTGACTTTCAGCAGCTGCCTCTTTATGGAGAGGATTTTTACAGCCTCCCAGCCCTTCTGCCAGGCACATCCCGATTTTTTCCTTTTGCAAGTTTGCCAGCAGATCATGGCAATGCATCCCTTTGCCCAAAGGGGCCCACAAAACTTTGTGTTTTCTGGAAAATGGCACTGCAAAGGCCCCGTGGGATGGCAGGTTACAGCTTCTGACTATTCCCCACTGCTTGCACCACAGGACAACACGACATTTGTAATGACTAAACTGGACAAAAACGTAGCAGCAGCTCTAGGAATTCCTTTTGGCAAATGTTGGTCACAAGCCCAGCAAGGAGTCAAAAGTCCAAGTGCTGCCCAGCTGTAGCTAAGCTACTCAGCAGGTGCTCTCCCCCATCCCTCCCTCTCTCTTTGCTCCCAAAATGAGGAATAAGGAAGCAGCAACTGGGGTGGCTGCAGGGCCAGCCCTGTTTGGTGTCTTCAGAAACTGCAGGCAGGGCTGTGAAACAAACACTTACTGCTCCAACTTCAGTCTCCTTGTCTTGTCTTCATTTGGCAGAGAAGTCTCTGGGAAAGGATTCTTCTCATCCCTGCAGATCCCTGAAAAACAACAGAGAGAAAGCTGATCAGAGAGGGATGCCTAAAGCAATTCCAAAGGCTGGCTATCCTGAATTTCCAGAGAAAATGTTCCTTTGTCCCAGGCATAGTCTGTGCTCCAGGATCTCCCCCTCTCGCCTCCTTCCCCAGCAATCCCTCCAATAATGGAAATGGAACCTTGGCTTCTCACTTGGCGACTCACAGTGCTTTGGAATCATTAAACTTCTCCCAGGCATGGAGAAATTCAGCAGCAGGTTTCCTTCTCAGTGGCTGAGAGAGCAGTGAGGGCTGGAAGGAGGAAAATTATCAGGAAAAAATGAGCTATTAGAAGGCAGCAAATACAGGGTGCACAGCCTGGCTTAACTCACAGCCCCACCCTCCCCCAAACATCCTAAATCCCACACCCCAAGCCAACAGTAAACACCCAAATTTTAACAAGCAGCCAGTAAAATCCAATTTTATAACCCAGAAATGCAAAGCTGCAAGGGTTATGAAGTATTTTGTAAATAAGCTATAAAACTTCAGGCCCAGGTTGCAGCCACACCCACAGGTTTGTTGTTTCTTATTTTTAAACAAGATTTAAAATATTTCTGTTTAGAAACACACTCCTTTTTACACCAGTCTTGCATTTGCAGTTGGCTGCAATCAGAAAGAGTTACTTATCTGAGAGGATGTTTGTGAAGAGAATCACACAGCACGTGTGGGTTGCAGGAATCCTCCTGTCAGCTCTCCTGGATATCCATGGTGATGCCCTGGGGTTGTTCCCTGGGATCTTCCTCCACTTTCCTGTGCTTGGCTCCTGGTTCCTGGCAGGGTTATCCGTGGCAGGCAGGTCCAGGTTGTCAGTCTCGGTTCTGAGTCTCTTTTGGCTTGAGTTTGGTGCACGTTGTGCAGCAGTCACGGCCAGCAGTGGTGGCAGCACCACATTCTTCCTCTCAGCTTGGAATGAAGCTTCTGATGCTCTGCACAAGAGAAGGAAATTCATTAATGTGATGCACATACAATGTTCTTAAAAACTTGGCTACATCCTGTACCAGTTCTCCCCAGTGTCTCAACTGGACAACGCTTCCAAAGCTGAGAGGCTTCAAGGGACAGGGACTTTTAATTGGCAGGGATTTTAACATTCAATAACACAATAGCCTAGCAGATTTCTGATCATCTGAAATCAGGATGACCAGGGAACTCTGGCAGCAAGAAGCAGCACCGAATAGCTCTCAGCCTTGGTTCACTACTGCTCATTTCCACCATTTTTAGTCAGCTCCTCAAAGTTTCTGAGAACACAGCAAGCAGTGAATCCCAGCTCATGGACTGGAGCATCAGAAGAGGAGGAAATGAAGTTAAATGCAGTGGGAAGGCTCAGATGTGGGGCTGCACTTCTTGCCTGACCCTGCTGTGCATGGGACAGTCCTCTCCCCTCTTTCAGCACCCACCTTTGCCATGCTTTGGTCCCTACACATTGCACACGTGCTCTCCAGCTGCTCTGCCTTGGCACAGCTGATGCTGCACATCACATTGGACACAGAGCACAGCACCATCCCCAACCTGATCCAGAGCCCTCTCTGCCCAGAAACACCTCCTGCCCCTCCCACTCCAAAAGCCAGCACATCACTAAGACAGCTGCTCACTTTCCCTAAGGAAAAGGGAGCAAAGAACTCCACAATTAAAGCTTTGCCATTCCTACTGCAATTGGAACATCCCTTCCCCCAGCCAAACACCAACCCAAACACCTCTGAGCTTGCAGAAGATGTCAGGAGGGAAAGGTTCCCTACCCTCACCCACCTCCACCTGCAGAGCTGCTTTCTGCACGGGTTGCTTCCAGCATGGAAAGGCCAATCTGCAGCAGGTCAAGTTGCAGAAGGCACACAAAATTGAAAGCAAACTCCCAAGGGTCTGGACAGAAGATACAGTTCTTTTTCTCACCCTTCTGATTTAGATTTACACATCCCACCACTGCATACTCACTTCAGTTTACTGCACTCTTTGTTTGCTGAAGGCTGAAATTTTGGGGGGGATTTTTTCTCATTCCTTTTTCTTCCTGGGAGTATCCCCCTTGTCTTCCCTCTAACAGGAAGAAAGAAAAAAGGGGAAAAAAAATCAGTCAGGTCTTGAAAGTTCACATAAAGTACAGACCAGTACAGCTCCGTTTGACAGATTCTGGTTGAAAACAAAAAATAACACATGGAGCTGCCTTTAGAGGAGAAAGATCATGGCTCTAGTGCCAACCTATGAAGGGAATCTCCACATGGGGTTTTCAAACACCACCTTGGTCATTGTCCAAACCCACCTCCCCTTGCCCCTCTCACCTTCTTCTTTCTAGGGGACTCCTCAGGATTCCTCATTTCTTTTCTCTTCAAGTCTGGCTTCCTCGCAGGCAAGAACAACTTCTTCTCCCCAGGAGGTGAGGGCACTTTCTCCTTGTGCAAATCCCCAGTCCTGTGGCCATTGGGGATGAGGGCATCACCTTCCTGAGCATCTCCCAGGAGCTCAGGCTCCAAAAACCCTTTGGTGTTGGCCTGGGGGCAGCCCTTGTGCTCCCTCTCCTCAGAGGGCTTGTGAAGTGCCAGCTTTGGGTCTTCACTGTCGGTTTTTGGCTTCTCTTTGACTTCCAGCTGATCCTTGCAGGGCTGGTCTGTGACCTCCCCAGGACCAGGCTCACTCTCCTCCTTCCTCACCCTTTTGGGTTTGTTGTGTTCCAGGGGCTCTCCAGGCCTTTTGGTATCCACAGACTCCTTGGGCAAAGGCTCCTTGGTGAGCCCAGGAGGATGCAGGCAGCTCTGCTTAGTCTGAAGATGAGCTCACTGAGGAGCCTGATCCACCTGGCCACTGCTCTTCTGGGAATCCTTTCCCAGGGAGCCAGAGCTCTTGGGACCATCCTTGGCCACTTGTCCAGAGCTCTTCTGAGGGTCCTTGGCCACTGGGCCACAGCTTTTGTGAGAAGTCTCCTGCTCTTGGCCAAAGCTCTTCTCTGAAGCCTTGGCACCTTGGACAGAGCAGGTGTGAAATTCCTTGGCCACTTTACCAGAGCTCTTGGGAAAATGCTTGGCCACTTGGCTCCAGCTCTTCTGAGAATCCTTCACTGCTTGGCCAGAGCTCTTGGGGAAATCCTTGGCCCTTTGGCCAGAGCTCTTGGGGAAATCCTTGGCCCTTTGGCCAGAGATTTTTTGAGATGTCTTGGCTGGCATGCCAGAGCTCTCCTGAGAGCCCTTGGCCACTTGCTGACAGGTTTGCTGGGATTTCTTGGCCACTTGGCCACAGCTCTCGTGAGGAGACTCCCTTGCCTTGGAGTGCTGCTGGCAGGAGCGGCTGCTGATGCCCTGCTCCTGCTTCTCACCCTCCTCACGTCCATTCCCACGGGCAATTTCCCTGGGACCCTGTCCTGGTGCTCCTCCTGCTCCCTCCTGCTTTGCCTGGGTCATCAGGTTTCCAAGCCACCACTTTTTATCAGCTGGTGGCTCAGGCTGCCAACAAAAAGAGAAATGAAGGATTCAAGACTGATGCCTTTATGGGCTCTTTCTGTCCTAGCACAGCTCACCAGAGCCCAGGGACTCTTGCCCAGAGGTTGTAAGGTCTGGGCTTTGGCCTGTGAAGAATTACTCTAAACTAACAGGCCATGTGCCCTAACTTGCTCCTTGAGCACCATGGATGGATATTTGCTCAATAAAAAACCCATATTTGCCTGTGGGCAAATAGCTAAGCCTTCACTGGAGTGAGAGGGGTCTAACAAAGCAGTATTTGCAGGACACACCAGGCAGCATTTGGAACCAGAGGAGAAGTACAACATCTGCTTCCTTCCTAGGACACCCCCCTGCAGTGGGCAGGGGCTGTGGGAGCCTCTCCATGGTCTCTGCACTCACCTCAGGTGCTGGCAGGTCCAGCACCTTTGCAAGGTCCTCCTCACTGTCACTGGAGCTGACCTCTGGGTCACGGCCTGGGGAGCTGTGGCAGTCCCTGGAGCTCCCTGACTCGGAGCTGCTCAATTTTTCAATAAGAAAAAAATCATTGCAAAACTTCTTAGAAGTGTTTTCCTTGGGCACAGGAGATTACTTTCAAATTTCACAGCTACATTTCTATAGTTTTTGTAGCTGTAGCTTTACTCGTTCTGCCAGGCTTCAAAACCATATCCAGGAATGATCAGATTCAGCTGGTATCCCTTAGCATTTATTGCTGTCAACGGCATTATTAGCAGGTTGACAAGCACAAAGTGTGATGTTAAGCACCACAGATTAAAAGAAGACTTTTTCACTCTGGTACATGAAGACCTGGGGGCCTTTTCTTCACTTTCACTTTATTTTGGTTTTAAACACAGTCGCTGTCATCATGACATGGTTTAGTGCACTTGGTGTTGTTGGATTAACTATAGGACTTGATCTTCAAGATCTTTTCCAACCTAAACCATTTCATGACTCCATCAAGAAATAATAATTTTTCTGTTGGTGAAAATTCCCTGCATTGAAGTTTTCTGAGAAAAATCTGACTTAAGATAACCCAAATTTTTGTTCATTCCAGGTTCTTTTCGCAGCAGAGATTGGAACAGAGTCTTTGTTGGTTACTTACGATGTTCTTGGCTCAGAACTCAGCCACGTTTCTGAAGCTGCACCAGCCCGCTCTGGAAATCAAGAATGAAAAGCTTGTGTTTATTTACCTGACCTGTAGCAGATTTTACCCTCTGGTCTCTGAGCACCAGATCAGGCAGGTGCTTTCTTCCAGGAGGGGCTTGCCCCTCAAAGATCAAGATTGTTCATCACTCCAGATGGCAGTGATGAACAAAATACTGCTTGTCCTCTGCTGAACTGCTATCTGGAGTTCCAGGTAATGATTGTTTACAGTTTCTTAAGCCATTCCTCAATTCACCCCTGCTCAGCAAAGCAGAGGAAATCATGCTGCTTCATCAGTGTGAACGCTTGATGGTCTCTGCTCCATATAACACACAAAATTACCTGTCAGCACACAAAGAACTGGGTTTTCTTTCATTTCTACTTACCCTGCTTCTGTGCTGCACATCCATCAGGTTGGGACTCCTAGAATGAAAGGACAAAGTAATTTAGCATGCAGCTTAACAACACATCTACTGACTCCAAAACTGTGTTAATGGCACATTAGGGGTATGTGCATTTTGGAAGAAATATTTTGAAAACATTCTAAGAGCTGCCAAACATCTGAGCTGGACTTCTGCTCAGCAGAAAGATCTTTTGTAATTTATCAGAAGCCCTGGGAAAATTGGGCTGGCTTACCTTTGTTGCCACTGCAAGTCTGGAAATCTCTGCTTTAGTTGGTGTCTGAAGAGGTGACAGGAGAGGTGACAGGGGGCTGCTCATGTCCTGCAAAGAGAGGGAGAGAAGCAGCTCTCAGGAGTTTTGCTGATGGACACAGAGGGAGTTTCAGCCTTCCAGAGCCAGAGGGTTCCACCTCCTCATGGATTTGTACAGGAGATCTGGTACTGAAGAGCACCCACCTTCAGGATTCCTTCAATGGACTGCACATAAACGTGCAGGATGTGCTGAAACAAGGAAGAGGGAGCAGTGAGAGTTTGTTTGGATATTTTACTCATTGGTAGCAAACAAGCAAGCACTCAGCAAACATTTGCTGACCAGCAGGTCTGGAAATGCCATGCAAGTCCATTCATAAAGAAATGCTAGTAAGGATTAAGAGCTGAAGCCACCACCGTCACCTCCTGTGAGATCAATGTCTGGCTTCCCTGGCAGTCAGGAAAGAGTTTCCATTGCTGACTTTTTATTCATGTTCTCAAGACAGTCTGTTCCTGCAGTCTGCTCCCTTGATTGAATATCACTCTCCTTTAGTTGCTATTGAAGCAGCTAAGCTTTGCCTGCAAGGGCACAGGCTGCCTCTGCATGTGAAAGAGTTGAGCAAAAAGTTTCATGAGTTCAGAAAAAACAGTTTAGAAATAACGGTTCCTAATTCTAGAGAAATTCTCAGTTCAGTTCTAGAGAAGGAGGAATATTTGCCATTGATTCAAATAAAATCAGACTCATCTTTCTGAAGTAAAAAAAAAATAAAAAATAAAAAAATAGCCCTGGCTAAAATGCAACCCTTGTAAGGTGTAGTTGGTGCTTGGCTTCCAGTTGAGAGCACTGCTCGTGCTCAGGTAACTCAGGCTGGCTCCAGCCTTCAGCACTGCAGGACTGTGTTATCAAAGACAGGGTCATCTTTGAGACCAAGCAGAACTAAGAAAATATTACATCAACAGGACTGAAAGAAGCAGAAAATGAAAGGAGGAATTTTTCACGTCCAGAGCCATTGTCCAAAACAGCCATGACCAGAAATCAGTCAGTCAGGGGCCACAGCCCAGAGATCCCTACTGCAGAGGATCCAGCACATGCACTCCAGGTTTCATCTCTCAGCTTCAAAAGGGACTAATCCTGGGGTGAAAACTCCAGAAGGACCAGACAATGATGCCAAAGGACAAGGGGGAACACTGCCAGGTTAGGCTCCAGAAGTCCAAGCAGGGCTGTTTCTTGACAAATTCCAAAAGGGAAGCAGAGGGCAAGAAATGTCTTCTGCTGCTGCAGAGGTCTCAAGGGGACACCTAAGAGGGACAGGATTTCAGGTCTGCTGTCCTGGCTGCCCTCAGACTGCAGAGAGGGAGGCAAGGGGCTGCTGTGGAGCAGCCTCTGCACTGGATTTGCATTCACCTTGGGTGCTGGTGCTCCTGGAAGTGCAGAGGCTGGCGAGCTGTGGCAGTCCCTGGAGCTCCCTGACTCCCAGCTGCTGGGCTGTGCTGGTGCCACCCTCTTCTGCTGGGGCTGGAGAGCTCTGCAAGGCCCCCAGGAGACAAAATTAAACAGCAGCAGGGGAAAGGTTACTTCCTTATCCCACTGACATGGCAGCATTCCAATCGAAACCCAAACCCTGTGTTTGGCCACTGAGAGCAGAGGGCAGAGGGCCAGGGGAGCACATTGCCATGCTCCAAAAATAAAGAACCAGCATCAAAACCCCTCTGGGGGAATAATCAAACCTTCAACATCACACCCAGCCAGACAAAAATGTCAACAGGATCTGACTGCTGTATTGTGAACCTGTCTTTTGCCAACTAAAGCTAAATTAAACACCAAAACTTGCCAGTGCCTTTCTGAAAGCAACAACCCTCAAAGGAAAATTTCCAATAGAGCCCAACAAATTTCAGGTTGGATTCTTGAGGATTTTTTTATTCTTCCCCTTATGTTTTCACTTCTCCATCTGTGTCCCTTGGTTAAGACAAAAACATAGGATCTACAGACACACTGGAGGAGGGGAGGAGGAGAAAAGAAGGGAGCACCTGGGGAAATCCAAGTCTGGTTCATAGGCAAACTCCAGCATGCCCGGGTTATTCCTTTCTACTTGGAGCTTTCCTGAAAACCCCATAAAACAGAAACCAATTTTCAACAGCAGCTCCAGGCAGCCACAAAGCAAAGCCTGTAGCTACAAGAGGAACCAGGAACCCCTTCCCATCTCCCCCTCATGTGAAAAGGTTTGTTTTTCTAGTTTGGTCTAGAGGGTTGTTTGGCAACACAACTGTACCTTGGAGGAGCAAGTGAAGGAGGTGGCTTTTCCACAACCTGTTTTGTTCAAAAAAACAAAGAGGAGAGGGGGAGGCAAGGTTAGCTCAGGGAATTCAGCAGAGTGCAGCAAGTGGGGAGGATTTCAAGATGTGTGTGCCTGGTGTAGGCACCATCTAAAGCTGACTTGGTGGGCAGCACTCTGCACTCCCACCTCTGCCTAACACACTCAGATCATTATTGTCAGCTTTTGCTGACAGTCAAGGTAAAATGGGGTTTGTGCTTCCACACATGACATGCTTCAAATAGCCATGAAAAAACATCAGATTTGGAGACGACAGCTGGAACAAAAGTGGGAGTCCTTGAAGCATTTTCCATTCATCCTCTGGCTCAAACATGTGACAGCTCTACAAATGCAGAGCCTACTGAAAACAATGGGAGAGAGGAAAGAGAAGTTTGCTGCCACATTGGCCCTCTCAGAAACACTCAGAAGCTCAAGGGCATCTGGGTCTCTGTAACACCCTGTGCTGCAAGCATGGGGCTGGTTTCCCTTTGTTGGCAACGGGAATTGGGAAGCCCAGACACAAGGCAGCAGGCCCAGAGCCTTTGGGCAAGGGGAGCTCGGGAATGGAAACCTCCAGCTTGAGGAAGGAGCAGCTCTGGCTGCTTAGGATGAGCTGTCATGGGATGGCTCTTGAACTGCTCTAGAGAGTGTTACAGACTGAGAGGAAGGCTGAACTTACAACATCTTACAGCTCCAGCTTTTATCTCGACTTCTCCTCACCCACCCCAAAACACACTTTCAGGGAGGGAAACATCTGCTGAGTGAACAGGAGCTGAGCAATGCATTTCTTCCCCACCCATTTCCTTCATGTATGCAAAACAAGAAATACAGAGATCTATTCTTGAAAAGCACCAACCTTCCAAGATTTTTCAGTGCATGGCACACCAATGGGCTTCTTTTCCTGAAACAAGAACAAGGCAGGCAGGAGTTGATTTGGGTTTTTTACTAATTGACATGCACTCAGCCAGCATGTGCTTACCAACAGCTCCAAAAATGTCATGCAAGTCCATTAATAATAAAATGCCAGTAAGGATGAAAAGGCCCATCTGAAGGGGAGTGAATAATGGAGACCAGGTGGAAAACCAGCTGAAATCCCCCACAGTCACCTTCTCCTCCTCTGAGGAAAATGTCTGTGTTCCCTTTGGAACCTGGCAGTCAGGAAATATTGTTTCCATTCTTAAACTACTACTACTACTATTATTACTACTATTTATTACTCTTAATATTATTATTATTGTTGTTGTTGTTGTTGTTGTTGTTGTTATGTAAGTATGTTTGTGCAGTCTTCTCCCTTTTTTTTAAGCAGCTAAGCTTTGCCTTCAGGGGCACAGGCTCCCTCTGCATTTAAAAGAGTTGAGCAAAAAGCTTCCTTGGTTAAAATAAACCAGTCAGAAGTAATGGTTGCCAATTTTTCTAAGCCAGTTCTAGAGAAAGAGGAATATTTCTCATTCACCCAAATAAAATGAGACTCCTTATTGTTCTAAAGGCCACAGCAGTCTGGATAAGACACGGAGTTCTGACACATCTGCAAAGATGCAACACAGTTTATGCAAGTTCTGGCTGACTTTAGCCATCCTCTTCTTGCCCCTGCAGCATTGGCAAATGCCCAGCTACCGTTTCTCACTCTCCCATGCTTGGCCAAGTGATGGATTCAGCAGCCAGATTTGGAGCTGGGCATGTTCTGCAGAGCTGAGCCCACCCCCAGCTGATGGCAGAAGCTGCCAGGGATTCCAAGCCTCTCTCAGCTGTTTCTGGGCACCCCCTCCTTCCCCTCCCTCACCACCCTCTCCAAGGAAGATGCAGCATCCCTGCTCCTTTCTTCACACTGATACTCCCTGACATTTGTCATTCACTCCAATAAAATCAGACTCATCCAAGCAGCAAGGACAAACACTGCCCATTGCTGCTGGCCTGAGGGCTGATTGCAGCACTCTGCATTTCCAAGACTTTGAGACCAGGAATGGTGCTTTATTTTTTTGGCACAGAAGAATGGTTCCTGCAGAAGGCAAGGCCCTGCACTGCTTTATTCTCTCAGCTTCCTCTCATTTTCCACAAGGTATTGCCTACAGTCCTTTGCAGTTGATCACCAGCCTTTTCCAGGAAAAGCTGACTGCAGCCTCCAGCTCTTCCTTCTCCTCCCAAAGGCCAAACACAGTTTGAAAACCATCCCCCTGGCTCTCCTGGCCCAGCTGCCATGGCTCAGCACTGTGAACTTCGACCTCCCATAGGGCACAGCAACATCCCAGTGCTGAAGGATGAGCCTGGCAAAACCCCAAAGCACATCTGGAACCAAGTGCCAAGGCTCAGCCACCAGCCAGGAGTGTGATGATCCCCTGACCTTGAGGGACTGCCAACAACAGAGGGCCCCAACAATTGCACTCACCTGGACAGGCTCAGGAAGGATTTTGGATGGTGGAGCTTTGGCTTCTGGCCTCTGTTTTGAGACAACTTCATTGCAGTCCTTAGAGTTCTGCTTAGTGTTAGGCCTGAGGCCTAGTGATTGCAGTGAGAATTCCTTCCCTATGTCCTCATATGGGTTTGTCTTCCTGGAGGCCAGACCACTCCTGCAGGTCTGTGACATGGATTTGGACATTTCTGGAAACCACAGAGGACTTGGAGGGGACTCCTGCCAGGGGATCAGGTTGAGGTCCCACTCGCCCAGCATGTGCTTGATGTGCCATGACAGCTCATCCTCTTTATTGGTCTGCAGCACAGGAACAGAGAGGGGAATGTCACAAACAGCCCAGGCAGGAGAGCCAGCTCTGCAAGAGACATTGCTCAGCATCTGCATGGAATCACCATGCATCCCCACTAGGGAAGTTAGGCAAGCTCAGTGGAGCAGATGGGAAGATGCTGTGTTTGCAGGGATTGGGCCAAAGTCTGCTACAGCCCATGCAGAAGACACAGCTCTCCTCTCGGCCCCCAAGCCTCCTTCCTCCTCTCCTTCCAGCCTGCACCCCACTCCCATTACCTTGTAGGGATTGGCAAAGACAGGAGTCTTCTCCCGGGATATGTATTTCTCCTCCACCTCCCTCCTCCGCCTCTCTTGCTCCAGACGGCCGAGCAGGTTTCTGTTGTTGTTCCGGCTTTCAGAAGGAGACACAGAAAGGAGAGTTAACACTTGAACCCCTGTTTTTATACTCTGTGCACAAACTGGGGCTTTCCCACAAGGGCACATGTCCAGCAGCAAAGCAATGTTGAAATCCTCAGGATGCTGACAGTGGACAGATCAGTTCTGTCCCCTGTGGGTCTCATTGCTCTGGGGCACAGCACACATCCTTCTCAGGGATTGCTGCTCCTCATCCCAGACATCGACAAGGATGACAAGGGAAAGACTCTCCCCCCATTTCATTGTGAAACAAATGGAGAAGCAGTCGCTGAGTCACTGAGGGGGATCAGCACATGAGCTGGCAAATTCACTTGCAATCATCAATGGAGAAACTGCCATGCTTGTTCTTCACACCTCTCACCTCACTCTCCCCCTGAGAGTCAAAGAGAATCCTCTCTTTTGAAGGTGTTGCCACTTTCAAGGATTGAATTTTGTCCACTTTACAAACAGCCTTGCAAATTCACTCTCTACTGTAAATGGATATTTAGAAAGCTGCTTCCACAGAAAATCATGTAGCTGTATTTCAAGCAATCCCATCAATGGAATTAGAATGGAAATCTCAGACATTCAGAAAACACCATGTCAAATGCCCCTGTTCCTCCTCAGCCACATCTGCATGTACTCAATCCCACCAGCCCCATAGCAAAACACCAATAAAGCTGTGTCCCATCATGGCAAAACAGATCCTTTAAACTGTCCCTGCTCTGTGAAAGACTACTGCAAAATGAGGGAAACTCTGCCTCTGCTCTTTGTGGACATAGGAGAAGGAAAAGCATGTAGGCAGAGTGGATGCAGGTATCTATTTCTACTCTACTGCACAGTCTGCTTCATACATACAATTCCTAGATTCTTCTTGGCCCATCCAACTTCCAGCAGTGGCACTTTCTCCAATACCACACCAGTAATCAGCTCCTGAAAGTTTCATCATCCCTAGAGCCGAGGCACAGCTGCCTCATCTCATTCTGAATGCCATTACTTACAATAAACCTGGTTTTTGCACTAGGTGACATTCCAAACTCAGAGCAAAGTGTCTGCTGTCTGCTGAAATGCCCAATCCTTGAAGATGAGCCTGTAGCTCTCCCAGTCTCCAGAGCCCTGCAGACACCATTGCTGCCCATCTCTGACCTGGCCATTCAAGGTGCTTGTCAAGATGCTCTTCAAAGCCTTTGCACACCTGAGCTCTGCTGCCACTCATAACCCTGCACAGTTTCCCTCAGGTCAGGGAAATTTGGAAGCTTTGGGAACTCCAGGCACCTGGCAGCCTTGGAGCAGGGGGACTCCACAGTCCCAGCCTCTCCATCTCCAGGGGCAAAACAGCTGCAGAGTTAAAAACACTGCTGTACTTGCTGCAGGTGGTCAACTCTCGATGTGTCACCAGGAAAACCCCATCACCCTGACTGCTCAGAGAGGCAGAGGGAGCCAAATGTCTGCCCTGAAACATCAGCTCAGTTCTCATCCTCTCCAAACATATTCCACAAGAAATAAGAACTTGCACCCACCCCGAAAAAAAACAACTCTTGTGCTTTGCTACAGACTGAAACAGGAAAATACTCCAGGGCCCAAAGCCTCCCAAAGTGCAGAAGGCCCTGGCCCCAGGTATGAGAGATTTGCTTCAGAAAGTTCAGCAGACAACCTGCCCTGGCCCACAACATCATCCAGGTGTGGGTCTGTAACAGGACCTCTGAAAATCCCACTGGCAGGACAACCTTTATTTCTCCCACTCAGGGATTCTGATTCTTGCATTGGAGGGAGGATTCTTTTCATAAACCCTCTCAACATTCATCCCAGCACCTGGGAAGCCAAGATTGCATCAAATCAATTCCTACCTGATGTTGCTGTTCTGGTTGCCTCTTGGCTGCATTTTAGAGCCTCAGTTTGAGTCAGCTTCTCTGGAAGAGAACAAACAGATATTCACCATCTGCAGGAGTTCATGATTAAAGCAGAGGCCACGATCTGCAGGGACTTGCTACCCTCGGAGCCTGGAATACCCTACTGGCAGTGCTCCTAACATCAATGATCCAAATGTGGGGATTACACATAGCTGAGAATGGGGGGAACCGAGAGATCCATGTTCCCCTTCCCCCAGTGGTGATGCTGCATTTCAGGTCAGCTCTTAACTCCAGATTTGGCCAAGAGCATGACAAACCAGGCCACTGCTGCAGGCTCCAGGATATTTGGTTCAATTTTCAGAACAAATGTGCCCTAAGAACCCTGCTTTTAGATAACCAAATGTGACAGTGGTTATCTTTTTTCTTCTGTCTTCACTTAGAGTCAGAATTGAATGTTCAAAAGACAAATTTCTTGTTCAGACTTAGTTGTTTATTAAATCTTATCTAAAGTACGGAGAGTTCTTCCACACTTCGAGCTATTAGGCCAAAAGTAGGAAAACTGAGGTGAATTTAGCTAGTTAGAAAGTCTTTTAAAAGCTAACTATCCAATTAAGAACAAGCATCTATATTATTTATACTTTTGACTCAATAACTAAACACTTGTGACCCACAGTGCAGCACTAACTATCCAACCAAAAACTGCTACCTGAAATCATGAAGAAGAAGGAACAAGAAGGAAAAAAAGAAAACAAACAATGCCCAGGAACCTCCATCTTGTTCCATACCCATTACTATATTCTGAAACCCCAAATTCCAAACCCTTCACCATGTGAAATTACACACTTCTATTCTAACTACACACCAGTGATTCTAACTTGATCACTCTAATTTGGAAGCCTTCTCCAAGGCCTCAAGTCAAAAGCAGTGTTCTTTTGAGAGTCAGTGTCAGAAAGCACAGAAAGTTCAAAATTCCCAGGCTTCAAAGTTCCAACACAAATGGGCCTCACATAAATGGCAGCAATTTTGGAAAGGGGAATGAAAGAAAAGGAGGGAAATAAAGTCCTGAAAACACAGCTCTAGATAAAAAGGTAACGAGATCCTCTCAGCAGAAGTAAAAAAATTCAAACTGGCTGAAATAGGACTGAGAGCATTTCCATTTCAATTTGTGACATTCATTTACAGCATCTCACACTCCAGAGAGAGCAGAATGATTTCTTGCTGGGGAGGAGGCTACAGGAGTTTTCTGTGAAGTCTTGTGAGCCACCCCACTTAGAGCAAGTGGTGTGGAACAGGAGCACAGACACTTGGGGAAGAGCTGGAGCAGCTGAGCTCCAAGCCATGGCTGTAACACCAGGGAAGGGACCAGCAGGGAACCATTCTGCAAGCCACAGAATGGGAATCCTGTGGATGGGGATCCTGCCAGAGCCCCACCTCCCCCTGCAGCTGGCAAGCCTCACAAGAGACACTGACACCAAGCTAAGAGGACACACCTGGAAGCAAACAAACACTGCATCTTTGTTCCTCCCTCACGAGCATGAAAACCATCCTGCTGGCTGGGAAATAAAGTGCCTTCAAAGAACATGGTGCCCACTGGAATTTCAAGAGAAACAGAAGTGGGAGAAGTAGGAAGTGCATGCAGGGAGAAGTCATTCCAACTTTCTTCCCATTTCTGCTGAGTGGACCTGGCATTGGCAGAACTTGGGCAGAGAGAGATGCATGCACACATGTGAATAAACAGCATGACAGGGAAGCCTGCCCTGTCACCAGCTTATCCTTGACATGGCCACAAAGCACACAAGTGGCCAGCAGGAAAATCGAGATTTCACTAAACAGTCCAAAAGTTGTGCAAATGCCCTTGACAGGGCGGGGTTTTTGACCACACTATTCCCACAAGGCACAAATGCTCCTGCAACCAGGCTGTGCTTCTGAACACAAGCTTGCCTCACTCTGGAGAGGAAAGCAGGTACCCAAGTACCCTGGTGGGAATTCCTACAAGCTTTGGACAGGGCTGTTTTTGGCCAGGCTCATTTCTGCATCCCTTAGCAGGACATATTTGATTGCTCTTCTTTCTGCCTTGTCCATCCAGCTCCAGGCAAAGAGCTGCTCTAGTGGAACAAGGAAGCTTGGAAACTGCTTGAAAACTGCTTAGAAACTTGATGTACCCATCTCAAGAGCTTTTCTTTCAAATGTTGCCATCACTAACGTTCCCATGATATTTTTATGGGCAAAGCTTGGTGTTTTACATATATATTTGAAGCAACAATTTGACATCCAGTCAGGGAACATACTGGACTCATAGAACCAGAGAACCATAAATCTATAGAACCACAGAATGCTTTACATTGGAAGAGGCCTTAAATGTCACCAGATTCTGCCCCTCTGCCATGGGCAGGGACACTTTTCACTAGACCAGGTTTCTCAAAGGCTTGTCAGACCTGGCCTTGAATGATTTAAACATTCTGGTGGTTGTTGTACTTAGATAAATATAACATATGAATATACATACAAGGCTATTATAATGATAACAGCCATGAGCCTTGAAACTGGAAAAATAACAAATCAATAACTTTGCCTTCACTTTGGGGTGTGGGTGTTTCCACAAGGGCTCTGCCACCTCCCTCTGGAGTACCTGGCTGCCACAATTCAACTGCCAGAACAGCCCCTGGCAGCTGCTCCCATTCCCAATGGGACAATCCCAGGCCACATCTGGAGCAGCTGCTGCAAGCACTGCCCAGGAAAAGCAAAAAAATAAAGTTCCTCCTGACACACATCTGCTGGCTCTGCCCTCAGCCCTCTCCTTCTCAGTGCTGGCACATTTGTCAGCACACGGGGCAGAACCAAGGGCCCTCTGTGCTCCCCATGTCACCCTCCTTTCCCAGGGATTGGCCTGGAGACATTTGGGATTAAAGCATCAGCAGCAGCAGCACGGCCTGCTGCAACCTTGTAATTTGTCCTGATCTAAGCTGGGGAATAATAATCCTAAATATTTATTATACAAAGAATGCCTTAAAGGTAATTTCCCTGGTTAGTGGCTCTTTCTCAGCACACTGCTGCCAGCTTGCAGGAGCAGGAGCATTGGCTTTGAAGATGCTCCTGTTGATGCCCAGCGCTGGTGGCCAGCAGGGACATCCGTGCCCAGCCAGTTTGCCCCTTGGTAGCCAAGTGCAGAATTACCTGGCACAAGCCGGCCGTGCGGGCGAGGAATTCCTGCCCTGTGGCAATGAATGCTCTGCCAAACAGGCTTTGGGGGCAGAGCAGAGCTCCGGGATGGAGCGGGCAATGCAGAACTCCGGGATTGAGCGGACAGAGCAGAGCTCCGGGATGGAGCGGGCAGAGCAGAACTCCGGGATGGAGCGGGCAATGCAGAGCTCCGGGATGGAGCGGGTAATGCAGAGCTCCGGGATGGAGCGGGCAATGCAGAGCTCCGGGATGGAGCGGGCAATGCAGAGCTCCGGGATGGAGCGGGAAATGCAGAACTCCGGGATGGAGCCGGCAATGCAGAACTCCGGGATGGAGCGGGCAATGCAGAGCTCCGGGATGGAGCGGGAAATGCAGAACTCCGGGATGGAGCCGGCAATGCAGAACTCCGGGATGGAGCGGGCAATGCAGAGCTCCGGGATGGAGCGGGCAGGGCAGAGCTCCGGGATGGAGCGGGCAGGGCAGAGCTCCGGGATGGAGCGGGCAATGCAGAGCTCCGGGATGGAGCGGGAAATGCAGAACTCCGGGATGGAGCCGGCAATGCAGAGCTCCGGGATGGAGCGGGCAGAGCAGAGCTCCGGGATGGAGCGGGCAATGCAGAGCTCCGGGATGGAGCGGGCAGGGCAGAGCTTCGGGATGGAGCGGGCAGAGCAGAGCTCCGGGATGGAGCGGGCAGGGCAGAGCTCCGGGATGGAGCGGGCAGAGCAGAACTCCGGGATGGAGCGGGCAGAGCAGAGCTCCGGGATGGAGCGGGCAATGCAGAGCTCCGGGATGGAGCGGACAATGCAGAGCTCCGGGATGGAGCGGGCAGAGCAGAGCTCCGGGATGGAGCGGGCAATGCAGAGCTCCGGGATGGAGCGGGCAGGGCAGAGCTTCGGGATGGAGCGGGCAGAGCAGAGCTCCGGGATGGAGCGGGCAATGCAGAGCTCCGGGATGGAGCGGGCAATGCAGAGCTCCGGGATGGAGCGGGCAATGTAGAGCTCCGGGATGGAGCGGGAAATGCAGAGCTCCGGGATGGAGCGGGCAATGCAGAGCTCCGGGATGGAGCGGGCAATGCAGAGCTCCGGGATGGAGCGGGCAGGGCAGAGCTCCGGGATGGAGCGGGCAGAGCAGAGCTCCGGGATGGAGCGGGCAGGGCAGAGCTCCGGGATGGAGCGCTCAGCGCTGCCGCAGCCCAAGTGCGGCTCTGCCGTTGACACCGCCCGGCTGGCAACGGAGCGTCCCAGGCACGGACCGGGCAAACGGGCACGGGACGGGCACGGAACGCTCGCCTGCAGCCCCGGCCCCGCCCGGCAGCAGCGCACGGGTTGTCCCCAAGTGCCACCAAGCCCTGCCTGTCTGTCCCCGAGTGCTGAATCCCACAAACCTGTTTTTATTTTTTATTTTTTTTTTTACCTTTCTGTGCTGTCAGGCACTGACTCCCTGGAAAACGCTGCTTTTGACCTGAGGCCTTGAAAATGGCTTCTAAATATGAGTGGTGAAATAAAAATCACGAGTGCGTAGTGAAATAGAAGTGTGTGCTTTCACAGGTTAACAGGTTTTAAATTGGAGGTTTTTATAGTATAGTAATAAGTATGGGACAATATGAAAGATTTTGAGAGTTGTCTCTTTTGGTGTTCATCTTCCTTCTTCATCATGAGTTTCAGGTAATAGTTTCTAGTTAATCAGCATCACCGTAAAAATCATAAAAATCGAATTATTGGGTTAAAAGGATAAATAATATGTGTTAATTCTCTATTGAACTGTTTAGCTTTAAAAATCCTTGTAGCAGCTGCATCTTTCGTCATTTTTTCCAAGCTAGAAACGCTGTTTAACGCTCTGTACTTTCTGATAAAATTTAATAAACAACCAAGTCCAAACACGAGAAAAAAACGTTTCCATTGTGTTTCTGTTAATCCTAACTCTAAGAAAAAGGAAAAAAAACCATAACAAAACAAAACAATCAAAACCAAGCCACTAATTAAGTGTTGCCAAAGTCCCACCATTGCTACACCCGAGTGCCACCGAGCCCCCGAGCCCTGCCCGGCAGCCGGGAAGGAGCCGCTGAGGAGCCCCCAGGGAGCAGGGCCAGAGCTGCGGCTGCTTTGTCCAAAAGCTTGGGGACATTCCGTGAAAAAAAGCTGAGAAATTCAATTCTAGGACCTGCACGCCTTGTGACCCTTGAGTACTGATGGAAAATTAGGGAGGCTCCATCCCAGTGCAGACAGGAGCACCCCTGGACTGGGGACTCTTCAATAAGAATTTCATGTGTAAATTATTTGTCACTGGGATAAAAAACCAGAACTCCACAGCAACCCAACTAATCTATATCATTCACAAATTCTGTATGTTTCTAGCAAGTACAGAGAATTCTTGAAATACCTAATGTGAGAGAAGCTTTTTCCACAAGAGTAACTCCATCAGACGGGGAATGAAGTATTAAATCATCTCAGCCAAACAGAAACAATGAATCCAAAATAGTCAGAATCAACATGCCACTGATAAGGCACAACTCATGTCCAAGAATTCCTCATTTGCTAAACAAATCAAGGAGATCTACGCTGAAAAACAATTCCCAGATGATTTTTTCATAGATCAGATTCCTGTAGTTCAGCTGCTCCACCTGCCTTCCAGCTCTACAATCCTCTTTTGCGTTTTATTGTCATACTGCAAATCTACAAAAGAAACTTTTCGGAGAAAAGAGGGAATTTCCTATTAAATTTCTCTTGAAGAGAGCTTCCAGCCACAGCAGTAAGAGCAGTGTTTGCTGCCTGCCCTGAGCAGAGACACAATACCTATTGCCCAGCCTCTTTCCCACCTAACCTACTTTCCTAGTCTGAACTTTGTAGCCACAGTCACTGGAAATAAAATCAGAGCTTTAACTGTACTTTGCATATTTTCAGTTTTATTCTAAAATTTTCTACTTCATCCTCTTTAAATGTACAGTTTTGTTTAAAAGTGCATACTTTTTATTTTTCCTTCTTGAGTATTTTATCCCAGAGGCATTACTGCCATCATTGATGGGCTTGGTCACTGCCAAGAGTGGGTACATCTTGGTTTTATTTTAAATGCACCTTTTCATGTTTACTCAAGAAAAGAAAAGTGAAAAATGGTAAAAATCAATCCCATAAAGCCAAGTTTTATGATTATGGAAAGCAGTATGGAACAGAATGAGGTTTATTCCATCCTAACCCGTTTATTTATTTAATCTTATTAATTCAGATTGTTTGATGCTGTGATATAAAAAAATGTCTTGTTTTCTTCTGCTGCTCCCAGCATTTGAACATCACTGTGAGAACTGCTGGGCAGCCTCTGCCAGCTCCTGCCCAGCCCGTGGCACCTGTGGGCCTGCACTGACAGCCCTGCCCCGGGCTCTGCCGGGCTCTGGGCCAGCACAGAGGCCGGGCAGGGCTGGCCATGGCCGGGAACAGGCCCTGAGCCCCGCAGGAGGATGGAGCTGGGCCACAGCCAAACTCAGCCCAGGCCAAAGCTGGGCTCAGCAGCCAGGGCTGGCAAGGGCTGGGGACAGAGGCTGGCCCTGACAAATGTCCTGGACCCCCTCCCTGCTCTGTGCAGGCCACCAAGGGCACAGAGCAGCCTCCTCTCTGGGCCACTTGCCTGTTTGCAATGCCTTCCCCAGGCGCTGGCCCTGCCCCACAAGGCCTGGGCTGAGTCCTGCTCCTGCCCGCTCAGCCAGGCTGACATGGACACTGCTGCTTTCTCTGGCAGGCTCTCTCAGGCCAGCCCAGCTCCCTGCAAGCTGTGCCAGCTGCCCTGAGCTCTGTGCAGCACCAAGGGCCTCTCCCCAGCACAGCCCAGCCGGCTCTGGCCCCACAGCTCTGCTCAGGCCAGGGGGCTCTGGGCAGTGGCCCCACGGCCTCAGTGAGGACCTCAAAAATCCTCCACTGAATAAAGAGGCTGAGACCACCCCAGCCCACCCCTCCTTCATCTGGGCCAGGCTGGGGCTGGGGAAGGCTGTAACCCCCAAGCTCATCTGCTGAGGCCACCTTTGCACACACTGCCCACAGCCAGCGAGAGAGGAGGAGAGTTCTGGGGCTGTGGTGGAACCTCTGCTCACAGGCACTCAACACCCATCCTCCCTTACACAAACTGGCTCAGCTGGAAAATCCCCAGCCCGGGAAGGCCACATCCAGGGCACATTGCCATGAGGGGCTGCTGAGGAGGTGCCAGAATCCATCCAAGAGCCCCAAAGCGCTGCCCAGACTCACTGCTGAGGCCTTGCAGCAGAGCACTGCTCCTGATGCAAAGGGATGCAGCAGAGCCAGAGGCTGCTGCCAGAGCCTGTGTCAGACTTGTCCCTGCCAGGGGAGGAACCTGGGCCTTCCCACCTGGCCCCAGTGTGTATGGACGCCCTGAACTCCATGTTTGTGGGGGACCCTGAGCACCAAGAAGACAGAGATGTAGAGCATCCACAGGAAGCCACTGGGATCCACAAAGTGATGAGGTTTTCTACTTAATCTGGCTCTGTCACTCTCTCTCCTCCCACCTCTATTCCATTTCTATTTTTTCTCTCCTTTTCATTCTCTCTGCCTCTCATTTACTCTTCAGTAAAATCCATCCTATTGACTTTGGCACATGGTCTCATTTGCACCCTAACTGAGGCAGAGCCATTTCTGATCATTTTCATCAGTGGATCAGAACAAGGGGCTGGAAGCCCTCCAGTCTGGCTGCTGCTCCATGCCACTTCCAGGGGCTTGGGCTGCTGAAGGGGTGCTGGGCTGGGCCCTTTGTGACACAGGGCCGTTCTATCGGGTTCCTGGGTGATGAGGGACATTCTGTTGTCCTGGTGACATGGCACAGCCCTGCCCTGCAGGGGTATATACGGGGCACAGGGCCCTGCACTGCCCAGTGCCAGGAGTGCCACTGGCTCAGGAGGAAGCAGCTCCTGGGACCTCTGTGCTCCAGACGTTCTGCACTGCACATGGAGGAGGAAAAGGTGAAGCCCAACTCCAAAGCAGCCAGCCCCATGCCCAGCAGGCTGGAAGAGCAGGCCCTCAGCGGGCAGGGGCTGGGAGCAGGTGACGGCTCAGGCCTGCAACCATGCAGCAACCTTAGCAACAGCTGCCATGAGGGATCCCAAGGGGAAGCCTGCATTGAGCAGGTGCTGTTCCCCACAGAAACCAGCATGTACCATCAAGAGTGCCATGAGGAAGCGTGCACTGGGCAGGAGCTCTCCCCACCAGAAGAGGATGAGGGGGATGGAGTGAGCATCCTCGAGCTGTGTGAAGAGCGGGCAGAGAGAGAGCACAGATGGGCAGGTCTGTCAGCAGGTGGGTTCCCCTTGGCTGCCCCTTGTCAGGCCTGGGTTGAGCCGGGCCCACCTGAACTGAGCTCCCCAGGCCCGTGCTGTGCCTCCCCTGCCCGTCTGGAAGCGCCGGCCCCCATCAAGAAACATCGATCCCGGCTGTGGCGGGCACTGCGGGGGCTGTGCAGACTCTGCCCTGCCCCTGCCTGGCTCCACTGCCCCAGGAGCAGGGCTAAGGAAAAGGAGTAAGAATAAGAAAAAAAGAAACAGAAAGAATAATAAGGAGAATTAGAATGAGACTAGGCAAAAAACTGGAATTAAGAATAGGAATTAAGAATAAGGATAGGAATATATGAATATAGGAATACATAAGAAGTTGAAGTACAAATAGAAGAACAAGAAGAAGCACATAAGAAGAAACAGGTATAATATGAATGTTAATAATAGGAAGAAGAATAATAGAAATAATAAGATGAAGAAATTGTGGTAGCAGTAAATGTAATAATCATTTTAAATATAGAGATAAGAAGAATAATAGAGAGGAGTGTGGGAACCCTTAAAATCAGAGGGTTTTGGGAAAGCTGCAAAAATCAGGCCTCAGAGACAGCAAACTGCAATTGGAGCTAAGTGGAAAGCATAAGGCATGTCAGCAGAAAAGCTATATGAAATGTAGAAAGCAAGGACAAATAGAACAATGGGCTGTGTATTAACGCTGGGCTGGAATAACTCTCTAAGCTGCAGAAAAATATATCTAGCAAGATATTAGGAAGGTATAAGCTTAATAATGGAGCTCTGTGTATTATGTTTTAAGGCTTACAAGTAGGTATTGTATTCGAAATAAGCAAGCATTGTTTTAACCAAAGGTACGTGTACTTATAGTGGTTGGATAGAACTACTGTCAATATGGTTTTGCTTTTGTGATTGCTCAAAAAACTTTCAAAATGCGTTGTAACATCACGTTCTCTGGCTGTTGCTGAGGACGTGAGCTGCTGGCATCTTCCCTCTGTCCCAACCTTGTAATGAGACTGATGCTTGGGAGGAAAAAATAATAATAAAGCAGCTCGAGACACGTTCCACAGCAGTTCCTTCCCGTTTGTGCTTCTGTGCATTAAACTCCTGGCCGGCATTATCCAGCACCCCAAAACCCACTCTTGTTTGCAACTTCTTTAATAATGGCTGATTCGGTCTATTATAGAATGAATTATATATTTAATAGACACAAAATATATAAGGAATAAGGACAAAAAGAGACTTCTACCAGGTATATACAGCACGAAGTTAAAGGTACCTCTTAATGTTACAGCTAGTGAGGATATAATATAACTTAGGATTCAATGTATCTTACCATTCAATTGTTGGTGGAGTCGCACATTGAGATCCTTTCCCTCAATCCCCAGAGAAGTAACCATAGAATCTGTGCCCAAAGTTCAAGGATAAGTGATTTACACATTCAGGGTGTGTGTGTAGTGGCTTCTGCCTCTGTGGTAACTCGTATGTCTTTTATAGTTTGTAAAACAGTGTCTCTCAGACAAGAATATTTCTTTTATCTCTTCCCACATCTGCTCTCCAGACTAAGATGTTGATTCTTGGCTCAGTCCTGAGCCCTTTTAGCCCCAGAGATGATTCCTTGCTGGGTGTCTCAGCCCGGGTTACCTCTTTATACACCGACTGCTAGGGTTGGGTGGACGTCCTGCCACAGGCACCCCTGAACCAAGGAGACCCTTGTGACCCTGCAGGGCCCATGGAGCTAAGGGTTCCTGTGACAGTGCAGGACCCCATAGAACCACTTTCTATATGCCTTTACTGTAATCATTATATGTACAGCTTCTATCTCTCAGCCAAGCTCTTATCCATTTCGTTTTTGCTTCAAAGCGTGGAGCAGAGAAAGCTCAGATTTGCACAAGGCTGCTCTGAGTCCAAGGGGTTGGATGAGGGAATTGGTGGGGTGGGGGCAAGGACAAAGTGTGATTGATTGCCAGCCATAAAGGGTCTTGATTTTCATATCTGTTCAGACTGCGTTAGGAGGTGCTGGGGATCAATATAACTGGAGATTGCTGATATAAATCCATAAACTGGAAAAGAATAAATGGTAAAAAAGGTATTCACTCATTTTGTTTGTAAATAAAATATGTTTTGAACACAGTGGAAGTCCTGCTTTATGCACAGGTTTCTAGTAGTAGCTCTGTTTCAGGTGACCTGCAACCCAAATTTCTGTTGCTCTCATGTTCTTTAGAATAGCTGATGAGGTCTATTATAAAATGAATTATTCACTGAATGGACTCAAGATTAACAGACAAGACACTTTAAATGGAATACTTACTGCACAGGATAAACAAAAGAAGCCCAGGTAGATACAAACACCGTGCACAATAAAGTTCCCTATATTACAGCTAGTGAAGGAATAGCAGAGATCAGGAGTCAATGTAACTTAGCACCAAACTGATGAGGGAGTACACATGGAGCCCTTTCACTCAGCTTCCACAAAAGGAACCACAAAGATGCATCCAGACCTGGGGGAGAAGCCCTACCTGTTTGCAGGGACTATGCAGAAGATTTCTGCTTGGTGAAAGTTTTGTGTAGCTTTTCTAGTTTGTAAAGTGAAGTGTGTGTCACTCAGAAATTCAAGGCTCATTTCCCTTCAGGCTGCTCTCAAGGCCAGATGTTCATGGCCAGCTGGGAATTCCACCTCCCTGGCACCAGAGAGAACTCAGGACAGGACAGATGTGGGGCCTGGGTTATCTCAGCAATTCCTGAGAGGGGGAAGATGCCCTGAGTGATGGCCCAGCTGATGGACAGAAGAGATGAGCTCTGCTGGGCCATAGGGGAAGTCCTGCTGCAGGAACCTCATGGAACCAAGGGTCTGTTGTGACATTGTGATGGCTCCTGGAACCAAGGAGACCATGGTGACACCAATGAACCTCATGGAACCTAAAGTCCATTGTGACAGATCAAGTCACAAAAAATGGGGCCTCTTGGAACCCAGGAGAACATTGTGGGGCAATGGAATCTGATGGAGCCAAGTGTCAATTGTCAGAACAGCAGGGCCTCATGGAACCCAAGTGACCATTGTGACTCCATGGAATCTCATGGAGCAAACTGTCAGGTGTAACACAGCAGGGTGTCATGGAACCCAGGTGCCACTGGGACACTGCCACTGCTCATGGAACCAAGTGTCCATTGTGACACTAATGGAGCATAATGGAGCACAGGAGATCATTGTGACACAAGGAAATCTCAAGAAACCAAGGCTGCATTGTGACACAGAGGGGCCTCAGGGAACGAAGGAGACCATTGTGAGGCAGTGGAATGTTCTGGAACAACAGGTAAATTTTCAAGAGGGCAGGGCCTGATGGAACCCAGGTGCCAATGGGACATTTCCAAGGCTCATGCAAGCAAGCATCCATTGTGACAGAGTCAGGCCTAATGGAACACAGGAGAACATTGTTACCCAATGGAATCTCATGGAACCAAGTGTGCAGAGTTTCACAGTGCAGCCTTATAGAGTGGTGGAGACCATTGTGATGCAATTGAATATCCTGGAACTGTTGTGACAAATGTGGGCTTTATGAAACCAAGGAGGCAGTAGAATCTCAAGGAACCAAGGGTCAGTTGTGAACACATCGGATGCTCAGGAAAATAAGGAGAACAGTGTAACATAGTGGAATCTCATGGAACCAAGGCTTTATTTTGACAAAGTGGGACTGAATAGGAGACAGGTGCCACGGGGACACTGCCAGCTCTTGTGGAATCCAGTGTCCATTGGGACACAGGGCAGGTCATGGAAACATAGGGAGCGTTGTGATGCAATGGAACCAAGGGTCAATTCTGATAGAGAGGGGCCACATAGAACACAAGGGCCATGGAAATATTGCCAGGCCTAGGAGAAAAAAGACCCTATGGTGGCAGAACAAGGATTCATGGGATCTAGGAGAGCACTGTGAAACAATGGAATCTCATGGAAGCAGGTGTCCATTGTGACATGGCAGGGCCTGATGGAACCCACTGGGACATTGCCAAGGCTCGTGCAAGCAAGGCTCCACTGTAAAAAAGAACATCCTCATGGCACCAAGTAGACCATTGTGTTGCAATCGATTCTCATGGAACCAAGGCCCCATTGTGACAAAGCGTGGCCTGATGGAAACCCAGTGCCACTGGGACATCTCCAGCCTTGGAGGAAGCAAGTGTCCATTGTGACACATCACAGCCTCATGAATCACAGGAGAGCACAGTGACACCATGGAATCTTGGGGAATCAGGTGTCAATTGTAAACACAGCAGGGACTCATAGAAGCCAGGAGACCATTGTGACACCGTGGAATCACATGGAAGCAAATGTCCACTGTTTCATGTTGCGGCTTCATAGAGCTCTGGAGACTGTTGTGACACAATGGAAAAATCTGGAACAAAGGTTCCCTAGTGACAACGAGGCCTCATGAAATGCAAGAGACCACTGTGATGGAATGAAAACTCAAGGATTCAAGTGTCAACTATTTTGCAGTGAGGCCTCATGAAATACTGGAGACCTTTGTGACACAATGTAAACACATGGCACAAAGGCTCCACTGTGACCCAGCAGGGCCTCATGGAAGCCAAGAGGATTGTGATGGACTGGAATCTCATGGAACACAGGTTCAATTGTGACAAAGCTGGGCCTGATGGAACTAAGGAGACCACTGTGCTGCAATGGAATCAATAGGAACAAAGGATCAATTGCCAAGACATCAGGAGGCCCAGACATAGTACCAAGAGAAAGGAATTTCTTTCCTAGGCAAGGCTGTGGTGCAACACATCCCCTAGAAGGAAGCTTGAGCAACCCAAGTCAAAGAAGAAGTGGACCCACAGCCCCACGGCCTCAGTCCCTGCCAAGGGCACAGCAGCAGCTGCAGCTCAGAGAGGACTCAGCCCCAGCCATGGGGAAGGTGCTTGGCCAAGGCAAAAGGAGGCTCCCTGGGTGCCCTGCTCCCCTCTCCCTGAGCTCCTGAGAGCTCTGCAGCCCCTCCTGCCATGCCATCTGCCCAGGCCAGCACAACAGCCCCGGCCTTGGGGCCCTCCAGAGCTGCTCCTGCTCCAGGCCCAGGGCCCATCCCAGAGCTGGGGCAGCCACAAAGCTGTGCCCATTTCTGTTCATTCCTGCTCTGATGAGGATGGATCCTCAGACACTTGGAGGTTGCTGATGAATTTTACCCCTCCAGAGGCTGCTTCTTTTTTGAGCTCCCCACTTCAGTAATTCCGTGAGAAAAACTCATAAATATTTGTTCAAAAAAACCAAACAAGATAAGGCCCTGGGAATAATTGAAGTTTTAAATTCTTCTGTGGTTAATTACAAAGATTTCAGAAGTGTATTCCAAGTGTACATACTCTATTGAAAACAACTCAGGGAGAACTGGTATCTCCTTTTTTTTTTTCATGTGTATAGATTGATATCAGCAATGTCTAATTGATATTGACCCCCAGCACCTTCTAATGCAGTCTGAACAGATATGAAAATCAAGACCTTTGATGGATGACAATCATTGACACTTTGTCCCCATTTCCTCCCCACCTCTTCCCTCATCCCACCACTGAGACTTTTATGGATCAAAAATGGAGTGGCCAGCAGGAGCAGGGCAGTGAGTCTTCCCCTGTGTTTGGCACTGCTGAGGCTGCACCTCGAGTGCTGTGTCCAGTTCTGGGACCCAATTTAAGAAGAACGTGGTGGGGCTGGAGTGAGTCCAGAGAAGGGCAACAAGGCTGGTGAGGGGTCTGGAACACAAGTACTGGCAGGAGCAGCTCAGGGAGCTGGGGTTGTTTATCCTGGAGAAGAGGAGGCTCAGAGGGACAAGATGGTATCAAGCAAAAAGTTGGACTTGATGATCTCCAAGGTCTTTTCCTGCCTGGCTGATTCTGTGATTCTCTGAAACCACCCCTGGAGCAGTTGCAAGATGAGCCCTGGGCCTCCTCTTGACAAGGTCCAGCAGCCCAGGTCCCTCAGCTGCTCCACACAGCACCAAAGCCCATCCTGTCAGTCCTGCAGAGCCTCTCCAGCCTCTCCTCATTGCCCAGAACAAGGAGCTCCACACCCAGACACAGCAGCCCAGATGTGCCCCCCTGGCCTGTGGTGCCTCTGGCAAGGGAGCAGCACGAGGCACTGCAGGACCCTGCAGACAATTCCTGAAGCATTTGGAGGATGATCCTGCTCCCCAAGGGACGTTCCCATGGTGCCAACTGAGGAACTGAAATGAGGAGTGGGGCCAGAGAGGAAAGAGCAAACAGGGATGGGCTGTTTTCAGGGGAGAGGATGGGGATGGACAATAGGAAGAAAAGTAGAGCAGGAAAGAAGAAAGAAAGCAAAGGTGAGTCCAAGGAAATGCTCAGGACAGTTTGGGGATGGCTGCCATTCAGCCATGGCTCTGTGCAACAATATTTGCAGTGGAACAGGAAACTCACAGCCCATGGGAACAAACTTTCTGGCTGACTTCAGAGGCCACTACAAAACTGAGTGGTTTCCCTGCTGCCCCCCAGCCCTTGCTGGCCCCAGGGGCTGATGGCATTTGTGCTCACTCAGCTCCATGTCCCCACAGCAGCACCATGGGGGTGCTGAGCCTGCTGTGTGCAATGCAAACAGGGGCTCCTGAGCCAGTGCTGCCGTGTGTGTGCCTGCAAGGATGCGGCTCCTGTGTGAGCTGGGGGAGAGGCCAGGGCTGCAGAGGGGGGATGTTGTTGGCAGGTGCATGAGGACGCTCTGGGACGCTGCCCTGGGGTGTCCAGCGCAGTGGGGATGGATCAGCCCCTGCTCTGCTGCTCCTTGCCAGGGTGTCCCCCTTGCAGGGACCTTGCAGAGCACCAGCCATGCTGTTTGCCCCCAGCCTGCCCACGGCCAGCCTCGGGCTGCTCCCGGGGTTTTTCTGTGCTCAGCATTGGGCTGGCCAAGTGTTGTGGAGAGAGCCTGGCCAAGGAGCCTGGAGCCCCCAGGCCCTGGCCTGAGGTGTCAGCGCTGCCCCAGCAGTGCCCATGGCCTGTCCCTGCTGCAGCCCCGGCACTGCCACCCCCAGGGCTGTGCCCGGCCCCGAGAGCACTCAGGCCCTGCAGCAACACGAGGGCCAGGAGGGCAGCGGGGCAGTGGCACGGGAGCAGCACTGGCAACACAAAGTGCTGCTGCTGCTGGGCACAGCTGCTGTGCCAGCACTGATCTGCCCCCAGATCTGCAAACAGACATTGCTGCTGCAGCTCCGGAGAAGGGAACAGAAGGGAGAGCTCTGGAGAAAACTTTGCTGGGAGATTTATTTCGTTTACAGCCACCAATATTGCAGGCCACCATTATCACCATCTTTGCCCATAGCAAAGTTGGATATAAAGAAAATGAGGAAGGGCACAAATAATATCTTTATTTTGTGGCCAATATAAAGGTAAAACCCAGGAAAAAAGTATACACAGTCAAACCAACAAAACAATTAAAGGTAATTGGTATTACGAGTTATTTGCAGAAATTGACCAGAAGTTTAATGTTTCTTAAAAGATCCTGTCATCATGCTCCACACTGCAGCCTTGAGCTCCTGGGTCCTCAAGCTGTAGATGAGGGGGTTCATGGCTGGAGGCACCACTGAATACAGAACTGACAGGGCCAGATCCAGGGATGGGGAGGAGATGGAGGGGGGCTTCAGGTAGGCAAACACTGCAGTGCTGAGAAACAGGGAGACCACAGCCAAGTGAGGGAGGCAGGTGGAAAATGCTTTGTGCCATCCCTGCTCAGAGGGGATCCTCAGCACAGCCCTGAAGATCTGCACATAGGAGAAAACCATGAACACAAAACAACACAATGATGAAGAGGCACTAACTGCAATAAGCCCAAGTTCCCTGAAATAGGATTCAGAGCAGGAGAGCTTGAGGATGTGTGGGATTTCACAGAAGAACTGGCCCAGGGAATTTCCCTGATATAGGGGCAGGGAAAATGTATTGGCTGTGAGAAGCAGAGCAGTGAGAAAGCCACTGGCCCAGGCAGCTGCTGCCATGTGGGCACAAGCTCTGCTGCCCAGGAGGGTCCCGTAGTGCAGGGGTTTGCAGATGGACACGTAGCAGTCGTAGCACATGATGGTCAGGAGATAAAACTCTGCTGACATGAAGAACACAAAAAAAAAAAACCTGTGCAGCACATCCTTCATAGGAGATGTGTCTGGTGTCCCAGAGGGAATTGTGTATGTCTTTGGGGACAGTGGTGCAGATGGAGCCCAGGTTAGTGAGGGCCAGGTTGAGCAGGAAGAAGAACATGGGGGTGTGCAGGTGGTGGCCGCAGGCTACGGCGCTGATGATGAGGCCGTTGGCCAGGAGGGCAGCCAGGGAGATGGCCAGGAAGAGGCAGAAGTGCAGGAGCTGCAGCTGCCGCGTGTCTGCCAATGGCAGCAGGAGGAAGTGGCTGATGGAGCTGCTGTTGGACATTTCCTGTGTCTTGGCATGGGGATCTGTAAAGAAGCAGTATAGTATAGTTCAGTTTGGAGAGGACTTGAAATATCCCAGCCCAGCTTGGTGGCACTTTCCCCCCACTGCCTGCCCAGGGCTCTGCTGCCTGGAGCTGTCCCTGCAAGCAGCTGCTTCCCTGCGCCCAGGGCTGGGCCCTGCCAGTGCTGCCAGAGCCCAGCCCAGCCCTGGGGGCTCAGCTCTGCCCTGCAGACGCCTCCGAGCACAGGGCACTGCCCAGGGTCAGCTCTGCCTCTGCAGGCTCTGGTGGCAACATCACACCAACCTGAGGATGCTGGAAAAATGACCTCTAAGTTGCCTCTAAGTGCTGATTTCTGTCACTGCCTGCTTTATTAAGATCCGAGATAAAAAAAAAGTTTTTCCCAACCTGAACTGAGAGATGAATATATATATGCAATTTCCCCACCTACGCAACACAGAGCAATAGAATATAAAATCAGGATTATCTTTTTTATGCAGTCCTTGCCTCTCTGTGCTCCCTATGTAATCTACATAGAAATATTCTGGAGTTAAATGTCATGCTGGGAGCAGTCCTGAACAATGCAGCATCCTCACCACACAAGGAGAACATTTCCAAGCCTTACCAGCTGTCTCCTTCCACCCACACCTTGTCCCCCAGTGCCGGGAGCAGCTCCCAGGGCTGGCTGAGAGCTGTCCCTGGCAGGCAGCAGAGTCCCTGCCCCAGCACAGCGCCCTGGGCTGCAGGACCCTGCTCTGCACCACAGCCCTGGGCACCCCTGGCTGCTCTACACAAGAGATCATCAGAGAATGTACTCACACAGTCTGCAGGCATTGGGATGTTGCAGCTTTAGGAGATGACTGCAGGAGCTGCAGCTGCATTGTCCTGCAGCCAGAGGCTTCCTGTGTCAAGGGCTGGGAGTGATTCTGCCCCAGGCACTTCTGAGCATCTTCCCAGCCCTGACTGATTGAAGCTCTCTGTGCCTCTGTGCTGTGCCTGGGGTGGCTGCAGGCAGTGTACCAGCCCTGTTAGGCTGGGAGAAGAGCTGCTCATGAAGAGAAATGTGTTTTTGAAGCTCTTCTTGGTTGCCAGGATCGCCTTCTGTGCCAGGAGCCCAGCCCAGCTCATCAGCACAAACACAGCACAAGGATTTTAATGACCCTCTCAGGGCGTTGGTGCTGTTTGCATCAGACTCAGTCGCTCAGTGCGTACTTGAAAAACTTCTCAAGAACTCAAATTTTAATTGAGACACTGAAGTTTCTTCAAGTTTTAATGGGTCCCACTGAGGGACAGGACTGAGAAAGTATCCCCAGGTTCCAGTTAGAGCAGAACACTGGAGGCACTGATGACAGGTGGGGACAAACAAGGCAAAGGTGTCTGTGATGCTGAGCAAACCTGGATGTGTTTCAGGAATGCAAAGGGCCAAGGGCTGAGCCCCAGCCCCTGGCAAGGCACATCCTGTCCCTCCCTCATTGCTCAGGGCTCTTCCCGGGCCACTGGGCTCTGGGCATGTGCAATGCCAAGGGCAGCACCATGGGGCGGCCCCTGCCAGGCTGCTGAGCAGGGACAAGGAGGCAATGAGGCCCCAGCACAGCAAGGCTCACTTGTCCCCTGCTGGCCTCAGGCCCAGGGCCAGCCTGCATGGCCCAAGTGCTGCAGGAGTTGGCTGTGTCAGGGCCTTTCAGCTGCTGCCCATCCCTGTGCCCTCTGCAGCCCAGGCTGTCCTACGGTGTCCATGCCCTGCGCCTCTGTCCCTGCAGGCTGTCGTCATCCCCCGGCTGCCCCACCTCGCTGGCCCCTTCCTTTGCTGACAGCTCTGCCTCCTGCCTGCCTCTGCCTGCACACACAGAAGAGCCTTGGGCTTGACACCAAAAGGGTTCATTCAAGTTTTTACTGCACGTCTGAAATTTTAGCACAGGAATAAGTCATATAGGGGGCTGCTTTCCCAGCCAGAAAAGCTGGAAGAGAAAAAATAAGAAATCTGGCTCATGAATGATGTGATAGAAAAAATAGAATCTGAATCTGGTAACTTTGGGTGGCTTTTGTAGAAATGGGTAAATTTTAAAGCACATGTTGTGACTAAATATAGACAACACACTTGTAGAATAACATGTCCACATAAGATTAGTTTTTATCTCACATTGGACCTGAGGTCTGAATAAAATGATGCCCCCTTTAACACCAAATTATAGTTAAGGAGGTATATTCTGATATTTTGGAGATTTGGTGACAGCAGGGCCTCACAGAACCAAGGAGTCAAATATTCCACTATGGATCCTGAAGGAACAAATGCACCTTTTGACAGTATGGGAGCTCATGGAACCAAAATCCAGTTTGACAGAGTGGGGCCATATGGAGCTGATGGTCCATTGTGACACTGCAGCTCCAAGGAGACCATTGTGGCACTGAGAAACCTCATGGAACCAAAAGTCCATTGTGACATAGAAAGGCCTCATGGAACCAAGGGGCCATTGTGACACTGTGGGGCCACATGGAACCAATGGTCCATTGTTATACTGCAGATCCAAGGTGGCCATGGTGACACTGTGGAACCTCCTGCAACCATGGGTGCATTGTGACACTGCAGAACCTCCCAGAACCAAGGTGACCATGTTATACTACAGAACCTCATGGAACCAAGGGTCCATTGTTACACTGTGGGAACTCATAAAACCAAACATCCATTGTGACACTGCAGGCCTCATGTAACAATGGAGATTATTATGAAACAGAATCACGAAGTTGGAAATGACCTTTGAGATCTTCAAATCCAACCTATGACCTAACATCACCTAAAAACTTAACCATGACTCTGAGTGCCACATCCAGTCTTTTTATAAATGCCTCCAGGGACAATGACTCCACCACCTGCCTCGGCAGAAGATTCCAGTGCCCAATCACTCTTTTACTGAAGAATTTTTCCTGATATCAAACCTAAACTACCTCTGGCTCATCTTCAGACTGTGTCCTCTCGTTCTGTCAGGTGCTGCCTGGGAGAAGGGACCGACCCCCACCTGACTACATCCTCTGTTCAGGTGGTTGTAGAGAGTCTCCCTGGAGACCATTGTAGCCATTGGGGCCATTGTAGCACGGCAGGGCCTCATGGAATCAAGGGGAGCACAGTGACAGTGTGGGGCTCCATGGGAGACAAGGGGCCATTCTGACACCATGGAATCAAGGAGATCTTTGTTACAGTACTGGGCATCATGGAACCAAAGGATCATTGTGACACTGCAGGGCTTCATGGAACTAAGGGGACAAGAGTGACACTGAGAGCTCCAAGGGACCAAGGGTCCATTCTCATACTGCAAATCAAAGAGACCATTGTGACACTTTGTAGTGTCATGGAGCCGAGGGTCCATTGTGACACAGCAGGGCCTCATGAAACCATGGAGGCCATTTTTAAAATTTGAGGCTTTGTGAAACAAAGAGACCATTGTGACATTTCAGGGCCTTATGAAACCAAGGAAGCCACAGAGACACTGTGGGGCTCCATGGAATCGAGGGGCCATTGTGACACTTTGGAGTCTCATGGAATCATGGAAACTTCTGTGACACTTTGCAGTCCCATTGATCCGAGGAGTCCATTGTGACACTACAGGGCCCCATGGAACTGAGGATTCATGGAACAGTGCTGGACTCCATGGAACCAAAGGAATTCATTGTGACACTGTGGGGCCTCATGGAATCCTGGAGGCCATGATGACACTTTGAGGCCTCGTTGAATCAAGGGGCTCTGCAGGACCTTGTGGAACCAAGGAGACCCTTCTGCCATTGTGAGTCCCCATGGAACCAAGGGTCCATTGGGATGCTGCAGTGTGGGAAATGCAGGCACGGAGAGCTCTCAGGGCCTTGTGCATACAGGCTCAGAGATAGAGATGGATACAATGCTTGACCTAACACCTTTGAGAAGGCTTAGAGAATTAGAGCATTAAAGTGAAACAGATATAAAATAAGAATATAAGTTTGCAGTTTAAGTAAAAATATGGTTCAAGAAAATAGAAATATGTATTATATAAGCAAAGCAGTATGTTAAGTAAGATAGTAAAAGATTTTAAAGTTGAGTAAAAATAACTTGTTATAAAGTTAATTAGATGTTAAGATGTATCAATGTAGGTTTGTGCAGTGTTATATGATATACTGAAAAATGATTTATTGCACTGAAACCATGGGAAGCAAAGCAATTAATTAATTTAATTAATTAATTAAAAAGACATTAGCAAAGTTCATAGAAGTTTTTGATTGGCGAAAAAACTAACATGAGGCATTTGTAACTAAGAATGAGGAAGCTTCTGATATTATGGTAATGGATGTAACACCTTTAATGTCTCACCCTTCCGTGAGACTGATGAAATAAAGCAATAAACCATCTCTGACAATGTCTCTCAGTTGTTCCATCTCTTGTAATATCAGTCTCCCAATAGAGATCTTATGGACATCAGGTCTACCCTTTGAAATCAATGGCAATGTAGGAATAGTAATTCTACCTATTTTAAAAAATCAAAGGGGATTTAGGAACATCAGGTCTACCTTTTGAAATCAATAGGGATTTAGGGAAACCAGGTTTACCCATTAAAGTCAATGGGGATTTTGCAGAAATTTGGTACTAAAATGGGGAAATTTGGGGGAAATACTGGGCTGAATTCTGGGAATTTCCATTTCAGGATCATGGTGCTGACACTCTCGAAGTCCTGGCATAATTCCTGGGAGCTAATCACAAATTCTTGATCCCACACCTTCAGCCTGTGCTGGAGCAGTGTCTTCACTTAAGCCCAAAATCTTCGTTTTTAGCCCCAAATCTGGGAATTCCGAGCCCAAAATTGAGATTTTTGGCAGCAAAAATTTTCAGACATTGGGTCTACCCATTGAAGTCAAAGGGGATTGAGGGATAGCAGGTCTACCTGTTACCATATGGACTAGAAATCCTGAATATTAGAATATAAAGTGTATAAACCATAATAGTAGTAGTAATGATAAGGCTTGAAGACTGCAGTCCCCAGAGTAGGCCCTGGGAAACCAACTTAAGAATGTGCTGTGCTAAGAGCATGCAGAACCGTTAGTGATAAGGTTAAAGTATAAACATAAATAAAGTACTGGTGGTGGGCAGTGGCATAAGAGAGAGATTGAGGGGGAGAACACTATAGTCCTGAGGCAGTGGCGCCAGAGAGAGATTGAGGAGGAGAACACTATAGTCCTAAGATAAGCAACCATGTAGGATTTATGACGCCAAAATGCTATCTTCAAGGTGAATGTATCTACAGAAGAATGTGTACTTCTGCACATAAACCATTTGTAAAAAGGGTATAAAAAACCCTCTAAAAAGGGAACCAGCGGGATCCTGACTTGGGACGCGAGTCCGCAGGTCCCCGGGCCCTGAATAAAGCACCGCATAAACTGACACTCTGTTAGTTTGTGTTTTACTTGGGGTTTCGGGCAGCAGTTTTGGCGACCGCGGCAGGACTCCAGAGGCAGCAGGGGCGGTTCGCGAGCTGATCTACTCCACGCCGGCACCAGGTGATTTCTGGGGAGACATCAACCCGTGCCCGACCCCGCGCCTGACGGACGACTGTGAGGTAAGCCCGCAAGGTGCTTTATTCTTTATTGAAAGGGAAAGCCCGCCGATTAAGACGGGACGGTGATCCCACACCGGGGGCAAAGGACGTCTTAAAGGTTGTGGAAAAGGAAGCCTAGGCGCTGGTCGTCAGACGCAACAGTGATTGCGCAGATCCAGCACTTGCCACTCGCGGCGACGAGAAAGGCAAGAATTTTGGTAAAGGGTGTGTGAATGTGGAAATAATAGTAAAGTGTGTGAGTGTGAGTGTTATGATGCCTTTTAAAACCTTTAAAGTTCTGGCTAGTTCGGGGATGGAAATTCCGAATGATTCACCCTTGGGCTGTTTGTTGCAACATTGGAAGGTGGGGAAATTTGGTCAAGAACTGAATAAAAAGAAATTGATTGATTTTTGTAATCATGTGTGGCCCCAATACGAACCTGAGGGTATGCAATGGCCCCGAAATGGTACTCTAAATCCTGATATTATAACTCCTCTTATGCATTTCTTACAAAATAATGAGAAATGGGAAGAAATCCCGTATCTTGATTTGTTTTATTATTTGAAAAATAAGCCAGAGTGGCAGAAGGAGTGTGGCATCATGGTCTTAAAAACAGCAACAGATGGTTGTGCGGGCTGCAAAGGGTGGCAGAAAGGGAAGGAGTATTCTGTTAAGTTGTCAGACCCTGAGGAGGATGTTTCTCTGTTGGTAGCACCTAGTGCACCCCCCCCGGAAGAGAGTGAATCGAGTGAGTCGGACGAAGAGGTGAATGAGGAAGAAAAAGGGGGGGGATTTAGAGAAAGGAAAAGTCGTTGATAAGCCGCGTACTCCTCTATGTGAAAGGACCCGTAGCGGGCGGGAGAAGAAGGGAAAAAGGGATGCACAATTGATGGCTCCGTTGCGGGAAGCGGTCAGACCCCACGGGGAACGAGTAATGGTGAAAGTTCCTTTTTCTCCTAATGATTTGTTAATTTGGAAGCAGTCTGTGGGGGCTTATCGGGAGGATCCTGAACGGGCGGCAAGGGTAGTGAAAATGGTGATTAAAACACAGAATCCAGACTGGAATGATTTACAGGTTTTACTGGATACAATAATGGACTCTACTGAGAAAGAGATGGTGTTTAGAGCTATGAGGGAAAAGGCACGAGAAATGATTAGGTTGCAAATAGCGGATGGTACATTAAACGATTTGGTGCCGCGGGAGGATCCAGAGTGGAATGTTAATTCAACAGGGGGTTACCATAGACTTAAGGCTTATCAAGAATTGTTGATAGAAGGAATACGGAGCGGGATACCTAAGACGTTAAACTGGTCCAAGCTGTATTCAGTAAAGCAGGAGAAAAATGAGTCCCCGTCAGCTTTCTTAGAAAGGCTTAAGGAAACTGCTCGAAAATATACCAGTTTGGAAATTGAAGGGGAATCAGGGAAATTGCAGCTAGCTTTAATTTTTATGGGACAATCCCAAGAGGATATTCAGAAAAAGTTGCAGAAATTAGAAGGGGAAGATACACGGAATTTGGATAAACTTTTAGAAGTTGCGTGGAAGGTATATAATAATAGGGAAAAAGAGACTGCTAAGAAGCAACAAGCTAGTATGTTGGCAGTACTACAGCAGATAACGGGGAATGGTATGTGGGGAGGTGGCCGGGGGCACGGACGGGGGCGAGGAATGGCTAGGGGAGGAATTTCGATGGGTGGAAGGGGATTCCCAAACCAATTACAAATGGGACAAGGAAGAATGAGATTGGGATTGGATCAGTGTGCCTTGTGCAAGAACAGAGGACACTGGAAAAACGAATGTCCACTTAATCAAGGTATGGGATTCGGGCTGAATAGCGGGGAGGGGTTGATAAATAATTCACGTGCAGTTCGTGGAGGGCCACAAGGTGTCGCCCAAGCCTTTATGATGGGAAGCTACCAGAATCAAAGCTGACTAGATCGGGATCTGAAGGTAGTCTTAGAAGTAGACGGGGAACCATTGGAATTTAGAGTAGATACGGGGGCTACATATTCTGCAATTAACACCAAATTAGGACCTCTAAGTGATTCTACCATTCGGGTGGTAGGGGTTACAGGACAGGTGGAAGAAAGGGCATTTTTACGTCCGTTGGATATAAAGTTTGGGGGGAAAGAATTTGATCATCAATTTTTATATATGCCAAATAGCCCAGAATCATTAATAGGGAGGGATTTGTTATCAATGTTAGAGGCAAAAATAATCTTTGAAAAAGGAAGAGTAAAATTAGAAATTCCAGAAGATAATATAGCCAAATTATTTACAGTGAAAGAAGTAGAGGCAACAGAAATCCCCACAGAAATAGAACAGGCTGTGGTACCATGGGTATGGGAAATAGGGATTCCTGGAAAATCAAAAGCAGCACAACCAGTAGTTGTGGAATTGAAGGAAGGAGCACAACCCGTACGGATAAGGCAGTACCCTCTGAAACTGGAGGCTCGGAAAGGAGTAGCACCCTTAATAGATCAGTTTGTCAGTTTAGGGATATTACAGGAATGTGAATCAGAATTCAATACCCCCATATTTCCGGTAAAGAAGTCCAATGGTAAGTACAGGTTAGTTCAAGATCTGAGGGCAATTAATAATATAACAAAGGATATTCATCCAGTAGTAGCAAATCCATATACATTGCTAACAGCTGTCTCGGAGATATTTAAATGGTTCACAGTAATTGACTTGAAAGATGCATTCTTCTGTATCCCTTTGGCATTTGAAAGTAGGAAAATTTTTGCTTTCGAATGGGAAAATCCTGCTACAGGACGGAAAAGACAGCTCACCTGGACACGCTTACCACAAGGATTCAAGAATTCTCCAACCATCTTCGGAAACCAATTAGCCCGGGAACTAGAAGAATGGAGACTAACTCAGGTAAAGGAGTCACCTTCCTCATTTATTCTTTTACAGTACGTAGATGATATTTTTCTAGCCTCAACAGAAGAAGACATCTGTCGCAGACTCAGCATTGAACTCCTCAACATGCTCGGACAAGCTGGATACCGAGTGTCAAAAGAAAAGGCCCAGCTGGTAAGAACACAAGTCATTTATTTGGGATGCGAGATATCACAAGGAGTTCGGAAATTAGGGGTGAACCGGATCCAGGCCATATGTGCTATACCAACACCTCGAAATTCACAAGAGTTAAGGTCCTTTTTAGGAATGGCAGGGTGGTGTCGGTTGTGGATTCCAGAATTTGGACTAAAAGCAAAACCTCTGTATGAGGCAGTCAAGAATCCTGAATTTAAATGGAATAAAATACAAGAAAAGGCATTTCAGAACTTGAAGCAAGCCCTAAAAGAGGCACCTGCATTAGGGTTGCCAGATCTCACAAAACCCTTTCAGCTATATGTAAATGAGAGGCAAAGACTGGGGATTGGGGTGTTGACACAAAAATTGGGAACATGGAAGCGCCCGGTGGGGTACTTCTCAAAACAACTGGATCCAGTAAGCGCTGGATGGCCTGGCTGCCTTAGAGCTGTTGCTGCAACAGTGCTTCTGATACAAGAAGCTAGAAAACTAACTATGGGGCAGAAAATGGAAGTGTTTGTCCCACATATGGTAATAGCAGTGTTGGAACAAAAAGGGGGGCATTGGCTCTCCTCCAGCCGTATGCTGCAATACCAGGCAATCCTTAGAGAACATGATGATGTTGAAATGAAGGTAACTAACCATCTAAATCCAGCCGAATTTCTTAGAGCCACCCAAGAAGAAGGCAACCTGGTACACGACTGTGTGGAGACCATCGAACAGATATACGCTACCCGCAAAGATCTAAAGGATGAGCCCTTAAACGAACCTGAATGGGAGCTGTATACCGATGGATCTAGTTTCGTGGAGAATGGAACCAGGTACGCCGGGTATGCAGTGGTAACTCTAAGACAGGTTATAGAAGCCAGAGCCTTGGCTCCCGGAACATCAGCACAACAAGCTGAAATCCAAGCCCTCATCCGAGCCTTGGAATTGAGTCAAGGGAAAAGAGTAAATATTTGGACTGATTCTAAATATGCATTTGGGGTAATACATGTACATGGGGCATTATGGAAGGAGAGAGGACTATTAAATTCACAGGGTTCGTCAATCAAACACCGAGAACAAATTGTGCAACTACTGGAAGCAGTACATAAGCCCCAGGCGGTAGCAGTAATGCATGTAAAAGGACACCAGCAGGGAGAAGAAAGAGCATTCCAGGGAAATCGTCTGGCTGACAGAGCAGCCAGACAGGCTGCTCGCGAGGTATGGACCCAAATGGCGTTGCTACCAGCACGTACCAACCCTGCGGAAGCTTTCATGGACGAAGTACCAGAAGACGAAAAATTAGCACGGCTAGTACAAGCTAAGAAGAATGCGGCTGGATGGTATGTAACTGCCATAGGACAAGTGATATTTCCAACAAAAATAATGAGAATGATATTAGAAATTGAACATAACAAATGCCATTGGGGAGCAGAAGCTTTAGTGCAATTTCTAAAACAAGAAATAATCTCCAATCAGATGTTAACAATGGCCAAAAGGATCAATGCAATGTGTCCAGTTTGTATTAAGAACAACCCAATGACACGTAGGCAAGTGCAAATGGGAAAATTGCAAATAGGCCCACAGCCAGGAGATTATTGGCAGATAGATTTTTCAGAATTACCAAAAGCACAGGGGTATAAGTATGTTTTAGTCTATGTATGTACCTTCTCAGGCTAGCCAGAGGCATTCCCATGTAGAACAAACCAAGCAAAAGAAGTGATTAAAACTTTACTTCGAAAAATCATCCCTAGGTTTGGAATCCCACTAGGGATGTCCTCTGATAGGGGACCTCATTTTGTGGCAGGAATAGTGCAAGAAGTGGCTAAGGTACTTGGGATAACATGGAATCTCCATACACCTTGGAGACCTCAGTCTAGTGGACAAGTAGAAAAAATGAATCAGACACTAAAAGGCCAAATTAAGAAAATCTGCCAAGAAGCAAAGATACAATGGCCTCAAGCATTACCTTTAGCTCTGTTAAGGGTCAGAATCAAACCTAGAGACAAGGTAGGAGTAAGTCCGTATGAAATTTTATACGGCAAACCCTATCATGCTACAACTTACAAAGGGGACCCTAATGTGGTGGGAGATCAGGTACTGGTAAATTACATTTTGTCTCTCAATAAGACTCTTACAGCACTACGGGGGGCGTTGCAGTGGAATCGACCTTTGCCTCTGGAGAATCCCGTCCACGATATACAGCCTGGAGACCAAGTCTACATTAAAAACTGAAATGTGGAACCACTAAAAGAAACATGGGACAGCCCCCGACAAGTGATTATGACTACATACACAGCCGTAAAGGTCCAAGGGATCGACAATTGGATACACTACACCCGAATCAAGAAAGTCCCGTCACGATGGGAAGTCCAACCTCTAACCGACACAAAACTGGTGTTCAGGGCAAGGCCTTGATTGCGATGTTAATGTTGAGCATTGCTCGTATCGGAGATGCCTTTGTTAAAGTTACTGTCCCTAAACCAACAGTGATTGTACCACAAGGGGCAAATGTAAATCTAACCTGTTTGTTTTCTGATAACCAGGGAGCTGGATTCGATGAAGTAAAGACGAAATGGAAATTGATCACTACAAATAAGGTATTTTCAGAAGAAATTGTGACAATTTGGGATATGAAACAGCAGAAAGGTAATACTACCCTAATGATCTCACACTTGCAAAAAGCCCAGGTTGGTCAATTTTCATGCATGGTATGGATTAGGAAAAGTTTCGATTATGGGAACTTAGATGTAAAAATTTTGGTGGAGGGTTTTAAGACAGAAGGGCATTCTTATCCAATACAAGTAACACCCACAAGTATGAGAATTGACATGTGGGATGGTCCTTCATTGAGAATCAATTGTACTCTTAAATTAGGGAATCTTTGCAGGATGAGAAAAACTAGAATGGTCCAACAAGCAAAAGAAATGGAAAATGAGAAACAGGAATTGGGGCAAGAGAATTTGGTAGTGGGATTAATTAGGGATTTTGGGAAAATGCAAAATGTAACAGCGATAACAGCGTGTTTGCCCTTGCCAAAGGCAGCAAGTGACCCTATACCGTGGGGAATCATCCCATTAGGAGAAATGCCCCCAAAAATAGTAAATGGAACGAGGAAATGCCACAGAGAGCTACGAAATCGCACTAGAATAGTAGAAGAGGTTTATACCTATGGAAGACGGTGGTCAACCCCAAGGCAAAGATCGGAATGTTTAAAATTACCAAATTCTGTATTCACTAAAATAGGTCAATACAACAATGTTGGGTGGTGCACATTTGAAGTAAATCAGAAAAGAAGAAAACCTGTAGTAGATTATTATCATGAGATAGTGTGTCAGGAAGGGAAAGAAGAGTGGGAGCAATGGAAAGCAATTTGGGGTCCTAGCCTACTCGAACCCTATAGTTATATCGGATCAATACACTGGTGTATCGAGTGGTCAAGAAAACAGGAACATCCAGGGGCCCTCGAAGTTGAAACAGTGCACCACAGCAGACTAGCCCAAATATCAGGTTGGAACTGTAGTAAAGTCATAACCTGTGATACCCCAGAATCCCAAATTGGATTGGTACCCGTTCGGGTGTTGTTGAAATGGGGATGTGAATGTCAGAGATACAACCATACAATAACGGGAGAATGAAAAGGAGCTCGGAAAGATTGTCAATCAACCACAGTACGAAGCCCCGGAAATTCAGTCTGGGTAATGGGACATGGCCAATGGACTACACATTTACCGATAGGTGGTCCGATTACTCAAATAACGTTAGGGATACCAACCTTATGTCCATTTTGGAAACAGTCCAAATTAACCAAGGAGGACCAAGAGAAAAGGACGAAAAGGGGATTAAGCCCTGAGATAGTCGAAGCAGAAAATCTAGAGAATGAATGGCACGAACCGGGGGAAAGTGTAAAATTCGGTTGGATGCTTGAATCCTTATTTGCACCTGTATCTACATATAGAAACCAGGAAATGTTATATAAATTACTAGAGCAGACAGAAAGATTGGCAGCAGTAACAAAAAAGGGATTTAGAGATCTTAATCTACAATTACAAGCCACAACCAGGATGACAATCCAGAATAGAATGGCATTAGATCTGCTCTTATTAAAGGAACACGGAGTTTGTGGATATTTACAAGGAAGGGATGATCACTGTTGTGTACATATCCCAAATGTCACGAAGGAAGTAGAAAAGGATATAGGTCAATTGGAGCGAATTGAACTAAACATACATGAAGTACAAAAGAATGCAGAACATAATTGGGTTGGAGCTTTATTCAGTTCTTTAGGAATCCAGGTCTCTGGTTGGTTATCCTCAATTATTCAAAATGGAATAATGATTGTAATAATCATTGTAATAATTGTGATTATGTATAGGTGTCTTTTAGGAATAATTGCTAAAGAAGGAACACATACACGGCAAATCATGAAGGCCCTGACTCGAAAAGAAGTGATTCAACCAACTTCCTGAAACAACCCTCCACCATCATATCTGGAAACTATCACTTGGAAGAATTGAGCATCCTTGCAGAAGGCTCTGAAGAATGCTCAAAAGGGGGGAGTTGTTACCGTATGGACTAGAAATCCTGAATATTAGAATATAAAGTGTATAAACCATAATAGTAGTAGTAATGCTAAGGCTTGAAGACTGCAGTCCCCAGAGTAGGCCCTGGGAAACTAACTTAAGAATGTGCTGTGCTGAGAGCATGCAGAACCGTTAGTGATAAGGTTAAAGTCTAAACATAAATAAAGTACTGGTGGTGGGCAGTGGCATAAGAGAGAGATTGAGGGGGAGAACACTATAGTCCTGAGGCAGTGGCGCCAGAGAGAGATTGAGGAGGAGAACACTATAGTCCTAAGATAAGCAACCATGTAGGATTTATGACGCCAAAATGCTATCTTCAAGGTGAATGTATCTACAGAAGAATGTGTACTTCTGCACATAAACCATTTGTAAAAAGGGTATAAAAAACCCTCTAAAAAGGGAACCAGCGGGATCCTGACTTGGGACGCGAGTCCGCAGGTCCCCGGGCCCTGAATAAAGCACCGCATAAACTGACACTCTGTTAGTTTGTGTTTTACTTGGGGTTTCGGGCAGCACTGGGATGGGGTCCAGAGTGTGCTGGGACAGGGCTGGAGTCACTGGGTTGCACTGGGAGAGGGTGTGTGAGTGTCCGGGAGGACCTAGCACTGTGTGTACTGGTTGTACTGGGTTATACTGGTTTGTACTGGGATTGGCTGCTCGGGGGTTACTGGTTTGCACTGGGTTCTACTGGGAAAGGGAGCAGGGGTGTGTGAGTGCCCCCTGCTGGCTGGGAGGACCTGGTGGCCAACTGTGAGTTATACTGGGTTATTCCGGTTTATATTGGGATGCAGTGCAGGGGGTCACTGGGTTATACTCATTTATACTGGGATGTGGTCCTGGGGTGACAGGGTTATACTGGTTTGTACTGGTTTCTACTGCTTTCTACTCAGTTATACTTGGATATTCTGGATTTTAGTGGGTTAAACTGTGATGTATTTGGTTATACTGGGAGGAGGCTTGGGGTTGCTTGGCACTGGGAGCAACTTCTGGGGATGCTGGTCTTACTGGTTTATGCTGGGATGGGGCTTGGGACCTACTGGGACTGACTTCAGGTTGTTGTGGCCTTACTGGTTTCTACTGGGAGCTGCCTCCATGGGCTCAGGGGCTCAGGGGTGACTCCTAATGCTTACTGGTTTATACTGGTGCCCTCTTAGTCCACACCTGGGAACACTGGTGGGTGCTGGTGGCCAGGCAGAACCCCAAGGCTGAGCTGGCTTTCCCTGGGCCCTGATGAGTTGTGACTTCTCCAACTTCTTGGCCTGGCACCACCGCCTGCAGCTGTTGATGCCCACCAGGAGCTCCAGTAAGGGGGAGGCTAGGGTGCTTCCCTCTAAAAAGCTGAAGGAAGGTGGGGGATTCCCTGGAAAAATTCCCACAATTCTGTGGGATCCCCAAAATTTTCCAGCCCCTCCCTCACCTAAACTGGGAGGTGGTGGGATCTGTTGGGTTGAATGGGTAGGCCTGGTGTTCCTAAATCTCCAATGACTTCCATGGGTAGGCCTGGTGCCTTAAATCCCTGTTGATTTTAATGGGTAGACCTGAACTCCCACACACCTGGGTATTCAGATATTTGAGTGCCCCCTTTCCCAGCCCAGAGCTGGAGCTGGTGCAGAACGCTGCTTTCACCGACCCCAGAGTCCAAAGTTCCTGGGTGTACCTGTGCTGCATCCTCTCTCAAGGTAGCTTGGGGATCTCTCCCCTCCTGGGGCCCTCACTGTGGACACACACATTTAGAGAGCTAGGAAATTACAGCTTGGCAATTCCTCTCAGGCTTGGATTTCTCCTGTCTCTCAGGTCCCTTCCCAGGCTGACAAGCTGACTACAGCTTCAGTTAAGGGAGGCAGTCTCCCAGAGTGATAACTTGGTGAAAAACAGAAGGGAATTCATAATAAAGATTAACACCTGGTGTCTTTCCCATGGGACATCCGGACATGCTGTCCCAGGGATGTTTGTCCCAATTGTCCAATGAACTACTGTCCTGTCCTAGCTGCACATAACACACTTTAAATACGGGATGTCCGTACAATAAAGTTGGCCTTTTTTCCCCAAAAGAGGTCCGTGTGTGTTGCTGTCTTTTCTTTCTCTTTGCAGTGCAGTAACCACACCTCACCTAAGTTCTGGGGTGCCCTCTGAATGTTGGGGTGCCCCTCGACAGCCTCCCAGCCACTGAGGGTCATCTGTTTCCAGGTCGACCAGGATGATGCAATGGTGGTCATCATCTTCTCCAGGCCCGTCACGGCCAGTCAGGACACTTGGGTGCCCCAAACATCACCTGGTTACACCTGGGGTACACCTGGGTACCCCTAAAATATCCAGGATGCCCCCCAAAATCACCTGGGTACACCTGGGTACCCCTTGGACACCTGGATCCAAACCCAAAACCCATGGGGTCCCCAAAAACTGGTGTCCCTAAATCCTCATTGCTTTGACTGGGTAGACCTGGTGTCCCTGAATACCCATTGACTTCAATGAGGTAGACCTGGTGTCCTGTTCATCCCTAGTTATATTCACTAATCTTTCCCAGTGGTCCCAGTTATGTCCCAGTGCTCCCAGTATCCTCAGTGCTCCCCTTATCTGCTCCCAGGAATAGCTCCTAGTTTGACTAATTTGCCCTCCCATTTCTCCCAGTGCTCCCAGTTTGCCCAGTTTGTCCCTTTCCTCCTTTCTAGTGCTTCCAGTTGTCCCCCAGTAGTTCCAGTTCCTCCCCCTTAGCCCTTCCCAGTGCTCCCAGTTTAACCAGTAACCCTTCCTGATCAAGCCCTATCAATGGGTAGACCTGGGGTCCCTAAATCCACAAAAGACTTCACTAGGTTAGACCTGGTGTCCCTCAGTTCCCATTGACTTCAATGGATAAACCTGATGTCCCAAAATTTTTTGTGTTAAAAATGAAAATTTTGAGCTCAGAATTCCCAGATTTTGAGCAGAAAATGGAGATTTTTGGGCTTACCTGGAGGCACAGCTCCAGCACAGGCCCCAGGTGTGGGATCAGGGATTCAGAACTGGCTTCCAGGAATTCATCCAGGACTTCCAGAGCATCAGCACTGTGATACTGGAGTGGAAATTCCTGGAATTCAGCCCAACATTTCTCCCAAATTTCCCCACTTTAACATCAAATTTCCGCAAAATCCACATTGACTTTAATGGAAAGACCTGGTGTCCCTATATCCCCTTTGATTTTAATGGATAATCCTGATGTCCAAAAAATCCCTAATGGGAGATTAATATTATGAGGGATGGGGAATCTTAGAGACATTGTAAAAGAGGGTTTATTGCTTTATTGCATCAATCTCAAAGAAGGGTGAGACATTAAAGGTGTTATATCCAATGCCATAATATCAGAACCTGCCTCATTCTTAGTTACAATGCCTTATGTTAGTTCTTTAGCCAATCAAATACTTCTATGAACTTTGCAAGTGTCTTTTTATACCAATCATTAATTGCTTTGCTTCTCATGCCTTTGCCGCAATGCATCATTTTTCAGTAAATCATATAATCCTTCACAAACCTACACTGACACATCTTAAGTTTCTAACTAAATTTATAACAGGAACTATTACTAAATTTTAAAATCTTTTACTATCTTACTTAACATACTGCTTTGCTTACATAATAGATATTTCTGTTTGCTGAAAACATATTTCTATTTAAACTACAAACTTATAGTCTTGTTTCATGTCTGTGTCACTTTAATGCTCTAATTCTCTAAGGCTTCTCCAAGGTCTTAGATCAAACCCTGTATCCATCTCTGTCTCTGAGCCTGTGTGCACAAGGCCCTGATAGCTCTCCCTGCCTGCATTTCCCACACTGCAGTATCCCAATGGCCCCTTGGCTCCATGGGGACTCACAATGGCAGAAGGGTCTCCTTGGTTCCACAAGGTCCTGCAGAGCCCCTTGATTCAACGAGGCCTCAAAGTGTCATCATGGCCTCCAGGATTCCATGTGGCCCGACAGTGCCACAATGAATTGCTTTGGTTCCATGGAGTCCAGCACTGTTCCATGAATCCTCAGTTCCATGAGGCCCTGTAGTGTCACAATGGACTCCTCAAATCAATGGGGCTGCAAAGTGTCACAGAAGTTTCCATGTTTCCATGAGACTCCAAAGTATCACAATAGCCCCTCGATTCCATGGAGCCCCACAGTGTCTCTGTGGTTTCCTTGGTTTCATAAGGCCCTGAAATGTCACAATGGTCTCTTTGTTTCACAAAGCCTCAAATTTTAAAAATGGCCTCCATGGTTTCATGAGGCCCTGCTGTGTCACAATGGACCCTCGGCTCCATGACACTACAAAGTGTCACAATGGTCTCTTTGATTTGCAGTATGAGAATGGACCCTTGGTGCCTTGGAGCTCACAGGGTCACTCTTGTCCCCTTAGTTCCATGAAGCCCTGCAGTGTCACAATGGTCCTTTGGTTCCATGATGCCCGGTACTGTAACAAAGATCTCCTTGGTTCCACGGTGTCAGAATGGCCCCTTGTCTCCCATGGAGCCCCACACTGTCACTGTGCTCCCCTTGATTCCATGAGGCCCTGCCATGCTACAATGGCCCCAATGGCTACAATGGTCTCCAGGGAGACTCTCTACAACCACCTGAACAGAGGCTGTAGTCAGGTGGGGGTCGGTCTCTTCTCCCAGGCAGCACCTGACAGAACCAGAGGACACAGTCTGAAGATGAGCCAGAGGTAGTTTAGGTTTGATATCAGGAAAAATTCTTCACAGAAAGAGTTATTGGGAACTGGAATCTTCTGCCAAGGCAGGTGGTGGAGTCATTGTCCCTGGAGGCATTTATAAAAAGACTGGATGTGGCACTCAGAGTCATGGTTAAGTTTTTAGGTGATGTTAGGTCATAGGTTGGATTTGAAGATCTCAAAGGTCATTTCCAACTTCGTGATTCTGTTTCATAATAATCTCCATTGTTACATGAGGCCTGCAGTGTCACAATGGATGTTTGGTTTTATGAGTTCCCACAGTGTAACAATGGACCCTTGGTTCCATGAGGTTCTGTAGTATAACATGGTCACCTTGGTTCTGGGAGGTTCTGCAGTGTCACAATGCACCCATGGTTGCAGGAGGTTCCACAGTGTCACCATGGCCACCTTGGATCTGCAGTATAACAATGGACCATTGGTTCCATGTGGCCCCACAGTGTCACAATGGCCCCTGGGTTCCATGAGGCCTTTCTACGTCACAATGGACTTTTGGTTCCATGAGGTTTCTCAGTGCCACAATGGTCTCCTTGGAGCTGCAGTGTCACAATGGACCATCAGCTCCATATGGCCCCACTCTGTCAAACTGGATTTTGGTTCCATGAGCTCCCATACTGTCAAAAGGTGCATTTGGTCCTTCAGAATCCATAGTGGAATATTTGACTCCTTGGTTCTGTGAGGCCCTGCTGTCACCAAATCTCCAAAATATCAGGATATACCTCCTTAACTATAATTTGGTCTTAAAGGGGGCATCATTTTATTCAGACCTCAGGTCCAATGTGAGATAAAAACCAATCTTATGTGGACATGTTATTCTACAAGTGTGTTGCCTATATTAAGTCACAACATGTGCTTTAAAATTTACCCATTTCTATAAAAGCCACCCAAAGTTACCAGATTCAGTCTCTATTTTTTCTATCACATCATTCATGAGCCAGATTTCTTATTTTTCTCTTCCAGCTTTTCTGGCTGGGAAAGCAGTCCCCTGTATGACTTATTCCTGTGCTAAAAGATCACAGCCACAGCAAAACTTGAAGGAACCCTTTTGGTATCAAGGCCAAGGTTTTGTGTGTGCAGGCAGAGGCAGGCAGGAGGCAGAGCTGTCAGCAAAGGAAGGGGCCAGCGAGGTGGGGCAGCCGGGGGATGACGACAGCCTGCAGGGACAGAGGCGCAGGGCATGGACACCGTAGGACAGCCTGGGCTGCAGAGGCCACAGGGATGGGCAGCAGCTGAAAGGCCCTGACACAGCCAACTCCTGCAGCACTTGGGCCATGCAGGCTGGCCCTGGGCCTGAGGCCAGCAGGGGACAAGTGAGCCTTGCTGTGCTGGGGCCTCATTGCCTCCTTGTCCCTGCTCAGCAGCCTGGCAGGGGCCGCCCCATGGTGCTGCCCTTGGCATTGCACATGGCCAGAGCCCAGTGGCCCGGGAAGAGCCCTGAGCAATGAGGGAGGGACAGGATCTGCCTTGCCAGGGGCTGGGGCTCAGCCCTTGGCCCTTTGCATTCCTGAAACACATCCAGGTTTGCTCAGCATCACAGACACCTTTGCCTTGTATGTCCCCACCTGTCATCAGTGCCTCCAGTGTTCTGCTCTAACTGGAAACTGGGGACACTTTCTCAGTCCCTCATTGGGACCCATTAAAACTTGAAGAAACTTCAGTGTTTCAATTAAAATTTGAGTTCTTGAGAAGTATTTCAAGCACACTCTGAGGGACTGAGTCTGATGCAGACAGCACCAACGCCCTGAGAGGGTCATTAAAATCCTTGTGCTGTGTCTGTGCTGATGAGCTGGGCTGGACTCCTGACACAGAGGGCGATCCTGGCAACCAAGAAGAGCTTCAAAAACACATTTCTCTTCATGAGCAGCTCTTCTCCCAGCCCAGCAGGGATGGGGCACTGCCTGCAGCCACCCCAGGCACAGCACAGAGGCACAGAGAGCTTCAATCAGTCAGGGCTGGGAAGATGCTCACAAGTGACTGGGGCAGAATCACTCCCAGCCCTTGACACAGGAATCCTCTGGCTGCAGGACAATGCAGCTGCAGGTTCTGCACTGATCTCCTAAAGCTGCAACATCCCAATGCCTGCAGACTGTGTGAGTACATTCTCTGATGATCTCTTGTGTAGAGCAGCCAGGGGTGCCCAGGGCTGTCGTGCAGAGCAGGGTCCTGCAGCCCAGGGCGCTGTGCTGGGCAGGGACTCTGCTGCCTGCCAGGGACAGCTCTCAGCCAGCCCTGGGAGCTGCTCCCAGCACTGGGGGACAAGGTGTGGGTGGAAGGAGACAGTTAGTAAGGCTTGGAAGTGTTGTCCTTGTGTGGTGAGGATGCTGCATTGTTCAGGACTTCTGCTCCCAGCATGACATTTAAATCTAGAACATTTCCAAACAGATTATACAGGGAGCACAGTGAAGCAGGGGCTGCATAAAAAGGAAAATCGTGATTTTATAATCTACTGCATTCTGTTGCGTAGATAGGAAATTGCATATAGATATTAATCTCTCAGTTCAGGTTGGGAAAAATATAGATTGTTTTATCTCGGATCTTAATAAAGCAGGCAGTGACAGAAATCAGCACAGGGTCCCTCACAGGTAGCATCAGTGTCACTTTTCCAACCTCCTCAGGGTTGCTGTGCTGTTGCCATCAGAGCCTGCATAGTCAGAGCTAACTCTGGGCAGTGCCCTGTGCTGGGAGGGGTCTGCAGGGCAGAGCTGAGCCCCCAGGGCTGGGCTGGGCTCTGGCAGCACTGGCAGGGCCCAGCCCTGGGCACAGGGAAGCAGCTGCTGGCAGGGGCAGCTCCAGGCAGCAGAGCCCTGGGCAGGCAGTGTGGGGAAAGTGCCACCAAGCTGGGCTGGGATATTTCAAGTCCTCTCCAAACTGAACTATACTATACTGCTTCTTTACAGATCCCCATACCAAGACACGGGAAATGTCCAACATCAGCTCCATCAGTCACTTCCTCCTGCTGCCATTGGCAGACACGCGGCAGCTGCAGCTCCTGCACTTCTGCCTCTTCCTGGCCATCTCCCTGGCTGCCCTCCTGGCCAACGGCCTCATCATCAGCGCCGTAGCCTGCGGCCACCACCTGCACACCCCCATGTTCTTCTTCCTGCTCAACCTGGCCCTCACTGACCTGGGCTCCATCTGCACCACTGTCCCCAAAGCCATGCACAATTCCCTCTGGGACACCAGACACATCTCCTACACAGGATGTGCTGCACAGGTTTTTTTTTTTTTGTGTTCTTCATGTCAGCAGAGTTTTATCTCCTGACCATCATGTGCTACGACCGCTACGTGTCCATCTGCAAACCCCTGCACTACGGGACCCTCCTGGGCAGCAGAGCTTGTGCCCACATGGCAGCAGCTGCCTGGGCCAGTGGCTTTCTCCATGCTCTGCTTCTCACAGCCAATACATTTTCCCTGCCCCTATGTCAGGGAAATTCCCTTGGCCAGTTCTTCTGTGAAATCCCACACATCCTCAAGCTCTCCTGCTCTGAATCCTATTTCAGGGAACTTGGGCTTATTGCAGTTAGTGCCTCTTCATCATTGTGTTGTTTTGTGTTCATGGTTTTCTCCTATGTGCAGATCTTCAGGGCTGTACTCAGGATCCCCTCTGAGCAGGGAAGGCACAAAGCCTTTTCCACCTGCCTCCCTCAATTGGCTGTGGTCTCTCTGCTTATCAGCACTGCAGTGTTTGCCTACCTGAAGCCACCCTCCATCTCCTCCCCATCCCTGGATCTGGCCCTGTCAGTTCTGTATTCAGTGGTGCCTCCAGCCATGAACCCCCTCATCTACAGCTTGAGGACCCAGGAGCTCAAGGCTGCAGTGTGGAGCATGATGACAGGATCTTTTAAGAAACATTAAACTTCTGGTCAATTTCTGCAAATAACTCGTAATACCAATTACCTTTAATTGTTTTGTTGGTTTGACTGTGTATACTTTTTTCCTGGGTTTTACCTTTATATTGGCCACAAAATAAAGATATTATTTGTGCCCTTCCTCATTTTCTTTATATCCAACTTTGCTATGGGCAAAGATGGTGATAATGGTGGCCTGCAATATTGGTGGCTGTAAAAGAAATAAATCTCCCAGCAAAGTTTTCTCCAGAGATGCTCCTTTTGTTCCCTTCTCTGGAGCTGCAGCAGCAATGTCTGTTTGCAGAGCTGGGGGTAGATCAGTGCTGGCACAGCAGCTGTGCCTGGCAGCAGCAGCAGCACTTGGTGTTGCCAGTGCTGATCCCGTGCCACTGCCCCGCTGCCCTCCTGGCCCTCGTGTTGCTGCAGGGCCTGAGTGCTCTGGGGGCCGGGCACAGCCCTGGGGGTGGCAGTGCCAGGGCTGCAGCAGGGACAGGCCATGGGCGCTGCTGGGGCAGCGCTGATGCCTCAGGCCAGGGCCTGGGGGCTCCAGGCTCCTTGGCCAGGCTCTCTCCACAACCCTTGGCCAGCCCAATGCTGAGCACAGAAAAGCCCCAGGAGCAGCTCCAGGCTGGCCGTGGGCAGACTGGGGGCAAACAGCATGGCTGGTGCTCTGCAAGCTCCCTGCAAGGGGGACACCCTGGCAAGGAGCAGCAGAGCAGGGGCTGATCCATCCCCACTGCGCTGGACACCCCAGGGCAGCGTCCCAGAGCGTCCTCATGCACCTGCCAACAACATCCCCCCTCTGCAGCCCTGGCCTCTCCCCCAGCTCACACAGGAGCCGCATCCTTGCAGGCACACACACGGCAGCACTGGCTCAGGAGCCCCTGTTTGCATTGCACACAGCAGGCTCAGCACCCCCATGGTGCTGCTGTGGGGACATGGAGCTGAGTGAGCACAAATGCCATCAGCCCCTGGGGCCAGCAAGGGCAGGGGACGGCAGGGAAACCACTTGGGTTTGTCGTGGCCTCTGAAGTCAGCCAGAAAGTTTGTTCCCCTGAGCTGTGAGTTTCCTGTCCCACTGCAGATGTTGTTGCTCAGTGCCAGGGCTGCCTGGCAGCCATCCCTAAAATGCCCTGAGCATTTCCTTGGCTTCTCCTTTGCTTTCTTTCCTCTTTCTTGATCCAGATTTTTTCCTCTTGCCCATCCCTGTCCCCTCCCTTGCAAACAGCCCATCTCTGTTTGCCCTTTGCTCTCTGGCCCCACTCCCGATTTCAGTTCCTCAGTTGGCACCATGGAAACATCCCTAGGGATGCAGGATCATCCTCCAAGTGCTTCAGGAATTGTCTGCAGGGTCCTGCAGTGCCTCGTGCTGCTCCCTTGCCAGAGACACCACAGGCCAGGGGGGCACATCTGGGCTGCTGTGTCTGGGTGTGGGGCTCCCTGTTGTGGGCAATGAGGAGGGGCTGGAGAGGCTCTGCAGGACTGACAGGATGGGCTTTGGGGCTGTGTGGAGAAGCTGAGGGACCTGGGCTGCTGGACCTTGTCGAGAGGAGGCCCAGGGCTCATCCTGCAACTGCTCCAGGGGTGGTTTCAGAGAATCACAGAATCAGCCAGGCTGGAAAAGACCTTGGAGATCATCAAGTCCAACTTTTTGCTTGATACCATCTTGTCCCTCTGAGCCTCCTCTTCTCCAGGATAAACAACCCCAGCTCCCTGAGCTGCTCCTGCCAGTACTTGTGTTCCAGACCCCTCACCAGCCTTGTTGCCCTTCTCTGGACACACTCCAGCCCCACCACGTTCTTCTTAAACTGGGGGACCCAGAACTGGACACAGCACTCGAGGTGCAGCCTCAGCAGTGCCAAACACAGGGGAAGACTCACTGCCCTGCTCCTGCTGGCCACTCCATTTTTGATCCATAAAAGTCTCAGTGGTGGGATGAGGGAAGAGGTGGGGAGGAAATGGGGACAAAGTGTCAATGATTGTCATCCATCAAAGGTCTTGATTTTCATATCTGTTCAGACTGCATTAGAAGGTGCTGTGGTTCAATATCAATTGGACATTGCTGATATCAATCTATACACATGAAAAAAAAAAGGAGATACCAGTTCTCCCTGTGTTGTTGTCAATAGAGTATATACACTTGGAATACACTTCTGAAATCTTTGTAATTAACCACAGAAGAATTTAAAACTTCAATTATTCCCAGGGGCTTATCTTGTTTGGTTTTTTTTGAACAAATACTTATGAGTTTTTGTCATGGAATTACTGAAGTGGGGAGCTCAAAAAAAAAGCAGCCTCTGGAGGGGTAAAATTCATCAGCAACCTCCAAGTGTCTGAGGATCCATCCTCATCAGAGCAGGAATGAACAGAAATGGGCACAGCTTTCTTGCTGCCCCAGCTCTGGGATGGGCCCTGGGCCTGGAGCAGGAGCAGCTCTGGAGGGCCCCAAGGCCAGGGCTGTTGTGCTGGCCTGGGCAGATGGGATGGCAGGAGGGGCTGCAGAGCTCTCAGGAGCTCAGGGAGAGGGGAGCAGGGCACCCAGGGAGCCTCCTTTTGCCTTGGCCAAGCACCTTCCCCACGGCTGGGGCTGAGTCCTCTCTGAGCTGCAGCTGCTGCTGTGCCCTTGCCAGGGGCTGAGGCCGTGGGGCTGTGGGTCCACTTCTTCTTTGACTTGGGTTGCTCAAGCTTCCTTCTAGGGGATGTGTTGCACCACAGCCTTGCCTAGGAAAGAAATTCCTTTCTCTTGGTACTATGTCTGGGCCTCCTGATGTCTTGACAATTGATCCTTTGTTCCTATTGATTCCATTGCAGCACAGTGGTCTCCTTAGTTCCATCAGGCCCAGCTTTGTCACAATTGAACCTGTGTTCCATGAGATTCCAGTCCATCACAATCCTCTTGGCTTCCATGAGGCCCTGCTGGGTCACAGTGGAGCCTTTGTGCCATGTGTTTACATTGTGTCACAAAGGTCTCCAGTATTCCATGAGGCCTCACTGCAAAATAGTTGACACTTGAATCCATGAGTTTTCATTCCATCACAGTGGTCTCTGGCATTTCATGAGGCCTCATTGTCACTAGGGAACCTTTGTTCCAGATTTTTCCATTGTGTCACAACAGTCTCCAGAGCTCTATGGAGCCGCAACATGAAACAGTGGACATTTGCTTCCATGTGATTCCACGGTGTCACAATGGTCTCCTGGCTTCTATGAGTCCCTGCTGTGTTTACAATTGACACCTGATTCCCCAAGATTCCATGGCGTCACTGTGCTCTCCTGTGATTCATGAGGCTGTGCTGTGTCACAATGGACACTTGCTTCCTCCAAGGCTGGAGATGTCCCAGTGGCACTGGGTTTCCATCAGGCCATGCTTTGTCCCAAATGGAGCCTTGGTTCCATGAGAATCGATTGCAACACAATGGTCTACTTGGTGCCATGAGGATGTTCTTTGTCACAGTGGAGCCTTGCTTGCACGAGCCTTGGCAATGTCCCAGTGGGTTCCATCAGGCCCTGCCATGTCACAATGGACACCTGCTTCCATGAGATTCCATTGTTTCACAGTGCTCTCCTAGATCCCATGAATCCTTGTTCTGCCACCATAGGGTCTTTTTTCTCCTAGGCCTGGCAATATTTCCATGGCCCTTGTGTTCCATGTGGCCCCTCTCTATCAGAATTGACCCTTGGTTCCATTGCCTCACAACGCTCCCTATGTTTCCATGACCTGCCCTGTGTCCCAATGGACACTGGATTCCACAAGAGCTGGCAGTGTCCCTGTGGCACCTGTCTCCTATTCAGTCCCACTTTGTCAAAATAAAGCCTTGGTTCCATGAGATTCCACTATGTTACACTGTTCTCCTTATTTTCCTGAGCATCCGATGTGTTCACAACTGACCCTTGGTTCCTTGAGATTCTACTGCCTCCTTGGTTTCATAAAGCCCACATTTGTCACAACAGTTCCAGGATATTCAATTGCATCACAATGGTCTCCACCACTCTATAAGGCTGCACTGTGAAACAGTGGGCACTTGTTTCCATGAGATTCCATTGGGTAACAATGTTCTCCTGTGTTCCACTAGGCCTGACTCTGTCACAATGGACACTTGCTTGCATGAGCCTTGGAAATGTCCCATTGGCACCTGGGTTCCATCAGGCCCTGCAGTCTTGAAAATTTACCTGTTGTTCCAGAACATTCCATTGCCTCACAATGGTCTCCTTGGTTCCATGAGGCCCCTCTGTGTCACAATGCAGCCTTGGTTTCTTGAGTTTCCTTGTGACACAATGGTTTCCTGTGGTCCATTAGGCCCAGTTGTGTCACAATGGACACTTGGTTCCATGAGCAGTGGCAGTGTCCCAGTGGCACCTGTGTTCCATGACACCCTGCTGTGTTAAAACTTCCAGTTTGTTCCATGAGATTCCATGGAGTCACAATGGTCACTTGGGTTCCATGAGGCCCTGCTGTTCTGACAATTGACACTTGGCTCCATCAGATTCCATTGCCCCACAATGTTCTCCTGGGTTCCAAGAGGCCCCATTTTTTGTGTCTCAGTGGCCCCTTGCTTCCATGAGCCATGGAATGGTCCCACTTGCCCCATGGCTCCTTGAGGCCATGCTGTGTTCCCAATTGTCACTTGCTTCGATGAGATTCCATTGTGTCACCATGGTCCCCCTGTTTCCATGAGGCTGTGCTGTGTCACTATGGACACTGGATTCCACAAGAGCTGGCAATGTCCCAGTGGCAGCTGTTTTCCATGAGGCCTCACTGTGTTTGCAGCTGACACTTGGTTTCCCCAGGCTGCCTTGTGTCACAGTGCTCTCCTGGGTGCCATGAGGCCCTGCTGTGTCACAATGGACACTTGCTTCCATGAGATCCCATTGTGTCACTGTGCTCTCCTGGGTGCCCTGAGGCCCTGCTGTGTCACAATGGACACTTGCTTCCATGAGATCCCATTGTGTCACTGTGCTCTCCTGGGTGCCCTGAGGCCCTGCTGTGTCACAATGGACACTTGCTTCCATGAGATCCCATTGTGTCACAGTGCTCTCCTGGGTGCCCTGAGGCCCTGCTGTGTCACAATGGACACTTGCTTCCATGAGATCCCATTGTGTCACAGTGCTCTCCTGGGTGCCCTGAGGCCCTGCTGTGTCACAATGGACACTTGCTTCCATGAGATCCCATTGTGTCACAGTGCTCTCCTGGGTGCCCTGAGGCCCTGCTGTGTCACAATGGACACTTGCTTCCATGAGATCCCATTGTGTCACTGTGCTCTCCTGGGTGCCCTGAGGCCCTGCTGTGCAATAAAGGAGCCTTGTTTCCCCTATGCCTGGCAATGTCCAGTGGCACCTGTGTGCCATGAGACCCCACTTGGTCAAAGTAGAGCCTTGGGTTGATGTGGGTGAGGGTCTGTAGTGATGCAGAGTCCCCAGGTGCAAAGGAGAGACACTTTATTGCAAAACCCAGGCCTTTTTAAACAGCCCATTTCCAGTTACATCATTTTAAAACATAACAAACATAATTCAACCAACCACCACACACCATGGTGTGAGCACACGATGGTTATGTAACATGTATTTCTACCCCTAATTCAGCTGAGTCTCTTTCCCACAGCCCTTTTCTACTTAGCTGAAGTAACAGGCCTGAGCCATGATTTTACCAGGCCTTCTTTTTGTAAAAATTTATGTATAGCTAATATTTCTCCCTACTTTGTTTATTTGTTGCACAGCTACAACTGTTTGTGCCCATAAAGCCATTATCTTATTAAGGCTACTATTGATCATTTGTGCCACACAAGATAAAATACATGGGATACATATCACAATCATTAAGAAAACACCAAGGATAACTATGCCACACATTAATAAATGATTAAGTAATGTCCTGAAGCCAAGGTTTTCGAGCCATGAAGACAGCCCCCACCAATCATCCTCCTCATGTTTCCGTAGCTGTTTAGTGAGCTGCTCAGGATTACCAATACTCTTGTGAATGGACTCTGAATGATCCCTTCAGTTCATGCAGCACATCCATCAAAATCTTTGTACCCATGGCCTTGAGCCAACAGCAAGAAGTCAACGGCTGCCCTGTTTGGCAGTGTTTCATGTCACACCAATTTAACATCAATTAGCATTGCTGAAAGAGCAGCACTAGTGGCATTAGCTTCCTTTGCAAGCCAGCAGCCAAGCTTGTTTAAAGAAGCCAAAGCCTGAGCAGTACCAATTGCTGGTATTAAGCACACAAAGTCCCTGGCGTATCTAGTTCCTGTGGCTGGGAGGGCAAAGCTGCAAAGTCGTGCATCCTTCTCAGATCCTTGTGCCATGTCTCATCCCATCCTGTGATCTTTTGCCAGGTGTCCTGGCTCCACCACCTGGGCTGCAATATACCTGGGGCTGTGCAGTTTTGCTGCACGCTCTCATTATACAGCTTACCAAAACGCTTCTGGCCAATGGACATCCCCACCAAGCACGTGTGGCAGGGATCACCAGGGGTTGTCACAGGGATGCACACAGTATCAGTGTGAGCAGCATTTGCAGGGGTGATCCCTACGTTTGTGCCATCCAGTGTAGGGGGTCAGACACTCACAGTGCTTTCGCCAATCAGGAAGATGCAACAAATGGTCACACACACCACAAAGGAACCCATTTCATGTGGTGACCTGTGGAGACACAAGCATAACTGATTCCCCACATTAACATGTCTACAGGTCCTTTCCACTGCCCTGTTACTGGGTCCTTTACTGTCACTGGAGGCCAGGGATGAGCCTTTGTATCAAAAGAATATTGCCTTTTGGGTGCTGTTTGGCCAACTTCATCTCAATTCAGAAAGCTGAGAACATACAGGGCTTTTGCTAACCTGTCATGTGGGCACTCCAACTCCCCCTTCTTTTGTTTCTCAAGAATAGGTTTTAATGTTCAGTTGAAGAAAAAATTAAAGGATTAAGAGCTTAGCTGAGAGATAGAAGCTATACATATAATGATTAGAGTAGAAAACATTGCAGAAAGCAGCTGAGCCAGTAGAGCCAAGACAATAAATCACTTGCTTGGCTTTGTTGTGTTAAGATTGGCAGTCAGGATATTGTTAAAGTGAAGGAATCGTAACTGCACCTGCTCCCCAAAACCAACCAGAACCAGGCTGGGAGCTTGAACTATGGCCAAGGGGTCCGAGAACCTAGCAACTAGACAAAGGTGAAAGTTAAAGGTGAGGAAGACTCCCTGACTTCATCATTAGGAGACCACTGACCCATTTCAAACACCCACTGACCCATTTGAAGGAAGGAACTGTGCAAGAGTAAAAGGACTTTGAGCTCATTTTAATACAAAGCAGGGGTAGGCAGGGTTAGGTAATGCATATATAGGCGTACTAGATAATTATATGAATATGTAAAATTTTGGGGATAAAAGAAGGCAAGAGCCCTGTGCACTTCACACATCCCAGTGGGAGATTTCTCCCGGGTGTGCCCAGGGTTGTAATAACCATATCACTCTTTATCTTTAACTGGTTAGAGAGTTTTTGTTCCTGCATCAATTTGGTGACGGTGGCAGGACTCCTCTGTTTGTGTGTGAGAACAGCCCGGGCTGGGGACATCTCTGGCGCTGCCGGGACCTTCCTGGAGGGATCTCTGCTCCCCGGCTGCTCATCACAGGGACAGACAAGACCTGTTACTGCACTGCAGACAAAACAGTGTGTTTAAAATTATGTGGGGTAGCCTGTAAGGCGTACACAGAGCTAAAAGGCAGCTGATAAGTCACAGAAGACGTTCTGTGCTCAGCTCAAGCTGTGCAGTTTTGCTTGCAAGCATCAGGAGGGTGCAGTGGCCGGAGAAAGGATTTGTTGGGTCAGGGGACGGCCAGCAGTTCTGGGGGTGAACTGGACAAACCCTTGTTCATTGCTGCTATTTTTGTTGTTGCTATTTTAATCGTTATTATTTTGACTGTGTCCTTACTGTGTGGTGAGGCGTGCTTAGTACAAGGCAAATGGGAGCTCGGATCTAAGTTTTCATTTTCAGGAGACCAAAATGGCTGGAGAAGGGAGAAGCGATTGGGGTGAACATTTAAAATTGCCGCATGCTGTGTCTTGTGTTGAAAAGAGGTGAATAATTTGTTCCTTGATAAAGAAATACCCTTCCCCGCAGTGATTTTGACTTTGGGATTCGGGTTGTGTGTGCAGTTTCCCAGCCTCACCAACCCAAATGCCAAAAAGCAGCCCAAGTGTGAATCCTCCCTGTGAGTCCCATCCCTTCAGCACAGGAGACAGGCAGAGCTGTTTCCAACCACACCTTGGGGGTCATTCTGCCACCCAAACTTGGGGCTGACAAGGCTGAAACTGAGCAAGACCCTCAGGAACAATCTGAGTGCAGATTTCCTGTCAGCAATAGGTGGCAATATTGTCCTGTTAGTTATTCATAATAGACAGGTTTATAGACCACCAGCACATGGGCCCATCCCGAAAATTCCTTGCACTTGGTTATTTGAAAGGCAGGTACCACCCTCCATCTCTTCTTTTGCAAGGCAGAAAAGCATTACCCTCAAAAAACACAAAGCTTTCCTGAGATAGCCAAAAGAACTTCAAACTGTATTTAAAACAAACCAAAAAATATGCAGGTGCTTTGCATTGAACAGTAAGAAAATGAACAAAACAAAACTGTTTCTGAGGCTCCAAAAGAACAGAGAACATGGAACTATTTACATCCTGGAGACCCAGTTAAGGCACTTGGGCTCCAGTCTCAGTCACTGTAAATTCTGTCTCGTTCAGTGGATGAGCTCAGGCCGGCTCCTGGTCACGTCTCTTGGCTTTGTTCAGCAGAAATCTCTGGAACAAAAGGAGGGATAGAGAAAACATTTGGTTAGATTCATCCAACAGGCACGTCTGGCAGAAGACACTCAATGACTGGAGTGACTTTACTCGAAGAGAACCTGCAGAGCTCTTTGACTTTCAGCAGCTGCCTCTTTATGGAGAGGATTTTTACAGCCTCCCAGCCCTTCTGCCAGGCACATCCCGATTTTTTCCTTTTGCAAGTTTGCCAGCAGATCATGGCAATGCATCCCTTTGCCCAAAGGGGCCCACAAAACTTTGTGTTTTATGGAAAATGACACTGCAAAGGCCCCGTGGGATGGCAGGTTACAGCTTCTGACTATTCCCCACTGCTTGCACCACAGGACAACACGACATTTGTAATGACTAAACTGGACAAAAACGTAGCAGCAGCTCTAGGAATTCCTTTTGGCAAATGTTGGTCACAAGCCCAGCAAGGAGTCAAAAGTCCAAGTGCTGCCCAGCTGCAGCTAAGCTACTCAGCAGGTGCTCTCCCCCATCCCTCCCTCTCTCTTTGCTCCCAAAATGAGGAATAAGGAAGCAGCAACTGGGGTGGCTGCAGGGCCAGCCCTGTTTGGTGTCTTCAGAAACTGCAGGCAGGGCTGTGAAACAAACACTTACTGCTCCAACTTCAGTCTCCTTGTCTTGTCTTCATTTGGCAGAGAAGTCTCTGGGAAAGGATTCTTCTCATCCCTGCAGATCCCTGAAAAACAACAGAGAGAAAACTGATCAGAGAGGGATGCCTAAAGCAATTCCAAAGGCCGGCTATCCTGAATTTCCAGAGAAAATGTTCCTTTGTCCCAGGCATAGTCTGTGCTCCAGGATCTCCCCCTCTCGCCTCCTTCCCCAGCAATCCCTCCAATAATGGAAATGGAACCTTGGCTTCTCACTTGGCAACTCACAGTGCTTTGGAATCATTAAACTTCTCCCAGGCATGGAGAAATTCAGCAGCAGGTTTCCTTCTCAGTGGCTGAGAGAGCAGTGAGGGCTGGAAGGAGGAAAATTATCAGGAAAAAATGAGCTATTAGAAGGCAGCAAATACAGGGTGCACAGCCTGGCTTAACTCACAGCCCCACCCTCCCCCAAACATCCTAAATCCCACACCCCAAGCCAACAGTAAACACCCAAATTTTAACAAGCAGCCAATAAAATCCAATTTTATAACCCAGAAATGCAAAGCTGCAAGGGCTATGAACTATGTTGTAAGCAAGCTATAAAACTTCAGGCCCAGGTTGCAGCCACACCCACAGGTTTGTTGTTTCTTATTTTTAAACAAGATTTAAAATATTTCTGTTTAGAAACACACTCCTTTTTACACCAGTCTTGCATTTGCATTTGGCTGCAATCAGAAAGAGTTACTTATCTGAGAGGATGTTTGTGAAGAGAATCACACAGCACGTGTGGGTTGCAGGAATCCTCCTGTCAGCTCTCCTGGATATCCATGGTGATGCCCTGGGGTTGTTCCCTGGGATCTTCCTCCACTTTCCTGTGCTTGGCTCCTGGTTCCTGGCAGGGTTATCCGTGGCAGGCAGGTCCAGGTTGTCAGTCTCGGTTCTGAGTCTCTTTTGGCTTGAGTTTGGTGCACGTTGTGCAGCAGTCACGGCCAGCAGTGGTGGCAGCACCACATTCTTCCTCTCAGCTTGGAATGAAGCTTCTGATGCTCTGCACAAGAGAAGGAAATTCATTAATGTGATGCACATACAATGTTCTTAAAAACTTGGCTACATCCTGTACCAGTTCTCACCAGTGTCTCAACTGGACAACGCTTCCAAAGCTGAGAGGCTTCAAGGGACAGGGACTTTTAATTGGCAGGGATTTTAACATTCAATAACACAATAGCCTAGCAGATTTCTGATCATCTGAAATCAGGATGACCAGGGAACTCTGGCAGCAAGAAGCAGCACCGAATAGCTCTCAGCCTTGGTTCACTACTGCTCATTTCCACCATTTTTAGTCAGCTCCTCAAAGTTTCTGAGAACACAGCAAGCAGTGAATCCCAGCTCATGGACTGGAGCATCAGAAGAGGAGGAAATGAAGTTAAACGCAGTGGGAAGGCTCAGATGTGGGGCTGCACTTCTTGCCTGACCCTGCTGTGCATGGGACAGTCCTCTCCCCTCTTTCAGCACCCACCTTTGCCATGCTTTGGTCCCTACACATTGCACACGTGCTCTCCAGCTGCTCTGCCTTGGCACAGCTGATGCTGCACATCACATTGGACACAGAGCACAGCACCATCCCCAACCTGATCCAGAGCCCTCTCTGCCCAGAAACACCTCCTGCCCCTCCCACTCCAAAAGCCAGCACATCACTAAGACAGCTGCTCATTTTCCCTAAGGAAAAGGGAGCAAAGAACTCCACAATTAAAGCTTTGCCATTCCTACTGCAATTGGAACATCCCTTCCCCCAGCCAAACACCAACCCAAACACCTCTGAGCTTGCAGAAGATGTCAGGAGGGAAAGGTTCCCTACCCTCACCCACCTCCACCTGCAGAGCTGCTTTCTGCACTGGTTGCTTCCAGCATGGAAAGGCCAATCTGCAGCAGGTCAAGTTGCAGAAGGCACACAAAATTAAAAACAAACTCCCAAGGGTCTGGACAGAAGATACAGTTCTTTTTCTCACCCTTCTGACTTAGATTTACACATCCCACCACTGCATACTCACTTCAGTTTACTGCACTCTTTGTTTGCTGAAGGCTGAAATTTTTGGGGGGGATTTTTTCTCATTCCTTTTTCTTCCTGGGAGTATCCCCCTTGTCTTCCCTCTAACAGGAAGAAAGACAAAAGGGAAAAAAAAAATCAGTCAGGTCTTGAAAGTTCACATAGAGTACAGACCAGTACAGCTCCGTTTGACAGATTCTGGTTGAAAACAAAAAATAACACATGGAGCTGCCTTTAGAGGAGAAAGATCATGGCTCTAGTGCCAACCTATGAAGGGAATCTCCACATGGGGTTTTCAAACACCACCTTGGTCATTGTCCAAACCCACCTCCCCTTGCCCCTCTCACCTTCTTCTTTCTAGGGGACTCCTCAGGATTCCTCATTTCTTTTCAAGTCTGGCTTCCTCGCAGGCAAGAACAACTTCTTCTCCCCAGGAGGTGAGGGCACTTTCTCCTTGTGCAACTCCCCAGTCCTGCGGCCATTGGGGATGAGGGCATCACCTTCCTGAGCATCTCCCAGGAGCTCAGGCTCCAAAAACCCTTTGGTGTTGGCCTGGGGGCAGCCCTTGTGCTCTCTCTCCTCAGAGGCCTTGTGAAGTGCCAGCTTTGGGTCTTCACTGTCGGTTTTTGGCTTCTCTTTGACTTCCAGCTGATCCTTGCAGGGCTGGTCTGTGACCTCCCCAGGACCAGGCTCACTCTCCTCCTTCCTCACCCTTTTGGATTTGTTGTGTTCCAGGGGCTCTCCAGGCCTTTTGGTACCCACAGACTCCTTGGGCAAAGGCTCCTTGGTGAGCCCAGGAGGATGCAGGCAGCTCTGCTTAGTCTGAAGATGAGCTCGCTGAGGAGCCTGATCCACCTGAAGGGCTGTTTCTTGACAAATTCCAAAAGGGAAGCAGAGGGCAAGAAATGTCTGCTGCTGCTGCAGAGGTCTCAAGGGGACACCTAAGAGGGACAGGATTTCAGGTCTGCTGTCCTGGCTGCCCTCAGACTGCAGAGAGGGAGGCAAGGGGCTGCTGTGGAGCAGCCTCTGCACTGGATTTGCATTCACCTTGGGTGCTGGTGCTCCTGGAAGTGCAGAGGCTGGCGAGCTGTGGCAGTCCCTGGAGCTCCCTGACTCCCAGCTGCTGGGCTGTGCTGGTGCCACCCTCTTCTGCTGGGGCTGGAGAGCTCTGCAAGGCCCCCAGGAGACAAAATTAAACAGCAGCAGGGGAAAGGTTACTTCCTTATCCCACTGACATGGCAGCATTCCAATCGAAACCCAAATCCTGTGTTTGGCCACTGAGAGCAGAGGGCAGAGGGCCAGGGGAACACATTGCCATGCTCCAAAAATAAAGAACCAGCATCAAAACCCCTCTGGGGGAATAATCAAACCTTCAACATCACACCCAGCCAGACAAATATGTAAACAGGATCTGACTGCTGTATTGTGAACCAGTCTTTTGCCAACTAAACCTAAATTAAACACCAAAACTTGCCAGTGCCTTTCTGAAAGCAACAACCCTCAAAGGAAAATTTCCAATAGAGCTCAACAAATTTCAGGTTGGATTTTGGAGGGTGTTTTCATTCTTCCCCTTATGTTTTCACTTCTCCATCTGTGTTCCTTGGTTAAGACAAAAACATAGGATCTACAGACACACTGGAGGAGGGGAGGAGGAGAAAAGAAGGGAGCACCTGGGGAAAACCAAGTCTGGTTCATAGGCAAACTCCAGCATGCCCGGGTTATTCCTTTCTAATTGGAGCTTTCCTGAAAACCCCATAAAACAGAAACCAATTTTCAACAGCAGCTCCAGGCAGCCACAAAGCAAAGCCTGTAGCTACAAGAGGAACCAGGAACCCCTTCCCATCTCCCCCTCATGTGAAAAGGTTTGTTTTTCTAGTTTGGTCTAGAGGGTTGTTTGGCAACACAACTGTACCTTGGAGGAGCAAGTGAAGGAGGTGGCTTTTCCACAACCTGTTTTGTTCAAAAAAACAAAGAGGAGAGGGGGAGGCAAGGTTAGCTCAGGGAATTCAGCAGAGTGCAGCAAGTGGGGAGGATTTCAAGATGTGTGTGCCTGGTGTAGGCACCATCTAAAGCTGACTTGGTGGGCAGCACTCTGCACTCCCACCTCTGCCTAACACACTCAGATCATTATTGTCAGCTTTTGCTGACAGTCAAGGTAAAATGGGGTTTGTGCTTCCACACATGACATGCTTCAAATGTCCATGAAAAAACATCAGATTTGGAGAGGACAGCTGGAACAAAAGTGGGAGTCCTTGAAGCATTTTCCATTCGTCCTCTGGCTCAAACATGTGACAGCTCTACAAATGCAGAGCCTACTGAAAACAATGGGAGAGAGGAAAGAGAAGTTTGCTGCCACATTGGCCCTCTCAGAAACACTCAGAAGCTCAAGGGCATCTGGGTCTCTGTAACACCCTGTGCTGCAAGCATGGGGCTGGTTTCCCTTTGTTGGCAATGGGAATTGGGAAGCCCAGACACAAAGCAGCAGGCCCAGAGCCTTTGGGCAAGGGGAGCTCGGGAATGGAAACCTCCAGCTTGAGGAAGGAGCAGCTCTGGCTGCTTAGGATGAGCTGTCATGGGATGGCTCTTGAACTGCTCTAGAGAGTGTTACAGACTGAGAGGAAGGCTGAACTTACAACATCTTACAGCTCCAGCTTTTATCTCGACTTCTCCTCACCCACCCCAAAACACACTTTCAGGGAGGGAAACATCTGCTGAGTGAACAGGAGCTGAGCAATGCATTTCTTCCCCACCCATTTCCTTCATGTATGCAAAACAAGAAATACAGAGATCTATTCTTGAAGAGCACCAACCTTCCAAGTTTTTTTCAGTGGATGGCACACCAATGGGCTTCTTTTCCTGAAACAAGAACAAGGGAGGCAGGAGTTGATTTGAGTTTTTTACTAATTGACATGCACTCAGCCAGCATGTGCTTACCAACAGCTCCAAAAATGTCATGCGAGTCCATTAATAATAAAATGCCAGTAAGGATGAAAAGGCCCATCTGAAGGGGAGTGAATAATGGAGACCAGGTGGAAAACCAGCTGAAATCCTCACAGTCACCTTCTCCTCCTCTGAGGAAAATGTCTGTGTTCCCTTTGGAACCTGGCAGTCAGGAAATATTGTTTCCATTCTTAAACTACTACTACTATTACTATTACTATTATTTGTTACTATTATTACTATTATTATTATTATTATTATTATTATTATTATTATTATTGTTGTTGTTGTTGTTGTTGTTATGTAAGAATGTTTGTGCAGTCTTCTCCCTTTTTTTATGCAGCTAAGCTTTGCCTTCAGGGGCACAGGCTCCCTCTGCATTTAAAAGAGTTGAGCAAAAAGCTTCCTTGGTTAAAATAAACCAGTCAGAAGTAATGGTTGCCAATTTTTCTAAGCCAGTTCTAGAGAAAGAGGAATATTTCTCATTCACCCAAATAAAATGAGACTCCTTCTTGTTCTAAAGGCCACAGCAGTCTGGATAAGACACGGAGTTCTGACACATCTGCAAAGATGCAACACAGTTTATGCAAGTTCTGGCTGACTTTAGCCATCCTCTTCTTGCCCCTGCAGCATTTGCAAATGCCCAGCTACCGTTTCTCACTCTCCCATGCTTGGCCAAGTGATGGATTCAGCAGCCAGATTTGGAGCTGGGCATGTTCTGCAGAGCTGAGCCCACCCCCAGCTGATGGCAGAAGCTGCCAGGGATTCCAAGCCTCTCTCAGCTGTTTCTGGGCACCCCCTCCTTCCCCTCCCTCACCACCCTCTCCAAGGAAGATGCAGCATCCCTGCTCCTTTCTTCACACTGATACTCCCTGACATTTGTCATTCACTCCAATAAAATCAGACTCATCCAAGCAGCAAGGACAAACACTGCCCATTGCTGCTGGCCTGAGGGCTGATTGCAGCACTCTGCATTTCCAAGACTTTGAGACCAGGAATGGTGCTTTATTTTTTTTTGGCACAGAAGAATGGCTCCTGCAGGAGGCAAGGCCCTGCACTGCTTTATTCTCTCAGCTTCCTCTCATTTTCCACAAGGTATTGCCTACAGTCCTTTGCAGTTGATCACCAGCCTTTTCCAGGAAAAGCTGACTGCAGCCTCCAGCTCTTCCTTCTCCTCCCAAAGGCCAAACACAGTTTGAAAACCATCTCCCTGGCTCTCCTGGCCCTGCTGCCATGGCTCAGCACTGTGAACTTCGACCTCCCATAGGGCACAGCAACATCCCAGTGCTGAAGGATGAGCCTGGCAAAACCCCAAAGCACATCTGGAACCAAGTGCCAAGGCTCAGCCACCAGCCAGGAGTGTGATGATCCCCTGACCTTGAGGGACTGCCAACAACAGAGGGCCCCAACAATTGCACTCACCTGGACAGGCTCAGGAAGGATTTTGGATGGTGGAGCTTTGGCTTCTGGCCTCTGTTTGGAGACAACTTCATTGCAGTCCTTTGGGTTCTGCTTAGTGTTAGGCCTGAGGCCCAGTGATTGCAGTGAGAATTCCTTCCCCATGTCCTCATATGGGTTTGTCTTCCTGGAGGCCAGACCACTCCTGCAGGTCTGTGACATGGATTTGGACATTTCTGGAAACCAGAGAGGACTTGGAGGGGACTCCTGCCAGGGGATCAGGTTGAGGTCCCACTCGCCCAGCATGTGCTTGATGTGCCATGACAGCTCATCCTCTTTATTGGTCTGCAGCA